>NC_092228.1:27382777-28582777 GCF_036320965.1 Panulirus ornatus
GCCTTTATTCATTCCCATCGCCATCCCGCCACACATGAAATAACAACCCCCTCCTCTCACATGTGCATGATGTAGCGCTAGGAAAAGACAACAAAGCCCATATTCATTCACACTTAGTCTCTAGCTGTGATGTAATAATGTACCGAAACCAAAGCTCCCTTTTCACATCCAGGCCACACAGAACTTTCTATGGTTTATCCAAGACACGTCACATGCCCTGGTTCAATCCATTGACAGCACATCGACCCCGGTATACCACATCGTTATAAATTCACTCTATTCCTTGCACGCCTTTCACTCTCCTGCATGTTCAGGCCCCGATCACTCAAGATCTTTTTCACTCTTTCCACTTCCAATTTGGTCTCCCACTTCTCGTTCCCTCCACCTCTGACACATATATCCTTTCTGTCAATCTTTCCTCACTCATTCTCTCCATATGACCAAACCATTTCAAAACACCCTCGTCTGCTCTCTCAACCAGACTCTTTTTATTACCACACATCTCTCTTACCCTTTCATTACTTACTCCATCAGGCGCCGATCACTCGATCTTTTTCACTCTTTCCACTTCCAATTTGGTCTCCCACTTCTCCTCGTTCCCTCCACCTCTGACACATATATCCTCTTAGTCAATCTTTCCTCACTCATTCTCTCCATATGACCAAACCATTTCAAAACACCCTCTTCTGCTCTCTCAACCACGCTCTTTTTATTACCACACATCTCTCTTACCCTTTCATTACTTACTCGATCAAACCACCTCACACAACACATTGTTCTCAAACATCTCATTTCCAGCACATCCATCCTCCTGCGCACAACTCTATCCATAGCCCACGCCTCGCAACCATACAACATTGTTGGAACCACTATTCCTTCAAACATACCCATTTTTGCTTTCTGAGATAATGTTCTCGACTTCCACACATTCTTCAAGGCTCCCAGGATTTTCGCCCCCTCCCCCACCCTATGATCCACTTCCGCTTCCATGGTTCCATCCGCTGCCAGATCCACTCCCAGATATCTAAAACACTTTACTTCCTCCAATTTTTCTCCATTCAAACTTACCTCCCAATTGACTTGACCCTCAACCCTACTGTACCTAATAACCTTGCTCTTATTCACATTTACTCTTAACTTTCTTCTTTCACACACTTTACCAAACTCAGTCACCAGCTTCTGCAGTTTCTCACATGAATCAGCCACCAGCGCTCTATCATCAGTGAACAACAACTGACTCACTTCCCAAGCTCTCTCATCCCCAACAGACTTCATACTTGCCCCTCTTTCCAAAACTCTTGCATTCACCTCCCTAACAACCCCATCCATAAACAAATTAAACAACCATGGAGACATCACACACCGCTGCCGCAAACCTACATTCACTGAGAACCAATCACTTTCCTCTCTTCCTACACGTACACATGCCTTACATCCTCGATAAAAACTTTTCACTGCTTCTAACAACTTGCCTCCCACACCATATATTCTTAATACCTTCCACAGAGCATCTCTATCAACTCTATCATATGCCTTCTCCAGATCCATAAATGCTACATACAAATCCATTTGCTTTTCTAAGTATTTCTCACATACATTCTTCAAAGCAAACACCTGATCCACACATCCTCTACACTTCACTTCCTCCAGTTTTTCTCCATTCAAACTCACCTCCCATATATATATATATGCAAGAGTTTTGGAAAGAGGGGCAAGTATGAAGTCTGTTGGGGATGAGAGAGCTTGGGAAGTGAGTCAGTTGTTGTTTGCTGATGATACAGCGCTGGTGGCTGATTCATGTGAGAAACTGCAGAAGCTGGTGACTGAGTTTGGTAAAGTGTGTGAAAGAAGAAAGTTAAGAGTAAATGTGAATAAGAGCAAGGTTATTAGGTACAGTAGGGTTGAGGGTCAAGTCAATTGGGAGGTGAGTTTGAATGGAGAAAAACTGGAGGAAGTGAAGTGTTTTAGATATCTGGGAGTGGATCTGGCAGCGGATGGAACCATGGAAGCAGAAGTGGATCATAGGGTGGGGGAGGGGGCGAAAATTCTGGGAGCCTTGACGAATGTGTGGAAGTCGAGAACATTATCTCGGAAAGCAAAAATGGGTATGTTTGAAGGAATAGTGGTTCCAACAATGTTGTATGGTTGCGAGGCGTGGACTATGAATAGAGTTGTGCGCAGGAGGATGGATGTGCTGGAAATGAGATGTTTGAGGACAATGTGTGGTGTGAGGTGGTTTGATCGAGTAAGTAACGTAAGGGTAAGAGAGATGTGTGGAAATAAAAAGAGCGTGGTTGAGAGAGCAGAAGAGGGTGTTTTGAAATGGTTTGGTCACATGGAGAGAATGAGTGAGGAAAGATTGACCAAGAGGATATACGTGTCGGAGGTGGAGGGAACGAGGAGAAGAGGGAGACCAAATTGGAGGTGGAAAGATGGAGTGAAAAAGATTTTGTGTGATCGGGACCTGAACATGCAGGAGGGTGTAAGGAGGGCAAGGAATACAGTGAATTGGAGCGATGTGGTATACCGGGGGTGACGTGCTGTCAGTGGATTGAATCAAGGCATGTGAAGCGTCTGGGGTAAACCATGGAAAGCTGTGTAGGTATGTATATTTGCGTGTGTGGACGTATGTATATACATGTGTATGGGGGTGGGTTGGGCCATTTCTTTCGTCTGTTTCCTTGCGCTACCTCACAAACGCGGGAGACAGCGACAAAGTAAAAAAAATATATATATATATATATATATATATATATATATATATATATATATATATATATATATATATATGGTAAAGTGTGTGAAAGAAGAAAGCTGAGAGTAAATGTGAATGAGAGCAAGGTTATCAGGTTCAGTAGGGTTGAGGGACAAGTCAACTGGGAGGCAAGTTTGAAAGGAGAAAAACTGGAGGAAGTGAAGTGTTTTAGATATCTGGGAGTGGATTTGGCAGCAGATGCAACCATGGAAGTGGAAGCGAGTCACAGGGTGGGGGAGGGGGCGAAGGTTCTGAGAGCATTGAACAATGAGTGTTAGGCAAGAATGTTATCTCAGAGAGCAAAAATGGGTATGTTAGAAGGAAAAGTGGTTCCAACAATGTTATATGGTTGTGAGGCATGGGCTATAGGTAGGGTTGTGGAGGAGGGTGGATGCATTGCAAATGAGAAGTTTGAGGAGAATATGTTGTGTGAGGTGGTTTGATCGAGTAAGTAATGAAAGGATAAGAGACGTGTGGTAATAAAAAGAGTGTGGTTGAGAGAGCAGAAGAAGGTGCATTGAAATGGTTTGGTTATATGGAGTTAATGAGTGAGGAAAGGTTGACAAAAGAAAATATAGGTGTCAGAGGTGGAGGGAACGGTAAGAAGTGGGAGACCAAATAGGAGGTGGAAGGATGGAGTGAAAAAGACGATGAGCGATCGAGGCCTGAACATGCAGGAGGGTGAAAGGCGCGCAAGGAACAGAGTGAATTGGAACGATGCGGTATACCGGGGTTGCCATGCTGTCAATGGATTGAACCAGGGCATGTGAAGCATCTGGGGTAAACCATGGAAAGTTTTGTGGGACCTCGATGTGGAAAGAGAGCGCTGGTTTCGGTGCATTATACATAACAGCTCAAGACTGAGTGTGAACGAATGTGGCCTTTGTTGTCTTTTCCTAGCGATACCTTGAGCACGTGCGGGGAGGGGGGTGTCATTTCATGTGTGGCAGGGTGGTGACAGGAATGAATGAAAGCAGCAAGTATGAATTATGTACGTGTGTATATATGTATATGTCTGTGTATGTATATATATGTATATGTTGAAATGCATAGGTATGTATTATGCGTGTGTGGACAAGTATCTATATAAATGTGTATGTGGGTGGGTTGGGCCATTCTTTCGTCTGTATCCTTGCACTACCTCGCCAACGCGGAAGACAGTGACAAAGCATAATAAATACAAATAAAAATATATCATATATGAACACGGAGTTTGTAAAAGTGTGAAAGGAGAAAGTTGAGAGTAAATGTGAATAAGAGAAAGGTTGTCAGGTTCAGTGGGATTGAGGGACAAAGTTAATTGGGATGTAAGTTTCAATGGAGAAAAATTGGAGGTGAAGTGTTTTAGATATATGGGAGTGGACATAGAGGCAAATGGAACCATGGAAGCGGAAGTGAGTCACAGGGTGGGGGAGGTTCTGGGAGGGATGAAGGATATGTGGAAGGAATGTTATCTCAAAGAGCAAAAAGGATATGTTTGAAAGAGTAGTAGTTCCAACAATGTTATATGGTTGTGAGGTGTGAGCTATAGATAGGGATGTATGGAGAAATGTGGATGTGTTGGAAATGAGATGTTTGAGGACAATATGTGGTGTGAGGTGGTTTGATCGATTATGTAATAAAAGGGTAAGATAGATATGTGGAAATAAAGAATGTGGTCGAGAAAGCAGAAGAGGGTGTGTTGAAATGGCTTGGACATATGGAGAGAATGAGTGAGGAAAGATTGAAAAAGAGGATATAAGAGTCAGAGATGGAGGGAATGAAGCGAAGTGCGAGACCAAACTGGAGGTGGAAGGATGGAGTGAAAAAGATTTTGCGCGATCAGGGCCTGAACATACAGGAGGGTGAAAGGCATGCAAGGAGTAGAGTGAATTGGAACGATGTAGTTTACCGGGGTTGACATGCTGTCAATGGATTGAACCAGGGTATGTGAAGCGTCTGGAGTAAACCATGGAAAGGTCTGTGGGGACTGGATGTGGAAAGGGAGATGTGGTTTCAGTGCATTACACATGACAGCTAGCGACTGAATGTGAACAAATGTGGCCTTCTTGTCTTTTCACTGCTTCTAGCAACATGTTTCCCACACCATATATTCTTAATACCTTCCACAGAGCATCTCTATCAACTCTATCATATGCCTTCTCCAGATCCATAAATGCTACATACAAATCCATTTGCTTTTCTAAGCATTTCTCATATACATTCTTCAAAGCAAACACCTGATCCACACATCCTCTACCATCACTGAAACCACACTGCTCTTCCCAAATCTGATGCTCTGTACATTCCTTCACCCTCTCAATCAATACCCTCCCATATAATTTCCCAGGAATACTCAACAAACTTATACCTCTATTATTTGAACAAACCTTTACCCCCTCTGCCTTTGTACAATAGCACTATGAATGTATTCTGCCAGTCCTCAGGCACTTCACCATGGGCCATACATACATTAAATATCCTTACCAACCAGTCAAAAACACACTCACCCCCTTTCTTAATAAATTCCACTACAATACCATCCAAACCCGCCGCCTTGCCAGCTTTCATCTTCCACAAAGCTTTCACTACCTCTTCTCTCTTAACCAAATCATTCTCCCTAACCCTCTCACTTAGCACACCTCCTTGACCAAAACACCCTTCCCTATATCTGCCACTCTATCATCAAACACATTCAGCAAACCTTCAAAATACTCACTCCAACTCCTTCTCACATCACCACTACTTATCATTACCTCCCCATTAGCCCCCTTCACCAATGTTCCCATTTCTTCTTTTGTCTTACGCACTATATTTACATCCTTCTAAAATGTCTTTTTATTCTCCCTAAAATTTATAATACTCTCACACCAACTCTCATTTGCCATCTTTTTCACCTCTTGCACCTTTCTCTTGATCTGCCTCTTTTCTTTCATACAACTTCCAGTCATTTGCACTATTTCCCTGCAAAAATTGTCCAAATGCCTCTCTTCTCTTTCACTAATAATCTTACTTCTTCATCCCACCACTCAATACCCTTTCTAATCTGCCCACCTCCCACGCTTCTCATGCCACAAGTATCTTGCGCAAGCCATCACTGCTTCCCTAAATAAATCCCATTCCTTCCCCACTCCCCTTACATCATTTGCTCTCACCATTTTTCATTCTGCACTCAGTCTCTCCTGGTACTTCCTCACACAAGTCTCCTTCCCAAGCTCACTTACTCTCACCACTCTCTTCACCCCAACATTCTTCTTTTCTGAAAACCTCTACAAATCTTCACCTTCACCTCCACAAGATAATGATCAGACATCCCTCCAGTTGCACCTCTCAGCACATTAACATACAAAAGTCTCTCTTTTACGCTCCTATCAATTAACAAGTAATCAAATAACGCTCTCTGGCCATCTCTCCTACTTACATAAGTATACTTATGTATATCTCTCTTTTTAAACCAGGTACTCCCAATTACCAGTCCTTTTTCATCACACAAATCTACAAAATCTTCACCATTTCCATTTACAACACTGAACACCCCATGTTCTTGAATTATTTCCTCAACTGCCACATTACTCATCTTTGCATTCAAATCACCCAAATTACCCATCACTATAACCTGGTCTTGTGCATCAAAACTACTAACACACTCACTAAGTTGCTCCCAAAACACTTGCCTCTCATGATCTTTCCTCTCATGCCCAGGTGCATAGTCACCAATAATCACCCATCTTTTTCCATCCGCTTTCAATTTTACGCATATCAATCTAGAGTTTACTTTCTTACACTCTATCACATACTCCCACAACTCCTGTTTAAGTAGTAGTGCTACTCCTTTCTTTGCTCTTGTCCTCTCACCAACCCCTGACTTTACACCTAAAACATTCCCAAACCACTCTTCCCCTTTACCCTTGAGCTTCGTTTCACTCAAGAGCCAAAACATCCAGGTCCCTTTCCTCAAACATACTACCTATCTCTCCTTTTTTCTCATCTTAGTTACATCCACACACATTTAGACACATCTGTGTATGTATATGGATATATATGTCGAAATGTTTATGCATGTATATGTGCGTGTATGGGCATTTATGAATATATCTGTGTATGTGGGGGGTTGGGCCATTCTTCGTATGTTTCCATGCACTATCTTGCTGACAAGAGAAACAGTGATTAGGGGAGAAAGAATACTTCCCACATATTCCTTGCATATCGTAGGTGACTAAAAGGGGAGGGAGCAGGAGGCTGGAAATCCTCCCCTTCCTTTTTTAGTTTTCCAGAAGGAACAAAGAAGGGAGCCAAGTTAAGGCTTAGTCCTCTGCTCTTGGTGCTACTTCACTAATGCGGGAAATGGCGAATATGCACATACTATTATCATTTTCTATCATACCTAATCGCCATCTCCCGCACTAGCGAGGTGGTGCAAGGAAACAGACGAAAGAGTGGCCTAACCCACCCACATAAACATGTATATACATAAAACGCCCACATGCACATATACATACCGATACATTTCAACATACACATACATATACATACATAGACATATATACACATGTACATATTCATACTTGCTGCCTTCATCCATTTCATCACCACCCTGCCATACACGAAATAGCATATCCCCGCCCCCCGTGTCAGCGAGGTAGCAAAAACACAATTCCAGATAATCATCAACCTGCATTGAAAAAGCTTACATCATACACCTGTGCTGGCTATCCCCTACTTAAGACCTATACAACTTATGACCACCTGTACTTACGACCAAAAAAATATACGTAAATATAAACATTAAGCATGGTCATATGTAAGCCACTGCTAATGGCTGTATACATATGATATACATATGATAGGGACTAAGACAATATCCCGGCATTGTGTACATCACAGCATCTCTCATTTCACGTTCTCAGTTATCATTCTGTAAGCGCACATTATTCAAGTGAATCTTACAAATTTTCGTGCTGGATTAAACCATTTTCGAATTAAACTCCAAAGAAGATGACGAAGAGGAAAAACCCTCCAAACGGTGATAGATCTGGCAAGAAGCCAAGGAAGATGCTCAATTTGGAATTGAAAATCAAGGTAATCATCCAATATGGAGGATAAAAAAGTTATTGTGACTACATGTGATCAACAGTTGTCCCATTCAATGACCTCCAAAATTTTAAAGGACAAAGAAAAAATATGTGAAGCAGGGAAAGGTCCAGCAAGTATGAAGTCTATGATACTAACAAAGCAACAAGGCCCCATCCATGAAATGGAAAAGATGTTGATGCTGTGGATGAAAGATCAAATTCAAAAACATTTACCACTAAGCTTACTAACCATTCAGGCAAAGGCTAAAAGTCTTTTTCAAACTTTGAAGGAGTGAATGGGCAAGGATTACATTGAGAACTACACAGCAAGTCATGGTTGGTTCAACATATTAAAAAAAAAAAAAAAAAAAAAAAAGACAGCTTGCACAATGTTCAAGTCACAGGTGAAGCAGCAAGTGCTAACAAAGGAGCTGCCATAAAGGTAAAAATAAACCCTTCTTTAAAATAAAAAAAAATAAATAAAAATAAAAAATTCTAATTTATAAAACTGGTTAAATAAAAATTAGATAATCACGACAGAACTTGCATAATGAAAAAAATAAAAATGAAATATCAAAAACAGAATCTTAAACAAAAGATACAAAGAAACTACAGAATCATATAATAAAGCTGGTTAATAAAAAACATGATAATCATGACTGAAATTGAGTAAAATAAAAGAAGACTATACAGGTATACAAATTCTACATGCCATGCTGACATACATCAGACTTATGTCCATTTTGAGATGACTGGCCAGTCAGAACGGAACTCAGATGTATGTCAGGATAGATAGTAAGTCCTCTCTTCCATTTCAAACTATTCCTTCCCGTCCCACCTCTTCTTCCTCTCCTCAAACCACCCTATTACAGTCTCTCTATCTTCCTCTCCCTATATCCATGACTCGAATTCATAAAAGACAAGGAACAGGATGGCATTCACCTCATAATAAAGGGACAGAAGTCCTATCTATGCAAGTCCAAAGATAAAATTGTCATACAACTACAGGGGAAAAATTTTTGTCAAGACCAGTAGAGATCAGTGTGTTAACTACATAATACAGGCGACAGGTCAGATCAGGTCATATTACGCATCAAACAAGGAAGGTCAGATCAACTCCCTTCCCTGCTACACCAGACAGTGATGTCTGGGTTGCAGGTCATGGTAGCTCATCACACCTAGGTCTAAAAATAGCCAGTCACCAAATCATACCACCAGTTTTCTCAAAAAGAATCACCCCAAGAAATTATATGGGCTTTACATGAATATAAGATCCATCCAAAACAAAATATCTGAACTGCACTGTTTGGTTAACAGTGAATATGTTGATATCATTGGTATAACAGATAAATTTCTGAACACGAAAAGCAAAGATCTGATTAGTAAGTACAATCAGACTACAAATTATTTGTGATGGACAGAGACGGTCAAAGAGGCGGAACTGCACTGTAAGGAAAATCTTACCTTAACCCCATCGAAATTCGGACGACAACACCTGCTGCTGCTGAACACTTGTAAGTTCAGGTTAGGACAGAATTTTCCAAACTTTACATAAACAGTCTCTAGACACCCTAGTCAACCAGTCAACAATGTCATGGACGGGAGTTTACAACAAGCAATAAAGGATAAAGACTCGACCATTCTCTGGGATCTTAATCTTCCAGAAATCAAATGGCAAACTATCTCAGGCATAGAGAGTGAATCTGCTAGATTTATCAGCTTTGCTGAAGACAATTTTCTCAACCAAACCATCGCCAAGCCAAAGACAACGGAAGTTAATAAACTTGACTTTGTTCTTGCATCCCAGGAGTTCTTAGGAACTATTACCCATGTTGGAGATCATCTAGGCACTTGTGACCATAAAATGGTTAAGATTGATGTAAATATCAAAACTAACTCCCCTACAACCAGTACTATTACTGTTAACTTTTAAAGGGCAGATTTCAATGGGCTGCGGGAAACATTAAAGGGTCTCACCTTCGTTGGACCATGCCCAGGGGAATTATGGGCCAGTTTTAAGAGTCAGTTTATGCAACATCTAGTCACTCTCATACCCATGAAAGACAGAAACAATAAAGCCAACAATAAGCCTGAGTGGTACTACCAAGATATTGCACGAGCAGTAGGGTGCAAAAATAAACTCTATAAAGCTAAAGAAATTAATGACCCAAATATTGCAATATAACACAATCAAAAGGCAAGTTAAAGTCCTTATCAAAGAAGCCAAGAGAGATTAGGAGTGAGTATTGCAAGAGATCCTAAGAGATTTTATATATATATATCAATAATAAGAAACATAAAAGGAGTGGATTAAGACCCTTAGTAATCGAGGATGGGGAACCAATTGTGGATGATAAAAACATAGACACAACCCTGAGCCATAGCAGCAACCCTAAACAAGTTTTTTTGTTTCTTTTTATGCTAAAAAGCAACAAGAGTGAGTGATAAATAGCACTCACATGATACAAGATTTCACCATCAAAATTAGAGGGGTACTAACACGGATGGTTAAGTTGAAGACCAATAAGAGCCGAGGTCCTGACTGTTTCTATCCAAGAATGATTACAAACATCAAACACGATCGTTAATCTATATTTTCAATGAATCTCTCAAGGATGGAACAGTCCCAAAGGACTAAAGATTGGCAAACGTCACTCCTGTATACAAAAAGGGAGGCCACGAATTGCACGTCCACCTCCAACTTGGTGACCTGCTTCTCCTTCCTCCCTCCACCTTTGACACGTATATCCTCTCTGTCAACCTTTCCTCACTCAATTCATTCCATATGTCCAAACCATTTCAACACATCCTCTTCTGCTCTCTCAACCACATTTTTTATTACCATACATCTATCTCACTTACCTATTCATTACTTACTCGATCAAACCACCCCACACCACATACTGTCCTCAAACATTTCATTTCCAACACATCCACTTTCCTCCATACAACCCTATCCATAGCCCACGCCTCGCAACCATATAATATTGTTGGAACTACTATTCCTTCACATTTACCCATTTTTGCTCTCTAAGGGTTGATAAATGGGGTAAATGAGAGTTGTGGTGAGGGAGTATCGTTAAACTTTTGGGAGAATAAAAAGAAGTTTTAGGAGGTAAATAATGTGCAAAAGAAATGAGGACTAATGGGAAAAATGGGGGGGTGACGAAGAGATGGAGTGAGTAATTTGAAGGATTGTTCAGTGTGTTTGATGACAGAGAGGCAGATGTTGGGTGTTTTGGCTGTGGTGGTATGCAATGGGAAAGGGTCATGGAGAGTTGTTTGGTGAAGAGAGAAGAGGTGGTTAAAGCCTTGTATATGATGATTTACAGCAAGGCAGATGGAGTGGTGGGAAATGCAGTTGAATCTACTAAGAAAAGGGGTGACTGTGTTGTTGATTGCTTGGTTAGGATACTAAATGTATGTAAGGATCAAGGTGAAGTGCCTGAGGATCGACAGAATGTATGTATAGTGTCACTGTACAATAAACCCACAACTTAATAAACTAACGGTGGGAGGGGGGGTGTCCATTAATGCCAAAAATCCATTAAATCAAAAGTAACGTATGGGCCACTTTTTAATACAATACACAGTAATGCAATACTGAGTCTACAAGCTTTCTTTTAACTGCTCCATCACTTGATGCCATTTTGAATAGTAAGGATTGCAAAATTATTTAATAACATCATAATTCTCTGTATAAAACCTGACCACAAGATAGATTGAGGCAGAAAGAGACCAGAACAAAGCAAGTATACCCCATACTACCAAAAACAAGTGCAATATGAAATGAGCTTGATGTGGTACATAAAATTTTGAATTTCTAAATTCTTAAAATCTTCAATTAACGTATCATTTTTTGCCCAATCCACTATATCCAAAATCCATTAAATCAAGAGTTTACTGTACAACGGAGAGAAGGTTAAAGGTAAGTGTTCAAACTACAGAGGTATATGGTTGTTGAGTAAACCTGCTAAAGTTGTATGGGAGGGTAGATTGAGAGGGCGAAGGCATGTATAGAGCATCCGATTGGGGAGGAGCTGTGTGGTTTCAGATGTGGCAGAGGGTGTGTGGATCAGATGTTTGTTTTAAAGAATATGAGAAATACTTAGAAAAATGGATGGATTTGTATGAGGCATTTATGGATTTGCGGATTTGCATAATGCACATGATAAGAGTTGACTGAGATGCTTTCTGGAAGGTCTTAAGAATATATGGTGTGCGAGGTAAGCTGCGAATAGCAGAGAAGCTTTATCAAGGGTGTATGAGTTGGAAGAGAGGAGACCGAATGGTTCTCAGTGAAGGTTGGTCTGCGGAAGGGGTGTGTGATGTCACCACAAATGTTTAATTTGCTTATGGATGTGATGATGAGGAAGGTAAATGCAAAAGTCTTAGAAGGGCAAGTATGCAGTCTATGGAGGATTAGAGGATTAGTTGTTGTTTGATGATGATACAGTACTCATGGCCGATTCAAGTGAGAAATTGAAAAAGTAGGCAAGTGAGTACAGAAGGAGGTGTGAAAGTTGAGTGAATATGAATAAAAGTAAGATGATTAGGTCTAGCAAGGTTGAGGGACAAGTTAATATGGATGTTTAGGTTTAGCAAGGGGGAAGTGCTTTACATATAAGGGAATGATACATGGCATCAAATGAAAACAACAAAAGGGGAAGAAAGTCAGAGGGTGGGGGAGAGGGCGAAGGTTCTAGGAGTGCTGAAGAATGTGCAGAAAGAGCAAACATTATCTGGGAGGGCAAAAAAAAAAAAAAAAAAAAAAAAATGGTATAATTGACAGAACAGTACTACTTAAAATATCATATGGTTGCCAGGAACAGGTTATGGGTACGATTATACAGAGAATGAGAGATGTGTTGGAAATGTAATGTTTCTGGACAATATGTTGTGTTAAGTGGTTTGATTGATTAAGTAATTAAAGGGTAAGTAGGGTATGTGATGGTAAAAAGAGTGGGGTTGAGAGAGCAGAAGAGTGTGTTGAAATGGTTTGGAAATATGTAGAGAATGAGTGAAGAAAGGTTAACAAAGAAAATAAATGCATCAAAGTGGAGAGAACAGGGAGATATCAGACGCCAAATTGAAAATCGAAGGAGAGGGTGAAAAAGATTGTGAGCGATCAAGGCCTGAACATGCAAGACAGTGAAGGGCATGCAAAGAAGAGTGAATTGTGCTCATACAAAATGTTCAGGGCAAACCATGGACAGGTCTGTGGGGCCTGGATGTGGATAGGAAGCTGTGGTTTTGGTGCATTACATGACAGATCATGTATGGATGTGAGCGCATGTGGCCTTTCTTTGTCTGTTTCCTGGTGCTACCTCACTGATACAGGAGGCAGCAATCGGGTGTGAGGGAGAAGGTGAAAATGTATTTTTTTCTTCTTTTCATGCAGTTCCTAATGTTTCCTTTGGGGCAGTATAGCACTGAGTATCGATGATGGTGAGCAAGTATGATAGAGTAGAAGTGCATATGTGTGTATATAAATCTATGTGTATTTTAATTTTCCAAAAGAAGGAAAAGAGAAGGGAGCCAATTGAAGATATTCTCTCCAAGGCTTCGTCCTCTGTTCTTAACGCTATCTCACTAACACGGGAAATGGCGAATATGTATGAAAAAAAAGTACGTGTGCGTGCATTTATGAACATATACATGATTGTGAGTGGATGTGCCCTTGGCACTACCTCACTAACAAGGGGAAACAGCTGATCAAATATGAGATGATGTATACTTTTTTCATATATATCCACCATTTCCTGCATCAGTGAGGTAACATCAAGAACAGATGGCCAAGCATTTGAGGAAAAAATCCTCACTTGGCCCCTTTGCTCTTTATTTGGGAAAAAAGGGGGTATTTTTTCTTTTTTAGACCACCTCCACTCTAACCCCTTACATTCGCCTTATACAACATGCAGAGAATATACAGACAGTTTTCTCTCCCCCCATCACCAAGGATATATCATCATTATCATACTTGATTTCCATTTCCCGCATCAGTAAGGAAGCACCAAGAAACAGACAAAGAAAGACCCATCAACTCATATACACATATTATACAAATAAAGCGTGGGAGGTGGGTTGATTAGAAAGGGTAGTGAGTGGTGGGATGAAGAAGTAAGATTATTAGTGAAAGAGAAGAGAGAGGCATTTGGACGATTTTTGCAGGGAAAAAATGCAATTGAGTGGGAGATGTACAAAAGAAAGAGACAGGAGGTCAAGAGAAAGGTGCAAGAGGTGAAAACGAGGGCAAATGAGAGTTGGGGTGAGAGAGTATCATCAAATTTCAGGGAGAATAAAAAGATGTAAATAAAGTGCGTAAGACAAGGGAGCAAATGGGAACTTCAGTGAAGGGCGCAAATGGGGAGGTGATAACAAGTAGTGGTGATGTGAAAAGGAGATAGAGTGAGTATTTTGAAGGTTTGTTGAATGTGTTTGATGATGGAGTGGCAGATAAAGGGTGTTTTGGTCGAGGTGGTGTGCAAAGTGAGAGGGTTAGGGAAAATGATTTCATAAACAGAGAAGAGGTAGTAAAAGCTTTGCAGAATATGAAAGCCAGCAAGGCAGCAGGTTTGGATGGTATTGCAATGGAATCTATTAAAAAAGGGGGTGACTGTATTGTTGACTGGTTGGTAAGGTTATTTAATGTATGTAGACTCATGGTGAGGTGCCTGAGGATTGGCGGAATGCGTGCATAGTGCCATTGTACAAAGGCAAAGGGGATAAGATTGAGTGCTCAAATTACAGAGGTATAAGTTTGTTGAGCATTCCTGGTAAATTCTATGGGAGGGTATTGATTGAGAGGGTGAAGGCATGTACAGAGCATCAGATTGGGGAAGAGCAGTGTGGTTTCAGAAGTGGTAGAGGATGTGTGGATCAGGTGTTTGCTTTGAAGAATGTATGTGAGAAATACTTAGAAAAGCAAATGGATTTGTATGTAGCATTTATGGATCTGGAGAAGGCATATGATAGAGTTGACAGAGATGCTCTGTGGAAGGTATTAAGAATATATGGTGTGGGAGGCAAGTTGTTAGAAGCAGTGAAAAGTTTTTATCGAGGATGTAAGGCATGTGTATGTGTAGGAAGAGAAGAAAGTGATTGGTTCTCAGTGAATGTAGGTTTGCGGCAGGGGTGTGTGATGTCTCCATGGTTGTTTAATTTGTTTATGGATGGGGTTGTTAGGGAGGTGAATGCAAGAGTTTTGGAAAGAGGGGCAAGAATGAAGTCTGTTGTGGATGAGAGAGCTTGGGATGTGAGTCAGTTGTTGTTCGCTGATGATACAGCGCTGGTGGCTGATTCATGTGAGAAACTGCAGAAGCTGGTGACTGAGTTTGGTAAAGTGTGTGAAAGAAGAAAGTTAAGAGTAAATGTGAATAAGAGCAAGGTTATTAGGTACAGTAGGGTTGAGGGTCAAGTCAATTGGGAGGTAAGTTTGAATGGAGAAAAACTGGAGGAAGTAAAGTGTTTTAGATATCTGGGAGTGGATCTGGCAGGGGATGGAACCATGGAAGCGGAAGTGAATCATAGGGTGGGGAGGGGACAAAAATCCTGGGAGCCTTGAAGAATGTGTGGAAGTCGAGAACATTATCTCGGAAAGCTAAAATGGGTGTGTTTGAAGGAATAGTGGTTCAAACAATGTTGTATGGTTGCGAGGCGTGGGCTATGGATAGAGTTGTGCGCAGGAGGGTGGATGTGCTGGAAATGAGATGTTTGAGGACAATGTGTGGTGTGAGGTGGTTTGATCGAGTAAGTAATGTAAGGGTAAGAGAGATGTGTGGAAATAAAAAAGAGCGTGGTTGAGAGAGCAGAAGAGGGTGTTTTGAAATGGTTTGGGCACATGGAGAGAATGAGTGAGGAAAGATTGACCAAGAGGATATATGTGTCGGAGGTGGAGGGAACGAGGAGAAGAGGGAGACCAAATTGGAGGTGGAAAGATGGAGTGAAAAAGATTTTGAGTGATCAGGGCCTGAACATGCAGGAGGGTGAAAGGCGGGCAACGAATAGAGTGAATTGGATTCATGTGGTATACCAGGGTTGACGTGCTGTCAGTGGATTGAATTAGGGCATGTGAAGCATCTGGGGTAAACCATGGAAAGTTGTGTTGGGCCTGGATGTGGAAAGGGAGCTGTGGTTTCGGGCATTATTGCATGACAGCTAGACACTGAGTATGAACGAATGGGGCCTTTGTTGTCTTTTCCTAGCACTATCTCGCACATATGAGGGGGGAGGGGGATGGTATTCCATGTGTGGCGAGGTGGCGATGGGAATGAATAAAGGCAGACAGTGTGAACTGTGTGCATGGGTATATATGTATGTGTCTGTGTGTGTATATTTATGTGTACATTGAGATGCATAGGTAGGTATATTTGTGTGTGGACGTGTATGTATATACATGTGTATGGGGGTGGGTTGGGCCATTTCTTTCATCTGTTTCCTTGCGCTACCTCGCAAACGCGGGAGACAGCGACAAAGCAAAATAAATAAATAATAAATAAATAAATAAATATGTGGTGCGAGGTGGTTTGATCGAGTAAGTAATGTACGGGTAAGAGATGTGTGGAAATAAAAAGAGCGTGGTTGAGAGAGCAGAAGAGGGTGTTTTGAAATGGTTTGGGCACATGGAGAGAATGAGTGAGGAAAGATTGACCAAGAGGATATATGTGTCGGAGGTGGAGGGAACGAGAAGTGGGAGACCAAATTGGAGTTGGAAAGATGGAGTGAAAAAGATTTTAAGTGATAGGGGGCCTGAACATGCAGGAAGGTGAAAGGCAGGCAAGGAATAGAGTGAATTGGATCTATGTGGTATACCGGGGTCAACGTGCTGTCAATGGATTAAATGAGGGCATGTAAAGCGTCTGGGGTAAACCATGGAAAGTTCTGTGGGGCCTGGATGTGGAAAGGGAGCTGTGGTTTCGGGCATTATTACATGACAGCTTGAGACCGAGTGTGAACAAATGGGGCCTTTGTTGTCTTTTCCTAGCGCTACCTCGCACACATGAGGGGGGGAGGGGGTTGTTATTCCATGTGTGGCGAGGTGGCGATGGGAATCAATAAAGGCAGACAATATGAATTATGTACATGTGTATATATGTATATGTCTGTGTGTGTATATATATGTGTACATTGAGATGTATAGGTATGTATTTTTGAGTGTGTGGACGTGTATGTATATACATGTGTATGGGGGTGGGTTGGGCCATTTCTTTCGTCTGTTTCCTTGCGCTACCTCGCAAACGCGGGAGACAGCGACAAAGCAAAATAAATAAAAAAATAAATATAAATATAAATAAATGCATATACATGTACATAATCATACATACAGCAACATATAAACCTATGCATATTTTATCATATCTTTTTTTTACTATACTTTGTCGGTCTCCCACGTTAGCAAGATAGCACAAGGAAACAGACAAAAGAATGGCCCAACCCACCCATGTACACATATATATACATATCCGTCCACACACACAAATATACATACCTATACATCTCAACGTATACATATATATACTCACACAGACATATGCATATGTACACATGTACATAATTCATACTTGCTGCCTTTATTCATTCCCGTCACCACCCAGCCACACATGAAACGAAAACCTCCTCCCCCCGCACATGCATAAGGTAGCGCTACAAAGACAACAAAGGTCACATTTGTTCACACTCAGTCTCTAGTTGTCATGTATAATGCACCAAAACCACACCTACCTTTCCACATCCAGGCCCCACACAACTTTCCATGGTTTACCCCAGACGCTTCACATGTCCTGGATCAATCCATTGACAGTAGGTCGACCCCAATGTTCCAATTGTTCCAATTCACTCAATTCCTTGCATGCCTTTCACCCTCCTGCATGTTCAGGCCCCGATCGCTCAAAATTTTTTCGTTCCATCCTTTCACCTCCAATTTGGTCTCCCACTTCTCCTCGTTCCCTCCACCTCTGACACATGTATCCTCTGTCAATCTTTCCTCACTCTTTCTCTCCATGTGACCAAAACATTTCAATACACCCTCTTCTGCTCTCTCAACCACACTCTTTTTATTACCACACATCTCTCTTACCCTTTCATTACTTAATTGATCAAACCACCTGACTCCACATATTGTCCTCAAACATCTCATTTCCAGCACATCCACCCTCCTTCGCACAACCCTATCTATAGCCCATGCCTCACAACCATATAACATTATTGGAACCACTAGTCCTTCAAACATACCCATTTTTGCTTTCCGAGATAATGTTCTCGACTTCAACACATTTTTCAATGCTCCCAGAACTTTCGCTCCCTCCCCCACCCTGTGACTCACTTCCATGGTTCCATCGGCTGCCAAATCCACTCTCAGATATCTAAAACACTTCACTTCCTACAATTTATCTCCATTCAAACTTACCTCCCAATTGACTTGTCCCTCAACCCTACTGTACCCAATAAGCTTGCTCTTATTTACATTCTCTCAGCTTTCTTCTTCCACACACTTTAACAAACTCAGTCACCAGCTTCTGCAGTTTCTCACACAAATCAGCCACCAGCGCTGTATCATCAGCGAACAACAAATGACTCACTTCCCAAGCTCTCTCATCCACAACACACTGCATACTTGCCCTCTCTCCAAAACTCTTGCATTCACCTCCCTAACAAACCCATCCATATTGCACCTCTCTCCAAAACTCTTGCATTCACCTCCCTAACAAACCCATCCATATTGCACCTCTCTCCAAAACTCTTGCATTCACCTCCCTAACAAACCCATCCATAAACAAATCAAACAATCATGGAGATATTACGCATCCCTGCCGCAAACCAACATTTACTGAGAACCAATCACTTTCCTCTCTTCCTACATGTACACATGCCTCACATACTCGATAAAAACTTTTCACTGCTTCTAGCAACCTGCCTCCCACACCATATATTCTTAATATCTTCCACAGAGCATCTCTATCAACTCTATCATATGCCTTCTCCAGATCAATAAATGCTACATAGAAATCTATCTGTTCTTCAAAGTATTTCTCACATACATTCTTCAAAGCAAACACCTAATCCACACATCCTCTACCACTTCTGAAACCACACTGCTCTTCCCAAATCTGATGCTCTGTACATGCCTTCACCCTCTCAATCAATAACCACCAATATAATTTCCCAGGAATACTCAACAAACTTATACCTCTGTAATTTGAACATTCACTTTATCCCCTTTGCCTTTGAACAATGGCACTTTGCATGCATTCCACCAATCCTCAGGCACTCCACCATGAGCCATACATACATTAAATATCCTTACCAACCAGTCAAAAACACACTCACCCCCTTTCTTAATAAATTCCACTACAATACCATCCAAACCCACTGCCTTGCTGGTTTTCATCTTCCACAAAGCTTTCACTACCTCTTCTCTGTTTACCAAATCATTCTCCCTAACCCTCTCACTTACCACACCACCTTGACCAAAACACCCTACCCTATATCTACCACTCTATCATCTAACACATTCAACAAACCTTCAAAATACTTACACCATATCCTCCTCAAATCACCACTACTTGATATTACCTCCCCATTAGCCCCTTTCACCGATGTTCCCATTTCTTCTCTTGTCTTACGCACTATATTTACACCCTTCCAAAACATCTTTTTATTCTCCATAATATTTAATGATACTCTCTTATTTGCCCTCTTTTTCACCTCTTGCACCTTTCTCTTCACCTTCTGCCTCTTTCTTTTATACATCTCCCAGTCATTTGAACTATTTCCCTGCAAAAACCATCCAAATGCCTCTCTCTTCTCTTTCAATAATAATCTTACTTCTTCATCCCACCACACAATACCCTTTCTAAGCTCCCCACCTCCCACGCTTCTCATGCCACAAGCATCTTTAGCACAAGCCATCACTGCTTCCCTGAATACATCCCATTCCTCCCCTACTCCCCTTACATCCTTTGCTCACACCTGCACTCAGTCTCTCCTGGTACTTCCTCATGCAGGTCTCCTCCCAAGCTCATTTACTTTCACCACTCTCTTCACCCCAATATTCTCTCTTCTTTTCTGAAAACCACTACAAATCTTCACCTTCCCCTCCACAAGATAACGATCAGACATCCCTCCAGTTGCACCTCTCAACATATTAACATCCAAAAGTCTCTTTTTCACGCACCTATCAATTAACACGTAATCCAATAAGACTCTCTGGCCATCTCTCTAACTTACATACGTATACTTATGTATATCTCTCTTTTTAAACCAGGTATTCCCAATTACCAGTCCTTTTTCAGCACACAAATCTACAAGCTCTTCACCATTTCCATTTACAGCACAGAACACCCTATGTACACCAATTATTCCCTCAACTGCCACATTACTCACCTTTGCATTCAAATCACCCATCACGATAACCTGGTCTCGTGCATCAAAGCTGCTGACATACTAAGCTGCTCCCAAAACACTTGCCTCTCATGATCTTTCTTCTCATGCCCAGGTGCATAGGCACCTATAATATCCCATCTCTCTCCATCCACTTTCAGTTTTACCCATATCAATCTAGAGTTAAGTTACTTTCTTACACTCTATCACATACTCCCACAACTCCTGTTTCAGGAGTAGCGCTACTCCTTCCCTTGCTCTTGTCCTGTCATCAACCCCTGACTTTACTCCCAAAACATTCCCAAACCACTCTTCCCCTTTACCCTTGAACTTCATTTCACTCAGAGCCAAAAAATCCAGGTTCCTCTCCTCAAACATACTACCAATCTCTCCTTTTTTCTCAACTTGGTTACATCCACACACATTTAGACACCCCAATCTGAGCCTTCAAGAAGGATGAGCACTCCCCGTGTGACTCTTCCTTCTGTTTCCCCTTTTAGAAAGTTAAAATACAAACCTATATTTATATCTATTTATTATACTTTGTCGCTGTCTCCCGCGTTATTGAGGTAGTGCAAGGATGAAAGAATGGCCCAACCACCCACATACACATGTATATACATACATATCCACACATGCATATACATACCTATACATCTCAATATATACATATATATACACACACAGACATACATATATACACATGCACATAATTCATACTGTCTGCCCTTATTCATTCCTGTCGCCACCCCACCACACATGAAATGAAAACCCCCTCCCCCACATGTGCGCAAGGAAGCGCTAGGAAAAGACAACAAAGGCCACATTCGTTCACACGCAGTCTCTAGCTGTCATGGATAATTCACCAAAACCATAGCTCCCTTTCCACATATAGGCCCCACACTCACCTATATAGACATATATATAAACACACTGATATACATATATATACACATGTACATATACATACTTCCTTGCCTTCATCCATTCCCAGCACCACCCCACCCAACAGGAAACAGCATTGCCACCCCCTCCATCAGTGAGGCAGCACCAGGTAAACAAAAATAAACCCTCATTCCTTCACACTCAGTCTCTAGCTGTTGTGTGAAATGCCCTGCTTCAGTCAATTAACAGCACGTCAACCCCAGTATACCACACTGTTCGAATTCACTCTATTCTTTGCATGCCTCTCACCCTACTGCATGTTCAGGCTCCAAGCAATCAAAATCTGTTTCACTCCATCCTTCCAGCTCTAATTTGGTCTCCCGCTTTCCTTGTTCCCTCAATCTCTAACGCACATATCCTTTTGGTCAACCTTTCCTCACTCATCCTCTCCGAATGTCCAAACCATTTCAACATAGCTTCTTCTGCTCTCTCAACCAAACTCTTTATATTACCACACATCCCTCTCAACCTTTCATTATTTGCTCGATCAAGCCACTTCACACCACAAATTGTCCTCCAACATTTCATTTTCATCACATCCACCCTCTACCGTACAGCTTAATATGCAGCCCATGCCTCACAGCCATATAATATTGCTGGAACCCATATTCCATCAAGATAATGTTGTAAATTTCCACACATTCTCCATTGCTCCAAGACACTTCAACCCTTCCCCCAACCCTATGACTCACTTCCCCTCCCAGATATCTAAAACATTTTGCTTCCTCATATTTTTCTCCATTCAAACTCACATCCCAACTAACTTGTCTCTCAACTCTGCTGAATCTTATAACCTTGCTTTTATTCACATTTACTTTTAACTTTCTCTTTCCCACACTTTACCAAACTCAGTCACCAACTTCTGCAGTTTCTCACTCGAATCACCACCAGGGCTGTATCATTGGCGAACAACAACTGACTCACTTCCCACGCCTTAGTTCAATGGCACTATACATGCATATCATCAATCCTCAGGGACTTCACTATTTTCAATACATACATTGAATATCCTTAACAACCAATCAACAACACCACACAGTCACACCATTTCTGAACAACTTCAACTGCAATACCTTCCAAACACACTGCCTTGCCAGATTTTATCTTCAACAAGGCTCTCACCGCCTCTTCTCTCTTCTTCACACCAATTTCCCTGACCCTCTCACTTCACACACCACCCTGACCAAAACATCCTACATCTGTGAAGTGAGAGGGTCAGGGAGAATGAATTGGTTAGGAGAGAAGAGGTGGTGAAAGCCTTGCGGAAGACGAAATCCGGCAAGGCAGCGGGTTAGAATGGTATTGCAGCTGAATCTATTAAGAAAGGGGGTGACTGTGTTGTTGATTGGTTGGTAAGGATATTCAATGTATGTACAGATCATGGTGAAGTACCTGAGGATTGGCAGAATGCATGTATAGTGCCACTGTATAAAAGCAAAGGGGATAAAGGTGAGTGTTCCAACTACAGAGACATTAATCTGTTGAGTATTCCTGGAAAATCATATGGGAGGGTATTGAGTGAGAGGGTGAATGCATGTACAGAGAATAAGACTGGGGAGGAGCAGTGTGGTTTCAGAAGTGGTAGAGGGTGTGTGGATCACGTGTTTGCTTTCAAGAATGTGTGTGATAAATACTTAGAAAAACAAATGTATCTGTATGTGGCATTTATGGATCTGGAGGAGGCATATGATAGGGTTGACAGAGATACTTTTTTTTTTTTTTTTTTTTTTTGGGGGGGGGGGGGTGTCTTAAGAGTATAAGGCGTTGGAGGTAAGTTGCTAAAAGCAGTATAAAGTTTTTGTCAGGGATGTAAAGCATACGTAAAGGAAGAAAGAGAGGAGAGAGACTGGTTCCAAGTGAATGCCGGTCAGTAGCAGGGGTGTGTGATGTGTAGTTTAATTTGTTTATGGATGTTGTGGTTCGGTTGGAAAATGCAAGAGTTTCGGAGAGAGGGGCGAGTATGCAGTCTGATGGGGATGAAAGGGCCTGGAAAGCAAGTCATTTGCTGTTCACCGACGATATAACACTGGTGGTTCATTCAAGTGAGAAATGGCAGAAGTTAGTGACTTGAGTTTGTAAAAGTGTGTGAAAGGAGAAAGTTGAGAGTAAATGTAAATAATAGCAAGGTTATTAGGTTCAGCAGGGTGGAGGGACAAGTTAAGTGGGATATAAGTTTGAATGGAGAAAGTGAAGTGCTTTAGATATCTGGGAATGGACACGGCAGCGAATGGAACCATGGAAGCAAAGTGAGTGATGGGTTGGACATGGGGCAGAAGGTTGTGGAAGCTATGAAAAATATGTGGTAGGAGAGAAAGTTATCTCAAGGAGCAAAATTGGGTATGTTTGAAGGAATAGTAGTTCCAACAACATCATACGGTTGTGAGGCATGGGCTATAGGATTGTACGAAGGAGGGAGGATGTGTTGGAAAAGAAATGTTTGAGGACAATTTGTGGTGTGAGGTGGTTTAATCAAGTAAGTAATGAAAGGATAAGAGAGGGGTGTGGCAATAAAAAGTGTGTGGTTGAAAGAGCAGAAGAGCATGTGTTGAAATGGTCTGGACATATGGAGAGTGAGCGAGGAAAGGTTGATAAAGAGGATGTGTGTGTCAGAGATGAAGGGAACAAGGAGAAGAGGGAGACCAAATTGGAGGTGGAAGGATGGAGTGAAAAAGATTTTGAGTGATCAGGACCTGAACATACAGGTGGGTGAGAGGCATGCAAGGAATAGAATGAATGGGAACGATGTGGTATACCAAGGGTCAATGTACTATCAATGGATTGAGCCAGGGCATTGAAGTGTCTGGGGTAAACCATGGAAAGGTCTGTGGGGCCTGGATGTGGATAGGGAGCTGTGGTTTCGGTGCATTACACGACAGCTAGAGACTGAGTGTGAATGAAGGTGGTCTTTTTTTGTCTGTTTTCCTGGCTGAAGCAAGGGGTAGCGATGCAATTTCCTGTGTGGCAGGGTAGCGGCAGGAATGGATGAAGGCAAGCATGAATATGTACATGTGTATATATGTAATGTATGTGTATGTATGTATATGTTGATATGTATATGATGTACATGCGAGTGTATGGGATATTCTTTGTCTGTTTCCTTATTATACTTAACCACCATCTCCCACGTTAGTGAGGTAGTGCAAGGAAACAGACAAGGAATGGCCCTACCCACCCACATACACATGTACATACATAAACACCCACACTCGCACATATACATACATATACATTTCACTGTATACATAAAAATAAATACACAGACATATACATATATACACAGATAAATATTCATACTTGCTGCCTTCATCCATTCCCGTTGCAACCCATCCACACATGACATAGCATTCCCCTACCTCCAGCAAGGGAGCGGCAGGAAAAGACAAAAAAGGCCACATTCATTCACACTCAAGTCTCTAGCTGTCATGTGTAACGCACCGAAACCACCGCTCCCTTTCTACATCCTAGCCCCACACACCTTTCCATGGTTTGCCACAGACACTTCACATGACCTGGTTCAATCCATTGACAGCATGACGACTTCGATATACCACATCATTCCAATTCACTTTATTCCTTGCATGCTCTTCACCCCCTGTATGTTCAGGCCCCGATCACTCAAAATCTTTTACACTCCATCCTTCCGCCTCCAATTTGGTCTCCCACTTCTCCTTCCCTCCATCTCTGACACATATATCCTCTTTGTCAATCTTTCCTCACTCATTCCCTCCAAGTGTCCAAACCATTTCAACATAACCTCTTCTGTCTGCTCTCTCAACCACAAAAAAAAATCATATACCATTCAAGATGTCACTAAGAGATCCTAATTGCCAATGGCATGAAAATAGGCGAACATCATACCCATCCATTTGAAAAGAGACCAAGTACAGGTGCTGAAGTACAGACCAGATTCACTTATGTGTTTAGTGTTTAGCATCCTGTGGAAGATAATCAAAATGCAAGTGGATGAATTTCTACAGGGGAGAGATAACCCAAGAGAGTATCAGCATAATCTTTGGGAAAGAAAGTTGTGTACCAAACCTCTTAGATTTCTAAAAGAGAGTGATCTTTGTATTAGAGTAAAGGAAAGACTCAACAGATTGTTTGTATCTAGACTGCCATAAAGAGAGGGAGGCTGATTAAGAAGCTGGAGCACCAGGCAGGAATAAAGGAAACACTCCTTTGATGGATAAAAGGATATCTAAGTGGACAGGAAAAAAAGGCTGCACATCAGAGGTGCCTTCTCCACCCAGGTGAATGAGACCAGAGGAGTGCCACAAGAGTACTATTCTGGACAATTACTCTTCTTGATCCATGTAAATGAAGGTATGAACTCCCATGTGAGTATGTTTCCAGATAATGCAAAGGTCATGAAGGAAATGAAAAAGCGAGGAGGATTGCACATCCTCCGGCTAACAAGGGGGAGTAAAGTGACTTCAAAGCTGGTTTGATTCATGGCTGATGAAATTCAACTCTAGCAAATGTAAAACAATGAGGATGGGACAAAATGTTTCATATGATTAATATGTTAGCCAGAAATAAGCTTCAGTACTATGTGCATATGACTTGAGTCAATATCATTCCTTATCTGTCACCAGAGTTCTACAATACAGGAGTAGTTCAGGAAACAAACCGTTTGCTGGCAAAAAATGAAACAGCTTTCATGCACAAGGATGAGGATATATTTAGCAAGCAGTTCATATCATCCATAAGGCCAAAACTTGAATGTTTCTCAAGTTTAGTCACCAAACCTAGAGAAGCACAAAGAGCTCATTAAGAAGGTCCAATGGAAGGCAACAAAGATGGTAACAAAACTACGATTTATTATGCAAGGAATGGCTAGAAGCTTTAAATTTTCCCACTTCGGATGTGATAAGAGTGATAAGAGACCTGATCACAACCTCTACAATCAAAACAGACCGATGAGGAAAACGGTGAACAGTTCTTCAAGGCATGTCAGGATAAAGAAACCAAAGGATACATGAAATTAAGTACAAAAAATAAAAAAACAAAAATGTAAAGAAGTTCTTATACAGTAAAAGAAGGGTGGACAAATGCAAAAGATTGATTACAGGCATAGTTAATGCAGGTAGCACACACAAAATTTAAGATGCTGCATGATAGTCGAGAATCTTCAAGTGAAGGGGCCCCACGAATATAAAACTACCTCCCCTTACAGTAAGTATAAATAATAACATATATGTAATTACACACACACACACACACACACACACACATACTCCGCAACAGCAGCAGCAGTTCTAAGGAACTCCAACTTGGACTAAGGTTCTTAGCTGGGACAAATCACCAGACACACCTATTTCCCTGGTAACAAAAGGGAGGAACACTCATAGGGCTCAATAAGTTTTAGAAATAGTGGTGTCTGATGAGAGATACCACTGTAGACAACAATTCCATTGGAAACAGCTCTGATGAACACTTAAAAAGAATAGAGGACTATCTAGACTTTGTGTGAAAGGCTCTCTCTCAATCAAAATGAGCAGAACTAACCAAATGAAATATCTCACCAGACCTACTCTTTATAAACAATATAGACCTAATACGTAATATCACCATCTAAAACACTGTATTTTGAGCACAACCTAACTGAAGAACTAGTAATGATGCTAAACTGACAAAGAAGACAATCACAACCATTCAGGAGAATACAGCTATTTCAACTTTAATAGTAAGAAGATACAATGGAAATATGCTACAAGTCAGGGAGATGTTTGGACCACAATCAGAATAGCAGCTGGGTACCAAAACACCAAAGGAGTGCATCAAATATTAGACCATAAAATCACTAAGTCAGACATTATTTATTTGCTTTGTCGCTGTCTCCCGCATTAGCAAGGTAGCACAAGGAAACAGACGAAAGAATGGCCCACCCCATCCACATACACATGTATATACATACACGTCCACACACACAAATATACATACCTATACATCTCGAAGTCAGACATATACCAATAAAAAGAAAATGAAAAAGGCCCAGTGAAGAACAAGCAAGACGATCGATCCCTATACAAGTAGTAAAATGAATTGCAGACCTTGCAAATAAGTTGCAGCTCACTTTAGAAAGGAAAATCTTTCAAACTGAAAAGCACAAACCACAGGTACAAAATGTTATCAAAAAAAGTAAAGGTTGAAAAAAGACCCATCAGTAAGTACAACAAAAAAATTCCTCATACACAAAATGCAAAATCAAGTATCTGATACTGTTGGAAATGTGGAAACAATGATTACTAAAGAGATAAGACCTGCTCTCTGTTCTGGGAGTAGGGAGAGAGAGAGAGAGAAATCAAAGGGAAGTTTGGCCAACTTAATAAAAATAGCCCCAAGAATCATTGACAGTGGAAGAAGACCTATTTACACAATACAAAATGGGAAGAGTCACTGTAGAAAAGAAATGCATGGTGGTGATATTACATAATACTCCAAGAATTGTAACAATCCCATACATTTATAAAACAATAATTAAGGAACGATCAGGATGGTACTAGTAGTAAAACATGCACTTCTCAAGAGATAGTAAAAATAGTAAGGTAGTGATATTGGGGATTTCACTGGGAGAGAAAGATGGGAGGAATTTAAATGCTTAGTGAAAAGTAGCCTTTGAACCACAAGTTAAGAGTGTATACAGGGAAATTTCTAGTACCAGCATGTCAGTGAAAACACATGCAGAGGTAATGATATACCATCATTACTGGAACCCACCTTCACACATCCTAACATGGACATACAATATCATAAATGACATGCAAGTGGAAGAAACCATCGTGTAAAATTTCAATATGTAGGACAAGGAGAAGGTCAAAAGGTGCTGAGGTGAGAGAAGACCTAAAAAAGACATACTGTATAATTGGGGGACCTATATAAACCTTAACAGATTCTAAGGTTAGAGAGACTGGGAAATGAAGTCGTAGAAGTAAGGATGCCTCTAGCTGGAGCTCATATATGGAGAGAATGTCATAAAAGCAAGACTTGTTTAATAAAAGATATCAAAAAGCAAAGCACCTCCGAGATGTGCAATGACGAGATATAAGCAACACTCTAGCTAGCCAGAACTTTTCAAAGCATAAGAGAAAAAGGAAAGAGTACAGCAGTTTAAGAAAAGAGGGGCAGTAAAATTCTGAAATGAAGTGTGGACAATACTGGATATAATCCAAAACCTTTCCATACATTCATCATTCCTTTATAAGGTTGACAAAGAGGATATGTGTCAGAAGAGGAAGGAACAAGAAGAGGGAGTCCATAATGAAGATGGAAAGTTGAAGTGAAAAAGATTTGTGCGATCTGGGCCTGAACATGCACGAGGGTAAAAAGCGCACACATAATAGAGTGAAGTGGGAGGATGGGGTACACTGGGGTTGACTGGTAAGGATCTTTATGTCTGACTCAGCAACATAAACACAGTACAAGATGAGGACAAGAATCAAAATGCTTTGCTTAATCGTGTTGATAATTACAACCATTATATTGACTGGAGTAAGGCCAATTCAGTTATCAACCATAACTCCTTTACCAAAAGAAATATCACTGAACCTTCTACAATCAAATACTCGAAGAATTGTAACAATATTAGTAGTCTATACAAATTGGATAACTTTACTGAATGCAAAATTTGTTCCCTTTCTTGTCGACACAATAAAAATTCTGGAACAGGCATGTTGCTTGACCCAAACACATCAACCCGAACACCACCATTCGGTATTTACCAATGGGGTCTTAGCTATGTCTATTTCTTGCATATCTACTGACTGTTCTACGTTTTCTATCTCATTCTTGTCTCTCCCCTCATGATGTGATCATTACACAAAAGTGCACTTGGGAACTTATTGTGTCTCATTTTCCTGTTTTTTTTTGTTTTTTTTTTCGCATATATGTACGTGTATGTCTATATGTAAGTACATATGTTATCTCAAAGAGCAAAAATGGGTATGTTTAAAGGAATAGTAGTTCCAATAATATCATATGGTTGCAAGGCATGGACTACAGATTTAGTAGTATGAAGGAGGGTGCATGTGTTGGAAATTTAGTGGTCGAGGACAATATGTGGTGTGAGGTGGTTTGATTGATTCAGTAATGAAAGGTAATAGAGATGTGTGGAAATAAAAAAATGGTTGTGAGAGCAGAAGAGGGTGTATTGAAATGGTTTGGACATATTGAGAGAATGAATGAGGAAAGGGTGACAAAGAGGAAATATCTGTCAGAGGTGGAGGGAACAAGGAAATGCGGGAGACCAAAGTTGAGGTGGATGGAGGGGGTGAAAAAGATTTTAAGCTATCAGGCATTGAACATACAGGAGGGTGAGAGACATGCAAGGAATAGAGTGAATTGGAATGATATGCTGACAATGGATTGAACCAAACCATGTGAAGCATCTGGGGTTAACCATGGAAAGGTCTGTGGGGCCTGGATGTGAATAGGGAACTGTAGTTTCGGTGCATTACACATGATAGCTAGAGACTGTGGCATTTTTTTGTCTGTTTTCCTGGCAAAACCTCACTGAAGCATGGGGTAGCAATGCTGTTTCCTGTGGGGCGGGGTAGAGCTGGGAATGTATGAAGGCAAGCAGGTATGAACATGTACATGTGTATATATACATTTGTCTGTGTATGCATATGTAGATGTATGTGTATATGCACATGTGTGTGTATGGGCATTATGTGATTGGTTCTCAGTGAATGTAGGTTTGCGGCAGGGGTGTGTGATGTCTCCATGGTTGTTTAATTTGTTTATGGATGGGGTTGTTAGGGAGGTGAATGCGAGAGTTTTGGAAAGAGGGGCAAGTATGAAGTCTGTTGGGGATGAGAGAGCTTGGGAAGTGAGTCAGTTGTTGTTCGCTGATGATACAGCGCTGGTGGCTGATTCATGCGAGAAACTGCAGAAGCTGGTGACTGAGTTTGGTAAAGTGTGTGGAAGAAGAAAGTTAAGAGTAAATGTGAATAAGAGCAAGGTTATTAGGTACAGTAGGGTTGAGGGTCAAGTCAATTGGGAGGTGAGTTTGAATGGAGAAAAACTGGAGGAACTGAAGTGTTTTAGATATCTGGGAGTGGATCTGTCAGCGGATGGAACCATGGAAGCGGAAGTGGATCATAGGGTGGGGGAGGGGGCGAAAATTTTGGGAGCCTTGAAAAATGTGTGGAAGTCGAGAACATTATCTCGGAAAGCAAAAATGGGTATGTTTGAAGGAATAGTGGTTCCAACAATGTTGTATGGTTGCGAGGCGTGGGCTATGGATAGAGTTGTGCGCAGGAGGATGGATGTGCTGGAAATGAGATGTTTGAGGACAATGTGTGGTGTGAGGTGGTTTGATCGAGTAAGTAACGTAAGGGTAAGAGAGATGTGTGGAAATGAAAAGAGCGTGGTTGAGAGAGCAGAAGAGGGTGTTTTGAAATGGTTTGGTCACATGGAGAGAATGAGTGAGGAAAGATTGACCAAGAGGATATATGTGTCGGAGGTGGAGGGAACGAGGAGAAGAGGGAGACCAAATTGGAGGTGGAAAGATGGAGTGAAAAAGATTTTGTGTGATCGGGGCCTGAACATGCAGGAGGGTGAAAGGAGGGCAAGGAATAGAGTGAATTGGAGCGATGTGGTATACAGGGGTTGACGTGCTGTCAGTGGATTGAATCAAGGCATGTGAAGCGTCTGGGGTAAACCATGGAAAGCTGTGTAGGTATGTATATTTGCGTGTGTGGACGTGTGTATGTACGTGTGTATGGGGGTTGGGCCATTTCTTTCGTCTGTTTCCTCGCGCTACCTCGCAAACGCGGGAGACAGCGACAAAGTATAAAAAAAAAAAAAAAAAAAAAAAAAAATGAGAGTTGGGATGAAAGAGTATTATTAAACTTTAGAGAAAATACAAAGATGTTTTGAAAGGACATAAATAAAGTGTGAAAGACAAGAGAACAAGTGGGAACATTGATGAGGAAGAAAAAAGAGGAGAAATTTCAACAAGTAGTGACGAAGTGAGGAGATGGAGTGAGTATTTTCAAGGTTTGTTGAATGTGTTTGATGACAGGAGTGGCAGATGTAAGGTGTTTTGATCGGGGAGGTGCGTGAAGCAAGGGGGTCAGGGAGAATGGTTTGGTTGAGAAGAGGTGGTGAAAGCCTTGCGGAAGATGAAATCCGGCAAGGTAGCATGTTTGGATAGTACTGCAGTAGAATTTACTGTGAAAGGGGGAGACTGTGTTGTTGATTGGTTGGTAAGGATATTCAATGTATGAATGGATCATGGTGAAGTACCTGAGGTTTGGCAAAATGCATTTACAGTGCCATTGTACACAGGCAAAGGATATAAAGGTGAGCGTTCAAAGTAGAGAGGCAAAAGTTTGTTGAGTATTCCTAGGAAATTGTATGAGAGGGTATTGATTGAAAAGTGAAGGTATGTACAGAGAAGCAGATTGGGGAGGAGCAGTGTGGTTTCAGAAGGGGTGGAGGATGTGTATTTCAGGTGCTTGAAAAATGTGTGCAAGAAATATTAGAAAAAAGATGGATTTGTATGTGGCATTTATGGATTTGGAGAAGGCATATGGCAGGGTTGATAGAGATGCTTTGTGGCTTTGTGGAAGGTCTTATGAGTATATGGTTTGGGAGGTAAGCTGCTAAAAGCAGAGTGAAAATTTTTTACCAAGGATGTAAGATGTGTACGAGTATGAAGAAAGGAGAGTGACTTTCCCAGTGAATGTCAGTATGCAGCAGGGGTGTAAGATGTCTCCTTGGTTGTGTAATTTGTTGATTGATGGGGTGGTTAAGGAAGTAAATGCAAGACTTTTGGAGAGAGGGCCAAGTATGCAGTCTGTTTGGGATGAAAGGGCCTGGAAAGCAAGTCAGTTGCTGTTTGCCAATGATACAGCACTGGTGGCCCATTCAAGTGAGAAACTGCAGCAGTTGGAGATTGAGTTTTGAAAAGTGTGTGAAAGGAAAAAGTTGAGAGTAAATGTGAATAAGATCAAGGTTATTATGTTCAGCAGGGTTCAGGAACAAGTTAACTGGGATTAAGTTTGAATGGAGAAAAATAGGAGGATGTGAAGTGTTTTAGATATCTGGGAGTGGACATAGCATCGTATGGAACCATGGAAGCGGAAGTGAGTCACAAGGTGAGGGAAGGGGCGTAGGTTCTTGGAGTGTTTAAGAATGTGTGTCAAGAGAGAACATTCACTTCACCATGAAGAGATACATGCACAATCACCACTGGAAAGAGGAAATTAGAATTAGTGAGTACTTTCGCCTATTGCACCCTCAGACAGAGTGGGGAAGATACAAATGTTGATACCCTTAAGAGAACAGGGGCAGCAGTGAGGCAGGGCTTCATTAATCCCTATGGAGAGCAGGTAGCCACTAATTATGTGAACTGACATTCTGACCTTCCTCTCCTTCCATGGTGTGTGGCCAGGGTTATTCTTGTGGATGCATCTCAATAATCATTTCAGTTGACAGTTTGTCATTTAAAATCTAAATATGTCCTTTAGCCATTTTAAATGTGGTAAACTGTTAACTGAAATAATCAGTAAGAAGAATCCACCAGAATAACCCTGTCCATACACCATGTAAGGAGAGGAAAGTCAAGAGACATCATGTCACATAATCAGTGATCACCTGCTCTCCAGGAGGATTAATGAAGACCTGCCTCACTGCTACCTGTGCTTCTAAGGACCTCAACACCGAAATGAATCACCATTTCATATTTTCTCTTTCCAGTGGCAATTGTGCATGTACATACACACACACACATTATGTATATATATACAAGCATAAGTGAATATATGTGTATACACATGTATGCGAGTGGATGGGTATTTCTTCATCTGTTTCCTGGTGCTACTTCGGTAACAAGGAAATGCTGATCAAGTATATTCATCCACACTCAGACTCTAGCTGTCATGTGTAATGCACCGAAACCACAGCTCCCTTTCCCCATCTAAGTCCCACAAAACTCTATGGTTTACTCCAGACGCTTTACATGCCCTGATTCAATCCACTGACAGCACATCGACCCCATTATATGACATCCTTTCCATTCACTCTATTCCTTGCATACCTTTCACCCTCCTGTATGTTCAGGCCCAATCACTCAAAATCTTTTTCACTCCATCCTTCCATCTACAATTTGGTCTCCCAATCCTCCTCGTTCCCTCCACTTCTGACACATATATCCTCTTGGTCAATCTTTCCTCACTCATTCTCTCCATGTGACCAAACCATTTCAATACACCCTCTTCTGCTCTCTCAACTACACTCTTTTTATTACCACACATCTCTCTTACACTTTCATTACTTACTCGATCAAACCACCTCACACCACATATTGCCCTCAAACATCTCATTTCCAACACATTCACCCTCCTACGCACAACCCTATCTACAGCCCACCCCTCGCAACCATGATTGTTGGAATCACATTCCTTCAAGCATATCCATTTTTGCTCTCCAAGATAACGTTCTCGCCTTCCACACATTCTTCAACACTCCCAGAACCTTCGCCCCCTCCCCCACCGTGTGACTCGCTTCCGTGGTTCCATCCGCTACCAAATCCACTCTCAGATATCTTTTTACTTTCTTACACACTATCACATACTCCCACAATTCTTGCTTCAAGAGTAGTGCTATTCCTTCCTTTCCTCTTATCCTCTCACCAACCCCTGACTTTTGTCCCAAGACATTCCTAAACCACTCTTTCCCTTTACCTCAGAGCTTCGTTTCACTCAGAGCCAAAACATCCAGGTTCCTTTTCTCACACATACTACCTATCTCTCCTTTTTTCTCATCTTTGTCACATTCACACACATTTAGACACCCCAATCTGAGCCTTCAAGGAGGATGAGCACTCCCCGCCTGACTCCTTCTGTTTTCCCTCTTAGAAAGTTAAAATAAAAAGAGGGGAGGGTTTCAATCCTCATATATGTTTTGTTTAATTGTTTCACTCAAACAGTGTAAAACTTTTATGTATGTTTCAGCACAAAATACTTGAAAGTGGGAAAGTAAGGACTGAATGTCACTTGAGTTGCCAAAGCACATCTCATCTTTTATTTTTGTTTCATATTTAATTGTCTTTTCCCATGTTAGCATGATAGCACCTGAAACAAAGAAAGGCAACATCAACTCGTATCCATTCTCTTACTGTCAGGTGTAACGCACCATAACCACAGCTTCTCAACAACCAGGCCCCAAAGACTTTTCCATGGTTTACCCTAAATGCTTTATAAGCCCATGTTCATTGCACACAGACCCTAGCATACCACATCATTCCAGAGCATTCTGTCCCAGGGATGCCTTTCACATTCCTCCAAGTTTAGGTCCTGATTGCTAAAAATATTTTCAATCAATCCTTCCATTTTCAATTTCATTACCCCATTCTTCCTGTTCCCTCTATTTCCAACTCATGTATCCTCTTTGTCAATCTTCCTTCTTAGTCTCTCCACATATCTAAACCATTTCTGCACATCGTTTTCAGCTCTCTCAATCACACTCTTTTTGTTGACATAGCTCTCTCTTACCTTTCATTACTTAAATGATCAAACCCTCTCCCAGCGAATACTATCCTCAAACATTTAATTTCAAACACATCCAACCTACTCTGCACAGTCTTAGGACTACTAAACCTCCAAACAAAACTATTTTTGCCCTCCCAGATAACAATCTCTCTTTCCACATATTCTTCAGTACTTTATGACCAAGTTCTGCTTCCAAAGTTCACTACCATGTCCACTCCACTTAAAAATCTATTACAATTAGCAATCTTTTCATAAAATTTTCATACTTGTTCGCTGTCTCCCATATTGGTAAGGTGATGACAGGAACATACGAAAAATAGCCTCACTCATGTCCATTATCATTTTATCAAAAACAGGTTGTACCTCTATAATTTGGCAACCTTGGAACCTGGTCATTGCCAGACCACAGAAAATGCCGGACACCAGAAACTGACCTCTTTAAAGGCCCTTGAGTGAACACTCTTACCAATTACCATCAGTTTGGTTTTGCGTATTTGTGCAGCATTGCTGCAGCCAAGAAACGTTACCCTATCTTTGGAATCCTTACCCCCACAAGGCGATTCCTTAATATATTGGACAAGGGTTTTTCATGGCATATGATGCCAATACAGGGCAGATTCATCAGCATTATACACTTGTTTTGGGGGCTATAAGAAATTAACAAGACTCTTAACTCAGCTGCAGTGTAAACAGATTTTGGCACCTCAGCACTGCTAACAGCACTGCCCTAGCGGCAGATCCATAAACTAATGGCGGCATATTCATAACATGCCAGACCATGGCCTTTGCCAGAACACTGAGCAACAAATTAGAGACATACAACCTGTATAATACATCTTGTAATCATTGTGATTCACTGATAGTTATTTCATTAAAACAAAACTATCAAAGTCTTTAAAACTTCCAATTCCACAAGTCACATGCAGTGTTGTCAAGATCAGACAGGCACTGGTAACACTGCCTCTCCTATCTAACACAGCTCAATTTCTTTCCCTAACAAATATTCAAAAATATACTTTGACTAGAATGGCTGGAGGATGGTTGAATGTGGGCAGAAATTCACACACACTGCCACCTCAGTCCACAGGCTTGGTATGCGGCCTTTAAAAGAAGGCACAAAATTCAATGTATTTAAAGGCAACTCCGAGCTCAAGTAAATGACTACGCTAATTGCATCATATCCTACCTTCAAATTCACATCACCCATTACAAACTTTTCTCTCCTTCTCAAAACATTCACACAGTTATTCAAATTTCTCTAGAAATGCTTCACTTCATCCTTACCTCGGAATGACTTCATATTTACAGGTACATATACACATACTCATGCAAAAGTCACAATAAACATTTTTTCCTTTCACCAACACTATTCTTGACCCATTCCATCTATGCTCTGTAAAACTCTTCCATACTCTCTGTGATAGCACAAATGCACATCTTTCTTTCCTTCATGCCTGATAATTTTCATTCATTTCCATTTATAACATTCCTTCCACAACCTCCCATAATTTGCATCCATCACTTCCATTTTTACTCCATACAACATGTCCAAGAATATGGGTTTCCTTAATCCTCAAGCTCACTCCTTTTACTCACCAGTCATCCTATTCAGCGCCACCACCCTTACCACTTGTTGTCCCACTCACTCTCTGGAATAACTGGTAGACTATAGTGCCACTTCTTAGCTTTTAGTGAAACCCCTGACTGGCCAGTGGCTGAGGGGAACTCCATTACAGTGTTTCCTAGAGGTAGCAGGGATCCCAAAGTCTAAAACACTAAACCCAGCACACTTTACGGGTCTGCCAGTATTTATAAAAATACAACTACTGCCCTCATGGAGTAGGGCATTGCCTTCCCTTTCTGTTCCACCCCTAAAGGGCGTAGTAAAGAGGTCACCACGATAAGCTAGGGTATGACTGGGATACTCCAGAAAACTAGCACATCTCCTTTGAGACACTGAAATTCAAAACTTCTCTAAATTTTGAGCCCATACCATAGTAGCAGCACCTCCTTACCTATTACGATACCATTACTGCGCACAATTATAAAACACTACACATTTACAACTTAAATGATATAAAACCCACTTTAATTCGTTTCCAATCCTCATCCATCCCTGCTTCTTCTTCATACCAGTTTCATATCATACAACAACTAAGACAATTCTATCCTTTAATAAAAGCCAAAAAATAAAACAGGTGTTTGAAAAACAACAGAGGTAAACTGTCATTATGAAGTGTGTCTCTAAGGCATAAACTGTAGGTCTGCAATATACTTTTGACAGGATGCTAAAATGCTCATCAATATGGACCAACATAAGAAGTGACATGATCATTTATCAAATACTAGATGAGATCTGAATTTACCTAAAACTTAAAAAAGGTGTGGACAAGCATATGTGTGAAAACACACACCCAAAGAATGGCAGAAGAGTTCTTCCCTACTTCACAAAGGCAAAGTAATTACTGTGACAAGTAAGGAAAACTAGTTCATCTCAGTCCATTAACTTTTGGTATAAGATACAGTTTTGGCAGGGTATAAAAATGGACTTGTACATACATATACTCTGCCCACATCTCAATCATTAGTCCAGGTCTGATGACTTATCTCAAAGTCTAATCAAAATCAAACATGATTTATCTAAATTTGTGATAGGTGCATGGTAAGTTTCCACATTCTTAGCATGAACATCAACCAAACAAAATTCTGAATCTCTACAACTTCTAAATTGGTGGTTTAAAGAAAAATACAAATATTCTCCTAAAGAAATAAAATTGTGGTTCAGCTCAAAGTTTAGCTAACCATCAGTATAACGAACAAAACCACATTCAGCTCAGCCATTGGTATAATGAACAAAACCACAAAGTTCACTTTAATCCAATATGAAATAAATACTAATCACAAAGTAAAAAAAGCACACAGATGCTCATTTTTACCAAAAGCATTCCCTCTTAATGTCAGAATCATGAGTATGAGCAGGAGAAGAGAAGAGTGACTGGTTCCCAATGAGGGTCAGTCTGAGGCAGGGGTGTATGATGTCCCCCATGGTTGTCTAATTTGTCTATGGACGGGGTGGTTACAAGGTAAATGCAAGAGTTTTGGAGAGAGGGGCAAGCATGCAGTCTGTTGGGGATGAAGGGGCCAAGAAAGTGTCAGTTGTGTGCTGATGATACAGCTCTTGTGGCTCTAATAGCTGATTCGTGTGAGAAACTGCAGAAGTTGGTGAATCAGCTTGGAAAAGTGTGTGAAAGGAGAAAGTTGAGAGAACATCAGAATAAAAACAATGAGAATAAGAACAAGGTTATTAGGTTCAGTAGGGTTGAAAGTGAGTTAATTGGGATGTAAGTTTGAATGGAAAAAACTGGAAGAAGTGTTTCAGATATCTAGGAGTGGACTTGGTAGCGGATGGAACCATGGAAGTGAAAAAGAGTCACAGGGTGGGGAAGGGGGCCAAGGTTTTGGAAACGATGAAGAATGTGTGGAAGGAGAGAATGTTATTTCGGAGAGCAAAAATGGGTATGTTTGAAGGAATAGTAGTTCCAACAATGTTATATGGTTGCGAGGCATGGGCTATAGATAGGGTTGCTTGGAGGAGGGTGGATTTGTTGGAAACAAAATGTTTGAGGACAATATGTGGTGTTGAGGTGATATGATTGAGTAAGTAATGAAAGGGTAAGAGAGATGTGAGGAAATATAGTGTGTGGTTCAGAAGAGTGTGTACTGAAATGAAATGGTTTGGACATATGGAGACAATGAGTGAGGAAAGATTGACAAAGAGGATATATGTGTCAGAGGTGGAGGGAACAAGGAGAAAAGGGACACCAAATTGGAGGTGGAGGTGGAAGGATGGAGTGAAAAAGATTTTGAGTAATTAGGGCCTGAACATACAGGAGGATGAAAGGTGAAGCATCTGGGATAAAATATGGAAAGGTCTGTGGGGCCTGTAAGGGAGCTGTGGTTTCAGTGCATTAAATATGAGAGCTAGAGAGGAAGTGTGAATGAATGTGGCCTTTTTTGTCTGTTTTCCTGGTGCTGTCTCACTGAAGCAAGGGGTAGCGATGCTGTTTCCTGTGGGGAGGGGTAGCGACAGGAATGGATGAAGGCATGCAAGTATGAATAGGTGACTCATTTCTGCTTTCATGGTTCCATTCGCTCCCAAGTCCACTGCCAGATATCTAAAACACTTTCACTTCCTCCAATTTTTCTCCATTCAAACTCACATCCCAATTAACTTATTCCTCAACCCTAATGAGCCTAATAACCTTGCTCTTATTCACATTTACTCTCAACTTTCTTTTCACACACTTTTCAAAATTCAGTCAACAACTTCTGCAGTTTCTTACTCAAATCAGCCACCAGCAAACAACAACTGACTCACTTCTAGGCCCTCTCATCCCCAACAGACTGCATATTTGCCCCTCTCTCCAAAACTCTTACATTTACCTCCCTAACAACCCCATTCATAAACAAATTACACAACCATGGGGACATCACACACCCCTGCATCAGACCAACCTTCACTGGAAACCAATCACTCTTCTCTCTTCCTGCTCATACACATGCCTTACACCCTTGATAAAAACTTTTCTGCTTCTAGCAGCATACCTCCCACACTGTATACTCTTAAGACCTTCCACAAAGCATCTCTTATCAACCCTATCACATGCCTCCTCCAGATCTATAAATGCTACGTACAAATCAATCTCGGTTTCGAAGTATTTCTCACACATTCTTCAAAGCAAACAACTGATTCACACATCCTCTACCACTTCTGAAACCACACTGCTCTTCCCCAATCTGGTGCTCTGTACATGCCTTCACCCTCTCAATCAATACCCTCCTATAAAATTTACCAGGTATACTCAACAAAGCCTCTGTAGTTTGAACACTCACTTTTCTCCCCTTTGCCTTTGTACAATGGCACTATATATGCATTCCACTAATCCTCAGACAGTTTACCATGATCCAAACATACACTGAGTATCCTTAACAACCAATCAACAACAGTCGTCCCCTTTCTTAATAAATTCAATTGCAATAGCATCTACTCACACCATCTTGCCAGATTTCATCTTCCCCAAGGCTTTCACCAGCTCTTCTCTCTCAGCCAAACCACTCTCCATGACTCTCTCACTTGGCACACCACCCTAACCTAAACATCCTACACCTGCCACTATCATGAAACATGTTCAATAATACTTCAAAATACTCATTCCATCTCCCCTCACTTCATCACTACCTGTTATCACTTCCTCCCTTGCTCCCATCACCAATATTCCCATTTGCTTTCCTGTCTTTCCTACATTAATTACCTCCTTTCAAAATGTCATTATATTCTCCCTAAAGTTTAAAGATACACTCTCTCACCCCAACTCTCACTTGCCTTCATTTTCAATCCTACACCTTCCTCTTGACCTCCTACTGCTTTCTCTTGTACATCTCACAGTCATTTGCACTTCCTTGTAAGTACCATCCAAATGCCTCTTTTCTTTCACTAGCAACTTTACTTCTTCATCCCATCACTCGATACCCTTTCTAAACTGCCCACTTCCCACCTTTCTCAAGCTACATGCATCTCTTGCAAGTACCATCACTGCTCCCTGAATTAAATCTAATTCCTCACTCACTCCCCTCACTTCATTTGCTCTCATGTTTTGCCAATCTACACTCAATCTCTCCTGGTATATCTTCACACATCTCCTTTCCAAGCCCACTCACTGTCACCATTCTCTTCTTCCCGACATTCTCTTCTCTTTTTTGAAAACCTCATCAAACCTTCAACTTCACTTCCACAAGACAATGATCAAACATCCCACCAGCTGCCCCTCTCAGCACACTTATACCCAAGTCTCTCACACACCTATCAATTAATACATATTCTAATGATGCCCTTTGATTATCTCTCCTACTCACATATGTAAGCTTGTGTATCCCTCTCTTTTCAATCCTGAAATTCCCAATCACCAGTCTTTTTTCAGCACACTGATCCAAATGCCCTTCACAATTTCCATTTACAACAATGAATACTCAATGTACACCAATTATACCCTCAACTGCCACATTACTCACCTTCACATTCAAGTCACCCATCACTAATACCCAGTTTCAGGCACCAAAACTGTTGACACACTCGATCAACTTCTCCCAAAACACTTGCCTCTTACGATCTTTCTTCTCATGAGCACCAATAAACCAACCATCTCTTGCCATCCACTTTCAGTTTACCCACATCAATCTAGAATTTACTTCCTTACACTATATCATGCTCTCCCACAAGTCCTGCTTCAGTAGAGATCTACTCTTTTCTTAGCTCTTGTCCTCTCAACAACCCCTGACTTTACTCCAAAGACATTTCTAAACAATTCTCCACCTTTACCCTTGAGCTTCATTTCACTCAGAGGCAAAGCATACAGGTTTCTTTCCTCAAACATACTACTTATTTCTCCTTTCTTCTCATGTTGGATACATCCGCATACATTCAGACACCCCCATCAGAGCCTTCAAGGATGATGAGCACTCCCTGCCTGACTCCTGTTTCCTCATTTAGAAATTGAAATACAAGAAGGGAAGGGCACTGATGTAAATTTAACAAACCATACACATACCACAAAGATAGTCTTTTCTCCATGAAAAAAATAAGAATATGCACAAGATGTGCAAGAAAACCATTCAATTAGAAATAAAAGATCCAAACAAAAGCGAAAATCCATCATGATATATATAAAGCCAGTGATGTGAACAAGAGCCTTTGGCAAAGTGTACTGAGACTCTTCTACTCTTTCCACACTAAGATCTCTATTTCTGATCTCTTCTACTACCTTAAATAACCTCAAAATGACCAAAAGGTCTGTTGATGTTTACAAGGCATCAGAAACAGTGACAGGATACAGTAATATGCCTTGCTTTCTCACAAGTGCATTACCCAAGATCTGGAAACTGTATCTGATACCTGCATTGAGTTGTTATTTGATTCCACCTGCTTTTGGTTGCACTACAAATGAAAACGTCACTTTCAGCGAAGCTGTATCATCATCAGTTAACAAAAGTGAATACATCATCACTTTCAGTGGAGCTGTACCATCGTCAGTTGACAAAAGTGAATACAATCACCAACAAACTTCACACAATAAAGTAATGCATTATATGCCAGCTTTTGATATGAGCATATAGCCTTAAAGCTGCAGGACCCCATAAAAGGGGACCTGGAAGGAGATACAAATACTAAAAGAGATAGCCACAGAACACATATCACTTTCAGCAAGGTACAGTTATCAGGAGGAAAAGGAGGCTTAAACTATTTTGAAAGTGATGAAAAATGAGTTATGAGTTATACTCACTTCTTTAGATACTGCTACACAAGTGCATTAAGTTTCTTCAATTACAATCCTGATTATGTTCCCGTTTAAACGATTATATCTAAGGCATAACTAAGCTAAGTTCCAGATTAGACCTTTTTATAAATGGCATGAGAATAAAACTTGAATTACAGGCTGCATGCCCAACAATTCTTTGAATTCTAGGAAATGGATACATAATGCCTCATAAGTAGGTAATGTGCAGCTTTCATATTAAGACCAATTCCACGCTGAAGGGTAAGGCATGACTCCCAGTGACAGATGGACTTAGAAAGCGAAATCCCTAAGTGCCAGTCATTATGCAGGAAATGCACACTTTTCAAGTTCAATGCAATAAAACTAACATTGCTTGTCAAACATTTGCTACCATCATACTGTATAATGCTGTTCTCAACAAAAAGTTTTATCATCAATTGAGGGAGCAATCCCTATATCCTACAGAATATAGAAACAACAATGTAATTGCCATTTACATAACATATCTTCCTAAGACCTGTATATACTCTGCATAAATTATGGAAAACTCTGCGTACTATCTATCAATCTATCTGTATAAATTTCTGACACCCATTCCCTTCGGGAACTTCCGGGTGCCCACAGCAAAAGCCTCCACTTATCCCTGTTCTTACATGCCTCCCTTACATACATCATTCCATGTGTTCTTCCATTATCTTTCTTCCTCCAGTACACTTTCATTCTATTTCCCATGACACAGGTGGTCTTCCTCTCACACCAACCCCTTTAATTGTAATGCCATACTCCCTCTTTGTAAACTCCCAACTTGCATTCTTTCCACATGCCCAAACTACCTCAAAAGTATCACATGTCACCCACTCTACCACTCCACAATTCATTCCCTCTGCATTCCCTGCCATTCATATAAAATTTCTCTGCCTCATTTCTTTCTTCATCCCATCTAGTTATACCACAAGCTTCTCTAAAACAGTTCACTTCCACAGCCTGGATTCTTGACCCCTGTGACTCTGACTGTGACATGGACTCATGTCCATATTTTGGCTGCACAGGTCAGGATCAAGAGGACTATGCTGTCCCTTAATCCTTTCTTCACTTCCATACTTATACCTTCACCCTTCATGAAGGGATCTAATGATTCTTTTACCCCATACTGCTATCTCCCTTATCTTTCCTTCCACATCACCAAACTTACCCAAAATAACTCCTAAATATAAATACTTAAAATTCTCTCAGCTCTCCTAGTCTTTCTTTACGTAACTAAATCTTTCAAACTTGATTATTGTTTCCCATGTTAGCAAGGTAGCGCCAGGAAAAGAAAATGAAGGGCCACATTCACTTTCATCCATTTTCTAGTTGTCATGTGCAATGCAACAAAACCACAGTTCTCTATCCACAACAAGGCCTACAGACCTTTCCATGTTTTACCCCAGACATTTCACATACCTGATTCATTCCACTGACAGCATGTCGACCCAGTATATCACATTGTTCCAATTCACTCTATCCCATAAGCATCTTCCATCCTCCTACATGGTGGAGCTGTAACGGCTCAAAATCTTTTTCACTCCATCCTTCCATATCTAGTTTGGTCTCCCCGTTCTTCTTGTTTACTCCACTTCTGACACATATATCCCCTTTCTCAACCTTTCCTAGCTTATTCTCTTCATTTGTCCAAACCATTTCAATTCAGCACACCTCCTTCAGCTCCCTCAACACTTACTTATTCAAACCTCCTCATACCACATAATGTCCTCAAGCACTTTATTTTCCAAAACATTCACCCTCCCCAACAGAGAATTAACTATAGCCCATGCCTCACATCCATACCCATTTTTGCCCTTCAAGATAACATTCTCTCTTTCCACTCATTCTTCAGTTGATACAAGGTTAAACATCTATTCTCACTGGCTCCACTAAACCACACAACAATTCTTAAATTGTCTGTTTTGAGGGGAGAGAAAAGAAGTCCAACTGGATATCAGAAGGTAATACTCAGAAGATAAAAATCTCATTAATTTACATGAAGGAAAGCTATAGACTTAATTCAATGGTCTATAGATCCCACCATTGGAGTGTAGAGATGTTCTGAGGCATAAAGCTGATATTCAGCCAACCATGACCGACTAAGAAATACAAGCCTTCACCTCAAAATGGATAAACACTAAGTTCACAAACAAGAAACCAAGCTGCAGCTACAACACAAGAAACCAGTACAGTCATGATATTTTCTCAAATTCTGCCAGACCTGAATATTTGTTGTGATTACAATAAATCTTCATCCAAAGATGCACCATTATTCCAAGGGTGATGGATAAAGGTAATGATAAAAAGAGGTCACAATCAAATATGGTTAAAATGGACCTTTATACCACCATTTCTCATAAGTGGTGTTAAGATCAAATATGCAAATACTGTGTACCCAAATTTGGAAAATGAAAAGGGATGTGAATAGCCACACTGAAATACTGCGAGAGCATTTCAAAGTACATAGGATGGACAAGTAGTCCTACATACCAAAATGAAATAAAGTGATTAAAAATGCTTCAACCACTAGAAATGAGAAAAGGAACTCCAAAAATAGGATCTAATGGACTACTGAGAGTGGATACTTGAGCACTTAAGAAAGTTTTACGACACCAGAAGCCAATTTCAGGTGCTCTTTAATCTAGTTATATATATCTACATACATAAATCTGCTCCTTGTGATGGGTGACTGCATGTCACTTGCACTTTCTATATACTTTCTATATACTTACACACCCTAGCCAGAAGTTCTCTGTTATCATGATTCTGCAGTACATAACAAATGTATGCTACACTTACCGAATGCTTTTTAGAAAAAAGTTCTTTGAGAATTTCGTTGCAGTTTTTAAAAGATTCTGAAACCTTTCCTTTTGGTTTCGTACTATGCTGTGGCTGAAAAAAAGAAATCAATCATTACTAACACTGAAACTTACACCAAAATGATGATTACTATCTAATGTACTAGCTGAAATTTTCATTGCATTTATAAATCAAATAATAGCATAACTCAGTTCATAAAATCATGTCTCACTACATCAAACAACTTAATGTGTGACACAGTCAGCTTTGACCCTAGGTTAATACAAGGGGCAATCGACTTCAGAACACAAAAAATTAACAATAATCAAATTATGACCTCTGGACAAATTCTTCAGCTAAACTGACTAGCTCCACTGACAGAGTCAACTGAATGAGTAGCAGTTCCTTTCTGATTTTGGTACTAAATGACCTTCACTACTTAGAACTACCACTATTACAGTTGCAAGCATACAAAGCTAGACATCCAGTTAAGCTTAAAGAATCTATCTCAAGGTTACAAAAGAATGAGCTTTCTCTAATTACTGGAAAAAACATAAATTTTTACAAAGGCAACCCTCAATCCAAACTAATTGGGGAGAAGGCAATTTACACATCTCTTAATATTTTCATAAGAACAGGCACTTACTTGGAGGCATAATCATTAGCCAATAATGAACATAGCTAATAAAAGCAGGCATTAACTTTGGTGTGTAGCATCAGCTGAAGCTCTCGTGGGAGCAGAGAAACAAGAAAGGCACCAAAAGTTCTATGCAAAAACCAAGTTACTAAATCCCCCCAAAAAAGAGAGAGAGAGAGAGAGAGAGGAACATTGTCCTTCAACATTTCAGCTTCTGATTGCAGTGAATTCAAATCCTAACCTGATGCTGACTTGCAAATTCAAATTTGAACATGGTATTGACATAAAAGGAACAGGCCTTTTGATCTCGCTTTTAATCAGGTTTAGCAATTACATTCACGGTTTGCAATCTCAGGTCCTAGGACAGAACAATACTCTGGAAGCAACCAGCATACAAAAAAATACATTAAAGCTCCCCCTTTATTTTTTTTTTCTTTAAACAAACTTAGCTTACAATATATACCATTCTCAAGTGTACTGCTTCAACATATTTACTTTCCAAAGGGCTACATACTGTGATTCAACGTATTCCATGCAAATACAGATCACTCATAAAAGTGTCATCTACATGACAAAACATTAAACGTCATGTGAAGGCAAGAAAAAAAGGCACTGGGAAAAAAAGTACAAAATCTGCTGATGAGAAAACCATCACATATGAACATGCTTTAATGTCCAGCAACAAAAAACAACAGCTCCAGGGCAATCATATGCATTCTACAGCTTTTACACCAGTATTTGGTAAAACGGACAGATATAAGGTAAGCAAGGTGAATGGCTGTGCTTATGAATACAAACACGGCTCACTTTGTAAGTCAGCAGGCAGATAAGTTGGTAATTTTGTTGGGTATGGGCAAATAAGTTTCAATATGCATGACAGACAAGAATTTTCTATACACAAGACTTGGATTATGGATAACTGTGGTGAAGTCAATCTGTCAGTTTACTATGTTTCACATATACTGTTCACAAATTATTCTAAAAAAATCAGAGCAAAATGCAAAAAAAAAAGGGCCTATGAGCCTTGTTATGCATACAAAACCATAAAAAAATTAACACAATAACCTGAAATTTCTGAAAATTTAGTGTAATGCATACAAAAAAAAATATTCAAGAGCCTAACTCTGTTCATCTGAAACCAATAAGCAATCCATTAAAATTAAAGCATTAGTTATCACAAAAACGAGGAAGGGCGTTTCCTCTTTAGGTCCTGTGACCCCTCTCAACCCCCTTTAGCATCCACCTCCAAGACATAGTAAAAATCAAGTTATTCAGAGACCACTATTCCAAATACTAAGGGCCTGATCTTAATAACCTAACTCATGATTAAGTACATTCAATACTAAGTAACATTATCAGTTTACTTTCCCTATAGAGTTAGGATCTATGCAAATTAACCTATAACTTGATTTTCAAGTTCACTAGAAGATCAGGTATTGAAGAACCTTAAAGGGTTCTTACTATATCCATTATCATGCATCTACATGGGCTGAGAAATCACTTCCAAACTACTCTAAGACACACACAATATCCATAAAAGGAGAGGAAACAAAACTTTTCCATTCAGTTCATTTTTAAAGATAGCTCGAGATAATAAATGGGTGAGCTGCATTTACAAATCTATGATACTGCAAGTGTATACTATTAGTTTTCCTCACACAACTTGAATCAAACATCTTCTCTCTGATCACCAATATAGCTTCCATTAGGCTCGAAATATTTGTGATATTCTTTCCTAGCTTACTAATGTCTCTTCACCATCCCAAAAGATTTTAGGAAATTCTATGAAGCTGCCCTTGATATATCTAAAGTTTTTTACAGGGCATGGCAACAGTCTTATCTTTAAGCTCCCATCTTTCAGCTTTCCTTCCTCACATTGCTCCCTCATATCCAGCTTCCTCTCCAGTCAATCTATCTCTGCAGTTGTTGATGGATCAGCTCTCCCCCTTTCTCCATCAACAGTGGTATCCCCCAAGGTTCTGTCTTGTCTCCTACACTTTTCCTTCTTTATACCAACAATATCCTTTCTTCTAAAATACCCAAATGCACTTATATGATGATGACTCAACACCACATTCTTACACATCCTTGAAATCTACTCTTTTTCGAGCTTCATCTGCATTTTGTCTCCACACATAGTCCTCAATAAACTCGGACATGATATCTCAGTAGGAAAGACAAAATCTGGTTTGGTTTAATGCCTCCAGTTTTTGTCCACCTCTATATTGAAAATTCCTCACACCTCTTGCCTCTCCTTTGATAAATTTGTAATTCCACCGTAACTCAATGAACATACTTGGTATTACTGTAACATCTGCACCGTCTAGGAAACAAAATATTATGGAAATAGCTGTTTAGATGTTGAAGGTTTTCTAAACAGTTGCTCCATTTATACAAAGGGCTGCTCTGGCTTGTATGGAGTGCTGGTCTTAAATCTGGAATAGTTCGAGCTCTGCATCCTTACTTGACACAGTTAAGTTGAAAGCAGCCCAACTTATCAAATCTTCCAGGCTAACTTCAAAACTTGATCCAATTGCCCTATGATGCAATGTTGGTTCACTTTCCCTATTCTATATGTTTTACTGTGGTTTCTGCTCCCCAGAGCTGGTTGCTTGCATAACCCCACCATTTACTAGACCACACAATACTCAACTGGTATAGTATCCAATTATTACAGTGTGGCCATTGGCAACTCAACAGTAAGCTATTTTGGTAACTGTTTCTCTCCATACACCTAAAAACTCTGCATCTCTTTACTCTATCTGGCACATTTTCAAATGACACGTTTTTCACTTCCTCAAAATCTATAATTAATTTTCCTCGTCTCTTCTTTCTCCTTTTAATTAACATCCTTATATCTAAAAAATAAGAGCAGCGTGGTTTCAGAAGTGGTAGAGGATGTGTGGATCAGGTGTTTGTTTTGAAGAATGTATGTGAGAAATACTTAGAAAAGCAAATGGATTTGTATGTAGCATTTATGGATCTGGAGAAGGCACATGATAGAGTTGATAGAGATGCTCTGTGGAAGGTATCAATAATATATGGTGTGGGAGGCAAGTTGTTAGAAGCAGTGAAAAGTTTTTATCGAGGATGTAAGGCATGTGTACGTGTAGGAAGAGAGGAAAGTGATTGGTTCTCAGTGAATGTAGGTTTGCAGCAGGGGTGTGTGATGTCTCCATGGTTGTTTAATTTGTTTATGGATGGGGTTGTTAGGGAGGTGAATGCAAGAGTTTTGGAAAGAGGGGCAAGTATGAAGTCTGTTGGGGATGAGAGAGCTAGGGAAGTGAGTCAGTTGTTGTTCGCTGATGATACAGCGCTGGTGGCTGATTCAGGTGAGAAACTGCAGAAGCTGGTGACTGAGTTTGGTAAAGTGTGTGAAAGAAGAAAGTTAAGAGTAAATGTGAATAAGAGCAAGGTTATTAGGTACAGTAGGGTTGAGGGTCAAGTCAATTGGGAGGTAAGTTTGAATGGAGAAAAACTGGAGGAAGTAAAGTGTTTTAGATATCTGGGAGTGGATCTGGCAGCGGATGGAACCATGGAAGCGGAAGTGGATCATAGGGTGGGGGAGGGGGCAAAAATTCTGGGAGCCTTGAAGAATGTGTGGAAGTCGAGAACATTATCTCGGAAAGCAAAAATGGGTATGTTTGAAGGAATAGTGGTTCCAACAATGTTGTATGGTTGCGAGGCGTGGGCTATGGATAGAGTTGTGCGCAGGAGGATGGATGTGCCGGAAATGAGATGTTTGAGGACAATGTGTGGTGTGAGGTGGTTTGATCGAGTAAGTAACGTAAGGGTAGGAGAGATGTGTGGAAATAAAAAGAGCGTGGTTGAGAGAGCAGAAGAGGGTGTTTTGAAATGGTTTGGGCACATGGAGAGAATGAGTGAGGAAAGATTGACCAAGAGGATATATGTGTCGGAGGTGGAGGGAACGAGGAGAAGTGGGAGACCAAATTGGAGGTGGAAAGATGGAGTGAAAAAGATTTTGTGTGATCGGGGCCTGAACATGCAGGAGGGTGAAAGGAGGGCAAGGAATAGAGTGAATTCAATCGATGTGGTATACCGGGGTTGACGTGCTGTCAGTGGATTGAATCAGGGCATGTGAAGCGTCTGGGGTAAACCATGGAAAGCTGTGTAGGTATGTATATTTGCGTGTGTGGACGTAGGTATATACATGTGTATGGGGGTGGGTTGGGCCATTTCTTTCGTCTGTTTCCTTGCACTACCTCGCAAACGCGGGAGACAGCGAAAAAAAAAAAAAAATCTAAAATAAAGCCTGGTCTTGATGTGGACTTTTGTGCATAACTGAAGCCCTCCAACATAAAGAATGTGCAATTACACAGGTCCCACTCAACTAAAAAGCAGTAACTTATTCTTTGCTAAAGTCTTGACAAAACAACCCTTGGAAGAATGGAATCTGTACTGTATCCAAAACCTGATTGTGGCAGGTCAATAAAATGGTTACCTGGCTCAGACTTGGGTATATATATATATATATATATATTCATTTATTTTGCTTTGTCGCTGTCTCCTGTGTTTGCGAGGTAGCGCAAGGAAACAGACGAAAGAAATGGCCCAACCCACCCCCATACACATGTATATACATACACATCCACACACGCAAATATACATACCTATACATCTCAATGTACACATATATATACACACAGACACATACATATATACCCATGCACACAATTCACACTGTCTGCCTTTATTCATTCCCATGGCCACCTCGCCACACATGGAACACCATCCCCCTCCTCCCTCATGTGTGCGAGGTAGCACTAGGAAAAGACAACAAAGGCCCCATTCGTTCACACTCAGTCTCTAGCTGTCATGCAATAATGCCCGAAACCACAGCTCCCTTTCCACATTCTGGCCCCACACAACTTTCCATGGTTTACCCCAGACGCTTCACATGCCCTGATTCAATCCACTGACAGCACGTCCAACCCGGTATACCACATCGATCCAATTCACTCTATTCCTTGCCCTCCTTTCACCCTCCTGCATGTTCAGGCCCCGATCACACAAAATCTTTTTCACTCCATCTTTCCACCTCCAATTTGGTCTCCCACTTCTACTTGTTCCCTCCACCTCCGACACATATATCCTCTTGGTCAATCTTTCCTCACTCATTCTCTCCATGTGCCCAAACCATTTCAAAACACCCTCTTCTGCTCTCTCAACCACGCTCTTTTTATTTCCACACATCTCTCTTACCCTTACATTACTTACTCGATCAAACCACCTCACACCACACATTGTCCTTAAACATCTCATTTCCAGCACATCCATCCTCCTGCGCACAACTCTATATAGCCCATGCCTCGCAACCATACAACATTGTTGGAAACACTATTCCTTCAAACATACCCATTTTTGCTTTCCGAGATAATGTTCTCGACTTCCACACATTCTTCAAGGCTCCCAGGATTTTTGCCCCCTCCCCCACCCTACGATTCACTTCCGCTTCCATGGTTCCATCCGCTGCCAGATCCACTCCCAGATATCTATCTATCTATTCATTTATTTTACTTTGTCGCTGTCTCCTGCATTAGCGAGGTAGCGCAAGGAAACAGACGAAAGAATGGCCCAACCCACACACATACACATGTATATACATACACGTCCACACACACACACACACACATACATACCTATACATCTCAATGTATACATATATACACACACAAAGACATATATACACATGTACATAATTCTTACTGTCTGCCTTCATTCATTCCCATCGCCACCCCACCACACATGAAATAACAACCCCCTCCCCTCACATGTGCGCGAGGTAGCGCAAGGAAAAGACAACATAGGCCACATTCATACACACTCAGTCTCTAGCTGTCATGTATAATGCACTGAAACCACAGCTCCCTTTCCACATCCAGGCCCCACACAAACTTTCCATGGTTTATCCCAGATGCTTCAAATGCCCTGGTTCAATCCACTGACAGAATGTTGACCCCAGTATACCACTCTTTCCAATTCACTCTATTCCTTGCACGCCTTTCACCCTCCTGCATGTTCAGACCCCAATTACTCAAAATCTTTTTCACTCCATCTTTCCACCTCCAATTTGGTCTCCCACTTCTCCTCGTTCCCTCCACCTCTGACACATATATCCTCTTGGTCAATCTTTCCTCACTCATTCTCTCCATGTGACCAAACCATTTCAAAACACCCTCTTCTGCTTACTCAACCACACTCTTTTTATTACCACACATCTCTCTTACCCTTACATTACTTACTCGATCAAACCACCTCACACCACACATTGTCCTCAAACATCTCATTTCCAGCACATCCATCCTCCTGCGCACAACTCTATCCATAGCCCACGTCTCGCAACCATACAACATTGTTGGAACCACTATTCCTTCAAACATAACCATTTTTGCTTTCTGAGATAATGTTCTCAACTTCCACACATTCTTCAAGGTTCCCAGAATTTTCGCCCCCTCCCCCACCCTATGATTCACTTCCGCTTCCATGGTTCCATCCGCTGCCAAATCCACTCCCAGATATCTAAAACACTTCACTTCCACCAGTTTTTCTCCATTCAAACTTACCTCCCAATTGACTTGACCCTCAATCCTACATGCCTTACAACCATAAAGCACTGTTGAAACTACTATTCCTTCAAACATACCCATTTTTGCTCTCCAAGATAACCTTCTCTCCTTCTGTACATTCTTCATCCCTCCCAGAACCTTCACACCCTCCCCCACTCTATACTTCACTTCTGCTTCCATCTGCTAAGTCCACGCCCAGACATCTAAAACACTTCACTTCCTCCAGTTCTTCTCCATTCAAACTTACATCCCAATTAACTTGTCCCTCAGTCCTACTGTTCCTAATAACCTTGCTCTTCTTCACATTTACTCTCAACTTTCTCATTTCACATACTTTTCCAAACTCAAGTCACCAACTTATGCAGTTTCACACTCAAATCAGCCACCAGAGACGTATCATCAGCGAACAACAACTCACACTTCCCAAGCCCTCTCATCCACAACAGACTGCATACTTGCCCATCTCTCCATAACTCTTGCATTTACCTCCCTAACCACCCCTTCCATAAACAAATCAAACAACCATGGAGGCATTACACACCCCTGCCACAGACCGACTTTCACTGGGAACCAATCACTTTCCTCTCTTCCTACTAGTACACACGCCATACACCCTTGGTAAAAACTTTTCACCACTTCTAGCAACTTACCTCCAACACAATATATTCTTAAGACCTTCCACAAAGCAACTCTTTCAACCTTATCATATTCCTTCTCCAGATCCATAAATGCTACAAACAAATCACCTGTATTTCGAAGCAGTTCTCGCACACATTCTTCAAGGCAAACACCTGATCCACACATCCTCTACCACTTCTGAAACCTCACTGCTCTTCCCCAATCTGATGCTCTGTACATGCCTTAAGTAAGGTATTCCCATCTTTATCTGAATATCTGTTTTAACAAGTTCATAAAATACCGTTCTGAATCATACAATTGATCACTCAATTCTTTGCAAATACATCTCTTGTTTTTCCATCATTTCTACCATTACTTCTATCAATATGTTATCTATATTTAGTGCATGAATTACTCAAAAACCTACTAAAAAGAGTTGTATTTGAAAAAATATATATAATTAGGTGATGGGGAGAAAGAATACTGCCTATGCATTCCCTGCGTGTCATAGAAGGCAACCTGGAGGGGCAGGTGCATGTAGTTGGAAGTGCTCCCTTTCTGATTTACTTTCTAAAAGAATGACCAGAGCAAGGAGCGAAGTGAGGATTGTTCCCTCTAAGGCTGTCTCAGCTGTTCTTAACATGTGGGAAATGGCAATAAATATATATATGTGTGTGTGCTTGTGTGTGTGTAAATAGGTATATTCATTGCAGTTGTGACTTAGTTTGGAAGAGCCTGTCTAAGAAGGAAGCAAGGTTATCCAACTTTTGCAAGGTAGAGGGAGAGGTTAGATGGCGTGTGTTTCAGTTTGAATGTAGAGAAACTGTAAGAAGTGAAGTGCTTAAGATATCTGGGAGTGGTCATGGCAGCAAATGGAACCACAAAAGAGTAAGTGAGTAAAGGTCCCGGGAGCACTGAAAAATACATGGAATGAGAATTTACTATCAAAGAGGGCAGAAATGGGCACATCAAGATGACAAGAGGATATATATAACAGAAGTGGAGGGAATAAGGAGAAGCAGGAGCCCAAATTAGACGGAAAAATTATGTGACAAAGATTTTGAGTGATTGGAACCTGAACTTGAACGAGGGTGCAGACTTAAGTGGAGTGATGTGGTATACAGACAGTGACAAGCAGTCAATAGACTGAACCAGGACATGTGAGGCAGCCTCATGGAAACCATGGAAAGGTCTATGGAGTGCAGTTAAGGACAGGGAGCTGTGGTTTTGGTGCAATACAAATGACAGGTAAAGAATGAATGCAAGCAAATGCAGTTTTCCTATGGCTGTTCCTGGCACTATCTGGCAAGATAGGGGAAACTGCAATCAAGTACAAAAAAGAAAGAAAAATGAGTACATGAGACTGTAACACAATCAAAAGAAAAATCTTTCTTTGTTTAGAATATCCACTTAATTTATTACAGAAATGGTCAGACCTCACACTCTTTGCGTGTACTTGAGTACTTCATAAGACACATCAACGTTCGAGATATCTACATATTTACATAAAAAATGGCTTTTGAAAAGCCAATGAGCATGATGTGTTTCAACATGATACTAATATAAACTGATAACACCTATAGTTACTTTAAAATCAACCAATACCATACAAAAAATATGAAAAAAGACAAGTCTTTTGGCAAAATACTTCTGTTATATCACATAATAAAGTTATGGAAGACTTGCAACTGCAATATTGAACATGCAGCTCTCAGTACAAATGCCTAACCCTTATAACGACCAAGTTAAGGATACTTAACTTTCCAAAAGTATACCTGTTAAAGAAGTAATCAGTCAAATTTCTTTTTATATATCTTTCTATATATACCATACAAATCACGAATAAAGTCAAGGTATAATCCATAAGTGGCAGTTGAGTCAAACAAAATCATCCGATCTGCATTAAATGGTGACACCTCTTGCCCCAAGACAACTGAACTGCATTATTAAGCTTCTTCCGAATTATATACGGGGAATTAAGATTTACAACTGGTATCAATACTTTTACATTATGTATTATGTTAGTAAGGATATAAATCACTACAACTGTTAGTTTCACTTAAAAAAGGCATCCTGTCATCCTGGCTGTCCAACCCTAGTCCCACCACTCTGACAACACATGGCTTCCCTATAATCATGAAACACTCATATGCATCGACAAGAATAATTCACTATTACAGAACTAATGCCCCTACTGCTACCTATCAATAAACAAAAATGAAAACTTTATGATGGTCTCTATGCCCATGGATTACAAATGCACAAAGCTAGATTGATAGCATGAATTTGAGATTCAGCTGGATGTTGACAAAAATGACAAAACCAGAGAAACAGTTGTCTAAAAATAAAAAAAAAAATAAAAAAAACTGTTCAATAATCACAGATAAAATTAATTAAATTTTTTTACTCGATAAAATTAATTCCATTTTTCAGCCACTGAATAAGCAGTGTCAACTAAAATTCATATCACCAATACATCATGAGTGCATTGTCCTAAGGAAGATAGCCATTCATGGAACATACAGCAAGTGTGGATAATGGATGATACTGCTCTTCACAGTATTGACCAACAAACATGGGAGACCCACAGGTAAACACAAAGTGATTGACTTCTGGGGCTCAAGGAAAGAGAAAACATCTCTTTCAAAAGCATCCAGTAACCACCAAAAGGTTGTGGTATGAATCCAGCACAATATCCAATCTCTCAAGGATAAAGGACCCCAAGACACTCTCACTACTTGACATACAAACACCGAGAATGGCCACCACTCAAAAAACCAGAGACAAAAAAAAGAAAATGATAAATCAATACATTTTCCACTTCAACTGTGTATATACAGTGTCGAACTAACCTGCTATAGCAGACCTGTCATGTGATGACTGAAGTCGGGAACTTCCTACATCGTACGTCAACTTATGTTAACACAGCTCTCAGCTGGGTTACTGATCATTAATGCAGTCAGGCTGCACTGCTCTTTACTGGAACAAAACACCACTCCTATTACCAAATTGGGTGTGACTGTTTTCAATGCTGTTCCAAATAATACTATCATTAGGACACTTATGGTCAAAAAAAAAAAACTATCCCAACAAAGGGTTCTACAAAAGCAAGATAGTTCACACATATTTTGCTAAACCACAGCTTTCCTACAAAAATCAGCAATCAATACTAGATGACCAATAACAGCAAAGCTAGGCATCGTCTGTTTTAATGTGCACAAAGGCAGCAGCAACAGAAGCTCTCCTTTTCAATGACTGCATTGTCATCTAGTTCGCAACTGGAAGTACAGCAATGGTTTACTAATGGTTCACAACAAGTCTTTCTTTTTCTTTTGTACCTGTTCCCCATTCGCCATTTCAAAGATGTTCCCATTTTGTTTCTCAAACTATTAACCTGCTTATAAATCATAATCTTGTTCTCCCTACAGTTTAGTGACACTTGCTCACCCCAGCTTGGATTTGTTGTCCTTTTCAGTCACTGTACCTTACTTTAGACTTCTTTGCCACTTTCTATTGTACTCTATTTACACTACTATGCAAGTGTTGCCCATACACTCCTCTTTTCCATTCCACTAGTAATTTTACTTCATCCCAAAACTCGCTACCCTTTCTCAACTCCCAACCTCCAACCTTCCACATGACAGCACTGCTTCCCTTAATATCTCACATTTTTCACCTACTTTCCTTGCTTCATCAATTTTCACCTTATGCCATTCTACACTCAATCTCTCCTACCCAAAAGTTTCATTTCCAAGCTCACTTACTTAAACTATACTCTTCTCACCCATAACATTTCCTCTTTTCCAAATTTTTTTTTTACAAATCTTCATCCTTGTATTCACCAGGTAATGATCAAGTCCCAACAGCTACCTGCCCTAGCACATTCACATCCAAGTTAATACGAAATCAAATTATGCCAGCTTATTAGCTTTCCTTCTTATCCATGTATACTTATATAAGTCCATCTTTTTAAATTAATAATGCCAACTTACTATCTTTCCTTCTTGTCCACATATACTTATGAATGTCCCTCTTTTAACACTAAGTATTCCCAATCATCAGTTTTTCAGTACTCAACTCCACATGCTGCTCAATATTTCTATCAACTTACTGAATACTACATGCCCCTAAATCATACCCTCAACTATTGCATTACCAATATTCCCATTCAAATCCCCCATAATCAATATCCAATCTCTCAAATCAAAACTGCAAACACACACTTAGCTGCTTCCATAACACTCATCTCTCTTCATCGTTCTTCTTGTGGCCAGGTGCATGACCACTAATAATCATCCACCTCGGATAATCAATTTTCAATTTAACCCACATCATTTTAGAGCTCACTTCCTTTTACTGTTTCACATATTCCCAAAACTCCACATTCAGAATTGGTGCTACACTCTCCCAGGCTCTCTATCCCACACTAAGCCCTAACTTTACCCCTAAAACATTTGTTTCCCTTAGCCGTGAGCTTTGTTTCACTCAAACATACTACCTATCTCTCCTTTTTTCTCATCTTGGTTACATCTATACACATACACCCTAGCATTCCTCACTTGGCTTCTTCTGTTCCAACTTTTGGATCATGAAATACATGATTGGGATGGTTTCCAGCCCCCTGCACCCACTCACACCCCTCTTAGTTGCCTTCCACAACATGCTGAGAGTATGTCAGAAATATTCTTTCTCCTCTATCCCTAAGGGGTAGCACAGTGCGTAAGGAACATAAAGGATGGACAGAAGTACACTGCGCATGGGAAAAATATGCACATAAATCATCAAAAGAGAGCAGATGAAAGCCAGTTGAGATGGTATGGCCAAGTTCAGTACATGGCAAATGATATGTAAATAAAGGTCTATGATAATATGATCACAAATATCAGAAAGGATAATTCACGTGCAATGAACAAAGACAGAATGAACTATAGAAATTGTAGGGTATTTCATAAAGTGCCTTTGCAATACATATTTTGTGTGCAATGAATGGTTGAAAAGCTAGAGATGTTTCAAAAGTTATGCAAGGGAAATGGGTATAATTCTAATAAGTGGTTAGAAGAGTCAAAAGAAGACACTGGTCCCACCTAATGACTCAACTTTTAGGAGCAAAGTGAATGAATATGATGCATCACAGATTCGTTAAAGGTTCTGTTCTTTGATAAACTGGGCATACATGGAACCTAGTTCAATCTGCTGAGGAGGATAAAAACACTAAATCCACCCTAAGTGAAAAGGTTTATAAGATACACAACACAATGACAGAAAAATACATTAAGAAAATTTAGCAGCATAAAGATTTGAGGAACATCAAGCTAAAAGCCTACTGCATATTTGTACAAGATGGAGAGGAAGTTTTCCACTGACTTGTCTAAATGTAAATGGGAATACGGAAAAGAAAGGCAGACATTCAGTTTGGAATTCAAAAGAGATGGGAATACTCTAGCCCACGCTAATAACAATAAATAGATAAAAAATAAATAAACATATACATGCATATGAATGCTACTAGCAAATTACAGAGAGACTAAATTACCATGTTCTTTTGAAGACTTTTCATGATACAACACTATTCATACTCAAAATACACACAAATAATTTGAGATTATATACATGTTCTAATTCTGCCCCAAACTAATATACATGGAACTGACACTAAGGTAAGATATGCACGAATGCTCCCATCAATCATTTAACTCAACAAATCCTGCTATTGAAAAAGTCTTCAAAGGCTGTGTGTGTGTGTGTGTGTGTGTGTGTGTGTGTGTGTGTGTGTGTGTGTGTGTGTGTGTGTGTGCTGATAACCACAAAGAAAAAATGAATCATAAGTTTTGAGTGCCTTTTCACATATCTTGGCTTCCTTCAAGATTTAATATACAAAACTGCACTCAGACTTACTGCATATCATTTTCTCTTGTGGTAAAGAACAAATACTTTTATCATGAAGATCACTGTGATTTAAATGAATTTATATATTCATTGTTCATTTATTATTCTTGATTGCAGTTTCCACATCAGTAAGGTAGTGCCAGGAAACAGAAGAACCATCCACTCACATACGCACAATGTACATATATGCACACAACCCTGTGTATATATAAATAAAAAAGAAAGAAAGCTGAGAGTAAATGTGAATAAGAGCAAAGTACAGTAGGGTTGAGGGACAAGTCAATTGGGAGGTAAGTTTGAATGGAGAAAAACTGAAGAAAGTGAAGTGTTTTAGATATCTGGGAGTGGATTTGGCAGCGGATGGAACCATGGAAGCGGAAGTCAATCATAGGGTGGGGGAGGGGGCGAAAGTTCTGGAAGCGTTGAAAAATGTGTGGAAGTCGAGAACATTATCTTGGAAAGCAAAAATGGTTATGTTTGAAGGAATAGTGGTTCCAACAATGTTATACGGTTGCGAGGCATGTGCTATAGATAAAAGTTATGTGGAGGAGGGTGGATCTGCTGGAAATGAGATGTTTGAGGACAATATGTGGTGTGAGGTGGTTTGATCAAGTAAGTAATGAAAGGGTAAGAGAGATGTGTGGTAATAAAAAGTGTGTGGTTGAGAGAGAAGAGAGTGTTTTCAAATGGTTTGGTAACATAGAGAGAATGAGTGAGGAAAGATTGACCAAGAGGATACATGTGTTAGAGGTGGAGGGAACGAGAAGTGGGAGACCAAATTGGAGGTGGAAAGATGGAGTGAAAAAGATTTTGAGTAATTGGGGTCTGAACATGCAGGAGGGTGAAAGGCTTGCAAAGAATAGTGAATTGGAACGATGTGGTATACCTGGGTCGATGTGCTGTCAATGGACCAAACCAGGGCATGTGAAGCGTCTGGGGTAAACCATGGAAAGTTTGGTGGGGCCTGGATGTGGAAAGGGAGCTGTGGTTTCGGTGCATTATACATGACAGCTAGAGACAGAGTGTAAACGAATGTGGCCCATGTTGTCTTTTCCTACAGCTACCTCACACACATCCAGGGGGAGGGGGTTGTCATTTCATGTGTGGCGGGGTGGCGACAGGAATGAATAAGGTCAGACAGTATGAATTATGTACATGTGCATATATGTATATGTCTGTGTGTGTATACATATAAATACATTGAGATGTATAGGTATGTATATGTGCGTGTGTGGACATGTATGTATAAACATGTGTATGTGGGTGGGTTGGGCCATTCTTTCTTCTGTTTTCTTGCACTACCTCGCTATCGCGGGAGACAGCGACAAAGTGTGTGCAAAGTGAGAGGGTTAGGGAAAATGATTTGGTAAACAGAGAAGAGGTAGTAAAAGCTTTGCGGAAGATGAAAGCCGGCAAGGCAGCAGGTTTGGATGGTATTGCAGTGGAATTTATTAAGAAAGGGGGTGACTGTATTGTTGACTGGTTGGTAAGGTTATTTAATGTATGTATGACTCACAATGAGGTGCCTGAGGATTGGCGGAGTGCGTGCATAGTGCCATTGTACAAAGGCAAAGGGGATAAGAGTGAGTGCTCAAATTACAGAGGTATAAGTTTGTTGAGTATTCCTGGGAAATTATATGGGAGGGTACTGATTGAGAGGGTGAAGGCATGTACAGAGCATCAGATTGGGGAAGAGCAGTGTGGTTTCAGAAGTGGTAGAGGATGTGTGGATCAGGTGTTTGCTTTGAAGAATGTATGTGAGAAATACTTTGAAAAGCAAATGGATTTGTATGTAGCATTTATGGATCTGGAGAAGGCATATGATAAGAGTTGATAGAGATGCTCTGTGGAAGGTATTAAGAATATATAGTGTGGGAGGCAAGTTGTTAGAAGCAGTGAAAAGTTTTTATCGAGGATGTAAGGCATGTGCACGTTTAGGAAGAGAGGAAAGTGATTGGTTCTCAGTGAATGTAGGTTTACGGCAGGGGTGTGTGATGTCTCCATGGTTGTTTAATTTGTTTATGGATGGGGTTGTTAGGGAGGTGAATGCAAGAGTTTTGGAAAGAGGGGCAAGTATGAAGTCTGTTGGGGATGAGAGAGCTTGGGAAGTGAGTCAGTTGTTGTTTGCTGATGATACAGCGCTGGTGGCTGATTCAGGTGAGAAACTGCAGAAGCTGGTGACTGAGTTTGGTAAAGTGTGTGAAAGAAGAAAGTTAAGAGTAAATGTGAATAAGAGCAAGGTTATTAGGTACAGTAGGGTTGAGGGTCAAGTCAATTGGGAGGTGAGTTTGAATGGAGAAAAACTGGAGGAAGTGAAGTGCTTTAGATATCTGGGAGTGGATCTGGCAGCGGATGGAACCATGGAAGCGGAAGTGGATCATAGGGTGGGGGAGGGGTCGAAAATTCTGGGAGCCTTGAAGAATGTGTGGAAGTCGAGAACATTATCTCGGAAAGCAAAAATGGGTATGTTTGAAGGAATAGTGGTTCCAACAATGTTGTATGGTTGCGAGGCGTGGGCTATGGATAGAGTTGTGCGCAGGAGGATGGATGTGCTGGAAATGAGATGTTTGAGGACAATGTGTGGTGTGAGGTGGTTTGATCGAGTAAGTAACGTAAGGGTAAGAGAGATGTGAGGAAATAAAAAGAGCGTGGTTGAGAGAGCAGAAGAGGGTGTTTTGAAATGGTTTGGGCACATGGAGAGAATGAGTGAGGAAAGATTGACCAAGAGGATATATGTGTCGGAGGTGGAGGGAACGAGGAGAAGAGGGAGACCAAATTGGAGGTGGAAAGATGGAGTGAAAAAGATTTTGTGTGATCGGGGCCTGAACATGCAGGAGGGTGAAAGGAGGGCAAGGAATAGAGTGAATTGGAGCGATGTGGTATACAGGGGTTGACGTGCTGTCAGTGGATTGAATCAAGGCATGTGAAGCGTCCGGGGTAAACCATGGAAAGCTGTGTAGGTATGTATATTTGCGTGTGTGGACGTGTGTATATACATGTGTATGGGGGTGGGTTGGGCCATTTCTTTCGTCTGTTTCCTTGCGCTACCTCGCAAATGCGGGAGACAGCGACAAAGTATAAAAAAAAAAAAAAAAAAAAAAAAAAAATATATATATATATATATATATATATATATATATATATATATATAAGTTTGTTGAGTATTCCTGGTAAATTATATGGGAGGGCATTGATTGAGAGGGTGAAGGCATGTACAGAGCACCAGATTGGGGAAGAGCAGTGTGGCTTCAGAAGTGGTAGAGGATGTGTGGATCAGGTGTTTGCTTTGAAGAATGTATGCGAGAAATACTTAGAAAAGCAAATGGATTTGTATGTAGCATTTATGGATCTGGAGAAGGCATATGATAGAGTTAATAGAGATGCTCTGTGGAAGGTATTAAGAATATATGGTGTGGGAGGAAAGTTGTTAGAAGCAGTGAAAAGTTTTTATCGAGGATGTAAGGCATGTGTACGTGTAGGAAGAGAGGAAAGTGGTTGGTTCTCAGTGAATGTAGGTTTGCGGCACGGGTGTGTGATGTCTCCATGGTTGTTTAATTTGTTTATGGATGGGGTTGTTAGAGAGGTGAATGCAAGAGTTTTGGAAAGAGGGGCAAGTATGAAGTCTGTTGGGGATGAGAGAGCTTGGGAAGTGAGTCAGTTGTTGTTCGCCGATGATACAGCGCTGGTGGCTGATTCAGGTGAGAAACTGCCGAAGCTGGTGACTGAGTTTGGTAAAGTGTGTGAAAGAAGAAAGTTCAGAGTAAATGTGAATAAGAGCAAGGTAATTAGGTACAGTAGGGTTGAGGATCAAGTCAATTGGGAGGTAAGTTTGAATGGAGAAAAACTGGAGGAAGTAAAGTGTTTTAGATATCTGGGAGTGGATCTGGCAGTGGATGGAACTATGGAAGCAGAAGTGGATCATAGGGTGGGGGAGGGGGTGAAAATTCTGGGAGCCTTGAAGAATGTGTGGAAGTCGAGAACATTATCTCGGAAAGCTAAAATGGCTATGTTTGAAGGAATAGTGGTTCCAACAATGTTGTATGGTTGCGAGGCGTGGGCTATGGATAGAGTTGTGCGCAGGAGGATGGATGTGCTGGAAATGAGATGTTTGAGGACAATGTGTGGTGTGAGGTGGTTTGATCGAGTAAGTAACGTAAGGGTAAGAGAGATGTGAGGAAATAAAAAGAGCGTGGTTGAGAGAGCAGAAGAGGGTGTTTTGAAATGGTTTGGGCACATGGAGAGAATGAGTGAGGAAAGATTGACCAAGAGGATATATGTGTCGGAGGTGGAGGGAACAAGGAGAAGAGGGAGACCAAATTGGAGGTGGAAAGATGGAGTGAAAAAGATTTTGTGTGATCTGGGCCTGAACATGCAGGAGGGTGAAAGGAGGGCAAGGAATAGAGTGAATTGGAGCGATGTGGTATACCGGAGTTGACGTGCTGTCAGTGGATTGAATCAAGGCATGTGAAGCGTCTAGGGTAAACCATGGAAAGCTGTGTAGGTATGTATATTTGCGTGTGGACGTATGTATATACATGTGTATGGGGGTGGGTTGGGCCATTTCTTTCGTCTGTTTCCTTGCGCTATCTCGCAAACGCGGGAGACAGCGGCAAAAAAAAAAAAAAAATATATATATATATATATATATATATATATATATATATAAGTTTGTTGAGTATTTCTGGTAAATTATATGGGAGGGCATTGATTGAGAGGGTGAAGGCATGTACAGAGCACCAGATTGGGGAAGAGCAGTGTGGCTTCAGAAGTGGTAGAGGATGTGTGGATCAGGTGTTTGCTTTGAAGAATGTATGCGAGAAATACTTAGAAAGGCAAATGGATTTGTATGTAGCATTTATGGATCTGGAGAAGGCATATGATAGAGCTGATAGAGATGCTCTGTGGAAGGTATTAAGAATATATGGTGTGGGAGGAAAGTTGTTAGAAGCAGTGAAAAGTTTTTATCGAGGATGTAAGGCATGTGTACGTGTAGGAAGAGAGGAAAGTGGTTGGTTCTCAGTGAATGTAGGTTTGCGGCAGGGGTGTGTGATGTCTCCATGGTTGTTTAATTTGTTTATGGATGGGGTTGTTAGAGAGGTGAATGCAAGAGTTTTGGAAAGAGGGGCAAGTATGAAGTCTGTTGGGGATGAGAGAGCTTGGGAAGTGAGTCAGTTGTTGTTCGCTGATGATACAGCGCTGGTGGCTGATTCAGGTGAGAAACTGCAGAAGCTGGTGACTGAGTTTGGTAAAGTGTGTGAAAGAAGAAAGTTAAGAGTAAATGTGAATAAGAGCAAGGTTATTAGGTACAGTAGGGTTGAGGGTCAAGTCAATTGGGAGGTGAGTTTGAATGGAGAAAAACTGGAGGAAGTGAAGTGTTTTAGATATCTGGGAGTGGATCTGGCAGCGGATGGAACCATGGAAGCGGAAGTGGATCATAGGGTGGGGGAGGGGGCGAAAATTCTGGGAGCCTTGAAGAATGTGTGGAAGTCGAGAACATTATCTCGGAAAGCAAAAATGGGCTATGTTTGAAGGAATAGTGGTTCCAACAATGTTGTATGGTTGCGAGGCGTGGGCTATGGATAGAGTTGTGCGCAGGAGGATGGATGTGCTGGAAATGAGATGTTTGAGGACAATGTGTGGTGTGAGGTGGTTTGATCGAGTAAGTAACGTAAGGGTAAGAGAGATGTGTGGAAATAAAAAGAGCGTGGTTGAGAGAGCAGAAGAGGGTGTTTTGAAATGGTTTGGGCACATGGAGAGAATGAGTGAGGAAAGATTGACCAAGAGGATATATGTGTCGGAGGTGGAGGGAACGAGGAGAAGAGGGAGACCAAATTGGAGGTGGAAAGATGGAGTGAAAAAGATTTTGTGTGATCGGGGCCTGAACATGCAGGAGGGTGAAAGGAGGGCAAGGAATAGAGTGAATTGGAGCGATGTGGTATACAGGGGTTGACGTGCTGTCAGTGGATTGAATCAAGGCATGTGAAGCGTCTGGGGTAAACCATGGAAAGCTGTGTAGGTATGTATATTTGCGTGTGTGGACGTATGTATATACATGTGTATGGGGGTGGGTTGGGCCATTTCTTTCGTCTGTTTCCTTGCGCTACCTCGCAAACGCGGGAGACAGCGACAAAGTATAAAAAAAAAAAAAAAAAAAAAAAAAAAAAAATATATATATATATATATATATATATATATATATATATATATATATATATAAGTTTGTTGAGTATTCCTGGTAAATTATATGGGAGGGCATTGATTGAGAGGGTGAAGGCATGTACAGAGCACCAGATTGGGGAAGAGCAGTGTGGCTTCAGAAGTGGTAGAGGATGTGTGGATCAGGTGTTTGCTTTGAAGAATGTATGTGAGAAATACTTAGAAAAGCAAATGGATTTGTATGTAGCATTTATGGATCTGGAGAAGGCATATGATAGAGTTAATAGAGATGCTCTGTGGAAGGTATTAAGAATATATGGTGTGGGAGGAAAGTTGTTAGAAGCAGTGAAAAGTTTTTATCGAGGATGTAAGGCATGTGTACGTGTAGGAAGAGAGGAAAGTGGTTGGTTCTCAGTGAATGTAGGTTTGCGGCACGGGTGTGTGATGTCTCCATGGTTGTTTAATTTGTTTATGGATGGGGTTGTTAGAGAGGTGAATGCAAGAGTTTTGGAAAGAGGGGCAAGTATGAAGTCTGTTGGGGATGAGAGAGCTTGGGAAGTGAGTCAGTTGTTGTTCGCCGATGATACAGCGCTGGTGGCTGATTCAGGTGAGAAACTGCCGAAGCTGGTGACTGAGTTTGGTAAAGTGTGTGAAAGAAGAAAGTTCAGAGTAAATGTGAATAAGAGCAAGGTAATTAGGTACAGTAGGGTTGAGGATCAAGTCAATTGGGAGGTAAGTTTGAATGGAGAAAAACTGGAGGAAGTAAAGTGTTTTAGATATCTGGGAGTGGATCTGGCAGTGGATGGAACCTATGGAAGCAGAAGTGGATCATAGGGTGGGGGAGGGGGTGAAAATTCTGGGAGCCTTGAAGAATGTGTGGAAGTCGAGAACATTATCTCGGAAAGCTAAAATGGCTATGTTTGAAGGAATAGTGGTTCCAACAATGTTGTATGGTTGCGAGGCGTGGGCTATGGATAGAGTTGTGCGCAGGAGGATGGATGTGCTGGAAATGAGATGTTTGAGGACAATGTGTGGTGTGAGGTGGTTTGATCGAGTAAGTAACGTAAGGGTAAGAGAGATGTGAGGAAATAAAAAGAGCGTGGTTGAGAGAGCAGAAGAGGGTGTTTTGAAATGGTTTGGGCACATGGAGAGAATGAGTGAGGAAAGATTGACCAAGAGGATATATGTGTCGGAGGTGGAGGGAACAAGGAGAAGAGGGAGACCAAATTGGAGGTGGAAAGATGGAGTGAAAAAGATTTTGTGTGATCTGGGCCTGAACATGCAGGAGGGTGAAAGGAGGGCAAGGAATAGAGTGAATTGGAGCGATGTGGTATACCGGAGTTGACGTGCTGTCAGTGGATTGAATCAAGGCATGTGAAGCGTCTAGGGTAAACCATGGAAAGCTGTGTAGGTATGTATATTTGCGTGTGGACGTATGTATATACATGTGTATGGGGGTGGGTTGGGCCATTTCTTTCGTCTGTTTCCTTGCGCTATCTCGCAAACGCGGGAGACAGCGGCAAAAAAAAAAAAAAAAATATATATATATATATATATATATATATATATATATATATATATATATATATATATATATAAGTTTGTTGAGTATTTCTGGTAAATTATATGGGAGGGCATTGATTGAGAGGGTGAAGGCATGTACAGAGCACCAGATTGGGGAAGAGCAGTGTGGCTTCAGAAGTGGTAGAGGATGTGTGGATCAGGTGTTTGCTTTGAAGAATGTATGCGAGAAATACTTAGAAAAGCAAATGGATTTGTATGTAGCATTTATGGATCTGGAGAAGGCATATGATAGAGCTGATAGAGATGCTCTGTGGAAGGTATTAAGAATATATGGTGTGGGAGGAAAGTTGTTAGAAGCAGTGAAAAGTTTTTACCGAGGATGTAAGGCATGTGTACGTGTAGGAAGAGAGGAAAGTGGTTGGTTCTCAGTGAATGTAGGTTTGTGGCGGGGGTGTGTGATGTCTCCATGGTTGTTTAATTTGTTTATGGATGGGGTTGTTAGAGAGGTGAATGCAAGAGTTTTGGAAAGAGGGGCAAGTATGAAGTCTGTTGGGGATGAGAGAGCTTGGGAAGTGAGTCAGTTGTTGTTCGCCGATGATACAGCGCTGGTGGCTGATTCAGGTGAGAAACTGCCGAAGCTGGTGACTGAGTTTGGTAAAGTGTGTGAAAGAAGAAAGTTCAGAGTAAATGTGAATAAGAGCAAGGTAATTAGGTACAGTAGGGTTGAGGATCAAGTCAATTGGGAGGTAAGTTTGAATGGAGAAAAACTGGAGGAAGTAAAGTGTTTTAGATATCTGGGAGTGGATCTGGCAGTGGATGGAACCATGGAAGCAGAAGTGGATCATAGGGTGGGGGAGGGGGTGAAAATTCTGGGAGCCTTGAAGAATGTGTGGAAGTCGAGAACATTATCTCGGAAAGCTAAAATGGCTATGTTTGAAGGAATAGTGGTTCCAACAATGTTGTATGGTTGCGAGGCGTGGGCTATGGACAGAGTTGTGCGCAGGAGGATGGATGTGCTGGAAATGAGATGTTTGAGGACAATGTGTGGTGTGAGGTGGTTTGATCGAGTAAGTAACATAAGGGTAAGAGAGATGTGTGGAAATAAAAAGAGCGTGGTTGAGAGAGCAGAAGAGGGTGTTTTGAAATGGTTTGGGCACATGGAGAGAATGAGTGAGGAAAGATTGACCAAGAGGATATATGTGTCGGAGGTGGAGGGAACGAGGAGAAGTGGGAAACCAAATTGGAGGTGGAAAGATGGAGTGAAAAAGATTTTGTGTGATCGGGGCCTGAACATGCAGGAGGGTGAAAGGAGGGCAAGGAATAGAGTGAATTCAATCAATGTGGTATACCGGGGTTGACGTGCTGTCATTGGATTGAATCAGGGCATGTGAAGCGTCTGGGGTAAAACATGGAAAGCTGTGTAGGTATGTATATTTGCATGTGTGGATGTATGTATATACATGTGTATGGGGGTGGGTTGGGCCATTTCTTTCGTCTGTTTCCTTGCGCTACCTCACAAACGTGGGAGACAGCGACAAAGCAAAAAAAAAATATATATATATATATATATATATATATACATATATATATATATATATATATATATATATATATATATATATATATATATATATATATATATATATGTGTGTGTGTGTGTGTGTGCATTTGAATAGTAAGAGAGGAGACTGAATGGTTCTCAGTGAAAGTCAGTCTGCGGCAGGGGTGTGTTGTTCAATTTATTCTTCATCTGATTCCTTGCACTACCTCCCTGACACAGAAAACAGTGGTTAAGTTTAATAATAAGTTCTCTTTTTTTTTTTTACTTTACACTGGTGCGATAGTGATACACATTCAGTAGAAATCTTACTTCTCAAATTTTGAATTTTGCTCTTTCCTGGCATTAATGATAAGCAGTACAATACTCTCATCAAGCTGCGCAGTGTCAGCGAGCTGCAACTTCCAGTCAGTGTGGTGTATTGCTAGTGTTTTTGGATTTTGTGTTTTGTGTTTTTGCATCTCTTCATGTTCACAAAACGCCCATTTATGTCTCCTGCCTCTGGTGAGAGGAGAAAGGCAATCACTCAAAATGGAATTAAAGATAATTACCAAACATGAAGGTGGTAAGCCAGTAATGGCCACTGTATGAGTTAGGACTTAAGCAATCGACGATCTCGACCATCTTAAAGGATAAGAAGCTCAGTGATGCAGTGAAATAAGCATTAGTTAAATCCACTGTCATCACAAAGGAAACAGTTGAGCCAACTGATGATATGGACGAATATCTTATGTGGACGGATGACCAAATACAGAAGCCCATACTGCTTAGCCTACCGCCAATCCAGGTTAAGGCAAGAAGTCTTTTCGATACACTAAAACAGCATGCCAATGACCCTATGTATATGCAATTTGCAGCATGTCATGGGTGGTTCCAACACTTCAAAAGGCATCACAATTTTCATAATGTAATGGTCAGCGGTGAGGCAGTAAACACTGATACTGAAGGTGCCGAAACTTTTAAGAAAGAGATTATGTATATGTGGAGGAGAAATGCGAGTGTTCTGAGAACGTTTAAGGTATGCTAGGTTAAGCTATAATGTTCAGTAGGTTAGACGTACAGTACTAAGTGTATTAAATATTTTCAACTTACGATGGGTTTATCAGAACAAAATCATGTCATAAATTGGGATCTTGAGCATTCAGGGCTCAAACATGCAGAAGGATGAGAGGCATGCAAGGAATAGTGTGGATTGGAACGATATGATATAACAAAGTTGATGTGCTGTCAAGGGACTGAACCAGGGCATGTGAAACGTCTAGGGTAAACCATGGAAAGGTCTGAGGGGCCTGGATAAGGAGTAATAGTTTCGGTGCATTACACATGACAGATTGAGTGTGAACAAACATGGCCTCTTTTGTCTGTTTTCCTAGCACTACTTTGCTGAAGCAGGGGGTAGCGATGATGTTTCCTGTAGGGCAGGGTAGCAACAGGAATGGATGAAGGCAAGCAAGTATGAATATGTGCATGTGTATATATGAATATGTCTACGTATATATATCAGTATGTATATGTGAGTGGATGGGCCATTCTTCGTCCGCTTCCTGGCACTAATTCGCTGACACAGGAGATGGCGTTCAACCATAATAAATAAAATCAATACATAAATATGATATTTGTTTTATGTTCATTTTGCTTTGTCGCTGTCTCCTGCGTTTGCGCGGTAGCGCAAAGAAACAGACGAAAGAAATGGCCCAACCCACCCCCATACACATGTACATACATACACGTCCACACACGCAAATATACATACCCATACATCTCAACGTACACATATATATACACACATAGACATATACATATATACACATACTGTCTGCCCTTATTTATTCCCATCGCCACCTCGCCACACATGGAATAACATCCCCCTCCCCCCTCATGTGTGCGAGGTAGCGCTAGGAAAAGACAACAAAGGCCCCATTCGTTCACACAGTCTCTAGCTGTCATGTAATAATGCCCAAAACCACAGCTCCCTTTCCACATCCAGGCCCCACAGAACCTTCCACAGCCCACCTCCAGTTTTCCCACTTCAAACTTACCTCCCAATTAAATTGTCCCTCAACCCCACTGAACCAAATAACCTTGCTCTTGTTCACATTTACTCTCAGCTTTCTTCTTTCACACACTTTACCAAACTCAGTCACCAACTTCTGCAGTTTCTCACCCATATCAGCCACCAGCACTGTATTATCAGCGAACAACTGACTCCCTTCCCAAGCCCTCTCATCCACAACATACTGCATACTTACACCTCCCTCCAAAACTTGCATTCACCTCCCTAACCACCCCATCCATAAATATACATATATCTCCTTAACAAAGCAGGCAAATGACAATCACAGATGAACTCATAAACCAAGAGGGCAAACCAAAGCAGGAAAATTTTCTGCTTTAGTGCTTTCATGTATTTCAATACATCTTCAGAAGCAAACAGTAGCAAATCACAGATGGAGGAAAATATACAGACACACCACAGTAGTTGTTAACTGAAGCGGGTAGTGAGGGTTCTATGGGAGCCCCTGTTCGAGTCAGAGGTCACTCAAGTAACAAACCCACCCTTACTACTCAGGTCACTACATCTGTGTCAGGTCATCAGCCATCTTGCACAAGTCAGTGTGAAACATATGTAACAGTTGTATAAGAGCAGATTCAAATGTATTTCTATTTCAAAACTTTTAAACTTTACGACTAAAGAAGCTCTGGACCAGTCAGTAAGATGCGAGTTTTCACTCGTGAGCAAACAGAGCACTAGATCGTTGATCAGTGTGTACAGAGTACTTAAGTTGACTCACACAAAATTTTAAGTCTATACCTGTTTGTCCCAAGTCATACAACCAACATTTTAGGCAAAGAATTCTGTAAACTATACTTTTCTCATTACTTGGGCTATTCTTAATCAACATTTCCTTACAGTGTTTTACAAAGAGAAAACTATTTTAACATCAAATAGCCTAAGCAGTGGAATGATTGGTTCAAAAGGTTTGTGATAGGGTAAACACAGAATATTACTGGAAGATCTCTTCTATCATATGTCATATTATCATAATAAGTCTTCTAAGTATTTCTTGCACACATTCTTCAAAGCACTAACTTAACTGCTTCTCCCCAATCTGATGCTTGGCACATGCCTTCATCCTCAAAATCAATAACCTTCCATACCGCTTTCCAGGTATACTCAACAAACTTATGCCTATCTAGTTTGAAAACTCACCTTAATCCCCTAGCTTTGTACAATGGCAATATACATGCACTTCTCCAATCCTTAGATACTTCGCCATGATTCATGCATATACTGTATATCCTTACCAACCAATCAACAAGTCACATCCTTTCTTAATAAATTCAACTGCAATAACATCCAATCCTACCACCTTACTGCATTTCATCTTTTACAAGGTTTTCACCATTTCTCTCTTCAAACCACTCTCCCTAACTCTCCAACTTTGCACACCATCCAAACCAAAACACCCTCCTTCTGCCACTCTTATCATCAAACACATTTAACAATCCTTCAAAATACTCATTTCATCTCCTCCACATTCCACTATCACTTCACCTTCGCCCCCTTCATATTTCATCTCCAAATCTCATTATCACTTCACCTTTGCCCCCTTCATCAATGTCCCCATTGGTTCTCTTCGCCCCCTTCATATTTCATCTCCAAATCCCATTATCACTTCACCTTTGCCCCCTTCATCAATGTCCCCATTGGTTCTCATGTCTTTTGCATATCATTTACCTCCTTCCAACACATCTTTTCATTCTCCCTAAAGTTTAATGATACTCTTTTACCCAAATTCTTATTTGCCCTCTTTTTCAACCCCTGCACCTTCCTCCTGACCTCCTGCCACTTTCTCTTAAAAATCTCCCAATCATTTGCACACCTTCATTTTAAGTAATACCCAAATGCCTCTCTTTTCACTTTCACTAGCAAATCTACTTCTTCATCCAACCACCCACTACCCTTTCTAATCTGCCCACCTCCCACCTTTCACATGCAACATGCATCTCTAGCACATATCACTACATCCCTAAATACCTCCCATTCCTCACCCACTCCCCTAACTTCTTTTGCTATTCTACTCTCAACCTCTCCTGGTTTTCTTCACACAAGTCTCCTTTCCAAGCTCACTCACTCTCACCACTCTCTTCTCCTAACACTATTTCCCCTTTTACAAAAACCTCTACAAATCTTCACCCTTGCCTCCTCAAGATAGTGATCAGACATCCCACCAGCTGCCCCTCTCTGCACATTTACATTCAAAAGTCCTTCTTTTACAAGCCTATCAATCAACACGAAATCTAATAATGTCAGCTGGCCATCTCTCCTAATCACATACGTAAACCTGTGTACATCTCTATTCTAAACCACGTATTCCCAATCACACATCTTTTTTCAGCACACAGCTCTCAAAGCTCTTAACCATTTCCATTAATAACAGTGAATACCACCACATGTGCACCAATTACACCCACAACTGCCACATTACTTACCTTTGCATTTAAATAACCCATCACTAATGCCCTATCCTGAGCCAGGTATCCATTATATCTACCAACCCCTCAGGGTGGATGAATAGCTGGGTTGAGTGTGAACCAACTGGCACAACCAGAATTCAAACCTATGCGCTTGACCCTGGACATTCCATAAAAGTGTCACGGTTAGGAATGCCAACCGCTACACCTTAAGAGTACCATTATCCCCTTCACCAATGTACCAATTTCTTCTCATTTTTCACACACACTAGCTCCTTCCAATACATCTTATTCTTCGAAAAGCTTACCAATACTTGTTCAATCCAACTATCATTTGCCCTCTTTCTCAATGCCTGCACCATCATATTGACTTTCTGCTGCTTTCTCTTATATCTCTTCCAATCATTTGAACTCCTTCCCTGTGTATACCACACATATAACTTTTTTTCTTGTTCACAAGCAAATTCATTTCTTCATACCACTTCTTCATCGCTAACCTTTCTCGTCTGCCTACCCTCCACCTTACACATGCTACATGCATCTCTCACACATGCCACCCTCCAACTTATGCATGCTACATGCATCTCTCGCACATGCCACCCTCCACCTTACGCATGCAACATGCATCTCTCGCACATGTCAGTAATGAGTCCCTTGATATCTCCCATTCCTCACCTTTAGCTATTCTACACTCAACCTCTTCTGGTATTTCTTCACATAGGTCTCTCTTCCAAGTTTGCTTACTCTTACCCCTCTCTTCTCATCCATAATTCTGAAAACTACAAATCTTCACACTTTCCACAAAATGACAAGACATCTCAACAGCTGCCCCTCTCAGCACATTTCCATCCAAAAGTCTCTTCTACACACCTATCTATAAAATGATGATCCAAAAATGTCCGTAGACTATCTTTCCTACTAATATTATGTCCCATTTTTAAACCATGTTGTACCAATTACCCATCCTTTTCCAGGACTCAACTCCACACCATTTCTATTCACTCTACTCAGTACCTTATGCCCCTCAATTACACTCTCAACTCCCATATCACTCATTCAAATTTCAATCACCCATCACTAAGAGCCTGTCTCTTAAATCAAAACTACTGACACACTCACTGAGCTGTTCCTAAAGCATTTGCCTCTTATTATCTTTCTTCTCACAGTCAGGTGCATAAGCACTAACAATCACCCATCTCTCACCATCCACTTTCAATTTTACCCATATCAGTCAAGAGCTAACTTCCTTACACTCTTTCAAGCATTCCCACAACTACTTCAGCATTAGTGCTACCCTTGTCTTAGCTCTTACCCTCTCACCAACCCCTGACTGTACTCATAAGACATTTCCAAACCGTTTTTCCCCTTTATCCTTGAGACTTGTTTCTCCCAGTCAGAACATCCTGGTTTCTTTCCTAAACATACATTTACATGTAAAATCATCACAAAAAGATTCTTGGTATCAAGGGAAGGTTTGGGTTTAACTATCTGAAATGATGTTTTTGCCAACTTAAGGGATTTATCAATGAAAAATGTAGGGCACTTTTTTTTTTTGGATCCAATAGACTAAACCTCCTCAAACTCATCATCAATAAATCCCAGAATGAACATACAAAATGCCCTAAAGAACATAGAATGGAATAATGATAATTAGTCGAGCTGAGTAATAATGAATATATGAACAAAAGTAATAATGAATATATGAACAAACATTGGTGGGTTTTCCATATATGCAGTCTAAAGATGGTAACATACAATTATTTCCTACTTCACAATAAAGTTGATAGAAGGTTCCAAGTCACTCAAGGGAAAATGTTTTTGCAAATTTTCGTTTGTTGGCCAAGCACAAAGAATATCTTACAATGAAGTGAACAATTGTAAAGGTATAGTGTATGCCATTGGTCAAAACCAGCTGCTCATCATTCCAATCAATAAACCTTGGGGAATCACGCATATGCAGTCTGGAATTTACTGATGAGTTTGAGAAGATATATTGAATCTGGAATTTATTGATGATGAATTTGAGAAGATGTATTCAATTGGATCCAAGTTAAAGTACCTTTCACTGATAAATCCCTTAAGTTGGTAAAAAAAAAAATAATTTCAAAAGAGTTGAATCCAAACCTCCCCTTGATAACAAGAATCCTTTAGTTCTCCCTTTAATGATTATTTTATATTACTTCCCAGGTTCCTCAAATCCTTTTATGTAAATGCAGCCTTCAGCAAGAATAATACTATATAGAATATCTTAAATCAAAAACTCCCCAGAAAATTCTGAAGGCTGTGTTTACAATAAACTTTAATGATTTATGTAGGGCAGACTGGTAATGATCTTTATGCTAGACTTAAGCAACATAAATATAGTATAAGAACAAGAATCAAATGCTTCATTTATTCATGTGAAAAATTACAACCAATGTATTGACTGGAGTAAAGCTAGTTCAGTTGTTTGCTGTAACTCATTTACCAAGAGAAATATCATTAAATCTCCATTTATCAATTACACAAAAAATTAACAATATTTAAGAAGTCTATAAAAACTTGATAGCTTTGCCATAGGCAAAACGTTTTCTAAACATTTGCCTTTCCTGTCCACATAATAAAAATTTTATGACAGGAATGATGCCAAACCTAACCACCACCAACCCAAACACCACCATCTGGTAAAGCTCGTTTACCAATGGCATCTTCACTACATTTCTTCCTAGTATATCAACTGGCTGTTCTACGTCTTTAACCTCATTACTGTATCTCCCCAGACAATGTGATCATGAAACGAAAGTAGACTTAGTAACATCGTTTCATTTTCCTCATGTTTTTAGATATCTGGGAGTGGACTTAGCAGCGAATGGAATGATGGAAGTGAGTAACAAGGTTGGGGCGGGGGAGAAGGTTCTGGGAGCAATGAAGGATGAGTGGAAAGAAAGAACATTACCTCAGAGCAAAAACGGGTATGTTTGAAGGAACAGTGGTTCCAACAATATTATATGGTTAGATCTACAGAAGGCATATGATAGGGTTGACATAGATGCAGTGAGAAATCTTTATCAAAGGTGTAAGGCATGTGTATGAGTAGGAAGAAAGGAGAGTGGTTGGTTCCCAGTGAAGGTCGGTTTGTGGCAGGGGTGTGTGACCATGGTTGTTTAATTTGTTTATGTATGGGGTAGTTTGGGAGGTAAATGTAAGAGTTTTGGAGAGAGGAGAGAGTATGCAGTCAGTTGGGAATCAGAGGACCTGAAAAAAGAGTCAGTTGTTCACTAATGATACAGCTCTGGTAACTGATTTTGAGTGAGCAAGTTGATGACAGAGTCTGGGGGTGTGAAAGGAGAAAGTTCAGAGAAAATATGAATAAAGCAAGGTTAACAGGTTCAGTGGGGTTAAGGGACAAGTCAGTTGATATGTAAGTTTGAATGGAGAAAAACTGAAGTGTTTCAGATAACTGGGAGTGGACTTTTTTGCAGCAAATGGAACCATGGAGGCAAAAGTGAGTCACTGGGTGGAGGAGGGGGAAAAGGTTCTGTCTAACCTATGCTCTTTTAATGTCCTTATTTACCACATAGTCAAACTTGGGCAATACATGAACACTTTCAAACCAGAGTATCATATCAAGTATTTTCAATATCCATGCTACTAAGTGAATACAAGCTCTAGTAATGATGACGTATCAGTCCCTCTCATTTTAATGTGCTCAATGACATGTTAGGACAGTGAATTACAACAATGTTATATGGTTGCCAGGCGTGGGCTATAGGTAGAGTTGTGCGGAGGAAGGTGGATGTGCTGGAAATGAGATGTTTGAGGACAATATATGGTGTGAGGTGGTTTGATCGAGTAAGTAATAATAGGGTAAGAGAGATAAGTGGTAATAAAAGGAGTGTGGTTGAGAGAGCAAAAGAGGGTGTTTTGAAATGGTTTGGTCACATGGAGAGAATGAGTGAAGAAAGACTGACCAAGAGGATATATGTGTCAGAGGTGGAGGGAATGTGGAGAAGTGGGAGACCAATTGGAGGTGGAAAGATGGCGTGAAAAAAGATTTTGAGTGATCGGGGCCTGAACATGCAGGAGGGTGAAAGGCGTCAAAGGAATAGAGTGAATTGGAACTATGTGGTATACCTGGGTCGACGTGCTGTCAATGGATTGAACCAGGGCATGTGAAGCGTCTGGGGTAAACCATGGAGAGTTATGTGGGGCCTGGATGTGGAAAGGGAGCTGTGGTTTCGGTACATTATTACATGACAGCTAGAGACAGTGTGAACGAAAGTGGCCTTTGTTGTCTTTTCCTAGCGCTACCTTGCACACATGAGGGGGGAGGGGGTTGTTATTTCATGTGTGGCAGGGTGGCGATGGGAATGTATAAAGGCAGACAGTATGAATTATGTACATGTGTGCATATATGTATATGTCTGTGTGTGTATATATATGTATACGTTGAGATGTACAGGTATGTATATTTGCGTGTGTGGACGTGTATGTATATACATGTGTATATGGGTGGGTTGGGCCATTCTTTCGTCAGTTTCCTTGCGCTACCTCGCTAACGCGTGGGAAAAATAAATTATAAACAATATCTATGATACATGAAAAACTAGTTAACAAATATAATTAATTATTACTTAGGAGCTGTACGAGTACCAAGTCAGCTCTCCTGTTCTCCTTCTCTTCCCTTCCCCCCAACTCCTCAGTCCCTAGATCTACAGTGACAAATGGCCAACCATTTCTCAGTCTCGCTTACATGCATTTCCACCCTTTTCTCTCCACACTCAAGTGATACAGGAAATTAATAACTTATGTTGTGGCATTTTGGTTAACATTTTACAAATGAGATGTTTTGTTCAGCATCTGACTATCATTAGAATGTCTTTTTGTTTTCAGGAGTAAACTCAAGTTATCACAGCATTACACCATTTCATATTGCAACATTACTGTCATGCATACTTGTATACACACTCCAGTTGCTTTATCAAATATCTATGAAATAATTATCAAATATTCTTTGTGTTTCTCCTGTAGCTCATTCAAGCTATCCACTTAGTAAGTCATGAAACTTGAAGACATGCATTACTTTATGCAATAACATGTTTCAAGTGTTTATAATTCCCAAATTACTTGTCTTCAATGATACAAAACTCTGGTTGTGATGGACATTGGTTTGGCTTTCACCACACGAGAGAGAGAGAGAGAGAGAGAGAGAGAGAGAGAGAGAGAGAGAGAGAGAGAGAGAGAGAGAGAGAGAGAGAGAGAGAGAGAGAGAGAGAGAGGGGGGGGGGGGGGGTAGAGAGAGAGGGTAGAGAGAGAGGGGCAGAGAGAGAGAGAGAGAGAGAGAGAGAGAGAGAGAGAGAGAGAGAGAGGAGAGAGCTAACTTTAAGCACAACTGCACTTCTCTGGACGCAATAAGCAATAACTGATTTCTTCAGTAAGATTTGTATCCACAATTCCAATAATATCGGGTACACTTTCCCTTATAAAATCCTTTAATTCAAAAAACATAACGAGCACTTTCCCTCTAAAAATTCTCGAATACCAGCTCTTTACCACTGTATTGACAATTACATAACAATCTCTTGTAGCCTTCTTACATACAATTTTCCCCCTTTCCTTCATCACCAAATTACATCTAGCAATCCCATAGCCCCTAAGCAGTCCTGAAATAGGCACTTCCTCATTTCTCCTCTCTTCTGTATCAGGTGTATTCGGATTTACATCCAATGCCATCCTGCTTTACTAATCTCTCTAATTTTGGTGCCTACCATGTTTCAACTAGTTCCTTCAGGGTTTTATTGTTGACCTCTATACATAAGACTTCATCTAAAAGCAACTCCCAAATATATTCTGTATGCATTTTTGTCCTTTCCTCATTCTGAACGGCCTCTTTTCATTTACAAAATAGACATCAAACCTTATTTGCTGCTAGCTGACTTCACTTTCTTTACTCTGATTTTCTAACTTCAAAATCCTTTCACTAAACTGAGTTTGTGTTCATTCTCAAATACTATATTTTTCTAATCCCAAAGTTCCCCTTCTCATCTCATGAATCCTTTCATGATCCTCAGAATTATCCCAGAGTTTCTTTAACTCCTTGTGTTACCTTTTGGTCTTGCTGCTTAAGAATCATCCACATCTACATATATTTGTTCTCTAGTAGTTTCTCTTCCATATCCTCTAATCTCTTAAGCCCAAAGGAAAACAGATAGCAGCAATGAATTTTACTACCACAAAATAGTCTCGATCATGAGAACCTAAGTCTTTAATTGACACTTTGAAGTTAGGCCTAGTCATGCTGGAGGGTAAAAGGCATGGAGCAATGCAGCATTCAAAGGGTGACATGCTGTCAATGGATTAAACCAAGGCATATGAAAATTATCTGTGAAACCACAGAAAGGTCTGTGGAGCCTAGCTGTGGATCTGATAGAGGGGTGTGATTTCAGTACATTATACATAACAGCTAAAGAATGGATGCAAGCAATTGAGGCCATTCCTTGTCTGTTCCTGACACTACTTTGCTAATGTGGGAAAAGTGAACAAGTATGAAAACACAAATACTATACTGTCTTTAACAAAGTCAAAGCTTAACTTTTGTGCAGGAGCTTTGCCACACATGATCACTTTCCCACGTTTATCCACTCATTTTCAAAAACTGGGTCCCCTTGAAATTATAACTGATTCACTACAGTTGGAAATACTCCAATACGTGATTTCAACCTTGGAAACTTCCACCCCTAAGTCCCATCAAACTCCAAAAATTTGGTGTATTCAAAACAAATATGAAATTCATGTATTTCAGAGGGAACCCTTCACATTCAATTCCTCACTCCCTGACTTATACATGACAGGTTTCATGAGCTGTAGAGCCTCAAAATCTTGAAAGAAGCTCAGATTACTCCCTGAAGCACTCCTCTGGTGAGAATGTTTGTGTGCTTATGATCCTACTTTTGTAGTTTTAACAATGTGACATTCCAATGAAATCTATGTTCTAACAATAAAAAAAAAAAGGTCTCCACACAATCTACAGATGGATCATCATCTACCTGGTTCTATAAATCTAGCCAAAAGCCACTCAATCTCCTTCCTAGAAAACTCATGAAAGTGTGCTCTCATTGGCATGGCTTGAAGATAATCAAGTGCAAGAAATTATCATGCACTGTAATCTTAGCCATCATGCAGGCTCACATGCACCCTTGAAGTTTTAGCAAGAAACTTGATGTGTATATATCAATCCAGAGCAGGAGAGACCAAACTACAGGCCACAGGCCATATCTGAAGTGCCAAGCAATTTCTTCTGGCCCATCAGTGCTTGGCATTATCATTATGTAAGTGTGGGCTTTAAGTAAATGTATTTGAAGTTATGTGCATTTATGCAATATAAGAAAAAGAGGATAATACAAACCAATTTTTACTTTTACTTTTCATTCAATTCTATAAACAAACTGGTATCATTAGCAAAATAACCGGTAGTTTGTATGAAGTACATTGCTCTGTTCAAGGTAATACCAGTTTTGAACCATTTTAAATACATGTACGCATTCAGACTCTGCACTCACCACCGGAACCAATTCTGCCACTCTGTTGTGCATCAGTTACCCATGAAAAAGGCAAGCAAGTAGTTGGTTGTGTACTGCTATTTTTACGCAGTGTATCCGTTGTTATACTGTTAAAGCATTAATAGTGACTTCAAGATACATTAAGGTGCAGCCTAATACGAATAATGCAGAGGGTTCGATAATGATTGGACTGAAAAACACTTTCGTGAGTTTCAAAGCCAGACCAGTATCCCTGATATGTTCAGAATCTGTTACACTGATGGAAGAATACAATATTCGCTGTCACTATAAATCAAAACATGAAAATATGATGAAATTAAAGGTCTGTTATGTCAAAAAAGTTGCTTTGTCGATGATGCAGTACAGTGAACAAAAAGAATTATTCACCACAGTTAATGCTGATGTTAAAGGAAGTACAAAAGTAACTTATGCAATCAGTGAACTAATTGCTAAATTATTAAAACAGCAAACTTTGTGTTCTGAAAAGAAACACACAGCAACACTTATTCAAAGGACTGATGACATGGCAGATAACAAAAGGAAACAAGACATAGACACTCTATCTATCTATCTATATCTCTAATGCCCATTCCCTCCATGAACTCCAACCAAGGAGGTGGAGACAACAAAAGAGGTCCCACTTATCCTCCCAATGGACACATTGATTACATGAGTCTTATTCTAAATGTAAGAATGAACCTATGTGTCAGAGATACTACTAAGCTTGCCATTTTTGTAAGCGGCACAATTTCAAATTCTGAAGCAAATAAAGAACAGTTGCATCTATCTAGCATGAAAGGTACCAGTGCAGGTGATGATGAGTTCAATAAAGTGATGCATACATTTCCAAAACAGAATTTATAGTAAGAGAAACTTTGTGGTATGACAAATTTATAGTAAGAGAAACTTTCTGGTATGACAACAGATGGAGCTCCAGCCATGGCTAAGTTGAAAAAAGGGGGCCACTAAGAGACATGTAGCTGAATGAGAGAGAAGGATGGGACCAAGATTGTTGCTTTGCACCGCATTATTCACCTTGAAAACTTGTGCATCAAAAGAAACAAAATGAATCATATAATGCCACTTGTTATTTCTAAGGTTAACTATTAACAATTGAGAGCATGCTCTTCATTCGTCACAGGCAGTTTACAGTAATTTTAAAATCTCTTGTCTCAGAATACCACAATGTCACCTATCATTGCAAAATGCAAAAGCTAAGCATAAGAAAAATACGAAGATTTTACGACATTCTTGATGAGATAAGAATGTTCATGGATATGCAAGGGTAACCAATTCAAGAGATTATTTACCAATAACAGGCTATCAAAACTGGCCTTATTGGTAAATTTCACTGCTCATCTCAATGAACTGAACTCTAAGCTTCAACAAGAAGACCAGCTCCTTAATCTTGCTGATCACATCAAAGTATTTGGAATTAAGCTATGTTTATACGAAAATCAGTTATCAAAACACAATGCAGTACACTTTACAATGCTTGCTGCTTGTGCCATCAACAAATGTAGTGTGACTAAATATGTCGATGATTTACATGCTTTAAAAAAAGAACGAGAATCAAGGTTTGCCAAGCTACATGCTCTGCTCTCAAAATGGAACTACAAGTGTTTGCATCTCCATTTGCTGTTATGTTGAAACACCTCTTGAAGAATTACAATTGGAACAGAGATTTACAGTGCAACTGTAAACTTAAAACCAAATTTATTAAACTTTAATCTACTTGATTCTTACAAACTGTCTCGTCACAAACATATCCAAAACAAATTTCACATGCATTGAGGATAATATGAGTCTTCCCAACTACTTACATTTGTGAAGCTATTTCAAAAATGAACACTTTCAAATATAAAGGGTGAAGTACTCTCACTGACTTTCACCTGACAAACATACTGCATTTTTATCGATGAAAACTGATTTTGACAAAGTTCTTAAGACACATCAGAGCCGTACATCATATCAAAAACCCTTTCGCCCCAAAGTTTCTGCTAACAGTTTGTATTGAGTTCAGCTATGTGCTTCTGAACCAATTTATTATATAATACATGGTTACAATATGAGGTTTTTCTATGAATATAAATGAATTACCTTTGAAGTTTTGAATCTATTCTATCTATTCATACAATAAAGTTCATTCAGCTGCAAGAATACAGTAAGAAGACCCTCAAAAACATACACGAAGGCCTCCCATAGGATCAAAATATCTAAAAATGGCTGACGTATAAAAGTTTGACTACCCCTGGTCTAAAGGCATCACTCAACTCACATAAATATTCATCTGGAGACATCAAAGGGTTAACTGTCCTGCACTTGCCACACTCACACACACACAACCACACTTCTTAACCTGTGGTCCATCCAGTGGATGTGGCCAGCTTTCTTAGTACCAATGGATCTCAATAGACGTGGTGCCATGGGATGGCAAGTAGGCTATTTATGATCACAGTTGAAATATGGAGGGTAGCCGGGTAGTCAACATTTTTGGAGAAAAAAAAAAAGCCTTACAAGGGAATTATACACATTTCAGTGGATTACTTCACAAAACACAGTATAATGACAGGTAACTTTGCTCAGAGAGAGAGAGAGAGAGAGAGAGAGAGAGAGAGAGAGAGAGAGAGAGAGAGAGAGAGAGAGAGAGAGATTGTGTGACAACCTAAAAGTTACAGCAAAGTGTATGAATCACAACACATCATTTTGTGGTGCGTAATACTTAAAGTATCATCTGGTTCAAAATTTACAGCAGAAATGAATACCATGATCCCAGCAATGACTCTAATCTACAAGGCACATCATCCGATATCTATGCAGTCTATCATTCCATTCCCTTCTCTGGTTCCAAATTATAAGAAAACAAAACTTTATATGACCACAGTTGTAAACACTATGACCCTACCCAGATCTTCCCTAAAATTTATGCCCTAAGGATGAGTTATGGTAGTATATAATACTTGTAGAGAGAAGCATTTCAATCCCTCCAACTGTTCCAATGTTAGAGACCTAAAGTGAAAAATACTATATCCCTGCGGCAAACACTAAAACCCTAGCCATGACCTTTAATGTAAAGGTATGACCCTGGGATAGATCATAACACCAATTCTTCTGGTAAGCAATAATTCTAAACAGTATCATCCCAATCCTTCAGAAACAAAAAATAACATGACACCAACCTAGAAAGTACAATCCAAGGGATGAGTTACAGCACACCACATTGTGGAGAATAAAATTTGTGTAAAACAATCATCCCATCCCTTTCTCTTAATCACAAGATACAGACACAGGTGAATACACACAGTGTTGGGTACCAACTATACAAAATGTGCTTTTTTGCAAAACTGCGCCCCTAGTCAGTCAAGCATGTCCCAAACAAAGGGAAATAGTTGTAGGAACATCTCATATGATTGTAAGGGCTTTTGAGTAAATATTCTGCCTTTGACAGACACAGAAATATCACAAAAAACATAAAAAGAAAGTAATCTCCAGCTTTGGTTCACAATCTTAACCAGGACTTTTACATTAGAACAATTCAGAAATGCGAGAAGTCTTCTTTGAATAGTAGCAAGATTCTGGGGTTTATCTTTCCACAAGAATACATCATTATGCCGCCATGTTGCCATCATAAAATATCTATGTACAGCTTCTTTTAAGGAGTCAGAATTCTAAACTCTGAAGCATGCTATGTTTAACTCATGTCTAGGATAACTCTTCTTCTATCTTCCTTTTCACAATGATAAAATGGTCCATTCTATCAATTCTTCTGCTAGAGGTAACCACCATGTGCTAGCTCTACCTCAGGAAAACCTCACCCAGTTTTCAAAGGAAGGTGCTATTACATGCCAGCAACCTTCTCTTCCGTCCAGCATGACACTGCTTCCCTCTCAGAGATGACCAGGCATTGTTCTTGCCAATGCTCTCAAGGAAAATCTGTGTCCTGGCCCCTAAGAACTTGACTAACAGCAAGCTGCAACCTGCTTCTTTCTGCAATACATGTGAGGAGACAGGCCAAACAAGGATTGACCACTGCGATACTCCTTCCCTCATACAGCAGAGCTGCAGAATTCTCTTCCTTCTTCCACATTCCCATCTTATCAAAACTTTTTTAATTTTCAGAGTCAGGGCTACAAACACCAAAGGAGTTGCATTCTCTGTTCGTATTCAATCTAGGATAAAGAACACTACCTAAAAGTGTACCAACAAAAGGAAACGGTGGGGTGTCTGGAAATTCCCCCATAGCATTACTCTTTCTAAAAGTAGGTACTACTTTTTTTTTAAGCTCTGTCATCTGTTCTGAGGCTACCTTGCAAAAGCTGGATAAGCAAGCTGGTACAGAAAAAACTGTCCATACCATGCTAATTAACGCATAGAAAACTGAATGGAGTATGCACTCAGTGACTTTCTATTCACTGACAGACCTACATGATGGTCTTCCAGCTATGTTCTACTAAAATCTTTTTACCTTCATGTCCTACCAACAATTCCACAACAAGAACAACTACAATAAAGAACAAATCACGAATATACTGGCTACCCAGAAACAGTTCACATTTCTCAATTTGTACATGAACATTTGATAAAAACCACCCATGAGAGCTTCAGCTTAGGTATAAAACTAGCAAAACTAACTATCCATGCTTTAAAGCAGCAAAGGATTATACTGCAGTAATCACATACAAAGGCATTCAATTCTCACTCCATCAGAAGTATTGGAATTTTTTTTTCTGATAATTCCAACTCAATCCCATGGAATCTTGCTTCCACTTCTTTCCACCAAATAGTTTGGATTTTCTAGAGCTGACAAAATAAAGCAATTAATTCAAAAAGGTCCCAATTGAATCCTCCGAGGATCAAAGTTGATGAACATGCCACAAAGAAGAAAGAAGTTCACCTGAGTTGTTTCCCTCAAGGTTACCTGAGAATCTGGTAAATCCTTATTGACTTTCTTTATTTGTCTGCCTGACTCTCTCCGATTAGATATCTTGCCTATCTTTTCCGCTAAACCTGGTGAAAATGTGTCTATAGTAGAGTTGCCAATCATTGTAGCCATGGCGTCTGCTTTCCTCTTTACACCTTTCTGGAAAAAAAAATATATACACATTAATTAGTTTCACTATTTCTTGTGTCACATCAGCTTTTAATTAACACTAACTAAACATGAGTGAAAAAGCACATGGCATATACACATGGTGGAAGTGCACAAGTGCATCGATAAAACAGAGGGACTGACAACCAATACGATGGCAATGAGAAATTAGTGTCTGCAAAGTTCCTTGTCTGCCTCCCCATACATTTTCAAAGGCAATGTAACACTTACATTACTTTGTCATCTCTCCTGTGGCCTCGATTACCATCAGCAGATGTCTGGGCTTGGAATTACCAAGATTCCTGAAACATTCAAGGTCTATGCTTTGGGTTCATAAGGTCTTGATCTGAATGAGGTGAGGTACTGATGAGGTGTTGCAGAGAGTAGCCACCTGATTGTGCATTCTGAGCACCTAGTTTGCCTAGAAATTTCACTTGTACCAAAACATTTTGCTTCCAGGCAAGAATCCAGGCTTTCTACTCCTTAGAAAGCTAAGAACCAATCAACTTGAAGTAAGGATGGCAAAAATACAGTGACTAGAAGCAAAATCCCCAAAATGAATTGGCAGTCTGGAAAAGTCTTTTAAAGAAGAACCCAATCCCCTCAAGATAGCCCGAATTACACAGAGGCGACTTGCTGGTGCTCACAACGATGCAAACACTAGTCGCAGCAACCAAATGTACAATGATTTCACCTGACAGTGTCATATGCTTGTACCCACAATAAATCTTAGCTGTGTACTGCCTTTGAAAATAAATAGGGAGTGGACAAAGTTCTATATGCGGACACTATAGGTTAAGCTGAGAGGTCGAGTGAGGTACACTGACATATGAAATTGCTTAAACTCAGTTCATTTAGCTTATAGAGACAGAAAAGTCCACTGTACAAGAACAATACTTCTAAAGAAAGAATCAATACTTTATATAACTGAAAGAACTGCTGTGGAAGAATCTTTATCATCTAAACAATTCAAAGTTAGAAGCAGACTTAGCAAACTTTGTAATGTGGAGTCTATCAGTAAAAAATGTAGGCATAACAATATTTAGTAAGTTCACTTCGTTATGTAGCAGAATTTCAAAAGCTATCAAAGCTAAACAGGAATTATTTCATTTCTGGAGGCATTACAATTCAGCAGGTTACATCTGTCTCACTCAAAAATCATATCTATATTGATATTCTAGCTAACTGCAGTTCAAACTGAACCCTTCCTCTGCCACCTTATCGTCAAACACATTCTATAATCTAATACAATACTAATTTCCTCACCTTGTCACAACCCGTTACATATATCTATTCACTTATCTAATAACAAGTAACCCGCAATCAATTTCTATGAAAGATTCCTGGTGTTTCCCAAGCCCATTCTAAAGGCTCCTTGAGCCAAAGTCTAAACTACTTCTAGTAACAAAGATATGCCAGTGACCTCTCAAGGGTGAGGAATAAAAGGCTAAGACACAGCACTGGAGTCTCGACAGTTATGCCAAGGGTTAAAAGAGACATGTGACCAAGGGTGATAGCACTGAATGTGAATGAAATGACTGGTGAGAGTGAAAGGAGGAAGATTGGGGAGAGGCTAAAAAGTTCTAGCAGTGATGTGCTAAGAACTGGGGAAACCTATATCCTTGAACAGGGTGTGTGGAGAGAAAATGGAAATGATGAATGCAAGTTATGGGAGGGCATGAAAGGAGGTGTGGTATGGACGGGAATGAGTGAAAATCATTGGGAAGAGGAAAAGAAGGCTGTGCAATTCTGCTATCAGCAAGAGTATGTGAGGGTGTTACAGAGCAAGGTTGGAATGATTAAGAACAGAGTGGATGAAAGGAAACGTGTATATGAATCTGTAAATATGAGGACTTTACGATGTAACAATGAAATGAGGCTTTTCTGGAGAAATTTGAATAACTGTGTATAAATGGTTTTCTGGAAGGAGGTAAATAAAGTGCGTAAGACAAGGGAGCAAATGGGAACTTCAGTGAAGGGCGCAAATGGGGAGGTGATAACAAGTAGTGGTGATGTGAGAAGGAGATGGAGTGAGTATTTTGAAGGTTTGTTGAATGTGTTTGATGATAGAGTGGCAGATATAAGGTGTTTTGGTCGAGGTGGTGTGCAAAGTGAGAGGGTTAGGGAAAATGATTTGGTAAACAGAGAAGAGGTAGTAAAAGCTTTGCGGAAGATGAAAGCCGGCAAGGCAGCAGGTTTGGATGGTATTGCAGTGGAATTTATTAAAAAAGGGGGTGACCGTATTGTTGACTGGTTGGTAAGGTTATTTAATGTATGTATGACTCATGGTGAGGTGCCTGAGGATTGGCGGAATGCGTGCATAGTGCCATTGTACAAAGGCAAAGGGGATAAGAGTGAGTGCTCAAATTACAGAGGTATAAGTTTGTTGAGTATTCCTGGTAAATTATATGGGAGGGTATTGATTTGAGAGGGTGAAGGCATGTACAGAGCATCAAATTGGGGAAGAGCAGTGTGGTTTCAGAAGTGTTAGAGGATGTGTGGATCAGGTGTTTGCTTTGAAGAATGTATGTGAGAAATACTTAGAAAAACCAATGGATTTGTATGTAGCATTTATGGATCTGGAGAAGGCATATGATAGAGTTGATAGAGATGCTTTGTGGAAGGTATTAAGAATATATGGTGTGGGAGGCAAGTTGTTAGAAGCAGTGAAAAGTTTTTATCGAGGATGTAAGGCATGTGTACGTGTAGGAAGAGAGGAAAGTGATTGGTTCTCAGTGAATGTAGGTTTGCGGCAGGGGTGTGTGATGTCTCCATGGTTGTTTAATTTGTTTATGGATGGGGTTGTTAGGGAGGTGAATGCAAGAGTTTTGGAAAGAGGGGCAAGAATGAAGTCTGTTGTGGATGAGAGAGCCTGGGAAGTGAGTCAGTTATTGTTCGCTGATGATACAGCGCTGGTGGCTGATTCATGCGAGAAACTGCAGAAGCTGGTGACTGAGTTTGGTAAAGTGTGTGAAAGAAGAAAGTTAAGAGTAAATGTGAATAAGAGCAAGGTTATTAGATACAGTAGGGTTGAGGGTCAAGTCAATTGGGAGGTAAGTCTGAATGGAGAAAAACTGGAGGAAGTAAAGTGTTTTAGATATCTGGGAGTGGATCTGGCAGCGAATGGAACCATGGAAGTGGAAGTGAATCCTAGGGTGGGATAGGGGGCGAAAATCCTGGGAGCCTTGAAGAATGTGTGTTAGTCGAGAACATTATCTCGGAAAGCAAAAATGGGTATGTTTGAAGGAATAGTGGTTCCAACAATGTTGTATGGTTGCGAGGCGTGGGCTATGGATAGAGTTGTGCGCAGGAGGGTGGATGTGCTGGAAATGAGATGTTTGAGGACAATGTGTGGTGTGAGGTGGTTTGATCGAGTAAGTAATGTAAGGGTAAGAGAGATGTGTGGAAATAAAAAGAGCATGGTTGAGAGAGCAGAAGAGGGTGTTTTGAAATGGTTTGGGCACATGGAGAGAATGAGTGAGGAAAGATTGACCAAGAGGATATATGTGTCAGAGGTGGAGGGAACAAGGAGAAGTGGGAGACCAAATTGGAGGTGGAAAGATGGAGTGAAAAATATTTTGAGTGATTGGGGCCTGAACATGCAGGAGGGTGAAGGGAGGGCAAGGAATAGAGTGAATTGGATCGATGTGGTATACCGGGGTTGACATGCTGTCAGTGGATTGAATCAGGGCAAGTGAAGCGTCTGGGGTAAACCATGGAAAGTTGTGGGGGGCCTGGATGTGGAAAGGGAGCTGTGGTTTCGGGCATTATTGCATGACAGCTAGAGACTGAGTGTGAACGAATGGGGCCTTTGTTGTCTTTTCCTAGTGCTACCTCGCACACATGAAGGGGGAGGGGGATGGTATTCCATGTGTGGCGAGGTGGCGATGGGAATGAATAAAGGCAGACTGTGTGAATTGTGTGCATGGGTATATATGTATGTGTCTGTGTGTGTATATAGATGTGTACAATGAGATGTATAGGTATGTATATTTGCGTGTGTGGACGTGTATGTATATACATTGTGTATGGGGGTAGGTTGGGCCATTTCTTTCGTCTGTTTCCTTGCGCTACCTCGCAAACGCGGGAGACAGCGACAAAGCAAAATAATAAAAAAAAAATGGTTTTCTGTGTAAAAGTGGTTTTGATAATGAAAAACGGGGTCATATTGGAAGATATAAATGCGAAAGTGGGATGTGATGAAATTGATGGGGTAGTTGGTAAATGGGGAATGCCTGGAGTAAATGAGAATGGAAGTTATCTGGTGGATTTTTGTGCTGAGAGGGGTTTAACCCTTGCAAACACCTTTTTTTCAGCACAAGATGATCCACAGACATACATGGATGAGGAATGATTGACTATATGGCAGTGGATGAAAGATTGGGAAAGAATGTGCTAGATGCTAGAGTCGTTAAGAGGATTTTTTGGAGACTGATCATGAACATTTCGCAGTTCTTATGGGGATGAGGATTGAGAGAAGTGGAGGTATGGTGTGTGGAAGAATGGAGAGGTAAGAGGATTAGGGAGAAGTGGAGGAATGGTGTAAGGAAGAATGGAGAGGTTAAAGTGTTGGCAAGCGAGAACATGAATCAGAAGAAAATGCAGGGGGGAGAGTGAAAGGAAGGTAACTAAAAACTTAAGACAGTAATGCAGTTAATGTTGGAATATAGTCATGTGTGAATGAGGTATTTAAAATGTTTAGAGAAATACTATCAAAGGTTGTGGAATCAGCAGTTGGATACATGGTTGAGATATAGGAATAAAAAGATTAGAAATGCTGGGAAAGAAAAAGGCATATGGCAGGTTGCTAGACAAGAAAGTACCAGTGGGAAATTCAGCAAAGGAGGGAAGAATACAAAATATGTTTTGTAAACGGAATGTTAAGAAGCTGATAAAGGAAAGTAAAGAAAGAGATGATTTTTTTTTATTCTTAAGGCTCATCACAGACAAAAGTCTACATCAAGACCAAACCCTAATTGAAATATAGAGAGAATTATGAAAAAGAGAAAGAAAATACAAGGGAGAGTATTCATGAATTCTTGAGAAAGTGAAAGGCCTTCTTTTGAAATGTGCCACCAGGCCATAGTTATTGGGAGAGACACGAGAGGGTAGAGGATTAGACTTTTGCAGAAAGAAGCACACATCAAAACGGCCCACCCTTGTGTTGCTGATGGCCACACAATAATCATGTGACACAGAAGCTTGCCGAGTATTGTGTGGTCTAGCTAATACTGGGGGAACACTAGCAGCCAGCTCTCAGGACCAAAAACCAAAGTAATACCCATAAAAAGGGGAAAAAGAACCAACACTGTGGTGTAGGGCAAGGGGATCAAGTTTGGGGAGTTTATAAGTAGGATCGCTTTTGACTCAACTGTCAAGTAAGGATACAGAGCTAGAACCACCCCAAATGTGAGAGCAGTACTCCATACAATGACAAATCAATCCCTTGAGTAAACAAAGCACCTGTTCAGAAGAGTAGTAGTTTCGACATCTAAACAGGACACCCAGTTTCTTAGAAGCAAATTTAGCTATTCCTGTAAAGTGGGGTTTCCAGGAAGGAGTGGATGATACAGTAATACCAAGTATATTCACTGAGTCAAGAGGTGGAATTACAGAACCATCAAAGGAGAACCGAGAGTTGTGAGGAATTCTTGATAGGGAGATGGGTACATATTGGGTCTTGGAGGTATTAAACTGAACAAGATATTGTCTGCCCCACAAAGATATATTGTCCAAGTCTGAGTTTACTGAGGAAGCTGTATGAAGACAAGATGCAGATTGAGCAACAGAAGAGGGAACAGAATTGAAGGTTGTGGATGAATGCAGTGTTAAGTCATCAGCATACGAATGCATTGGATTATGTATGGAGAGGAAATTGTTGATAAAAAGAAGAAAATGTGTAGGGAACACGACAGAACCTTGAGGGACACCACTGTTCATGGAGAAAAGGTGGGGGACTGATCCATCAACAACCACAGAGATAGATCAGCCAGAGAGAAAGCTAGATATCAGGGAGCAAAGTGAGAAAGGGAAGCTAAAAGAGGGGAGCTTAGAGATGAGACCCGTATGCCACACCCTGTCTGCCAAAAGCCTTAGACATGTCAAGGGCAACTATATATGACTTCCCAAAACCTTTCAGGGATGATGACCAAACATAAGTAAGATAGGAAAGAATATCACCAGGGGAAATCTCCTCAGAGAAAACATACTGGTGATCAGAAAGAAGACTGTGATTTTCGAGGTGTTTAAGTTTCAGGGCGCTGATGAGGGATTCAAAGCCTTTGGAAATAATAGAAGTCAAAGAAAAGGATGTACTTAGAGGAGTCAGAACAGTCACCTTCTTAGGGATGGGATGCATCAAGGCACTGTTTCCAAAGAGAAGGAAAAGTCTTGGTTTTTTCCAAGGAGAAGGAAAAGTTTTGGTTTTTAAACAGTGACAGAACAAACGAACAGGCACAGGTGCAAGTTTAGAGGTACACTTTTTCAGTACATCAGGATGGTTGCCTTCAGGACAATAAGCCCTCCTTGCGTCCGGAGAAAGAAATGCTTTTCGGACAGTCCAAAAAGAGATTACAGGAAGAGAAGCATCAGCGGAAGAAGTAATGTCATCCAAGGTGAAGCTAAAAGGAGAAACAGGAACCAAAGAGAGTTGCTTTGTCAGCGGGAGAGAGCTACAGTGCTGTCAGATCAGAAAAGTGAGGAAAAAGTAGAGCAACAGAAGTTGTTAGAGATACCCTTAGCTAAAGACCAGAAAGACCTATCAGTGGATGATAAGGAGATGTTATTAAACTTCTTTTGAATAAAGGAACACTTCCCTCACGGATAACCAGCTTACAGCGATTACAGGCAGTGATAAAAACTAGATGGGAGCCACACGAAAGAGTTATTCCAAGCCCAATATGCTTCATCCCTTAGGTGAATGGCCTCAGAACATGAGTAGTTGAACCATGGATTGGATGTAGTAGTAGTTTCAAAGGAAGTGAGGATAAATGCTTCCATTCCTGCAAGAGTAACCTCAACCCTGCTGAATCTAATGACCTTGCTTTTATTCATATTTACTTTCAACTTTCTCCTTTCACACACTTTTCCAAACTCAATTCATGCAGTTTCTCACTCAAATCAGCCACCAGTGCTGGATCATCAGCGAACATCCGACTCACTTCCAGGCCCTCTCATCCCCAACAGACTGCATACTCGCCCCTTCTCCAAAACTCATGCACTTACCTCCCTCACCACCCCATCCATAAACAAATTGAATAACCAATCACTCTCCTCTCTTCCTACTCGTACACATGCCTAACATTCTTGATAAAATCTCACTGCTTCTAGCAGCTTACTTCCAACACCATATACTCTTAAGAATTCCACAAAGCATTTTTATCAACCCTATCACATGCCTTCTCTAGATCCATAAATGCCACATACGAATCCATCTGTTCTTTTAAGTATTTCTTACACATTTTCTTCAAAGCAAACACCTGATCTATACATCCTCTAACCAATCTGATGCTCTATAAAAGCCTTCACCCCTCTCAATCAATACCCTCCCATATGCTTTCCCAGGTATACTTAAACAAATTTATGCCTCTGTAGTTTGAACACTCACCTTTATCCCCTTTGCCTTACCAACCAATCAACAACACAGTCATCCCTTTCTTAATAAATTCAACTTGCAATACCATGCAACCCTACCACCTTACTGGATTTCATCTTCAGCAAGGCTTTCACCACCTCCTCTGTTCACCAAAACACTCTCCCTGACTCTCACTGCAAACCACCCCAACCTAAGCACCCTATATCTGCCACTCTATCATCAAACACATTCAACAATCCTTCAAAATACTCACTCCATCACTATCTGTTGTCAATTCACCTTTTGCTCCCTTCAACAACGTTTCCATTTGTGCTCTTGTCTTTTGCACATTATCCATCTCATCCCAACTCTCATTTGCCCTCTTTTTCAACCCCTGCACCTTCCTCTTAACCTTGTCACTTTCTCTTATACTACTTCCAATCATCTGCACTCCTTCCATGTAAGTACCGTCCAAAAGCCTCTTTTTTCTCTTTTGCTTTCATCATCCCATCACTCACTACCTTTTTAATCAGCCCACCTCTCTCCTTTCACATGCATCTCCTGCAAACGCCATCACTGCTTCCCTAAATAACTCCCATTATTCACCCACTCCCCTCACTTTGTTTGCACTCACCTATTGCCATTCTACACTCCATCTCTCCTGGTACTTAACTCACATAAGTCTCCTTTCCAATCTCACCACTCTCTTCTCCCCAACATTGTTTTCTCTTTTTTGAAAACCTATACAAATCTTCACCCTTGCCTCCACAAGACAGTGATCAGACATCCCACTAACTGCCCCTCTTGGCACATTTACATCCAAAAGTCACTCTTTTCCATGCCTATCAATTAATACATAATCTAATAATGCCCACTGACCGACTCTCCTACTCGCATACGTATACCTGTGTATAGCTCTCGTTTCAAACCAGATACTTCTTCAGCACACATCTCCACAAGCTCTTCACTATTTCCGGTCTTAATTAGGGCCTCAGTTGCCTGTGCCATCTCAGGAGCACAAAATAAACAATACAATAATAATAATAATTGCCAATATATGATATCCCACCATGAGCAAGTAACAGAATTTTTCTAAAGTAAAAACTTATGTATGAAAGCTTCATTCTAAACAGTAATAAGTGGATATTTATTGCAGAAACTGTATGTCATCAGGAAACAATGTAGATCGGATGAAATATGAAGTATATATGCGTGTATGGGGGTTTATGTATATATATGTCTATATGAGAAGATGGGCCATTCTTTGTCTATTTCCTGGCGCTACCTAGCTGACACAGGAAACAGTGAGTAATATATATATAACTGACTGTTATAAATTTCTCTCTTGTGTCTCCCCTGATGATGTGATTATTACGCTTAAGTGCACTTGGGAAGTTTTCGTGTTTCATTTTCCCCGTGGACTCATAGGAATATCTTGATCACGCGCAAAATTGTGATCCTTTCCAATATATATATATATATATATATATATATATATATATATATATATATATATATATATATATACGGATCACAAATATATGGTGACTGAGTTTGGTAAAGTGTGTGAAAGAAGAAAGTTAAGAGTAAATGTGAATAAGAGCAAGGTAATTAGGTACAGTAGGGTTGAGGGTCAAGTCAATTGGGAGGTAAGTTTGAATGGAGAAACACTGGAGGAAGTAAAGTGTTTTAGATATCTGGGAGTGGATCTGGCAGGGGATGGAATCATGGAAGCGGAAGTGGATCATAGGGTGGGGGAGGGGGCAAAAATCCTGGGAGCCTTGAAGAATGTGTGTTAGTCGAGAACATTATCTCGGAAAGCAAAAATGAGTATGTTTGAAGGAATAGTGGTTCCAACAATGTTGTATGGTTGCGAGGCGTGGGCTATGGATAGAGTTGTGCGCAGGAGGATGGATGTGCTGGAAATGAGATGTTTGAGGACAATGTGTGGAGTGAGGTGGTTTGATCGAGCAAGTAACGTAAGGGTAAGAGAGATGTGTGGAAATAAAAAGAGCGTGGTTGAGAGAGCAGAAGAGGGTGTTTTGAAATGGTTTGGACACATGGAGAAAATGAGTGAGGAAAGATTGACCAAGAGGATATATGTGTCGGAGGTGGAGGGAACGAGGAGAAGTGGGAGACCAAATTGGAGGTGGAAAGATGGAGTGAATAAGATTTTGTGTGATCGGGGCCTGAACATGCAGGAGGGTGAAAGGAGAGCAAGGAATAGAGTGAATTGGATCGATGTGGTATACCGGGGTTGACGTGCTGTCAGTGGATTGAATCAGGGCACGTGAAGCGTCTGGGGTAAACCGTGGAAAGCTGTGTAGGTATGTATATTTGCGTGTGTGGACGTATGTATATACATGTGTATGGGGGTGGGTTGGGCCATTTCTTTCGTCTGTTTCCTTGTGCTACCTCGCAAACGCGGGAGACAGCGACAAAGCAAAATATATATATATATATATATATATATATATATATATATATATATATATATATATATATATATATATATATATATATATTTTTTTTTTTTTTTATACTTTGTCGCTTTGGCCATTTCCCGCGTTAGCAAGGTAGCGTTAAGAACAGAGGACTGGGCCTTTGAGGGAATATCCTCACCTGGCCCCCTTCTCTGTCCCTTCTTTTGGAAAATAAAAAAAATAATGAGAGGGGAGGATTTCCAGCCCCCCCGCTCCATATATATATATATATATATATATATATATATATATATATATATATATATATATATATATATATATTTTATTTATTTATTTTTTTGCTTTGTCGCTGTCTCCCGCGTTTGCGAGGTAGCGCAAGGAAACAGACGATAGAAATGGCCCAACCCACCCCCATACACATGTATATACATACGTCCACAAACACAAATATACATACCTACACAGCTTTCAACGGTTTACCCCAGACGCTTCACATGCCCTGATTCAATCCACTGACAGCACGTCAACCCCGGTATACCACATCGCTCCAATTCACTCTATTCCTTGCCCGCCTTTCACCCTCCTGTATGTTCAGGCCCCGATCACACAAAATCTTTTTCACTCCATCTTTCCACCTCCAATTTGGTCTCCCACTTCTCCTCGTTCCCTCCACCTCCGACACACATATCCTCTTGGTCAATCTTTCCTCACTCATTCTCTCCATGTGCCCCAACCATTTCAAAACACCCTCTTCTGCTCTCTCAACCACGCTCTTTTTATTTCCACACATCTCTCTTACCCTTACGTTACTTACTCGATCAAACCACCTCACACCACACATTGTCCTCAAACATCTCATTTCCAGCACATCCATCCTCCTGCGCACAACTCTATCCATAGCCCACGCCTTGCAACCATACAACATTGTTGGAACCACTATTCCTTCAAACATACCCATTTTTGCTTTCCGAGATAATGTTCTCGACTTCCACACATTTTTCAAGGCTCCCAGGATTTTCGCCCCCTCCCCCACCCTATGATCCACTTCCACTTCCATCCGCTGCCAGATCCACTCCCAGATATCTAAAACACTTTACTTCCTCCAGTTTTGCTCCATTCAAACTTACCTCCCACTTGACTTGACCCTCAACCCTACTGTACCTAACAACCTTGCTCTTATTCACATTTACTCTTAACTTTCTTCTTTCACACACTTTACCAAACTCAGTCACCAGCTTCTGCACTTTCTCACCTGAATCAGCCACCAGCGCTGTATCATCAGCGAACAACAACAGACTCACTTCCCAAGCTCTCTCATCCCTAACAGACTTCATTCTTGCCCCTCTTTCCAAAACTCTTGCATTTACCTCCCTAACAACCCCATCCATAAACAAATTAAACATATATATATATATATATATATTATTTTTTTATTATACTTTGTCGCTGTCTCCCGCGTTTGCGAGGTAGCGCAAGGAAACAGACGAAAGAAATGGCCCAACCCCCCCCCCCCATACACATGTATATACATACGTCCACACATGCAAATATACATACCTACACAGCTTCCCATGGTTTACCCCAGACGCTTCACATGCCTTGATTCAATCCACTGACAGCACGTCAACCCCTGTATACCACATCGCTCCAATTCACTCTATTCCTTGCCCTCCTTTCACCCTCCTGCATGTTCAGGCCCCGATCACACAAAATCTTTTTCACTCCATCTTTCCACCTCCAATTAGGTCTCCCTCTTCTCCTTGTTCCCTCCACCTCCGACACATATATCCTCTTGGTCAATCTTTCCTCACTCATCCTCTCCATGTGCCCAAACCACTTCAAAACACCCTCTTCCGCTCTCTCAACCACGCTCTTTTTATTTCCACACATCTCTCTTACCCTTACGTTACTCACTCGATCAAACCACCTCACACCACATATTGTCCTCAAACATCTCATTTCCAGCACATCCATCCTCCTGCGCACAACTCTATCCATAGCCCACGCCTCGCAACCATACAACATTGTTGGAACCACTATTCCTTCAAACATACCCATTTTTGCTTTCCGAGATAATGTTCTCGACTTCCACACATTCTTCAAGGCCCCCAGGATTTTCGCCCCCTCCCCCACCCTATGATCCACTTCCGCTTCCATGGTTCCATCCGCTGCCAGATCCACTCCCAGATATCTAAAACACTTCACTTCCTCCAGTTTTTCTCCATTCAAACTCACCTCCCAATTGACTTGACCCTCAACCCTACTGTACCTAATAACCTTGCTCTTATTCACATTTACTCTTAACTTTCTTCTTCCACACACTTTTCCAAACTCAGTCACCAGCTTCTGCAGTTTCTCACATGAATCAGCCACCAGCGCTGTATCATCAGCGAACAACAACTGACTCACTTCCCAAGCTCTCTCATCCCCAACAGACTTCATACTTGCCCCTCTTTCCAAAACTCTTGCATTTACCTCCCTAAAAACCCCATCCATAAACAAATTAAACAACCATGGAGACATCACACACCCCTGCCGCAAACCTACATTCACTGAGAACCAATCACTTTCCTCTCTTCCTACACGTACACATGCCTTACATCCTCGATAAAAACTTTTCACTGCTACTAACAACTTTCCTCCCACACCATATATTCTTAATACCTTCCACAGAGCATCTCTATCAACTCTATCATATGCCTTCTCCAGATCCATAAATGCTACATACAAATCCATTTGCTTTTCTAAGTATTTCTCACATACATTCTTCAAAGCAAACACCTGATCCACACATCCTCTACCACTTCTGAAACCACACTGCTCTTCCCCAATCTGATGCTCTGTACATGCCTTCACCCTCTCAATCAACACCCTCCCATACAATTTACCAGGAATACTCAACAAACTTATACCTCTGTAATTTGAGCACTCACTCTTATCCCCTTTGCCTTTGTACAATGGCACTATGCACGCATTCTGCCAATCCTCAGGCACCTCACCATGAGTCATACATACATTAAATAACCTTACCAACCAGTCAACAATACAGTCACCCCCTTTTTTAATAAATTCCACTGCAATACCATCCAAACCTGCTGCCTTGCCGGCTTTCATCTTCCGCAAAGCTTTCACTACCTCTTCTCTGTTTACCAAATCATTTTCCCTAACCCTCTCACTTTGCACACCACCTCGACCGAAACACCCTATATCTGCCACTCTATCATCAAACACATTCAACAAACCTTCAAAATACTCACTCCATCTCCTCCTCACATCACCATTACTTGTTATCACCTCCCCATTTGCGCCCTTCACTGAAGTTCCCATTTGCTCCCTTGTCTTACGCAAAATAGGAGGTAAATAAAGTGCGTAAGACAAGGGAGCAAATGGGAACTTCAGTGAAGGGCGCAAATGGGGAGGTGATAACAAGTAGTGGTGATGTGAGAAGGAGATGGAGTGAGTATTTTGAAGGTTTGTTGAATGTGTTTGATGATAGAGTGGCAGATATAGAGTGTTTTGGTCGAGGTGGTGTGCAAAGTGCGAGGGCTAGGGAAAATGAGTTGGTAAACAGAGAAGAGGTAGTAAAAGCTTTGCGGAAGATGAAAGCCAGCAAGGCAGCAGGTTTGGATGGTATTGCAGTGGAATTTATTAAAAAAGGGGGTGACTGTATTGTTGACTGGTTGGTAAGGTTATTTAATGTATGTATGACTCGTGGTGAGCTGCCTGAAAATTGGCGGAATGCGTGCATAGTGCCATTGTACAAAGGCAAAGGGGATAAGAGTGAGTGCTCAAATTACAGAGGTATAAGTTTGCTGAGTATTCCTGGCAAATTATATGGGAGGGTATTGATTGAGAGGGTGAAGGCATGTACAGAGCATCAGATTGGGGAAGAGCAGTGTGGTTTCAGAAGTGGTAGAGGATATGTGGATCAGGTGTTTGCTTTGAAGAATGTATGTGATAAATACTTAGAAAAGCAAATGGATTTGTATGTAGCATTTATGGATCTGGAGAAGGCATATGATAGAGTTGATAGATATGCTCTGTGGAAGGTATTAAGAATATATGGTGTGGGAGGCAAGTTGTTAGAAGCAGTGAAAAGTTTTTATCGGGGACATAAGGCATGTGTACGTGTAGGAAGAGAGGAAAGTGATTGGTTCTCAGTGAATGTAGGTTTGCGGCAGGGGTGTGTGATGTCTCCATGGTTGTTTAATTTGTTTATGGATGGGGTTGTTAGGGAGGTGAATCCAAGAGTTTTGGAAAGAGGGGCAAGTATGAAGTCTGTTGGGGATGAGAGAGCTTGGGAAGTGAGTCAGTTGTTGTTCGCTGATGATACAGCGCTGGTGGCTGATTCATGTGAGAAACTGCAGAAGCTGGTGACTGAGTTTGGTAAAGTGTGTGAAAGAAGAAAGTTAAGAGTAAATGTGAATAAGAGCAAGGTTATTAGGTACAGTAGGGTTGAGGGTCAAGTCAATTGGGAGGTGAGTTTGAATGGAGAAAAACTGGAGGAAGTGAAGTGTTTTAGATATCTGGGAGTGGATCTGGCAGCGGATGGAACCATGGAAGCGGAAGTGGATCATAGGGTGGGGGAGGGGGCGAAAATTCTGGGAGCCTTGAAGAATGTGTGGAAGTCGAGAACATTATCTCGGAAAGCAAAAATGGGTATGTTTGAAGGAATAGTGGTTCCAACAATGTTGTATGGTTGCGAGGCGTGGACTATGGATAGAGTTGTGCACAGGAGGATGGATGTGCTGGAAATGAGATGTTTGAGGGCAATGTGTGGTGTGAGGTGGTTTGATCGAGTAAGTAACGTAAGGGTAAGAGAGATGTGTGGAAATAAAAAGAGCGTGGTTGAGAGAGCAGAAGAGGGTGTTTTGAAATGGTTTGGTCACATGGAGAGAATGAGTGAGGAAAGATTGACCAAGAGGATATATGTGTCGGAGGTGGAGGGAACGAGGAGAAGAAGGAGACCAAATTGGAGGTGGAAAGATGGAGTGAAAAAGATTTTGTGTGATCGGGGCCTGAACATGCAGGAGGGTGAAAGGAGGGCAAAGAATAGAGTGAATTAGAGCGATGTGGTATACCGGGTTTGACGTGCTGTCAGTGGATTGAATCAAGGCATGTGTATGGGGGTGGGTTGGGCCATTTCTTTCGTCTGTTTCCTTGCGCTACCTCGCAAACGCGGGAGACAGCGACAAAGCAAAAAAAAAAAATATATATATATATATATATATATATATATATATATACATTATATACATTATATTATCTATCATTTTTACTTTGCTTTGTTGCTGTCTCCCGTGTTAGCGAGGTAGCGCAAGGAAACAGACAAAAGAATGGCCCAACCCACCCACATACACATGTATATACATACATGTCCACACACGCAATATACATACCTATCCATCTCAACATATACATGTATATACACACACAGACATATACTTACATACATGTGTACACAATTCATAATGTCTGCCCCTATTCATTCCCATCCCCAACTCGCCACACATGTAATAACAACCCCCTCCCCCTCATGTGTGCGACATAGTACTAGGAAAAGACAACAAAGGCCCCATTCGTTCACACTCATGTAGCTGTCATGTAATAATGCACCGAAACCACAGCTCCCTTTCCACATCCAGGCCCCACACAACTTTCAATGGTTTACCCCAGACGCTTCACATACCCTGGTTCAATCCATTGACAGCAAGTCGGCCCCAGTATACCACATCGTTCCAATTCACTCTATTCCTTACACGCCTTTCACCCTCCTGCATGTTCAGGCCCCGATCACTCAAAATCCTTTTCACTCCATCTTTCCACCTCCAATTTGGTCTTCCACTTCTCCTCATTCCCTCCACCTGACACATATATCCTCTTGGTAAATCTTTCCTCACTCACTCTCTCCATGTGACCAAACCATTTCAAAACACTCTCTTCTGCTCTCTCAACCACACTCGTTATATTACGACACATCTCTCTTACCCTTACATTACTTACTCAATCAAACCACCTCACGCCACATATTGTCCTCAAACATCTCATTTCCAGCACAACCACCCTCCTGCGCACAACTCTATCCACAGCCCACGCCTCGCAACCATACAACATTGTTGGAACCACTATTCCTTCAAACATACCCATTTTTGCTTTCCAAGATAATGTTCTCGACTTCCACACATTCTTCAACGCTCCCAGAATTTTCGCCCCCTCCCCCACCCCATGATTCACTTCCGCTTCCATGGTTCCATCCGCTGCCAAATCCACTCCCAGATATCTAAAACACTTCACTTCATCCAGTTTTTCTCCATTCAAACTTACCTCCCAATTGACTTGACCCTCAACCCTACTGTACCTAATAACCTTGATCTTATTCACATTCACTCTCAACTTTCTTCTTTCACACACTTTACCAAACTAAGTCACCAGCTTGTGCAGTTTCTCATATAAATCAGCCAACAGTGCTCTATCATCAGCGAACAACAACTGACTCACTTCCCACGCTCTCTCATCCACAACAGACTTCATACTTGCCCTTCTTTCCAAATATCTCACATTGACCTCCTTAACAACCCCATCCATAAACAAATTAAACAACCATGGAGACATCACACACCCCTGCCACAAACCTACATTCACTGAGAACCAATCACTTTCCTCTCTTCCTACACGTACACATGCCTTACATCCTCAATAAAAGCTTTTCACTGCTTTTACCAACTTGCCTCCCACACCATACATTCTTAATACCTTCCATAGAACATCTCTATCAACTCTATCATATGCCTTCTCTAGATCCATAAATGCAACATACAAATCCACTTGCTTTTCTAAGTATTTCTCACATACATTCTTCATAGCAAACACCTGATCCAGACATCCTCTATCACTTCTGAAACCACACTGCTCTTCCCCAATCTGATGCTGTGTACGTGCCTTCACCCTCTCAATCAATACCCTCCCATACAATTTCCCAGGAATACTCAACAAACTTTTTTCTTTTTTTTTCTTTTTATACTATTTGCCATTTCCCGCATTAGCGAGGTAGCGTTAAGAACAGACGACATAGCCTTTGAGGGAATATCCTCACTTGGCCCCTTTCTCTGTTCCTTCTTTTGGAAAATTAAAAACGAAAGGGGAGGATTTCCAGCCCCCCCGCTCCCTTCCCTTTTAGTCGCCTTCTACGAAACGCAGGGAATACGTGAGAAGTATTCTTTCTCCCCTATCCCCAGGGATAATATATATATATATATATATATATATATATATATATATATATATATATATATATATATATATATATATATATATGTTGTGGATGAGAGAGCTTGGAAAGTGAGTCAGTTGTTCGCTGATGATACAGCGCTGGTGGCTGATTCATGTGAGAAACTGCAGAAACGGGTAACTGAGTTTGGTAAAGTGTGTGAAAGAAGAAAGTTAAGAGTAAATGTCAATAAGAGCAAGGTTATTAGGTACAGTAGGGTTGAGGGTCAAGTCAATTGGGAGGTAAGTTTGAATGGAGAAAAACTGGAGGAAGTAAAGTGTTTTAGATATCTGGGAGTGGATCTGGCAATGGATGGAACAATGGAAGCGGAAGTGGATCATAGGGTGGGGGAGGGGCGAAAATTCTGGGAGCCTTAAAGAATGTGTGGAAGTCGAAAACATTATCTCCGAGAGCAAAAATGGCTATGTTTGAAGGAATAGTGGTTCCAACAATGTTGTATGGTTGCGAGGCGTGGGCTATGGATAGAGTTGTGCGCAGGAGGATGGATGTGCTGGAAACGAGATGTTTGAGGACAATGTGTGGTGTGAGGTGGTTTGATCGAGTAAGTAATGTAAGGGTAAGAGAGATGTGTGGAAATAAAAAGAGCGTGGTTGAGAGAGCAGAAGAGGGTGTTTTGAAATGGTTTGGGCACATGGAGACAATGAGTGAGGAAAGATTGACCAAGAGGATATATCTGTTGGAGGTGGAGGGAACGAGGAGAAGAGGGAGACCAAATTGGAGGTGGAAAGATGGAGTGAAAAAGATTTTGTGTGATCGGGGCCTGAACATGCAGGAGGGTGAAAGGAGGGCAAGGAATAGAGTGAATTGGATCGATGTGGTATACCGGGGTTGACGTGCTGTCAGTGGATTGAATCAGGGCATGTGAAGCATGTGAAGAATGTATGTGAGAAATACTTAGAAAAGCAAGTGGATTTGTATGTAGCATTTATGGATCTGGAGAAGGCATATGATAGAGTTGATAGAGATGCTCTGTGGAAGGTATTAAGAATATATGGTGTGGGAGGCAAGTTGTTAGAAGCAGTGAAAAGTTTTTATCAAGGATGTAAGGCATGTGTATGTGTAGGAAGAGAGGAAAGTGATTGGTTCTCAGTGAATGTAGGTTTGTGGCGGGGTGTGTGATGTCTCCATGGCTGTTTAATTTGTTTATGGATGGGGTTGTTAGGGAGGTAAATGCAAGAGTTTTGGAAAGAGGGGCAAGTATGAAGTCTGTTGGGGATGAGAGAGCTCGGGAAGTGAGTCAGTTGTTGTTCGCTGATGATACAGCGCTGGTGGCTGATTCATGTGAGAAACTGAAGAAACTGGTGACTGAGTTTGGTAAAGTGTGTGAAAGAAGAAAGTTAAGAGTAAATGTGAATAAGAGCAAGGTTGTTAGGTACAGTAGGGTTGAGGGTCAAGTCAATTGGGAGGTAAGTTTGAATGGAGAAAAACTGGAGGAAGTAAAGTGTTTTAGATACCTGGGAGTGGATCTGGCAGTGGATGGAACCATGGAAGCGGAAGTGGATCATAGGGTGGGGGAGGGGGCGAAAATCCTGGGAGCCTTGAAGAATGTGTGGAAGTCGAGAGCATCATCTCGGAAAGCAAAAATGGCTATGATTGAAGGAATAGTGGTTCCAACAATGTTGTATGGTTGCGAGGCGTGGACTATGGATAGAGTTGTGCGCAGGAGGATGGATGTGCTGGAAATGAGATGTTTGAGGACAATGTGTGGTGTGAGGTGGTTTGATCGAGTAAGTAATGTAAGGGTAAGAGAGATTTGTGGAAATAAAAAGAGTGTGGTTGAGAGAGCAGGAGAGGGTGAGGGTGTTTTGAAATGGTTTGGGCACATGGAGAGAATGAGTGAGGAAAGATTGACCAAGAGGATATGTGTGTCGGAGGTGGAGGGAACGAGGAGAAGTGGGAGACCAAATTGGAGGTGGAAAGATGGAGTGAGAAAGATTTTGAGTGATCGGGGCCTGAACATGCAGGAGGGTGAAAGGCGGGCAAGGAATAGAGTGAATTGGATCGATTTGGTATACCGGGGCTGATGTGCTGTCAGTGGATTGAATCAGGGTATGTGAAGCGTCTGGGGTAAACCATGGAAAGCTGTGTGGGGCCTGGATGTGGAAAGGGAGCTGTGGTTTCGGGCATTATTGCATGACAGCTAGAGACTGAGTGTGAACGAATGAGGCCTTTGTTGTCTTTTCCTAGCGCTACCCCGCACACAAGGGGGGAGGGGGATGGTATTCCATGTGTGGCGAGGTGGCGATGGGAATGAATAAAGGCAGACAGTGTGAATTGTGTGCATGGGTATATATGTATGTGCGTGTATATGTATGTGTACATTGAGATGCATAGGTATGTATATTTTGCGTGTGTGGACGTGTGTGTATATACATGTGTATGGGGGCGGGTTTGGCCATTTCATTCGTATGTTTCCTTGCACTACCTCGCAAACACGGGAGACAGCAACAAAGCAAAATAAAATAAAATAAAATATATATATAAAAGAAAGAGACAGGAGGTCAAGAGAAAGGTGCAAGAGGTGAAAAAAAGGGCAAATGAGAGTTGGGGTGAGAGACTATCAGTAAATTTTAGGGAGAATAAAAAGATGTTCTGGAAGGAGGTAAATAGGCTGCGTAAGACAAGGGAGCAAATGGGAACTTCAGTGAAGGGCGTAAATGGGGAGGTGATAACAAGTAGTGGTGATGTGAGAAGGAGATGGAATGAGTATTTTGAAGGTTTGTTGAATGTGTCTGATGACAGAGTGGCAGATATAGGGTGTTTTGGTCGAAGTGGTGTGCAAAGTGAGAGGGTTAGGGAAAATGATTTGGTAAACAGAGAAGAGGTAGTAAAAGCTTTGCGGAAGATGAAAGCCGGCAAGGCAGCAGGTTTGGATGGTATTGCAGTGGAATTTATTAAAAAAGGGGGTGACTGTATTGTTGACTGGTTGGTAAGGTTATTTAATGTATGTATGACTCATGGTGAGGTGCCTGAGGATTGGCGGAATGCGTGCATAGTGCCATTGTACAAAGGCAAAGGGGATAAGAGTGAGTGCTCAAATTACAGAGGTATAAGTTTGTTGAGTATTCCTGGTAAACTATATGGGAGGGTATTGATTGAGAGGGTGAAGGCATGTACAGAGCATCAGATTGGGGAAGAGCAGTGCGGTTTCAGAAGTGGTAGAGGATGTGTGGATCAGGTGTTTGCTTTGAAGAATGTATGTGAGAAATACTTAGAAAAGCAAATGGATTTGTATGTAGCATTTATGGATCTGGAGAAGGCATATGATAGAGTTGATAGAGATGCTCTGTGGAAGGTATTAAGAATATATGGTGTGGGAGGCAAGTTGTTAGAAGCAGTGAAAAGTTTTTATCGAGGATGTAAGGCATGTGTACGTGTAGGAAGAGAGGAAAGTGATTGGTTCTCAGTGAATGTAGGTTTGCGGCAGGGGTGTGTGATGTCTCCATGGTTGTTTAATTTGTTTATGGATGGGGTTGTTAGGGAGGTAAATGCAAGAGTCCTGGAAAGAGGGGCAAGTATGAAGTCTGTTGGGGATGAGAGAGCTTGGGAAGTGAGTCAGTTGTTGTTCGCTGATGATACAGCGCTGGTGGCTGATTCATGTGAGAAACTGCAGAAGCTGGTGACTGAGTTTGGTAAAGTGTGTGGAAGAAGAAAGTTAAGAGTAAATGTGAATAAGAGCAAGGTTATTAGGTACAGTAGGGTTGAGGGTCAAGTCAATTGGGAGGTGAGTTTGAATGGAGAAAAACTGGAGGAAGTGAAGTGTTTTAGATATCTGGGAGTGGATCTGTCAGCGGATGGAACCATGGAAGCGGAAGTGGATCATAGGGGGGGGGAGGGGGCGAAAATTTTGGGAGCCTTGAAAAATGTGTGGAAGTCGAGAACATTATCTCGGAAAGCAAAAATGGGTATGTTTGAAGGAATAGTGGTTCCAACAATGTTGTATGGTTGCGAGGCGTGGGCTATGGATAGAGTTGTGCGCAGGAGGATGGATGTGCTGGAAATGAGATGTTTGAGGACAATGTGTGGTGTGAGGTGGTTTGATCGAGTAAGTAACGTAAGGGTAAGAGAGATGTGTGGAAATAAAAAGAGCGTGGTTGAGAGAGCAGAAGAGGGTGTTTTGAAATGGTTTGGGCACATGGAGAGAATGAGTGAGGAAAGATTGACCAAGAGGATATATGTGTCGGAGGTGGAGGGAACGAGGAGAAGAGGGAGACCAAATTGGAGGTGGAAAGATGGAGTGAAAAAGATTTTGTGTGATCGGGGCCTGAACATGCAGGAGGGTGAAAGGAGGGCAAGGAATAGAGTGAATTGGAGCGATGTGGTATACAGGGGTTGACGTGCTGTCAGTGGATTGAATCAAGGCATGTGAAGCGTCTGGGGTAAACCATGGAAAGCTGTGTAGGTATGTATATTTGCGTGTGTGGACGTGTGTATGTACGTGTGTATGGGGGTTGGGCCATTTCTTTCGTCTGTTTCCTCGCGCTACCTCGCAGACGCGGGAGACAGCGACAAAGTATAAAAAAAAAAAAAAAAAAAAAAAAAATATATATATATATACACACAATCATACATAATCGGTTTCCCACATCAGCGAGGTAGTGCCAGGAAACAAAGAATGGCCCATCCGCTCGAATACACTTAAACACCCACATACTCACATACACATCCATATACATACACATAAGCAGACAATACATACATACACATGTACATATTCATACTTGCCTGCCTTCATCCATTCCTGTCGGTACCCCTCCCCACAGGAAAACAGCATCACTCTCCCCTGTTTCATCAACAGTGCCAGGAATACAGACAAAAGGCCACATTCGTTCACACTCAGTCTCTAGCTGTCATGTGTAATGCATCGAAACCATATATCTGCGTGTGTGTGCACGTGTATGCGTGTGTGCCTGAGAGAATAGTTGGTTATTGTTTGTTTATGACAGGGCACTGCCCAAGGACCCCCTTCTCAAAGAGTCCTTGTGTTAACCAATAATTCTTTCCTGGAGATCCTGCAGCCCCAAGGCTGTGTTACTTCCAGCAGCATGGAAATTAGGGACTCTTTGGAGTGAATAGTTCTTAGACAAGACTGTATGACTAAGAAATCTAAACAGGGTAAATTGAAATGGTTTTCACATATAGATAGGAAGAGCAAAGAGAGATTGAGAAGGAGGTGGAAGGATGGAAGGACTGATAAACTGGTTTTCTGAAACTTAAAGAGCATGACAACCTAATGGATATTCAGCACTTATTTACAGTAACATTATTACTGTTAAGGATTTCTCCAAAACTGAAATTTCTTTTACTACTATTCAGATTTAATTGACTCTTAACTTACACTTTCAGCATTCCTTTGGTACATGGTCTCAAGTAATACTGCAACTGAACGTGTCACATATTGGAGGACTCCTCCTCTCCATTAAATGACCTTGGGTTAACAGTACAACCAATCCCGAGCCAGCAAAGATGTCTCAAAATGGTGATTCCTGATGAGACAATGGCCATACTTCATCACCTTTCTTTATCTTCTGCAGCTTTTTATTCAAATAAATTTCCAAGTCCTAATTAGCTTGCAATCTAAATAGAGCAATTCTTTATTCTGCCCATAACATTGGGAGTTATAACTCTCATATACAGATTGCTAGACACAGCTGCTTTAGCCAAATACAGCTGACACCAACTTCTCTAAGACACACTTAATGATACCAACCTCTCCCAAGACACCAGTTCTCTTAAGCTTTGATTTGATTCTTAAGATCCAATCCTTGAATTTCTGAATTACTGGATGCATGGAGCATAGTAAGGTACAGTTTGGAGTGCACTCTGGGAATTGGAGTAGACTGTGAATTTCATTTTGGGGTAATCCTTAATTCATATGAAGTACAGCTTGAACACTTACAGTTCTGTGATAAAGAAGACAATTCTTTTGCAAGAGTTGTTATACACTAATACCTGTTAGAACTACCCTGTTTGTTATAGTGCTCTTGCTAGCATCTTGAGCTTTAGTTTCACAACAAAAATTATTAAAATCCATGAAGAGTCAGAAGTGATGAGTCTAAACACTCACAATGTGCCCAGAGCAGCTCTCTTTCTTTTTATACACTTGGCCAATCAGAGCAATGTACACACAAATGCTCACATCCAATCAATATCAAGCGCTTTCCTCTATTAATCCAGTACAAATTTTGCCATGCTTACAGTGCACACATTCTTGCTGACTTGCCAAATTTTTTATATTCTTGTGACTTTTTCAACTCAATACATCTGGAGGACAGCCTTCAAGTTCTATTGCTGCTACAGCATCTAAATTGCCAAGAAAGAGCCTCTCCCTAAGGCAGTTAGGAGCAGGTATGCATCAGGTCAATGTTAGTAATGCTTTCAAATTGGTTACAATGATGGTTAGAACCATTATCATGAATGAAGACAAAACAAAAGCTCCTGCTATGATGGATATCAAATTAACAGCAACAAAAGTGACTCACTCAAGGAGCAGTTTAATAAAATGAAAGGCAGGATAAGCTAAGCTTCACTAAGTGATGTATGTGGTAGTGGGTTTACCATAAAAATAATGTGGGGAGTGCTTAGCAACACGGCATGTGTTACCAGACCTTTCTGCTTTCGCACACCATATCTTATAATGCTGTGTAACAATGTTCAAGGAATACACTGTTAGATAGAATGAACAAACAGTTGTGATTAACAGTCAAACTGCAAAATGGTTAGACGTAATAAGTGGTGCGCTACAAGGATCTGCCTTGGGAACGGTTCTCTTTCTCGTAAATATCTACAATAATGCGATTGGCTGCTTTGCAAGATATCAAAATATGCTAACAATACAAAGCTGGGAAACAATTCTCCAAATGAACCTGAACATCTATGGTTTCAAACTGTACACACACAAACTGATGGACTGGGCTCACCATCGGAAAATGAATTTTAATATCAATAAGTGCACAGTTTTAACAGAAACAAACACAAAAAGGCAAGCTACAGAATGTATTCTATTGAACTGTTAAAGAAAAATGTGGAAAAGAATTTGGGAATCTCTAGTGACCTAAACCCAAGTAAGCACTTCACAGAAGCTAGGAAAAGAGAATAGAAACTTCTTATTAAATTCAAGGGTATGACCTCTGAATTTTAGTCTAGGGAAATCACCCTTACTCTTTACAAATCATTGGTTCATGCCCATCTTGAATACTGAGTTCAGTTTTGGTGTCACTTTAACGAGAAGGAATAGAGAGAATGGAAATGCTGCTGCATCAAGCTACCAAGATGATCCTCCAACTGAGAAGCAAATCCTATGTGATCCTATTAAGCTTTGAAAAGATAAGGTTAAGAATGATCTCATTCAAGAATTCTTCTGTGTTGTGGTGGTTCACATTCCTGACCATGACACATCCACAGGCTGCCCAGGGACGAACACATAGGGTCTAATCCTGGTTGCAGCATTCAGTCCAAAGTCAGCCCAATTGTTCATCCACCCCATGGGGTTTGGTTGATAAAATGGGTAACTAGCTCAGGCTAGAGTATGTGCTCATAAACACATTTATCTTATCTATCATACACAATCGCTGTTTCCCATGTCAGCGAGGTAGTGCCAGGAAACATACGAAGAATGGCCCATCCACTCAAATACACATATATATACATAAATGCCCACAAACACATATACATACAGGTACATAATATACACATACATACACATATGCAGACATTACATACATACACATGTATGTGAGAAATACTTAGAAAAGCAAATGGATTTGTACGTAGCATTTATGGATCTGAAGAAGGCATATGATAGAGTTGATAGAGATGCTCTGTGGAAGGTATTAAGAATATATGGTGTGGGAGGAAAGTTGTTAGAAGCAGTGAAAAGTTTTTATCGAGGACATAAGGCATGTGTACGTGTAGGAAGAGAGGAAAGTGATTGGTTCTCAGTGAATGTAGGTTTGCGGCAGGGGTGTGTGATGTCTCCATGGTTGTTTAATTTGTTTATGGATGGGGTTGTTAGGGAGGTGAATGCAAGAGTTTTGGAAAGACGGGCAAGTATGAAGTCTGTTGGGGATGAGAGAGCTTGGGAAGTGAGTCAGTTGTTGTTCGCTGATGTTACAGCGCTGGTGGCTGATTCATGTGAGAAACTGCAGAAGCTGGTGACTGAGTTTGGTAAAGTGTGTGAAAGAAGAAAGTTAAGAGTAAATGTGAATAAGAGCAAGGTTATTAGGTACAGTAGGGTTGAGGGTCAAGTCAATTGGGAGGTGAGTTTGAATGGAGAAAAACTGGAGGAAGTGAAGTGTTTTAGATATCTGGGAGTGGATCTGGCAGCGGATGGAACCATGGAAGCGGAAGTGGATCATAGGGTGGGGGAGGGGGCGAAAATTCTGGGAGCCTTGAAGAATGTGTGGAAGTCGAGAACATTATCTCGGAAGGCAAAAATGAGTATGTTTGAAGGAATAGTGGTTCCAACAATGTTGTATGGTTGTGAGGCGTGGGCTATGGATAGAGTTGTGCGCAGGGGGATGGATGTGCTGGAAATGAGATGTTTGAGGACAATGTGTGGTGTGAGGTGGTTTGATCGAGTAAGTAACGTAAGGGTAAGAGAGATGTGTGGAAATAAAAAGAGCGTGGTTGAGAGAGCAGAAGAGGGTGTTTTGAAATGGTTTGGGCACATGGAGAGAATGAGTGAGGAAAGATTGACCAAGAGGATATATGTGTCGGAGGTGGAGGGAACGAGGAGAAGAGGGAGACCAAATTGGAGGTGGAAAGATGGAGTGAAAAAGATTTTGTGTGATCGGGGCCTGAACATGCAGGAGGGTGAAAGGAGGGCAAGGAATAGAGTGAATTGGAGCGATGTGGTATACCGGGGTTGACGTGCTGTCAGTGGATTGAATCGGGGCATGTGAAGCGTCTGGGGTAAACCATGGAAAGCTGTGTAGGTATGTATATTTTGCGTGTGTGGACGTATGTATATACATGTGTATGAGGGTGGGTTGGGCCATTTCTTTCGTCTGTTTCCTTGCGCTACCTCGCAAACGCGGGAGACAGCGGCAATAAAAAAAAAAAAAAAACACATATGCAGACATTACATACATACACATGTACATACTCATACTTGCTTGCTTTCATCCATTCCTGTCGCTACCCCACCCCACAAGAAAACAGCATCGCTATCCCCTGCTTCACCAAAGGTAGAACCAGGAATACAGACAAAATGGCCACATTTGTTCACACTCAGTCTCTAGCTGTCATGTGTAATGCACCGAAACCACAGCTCCCTATCCACATCCAGGCCCCATAGACCTTTCCATGGTTTACCTCAGATGCATCACAAGCCCTAGTTCAGTCCATTGAAAGAACATTGACCCCAGCATACCACATCATTCCAATTCAATCTACTCCTTGCACGCCTTTCACCCTCCTGTATGTTCAGGCCCCAATCGCTCAAATCCTTTCTCATTCCATCCTTCCACCTCCAATTTGGTTTCCCGCTTCTCCTTGTTCCCTTCACTTCTGTGTTTCCTGCATCAGTGAGGTAGCACCAGGAAATGAATGAAGAATGGCTCATCCACTTATATACACATATCAACATATACACATATATATATATATATACACACATATTCATACTTGCTTGCCTTTATCCATTCTTGGCACCATTCTGCCCTACAGGAAACAGCACTGCTACCCCTTTATCAGCGAGGTTGCACCAGGAAAACAAGACAAAAAAGGCCACATCCACTCACATCTGTTCTCTAGCTGCCATGTGTAATGAACCAAAACCACAGCTCCCTATCTACGTTCAGGTCCCATTGACATTTTCATGGTTAAGCCTGAGGCCTGGATGTGGAAAAGGTGTGGTTTGTGTGCATTACACATGACAGCTAAAGATCAAGTGTGAACGAAGGTGGCCTTTTTTTTTTTTTTTTTTTTTTGTTTCTGTTTTCGCTCTATGGATCAGTCCTCTGTTCTTACTCTACCTTGCTAATCCGGGAAATGGCAAACGTGTGTGTGTGGGCATATATATATATATATATATATATATATATATATATATATATATATATATATATATATATATATATATATATTTTTTTTTTTTTCATACTATTCGCTATTTCCCGCGATAGCGAGGTAGCGTTAAGAACAGAGGACTGGGCCTTTGAGGGAATATCCTCACCTGGACCTCTTCTCTGTTCCTTCTTTTGGAAAATTAAAAAAAAAAAAAAAAAAAAAAAAAAAAAAAAAAAAAACGAGAGGGGAGGATTTCCAGCCCCCCCGCTCCCTTCCCTTTTAGTCGCCTTCTACGACACGCAGGGAATACGTGGGAAGTATTCTTTCTCCCCTATCCCCAGGGAATATCATGAGCAAATGATTAGGGCTCATATCAGCATCCATGTCAGATATGAGAATAAAAAACATCCTTTCTGCCTCACCCACACTTGGAATACTGACCTTCTGTCTACAAACAGACAATCTCTCCTTGTTACACATAACACAAGTCAACACTTAACTCACACAGCTCATTCTTCATAACTAAATTTTTCTGCGGGGAGCGCTATGTGATAGCCCTGCCTTTTGGGAAAATGGTGGGAGCAGTAGATGGCAGTAGCAGGTGAGAACATTTAGGCAGGAACATTATGTAGAAGTAGGCAGGAGCATTAGGTAGATACATTAGGCAGTAGTAGTCAGTTGGAGTACTAGGAAGGAACCTCTGCAAAACACTGCACTAGAGTTGCCCTCTGCCAGTGGCCTGTTAAGGGAGAGGCACTAAAAGCCAAGAAGTGTCACTGGAGTCCACTAATTATGGAGACTATTGCCATGGTCATCCCCTAGAGGGAGTGCCAGTTGAAATAGGTGTCAGAAAAACAGATAGATAGTTGCTAGTATGGCAAAATGAGATTTCTCCATGTATGCATATATATATATATATATATATATATATATATATATATATATATATATATATATATATATATATATATATATATATATAAATAACGTAATGGTAAGAGAGATGTGTGGAAATAAAAAGAGCGTGGTTGAGAGAGCAGAAGAGGGTGTTTTGAAATGGTTTGGTCACATGGAGAGAATGAGTGAGGAAAGATTGACCAAGAGGATATATGTGTGTCGGAGGTGGAGGGAACGAGGAGAAGTGGGAGACCAATTTGGAGGTGGAAAAATGGAGTGAAAAATATTTTGTGTGATCGGGGCCTGAACATGCAGGAGGGCGAAAGGAGGGCAAGGAATAGAGTGAATTGGATCGATGTGGTATACCGGGGTTGACGTGCTGTCAGTGGATTGAATCAGGGCATGTGAAGCATCTGGGGTAAACCATGGAAAGCTGTGTAGGTATGTATATTTGCGTGTGTGGACGTATGTATATACATGTGTATGGGGGTGGGTTGGGCCATTTCTTTCATCTGTTTCCTTGCGCTACCTCGCAAACATGGGAGACAGCGGCAAAAAAAAAAAAAAAAAAAAAAAAAAAAAAAATATATATATATATATATATATATATATATATATATATATATATATATATATATATATATGTCCGTCCCCCCCCTCCCTTCCCTTTTAGTCGCCTTCTACGACACGCAGGGAATATGTGGGAAGTATTCTTTCTCCCCTATCCCCATGAGGCATACAATATCCACATCATCTACCTCATTCTCATCCATCATGTCTCATCAACATGCTGCCTCTCTCATTCTACACTATATCACTGTATATATATATATATATATATATATATATATATATATATATATATATATATATATATATATATTATCCCTGGGGATAGGGGATTAAGAATACTTCTCACGTATTCCCTGCGTGTCGTAGAAGGCGACTAAAAGGGGAGGGAGCGGGGGGCTGGAAATCCTCCCCTCTCGTTTTTTTTTTTTAATTTTCCAAAAGAAGGAACAGAGGGGGCCAGGTGAGGATATTCCAAAAAAGGCCCAGTCCTCTGTTCTTAACGCTACCTCGCTAACGCGGGAAATGGCGAATAGTTTGAAAATATATATATATATATATATATATATATATATATATATATATATATATATATATATATATATATGTGTGTGTGTGTGTGTGTGTGTGTGTGTGTGTTAATGGGATGGCCTTGATTAGGGCCTCAGTGGCTATGCCATCTTAACTAACACTAAAAAGGAAAAAAAATCACTCTTAGTAATGGATAAAAACTCATGGGCAAACATCTTACCTTAAATAAGGCAAAGAATTTTTTTCTTCAACAGGCTTGTTAACTTCAGGAATGATCTGCCAATCACATAGCTGAAAAGCACTACTATAGATACGTTTATGAAGAGAGTTGATAAATACTTTGCTTCAAGTCCAAACCTTATTTCATTTGCACCTCCATAGTTACATTTACAACTTGTAGGTTACTCTAGGAATTATTTGTAGCAAGCCTTCTAACTCTTACCACACGAATCTGCGAGTTTCTGATACCTTACACAAACACAAACTGCCTCGAAAGGACCCAATGTACTGTTGCTATTTGAATTCCTTTCTATCCCTTTGTATCTATACTTACACTCAATTTTGTGGGTAGACATAAGCTGTTCAGTTGCATCTTGCAGTGCAGCAGTCATTGCCATCAACGAAACCAATAAATGCACCTCAACACTTACCACATTCTCCCTCACCATCACCACCATCCCTTTCATCACCATTAATTCTATCAACACCACCTAAATCAAAATTTCAAAGATGCAGAGATGGATCATCTTCATCCAGAGCTGAGGCATACAATATCCACATCATCTACCTCCTTCTCATCCATCGTGTCTCATCAACATACTGCCTCTCTCATTCTACACTATATCACTATTCATCAAACTACTGTCATTCATAATACAATATGGTACACTATCTATTTGTAATTATAGCGCATTATCTGTTTGTAATTAATTAGTGAAGATATCTTTCTCTAATAATCTGAGTTTATTAGTACCCTTATCCCTCTTATACAATAAAGTATATATAGGGGTTCTAATGTAAAAGATTCTTCTTCAATAACTATGGCAAACTTTCATCTTCACAATCTGAACCACCGTAATATACCGTAGCTTTATTCTGTTTGCAAGACTAGTGTCAGGAGAGATTTACTTTTTTTTTTTTTTCATTATGGAAGTAATGCTGCTGCTTCTTGTTTTCTTTCTATCCTTATAAAGTTTGATGTCAGAAACCTTCCAAAGAGAAAAAAAATTCCAGAATACTCTCTGACATTTTGCGCTCTTTACTGCCTTAAGACAGATATTTACCCAAGCTGAGCAATGCCTCTAGACTGCTATTTATACATCATTTTCCATCTTGTTTAAAAAATGCACAACAATCTTGGGAGGCAGTGCATAACTGCCACTGACAGCACATTATCATCAGTTTTCTAGAAAGGAAACTGAACAGCTTTTAGCTACATTTGGAGCAACCAGCACAAAATATCGATATCTGTCTTTGGATCTTGTAAAGAGTGATCTTATGAACACCTGACTCGTACACAGCATTGAAAGCTGGATGATGCAGAAGGTACAGGGTGATGCAGAAGGTGCAGCTAGTTATTTCTAAACTTTTACCTCTGAAGCCTCTTCCCTCCAGGAACTTCCTCAAGGGAGTGGCAACACGAAGAGTCTTCATAACTAGTAAACTCTAGTGCTGCTTCTAAGCCTTTGGTCCCCAACCTTTAACAGGCCACTGGCAGAGGGCAACTCTAGCACAGCGTTTGCTGAGATTCCACCTCATGATCCCACTGACTACTACTACCAAATGTGTCTACCTTATCTTCCTGCACAATGTTCTAACCCATTACTTCACCAAAAGCTCCTGCCAAATACTCCTACCAACTACTTCTGCCTAGTCTTTCTAACTAATGCTCCTGCTTAATCCTCCTACAGTTTTGCCAAAAGGCAGGAATAGCACATCACACTCACTGTGAGAAAACCTAGAGTTAGAAATAATGTGCAGTGTGATTAAAGAGTTATCCAGTATGTTTACAGATGTGAACAAGACATGACTCTTATAAATCACTTAAGTAACACTTATCAAAGAACAACAACCAGAACACAGGCCACGAGAGACTACTTCAACTACACAATCAGCATTGTGCTACAACCAATAAGAGCACAGCACTGCATGAACATCCACGTACTGGTGTTGCCCATCCTCACCCAGCTAACCACAGTCATTCCCAGCTGCTCCATCAACCTCTCCACATGCTCCTGAAGATGATTTAATGGACTCAAATCAAAACACTCAACACTAGAAAGTATTCTAAACAACCTCCCCACCTATAGTAGAAGAGATATTGAGGAACTCAAAAAATTCAGAAAGAATCTGATTAAAAACCAGTCATCTGTTCATTTCAAAATTACGTTAACAACAGCAGCTACCAACACACACACATACACACACACACACACACACACACACACACACACACACACACTGTTGTTCATGTAACTTTATTAAACAACTTTCCAATACGTGTAGCATTAAATGTATAGCAGAGACAATCTGCTTCATCAGGCGCAAACAATTCATAAAGTTTTTAAAATCCAAACATTACCACAAGCATTCTTTTCAATCTGACATTATTTCCCAGGGTGCTTAAATCCTTTAATGTAAATGTAGTCTTCAGCAATAACAATATCATAAAGAATATCTTAATCAAAAACTCACCAGAAAATTCTACATGCTGTATTTACAAAATACCTAGTAAAATTCTAATATATTCTATGTTAGGTAGACTGGTAAGGAACTTATGTTAGACTTAAACAACATAAATAAGGTATAATAACAGGACAAGAATCAAACACTTTGTTTAATCATGAAAAAATTTTGATAATTGTACTAACTGGAGTATCGCCAATTCAGTTACTAACTGTAATTCATATATCACGATAAATATCATCAAATATTCTAAAATAATAAACAAAAATAATTGTAACATTAACATTTGTGAAGGTCTTTACAAATTGGATAGCTTTGTTGTTGTCAAAACAAGTAAACCATTCCCTTTCTTGCTCCATAATAAAATTTTGCAACAGCCATGATGCCAGACCTGAACACACCAACTTGAACACCATCACCATGTAACGCTTGTTTACCAGTGGTGTCTTAGCAACATCTCATCCTTGTATATCAAGTGACTATTCTACATCTTCTATCTCTTACTTGTATCTCCCCTAACGATGTGATCATTACACAAAAGTGCACTTGAAAACTTATTGCGTTTCATTTTCCTATGTTTTATGGAAAGGGAGCTGTGGTTTCGGTGCATTATACATGCCAGCTAGAGACTGAGTGTGAATGAATGCAACCTTTGTTGTCTTTTCCTAGAGCTACCTCATGCGTGCGCAGGGGGAGGGGGTGCCACATTCATTCACACTCAGTCTCTAGCTAGCTGTCATGTATAATGCATCGAAACCACAGCTCCCTTTCCACATCCAGGCCTCACACAACTTTTCATGGTTTACCCCAGACGCTTCACATGCCCTGGTTTAATCCATTGACAGCACATAGACCCTGGTATACCACATCGTTCCAATTCAATCTATTCCTTGCACGCCTTTCACCCTCCTGCATGTTCAGGCCCCGATCACTCAAATCTTTTTCAATCCAACTTTCCACCTCCAATTTGGTCTCCCACTTCTCCTCATTCCCTCCACCTCTGACACATATATCCTCTTGGTCAATCTTTCCTCACTCACTCTCTCCATGTGACCAAACCATTTCAAAACACCCTCTTCTGCTCTCTCAACCACACACTTTTTATTACCACACATCTCTCTTACCCTATTGTTACTTTATCAAACCACCTCACACCACATATTGTCCTCAAACATCTCATTACCAGCACATCCACCCTCCTTCGCACAACTCTTATCTATAGCCCACGCCTCACAACCATATTACATTGTTGGAACCACTATTCCTTCAAAAATACACATTTTTGCTTTCCGAGATAAAGTTCTCACCTCCCACACATTCTTCAATGCTCCCAGAACCTTCGCCCCCTCCCCTACCGTGACTCACTTCCGCTTCTATGGGTCCATCCGCTGCCAAATCCACTTACAGATATCTAAAACCCTTCACTTCCTCCAGTTCTTCCCCATTCAAACTTACCTCTCAACTGACTTGTTGCTCAACCCCACTGTACCTAATAACCTTGCTCTTATTCACATTTACCCTCAGCTTTCTTCTTTCACACACTTTACCAAACCCAGTCACCAGCTTCTGCAGTTTCTCACCCAAAACGGCCACAAGCACTGTACCATCAGTGAACAACAACTGACTCACTTCCCAAACCCTCTCATCCACAACAGACTGCATACTTGCCCCTATCTCCAAAACTCTTGGTTTGATCAAGTAAGTAACGAAAGGGTAAGGGAGATGTGTGGTAATAAAAAGTGGGTGGTTGAGAGAGCAGAAGAGGGTGTGTTGAAATGGTTGGTCACATGGAGAGAATGAGTGAGGAAAGATTGACAAAGAGGATATGTGTGTCAGAGGTGGAGGGAACGAGAAGTGGGAGACCAAATTGGAGGTGGAGAGATGGAGTGAAAAAGATTTTGAGTGATCAGGGTCTGAACATGCAGGAGGGTAAATGGCATGCAATGAATAGAGTGAAATGGAACAATGTGGTATACCAGGGTCGACATGCTCTGAATGGATTGAACCAGAGCATGTGAAGCGTCTGGGGTAAACTATGGAAAGTTCTGTGGAGCCTGGATGTGGAAAGGGAGCTGTGGTTTTGGTGCATTATACATGACAGCTAGAGAGTGAGGGTGAACAAATGTGGCCTTTGTTGTCTTTTCCTAGTGCTACCTTGTGCACATGCAGGGGAGGGGGTTTTTCATTTCATGTAAGGCGGGGTGGCGACGGGAATGAATAAGGGCAGAGAGCATGAATTATGTACATGTGTATATATGTATATGTCTGTGTGTGTATATATATATATATGTATGTGTTGATATGTATAGGTATGTATATGTGCTGTGTGGTCGTGTATGTATATACATGTGTATGTGGGTGGGTTGGGCCATTCTTTAGTCTGTTTCCTTGCGCTACCTCGCTAACGCGGGAGACAGTGACAAAGTATAAATAAAGGGAAGAAAAACCAATTATGATGTTACTCACGATGCTAATTCCTTCAAAAATTTATTATTGCCGTGCTCTAACATCTAACTACAAGCTGGCTAAAACTGTGGAATTAGAAAGTGTTTAGAAAAAACTTGTAGAAGGTCATGTATGGATATGGAAGAAAGTGTGAGGCAAGTGGACAGCAATACATCCCCAATACCAATGAGATGGTGAGGTCTTGGAAAGCACCGAGATCTAGAAACTATAATAAAAGAATGCGAAGGTGTCTTAATACAGTTAAGGTTTATGGTCATACTAAAATTTCACCAATGTCCTGTAGATGTGTACAGATTACATTACCTTGACACACTTCTTGAAATACTGTTCAAAATTTTATGATGAACTATAGAACAGTCATTCAAGAGTGTAGTCTGTATGGTACTACAAAAGACAATCAAAAGGCAAATGGATAACTTCCTGAAGAGAAGAAATTACCAGAATGAAGGACAACATAACTTCAAGGAAAGGTGGTCATGTTTAACAAACCTCAAGATTTCTCCAAGACAGTCAGTTTAGTTTTAGATAAAAAGGAAGGCTGGGTGGCCTGTCTGCATCTGGACTGCCAGAAAACATTTGACACTACACCATGAGAGGCTGACTAAAGAAGCTCGATCAGCCAGCACAAATAAGGAGATTCCTACAATGGGTAAAACAGTAACTCAGTCGAAACAAATGATACACATCGAAGAAGCCTTCTCAAAATGGGTTGAGGTACCAGTGGAGTGACATGAGATTCTGCTCTGGGACTATTGCTCTCATTTATGAACACAATCTGCCTGAAGATGTCGACTCCTACCTAAACATGTTTTCAGGAAACACAAAGTTAGGAGGGAAGTGAAAAGCAGGAAGGATTGTACCATTTTTAAAGGGTACCTAATCAGTCTCTAAAGCTGGTTTGTTACAAGGCAGATGATATCCAACTCAAGTAAATGTAATGAATATGGGTCACAGTGAAAGACCTTGATATGAATAATATTCAGCAGGAAATATGCTGCACATATCGCTGCACATATCTCTGTGTGATACACCTTGAGTTTATGTCATCCATTACTATTGGAAACTAATTACAGTGACTAACTGCAAAAGAAAGCAAAAATCGAGTTTTCATCTTGACTTCATCCTAATTTCCACTGTAATACATAGGTAATTTCAGCAAATATATTATATTTCATGAACATCAAGCACAAGTATGAACAGAACATCACTGTATATAACAGTATTTTAACAGAAAACTATTAAAAAATAAGCAACACCTCTTAACCATCAGAAGGTTCGGTAAAGTCTTTTGTTTTCCTCATGTATGTTATCCTAATTTACAGTGAAATAATCATGTTCCTGCAAAAATACTATTCATTTCTGAGAGTATATTCATTCAGGCACAGTTGAGGTTAAATATACTTGTGATGTAACAGTTTTTTAACAGAAAGCAATTCAAAACACATGCAACACCTTGATAATAAGGCAGAGCCCTGGTCGCGGAGGATTGGCCTTTGCATCAGCCCTTCCTAAGCAGCCTTCAATATCAACTTACGTTGAAATAGTATCTATACTCATTCTTCTTGTTTTCCAAAAACATGACAAGTTTGTATATAATACAATACTACAGTACTTTTAATCTAAAAGTATTCATTTTCAAAAATACAAGACACCGAACAAATACCAGTACAGGTATTTCAGTGACTCTCCCGCCCTTCCCATCATGCACGGATTTCAACCTAACAAAACAATTACCCACGTTTAGGTCAACCCATAACTCTCTGCCTAAAAATTTGGTCTAACAATATCCATATCACACAAAAGAACAGGTATACCACCAATTTTTCGGCACTCTTGGTTCCAAAGCCTTGCCGGATTAACCATTTTGCCAGACCAACTGTGGTCACATAATAATTCATCAATTCACCTCTAACCTACTAATTATACATCTCCCATGTGTCTAAAGTATACCATGGACTGCTATAAATTTAAATCAAACAAATATAATATGTTTGAGCACCCTAAGATGGTAAGTCTGTCCTTAGATTGTTTGAATCCTGTGGGGTCTTCTTCATCTTCTGTTGTTAGTGTTTTCCCAAGTGTACATTACCAAAATAATGCAGTTTTGTCTGCATTATACACCTGCTCAGGACTGAGGGGCTCTTCAGCTACAATTTTTGCAAATTTGTCCACATACTTGGCAGCTCTTCATGGTTTGCAGACCACTTTTCTCCACACACTTTATTCATGGAAATTCCATGACGCTTCCTGAACCTTTGAAGCCATCCTTCACTATAGTCATGCTCATGTTGTAATCTAAGTTCTTTATGGAACAACTTAGCCTGGTCCATTAGCATGCTACCTGGCAAGTCCACTCCATCACTCCAGAATTGTCAAAATCATTCCATCATCACTCGATCATGCTCAGTACTCTTACCATCTTTCATAATTTTTCCAATCATCATTTGCTTGTTGGAATCACTGTCTGCACAGAATTTCAACATTTTCTCCCTTTGCTTCTTTATATCATAAACAGTTGATGAACCAATACTGTAGATGTCACACAGCTTATGCACCACACACCATGGTCCATTTTTTTCAACAGTTCTACTTTCTCTTGGATCAATATGGACTGTTGTTTACGTTTGATACCACGACTGACACGCTCATATGTCTTAGAAGCCATAGCTAGGGTTAAATCTAAGAAAAATAAGCTAAGAATCTCACAAAATTGCGGTATCACCACTGAGTGCACTGTAAAGAACGTAAATGAGTGCACCCTATACACACCGCCATCTGTACCCACCCAGTAAACTAGTCTGGTGGCTGCGGTAATTTCAAATTCCCTCACGTAATTTCGTCCGGACTAAAGAAGGTGGTGAACCATCAGTTGCCGGAAATTCGGTGGAGTACCTGTCTATACAATATATACACATATTTACATTTTTTTTTTTCCCCCAAAAGAAGGAACAGAGAAGGGCCAGGTGAGGATATTCCCTCAGAGTCCCAGTCCTCTGTTCTTAACGCTACCTTGCTAATGCGGGAAATGGCGAATAGTTTGAAAGAAGAAATTTACATGTACATATTCATGCTTGTTAGCCGTCAACCATTCCTAACACCACCCATCCCAAAGGAAATAGCACAAATACTTGAAGGAAATGAAATGCTTGAGGACGATGTGTGTTGTGAGGTGCTTTAAGTAATGAAAGTTTGAGAGAGAGGTGTGGTAATAAAAAGTATGACTGAGAAAAGCTGAAAAGGATGTGCTGAATTACTCTGGACACATACAATGAGAAGCAAATTTGACAAAGTGGATATATGTGTTAGAAATGGAGGGAACAAAGAGAATGAGGAGACCAAATTGGATATGAAAGGATAGAATGAAAAAATTTCAGTGATTAGGGCCTATACATGCAGGAGGGGAAAGGTGTGCCAGGGATTGAACTGGAACTATGTGGTATATTGGGGTCAATATGCCATCAATTGGAGGATTTTTAGCTTTCTTTACCAAATGCACTGTTATTTTCCATAAGGCTGAACAGATAAAGAAGCCATGTGATGATTCTTGCTCTAATACTTGGATATCTATTTCCGAGGCTAATTCATCCAACTATCTATCTACCTACCTATATCTATGATGCCCGTTCCCTCTGGGTAATCCCAATCCCATCAAGGGGTTGGCCACAGCAAATTTTTTTTTTTTTTTTTTTTTTTTTTTATACTTTGTCGCTGTCTCCCGCGTTTGCGAGGTAGCGCAAGGAAACAGACGAAAGAAATGGCCCAACCCCCCCCCCCCCATACACATGTACATACACACGTCCACACACGCAAATATACATACCTACACAGCTTTCCATGGTTTACCCCAGACGCTTCACATGCCTTGCTTCAATCCACTGACAGCACGTCAACCCCTGTATACCACATGACTCCAATTCACTCTATTTCTTGCCCTCCTTTCACCCTCCTGCATGTTCAGGCCCCGATCACACAAAATCTTTTTCACTCCATCTTTCCACCTCCAATTTGGTCTCCCTCTTCTCCTCGTTCCCTCCACCTCCGACACATATATCCTCTTGGTCAATCTCTCCTCACTCATTCTCTCCATGTGCCCAAACCATTTCAAAACACCCTCTTCTGCTCTCTCAACCACGCTCTTTTTATTTCCACACATCTCTCTTACCCTTACGTTACTTACTCGCTCAAACCACCTCACACCACACATTGTCCTCAAACATCTCATTTCCAGCACATCCATCCTCCTGCGCACACCTCCATCCATAGCCCACGCCTCGCAACCATACAGCATTGTTGGAACCACTATTCCCTCAAACATACCCATTTTTGCTTTCCGAGATAATGTTCTCGACTTCCACACATTTTTCAAGGCTCCCAAAATTTTCGCCCCCTCCCCCACCCTATGATCCACTTCCGCTTCCATGGTTCCATCCGCTGACAGATCCACTCCCAGATATCTAAAACACTTCACTTCCTCCAGTTTTTCTCCATTCAAACTCACCTCCCAATTGACTTGACCCTCACCCCTACTGTACCTAATAACCTTGCTCTTATTCACATTTACTCTCAACTTTCTTCTTCCACACACTTTACCAAACTCAGTCACCAGCTTCTGCAGTTTCTCACATGAATCAGCCACCAGCGCTGTATCATCAGCAAATGTCTCCATTTATCCCTGTCCTTACATGCCTGCCTTGCATACACTATTCCACGCATTCCTCCACCATTTCTCTCCCTCCAATATTCTTCCACATTATTTCCTCATTTCATAGGTGGTCTTCTCACACCAACCCTTTAATTGGACTATTATACACTCTCCTTGTAAACTCCCAGTCTTGCATTCTTTCCGTATGTCCAAACCACCTCAAAAGTATTACAATTCACCCATTCTACCAATCCACAATTCATTCCCTGCCATACCACATCTCCCATACACCCTTTCATTTCTTTCTTCTTTCCATCTAGTCACACCACATGCTCCTCTGACCCAGCTCATTTCCACAGCCTAGACTCTTGACTTCTGTGACTCATTCCATGTCCATGTTTCGGCTGCATAGTTCAGGGTTGGGAGGGCTATGCAGTCCCTTAACCCATTCTTTACTTCCGTACTTACACTTCTATCTTCTTATCATTCCACTAAGAGATCCAATGACTCTTTTACCCTGTACTGCTCTCTCCCTTATCTCTCCATCCATCTCTATACTTACCTAATTCAGTTCCTAAATACTTAAATTTTCTCACCTCTTCCAGTCTTTCTCCTACCAACACCCAAAACAAAACTTAGTAAACTTTCTCTTGTCATTCTATACATTCTGCAAAATAAATACTTTCACTGTTTCCTTTCAAATGCCATTACTCTACTTTTAATCCTATTTACCTTCAATTGCCTATGCTTACACACATAAAATACACTTAAAACCTTCTGCAACTCCTCTTCACTCCCAGCAAACAAAACAATATCATCCAAATACTGGCAGTCACAAGCCACCCATTCCTCACCAATACACTCTATCTCCACACGCCTTTTCCCTAGTTTTGCTTTCCCATCTCTTAACAATCCATCCATTTATATGTTATAAACCGAGGTGACATTACATAGGCCTGCCTCAAGCCCACAAGTATACCGAAACTTTTACTAAACTCTACATCCACTCTTGAACATGCATCTATTTCTCTACAGATGGGTTTCACACCACCCAGGTGTCCCCATACCCCATATATACTTAACGCACCCCACAAAGCATTCCACTTGACCCTGTCATACACTTTCTCCAAATCCATAAAAGCTGCCTACAACTTCAAACCTTTCATCAGATACTCTTCCAATGTCATTTCAATCACCACAAAAATGTGCTCTACACATCCGATACCTTTCCTAAAACCCCTTTGCTCCTCACTTATTCTGCATCATACGTATCAAAATTATTCCCCTATAATTGCTACATATATCCTAAGCACCTTTTCCTAAGCTCAAGGGTAAAGGGGAAGAGTGGTTTGGGAATGTCTTGGGAGTAAAGTCAGGGGTTAGTGAGAGGACAAGAGCAAGGGAAGGAGTAGCACTACTCCTGAAACAGTTGTGGGAGTATGTGATAGAATGTAAGAAAGTAAATTCTCGATTAATATGGGTAAAACTGAAAGTTGATGGAGAGAGATGGGTGATTATTGGTGCATATGCACCTGGGCATGAGAAGAAAGATCATGAGAGGCAAGAGTTTTGGGAGCAGCTGAATGAGTGTGTTAGTGGTTTTGATGCACGAGACCGGGTTATAGTGATGGGTGATTTGAATGCAAAGGTGAGTAATGTGGCAGTTGAGGGAATAATTGGTATACATGGGGTGTTCAGTGTTGTACATGGAAATGGTGAAGAGCTTGTAGATTTATGTGCTGAAAATGGACTGATGATTGGGAATACCTGGTTTAAAAGCGAGATATACATAAGTATACTTATGTAAGTAGGAGAGATGGCCAGAGAGCGTTATTGGATTACGTGTTAATTGACAGGTGCGCGAAAGAGAGACTTTTGGATGTTAATGTGCTGAGAGGTGCAACTGGAGGGATGTCTGATCATTATCTTGTGGAGGCTAAGGTGAAGATTTGTATGGGTTTTCAGAAAAGAAGAGTGAATGTTGGGGTGAAGAGGGTGGTGAGAGTAAGTGAGCTTGGGAAGGAGACTTGTGTGAGGAAGTACCAGGAGAGACCAAGTACAGAATGGAAAAAGGTGAGAACAATGGAAGTAAGGGGAGTGGGGGAGGAATGGGATATATTTAGGGAATCAGTGATGGATTGCGCAAAAGATGCTTGTGGCATGAGAAGAGTGGGAGGTGGGTTGATTAGAAAGGGTAGTGAGTGGTGGGATGAAGAAGTAAGAGTATTAGTGAAAGAGAAGAGAGAGGCATTTGGACGATTTTTGCAGGGAAAAAATGCAATTGAGTGGGAGACGTATAAAAGAAAGAGACAGGAGGTCAAGAGAAAGGTGCAAGAGGTGAAAAAAAGGGCAAATGAGAGTTGGGGTGAGAGAGTATCATTAAATTTTAGGGAGAATAAAAAGATGTTCTGGAAGGAGGTAAATAAAGTGCGTAAGACAAGGGAGCAAATGGGAACTTCAGTGAAGGGCGCAAATGGGGAGGTGTTAACAAGTAGTGGTGATGTGAGAAGGAGATGGAGTGAGTATTTTGAAGGTTTGTTGAATGTGTTTGATGATAGAGTGGCAGATATAGGGTGTTTTGGTCGAGGTGGTGTGCAAAGTGAGAGGGTTAGGGAAAATGATTTGGTAAACAGAGAAGAGGTAGTAAAAGCTTTGCGGAAGATGAAAGCCGGAAAGGCAGCGGGTTTGGATGGTATTGCAGTGGAATTTATTAAAAAAGGGGGTGACTGTATTGTTGACTGGTTGGTAAGGTTATTTAATGTATGTATGACTCATGGTGAGGTGCCTGAGGATTGGCAGAATGCGTGCATAGTGCCATTGTACAAAGGCAAAGGGGATAAGAGTGAGTGCTCAAATTACAGAGGTATAAGTTTGTTGAGTATTCCTGGTAAATTATATGGGAGGGTATTGATTGAGAGGGTGAAGGCATGTACAGAGCATCAGATTGGGGAAGAGCAGTGTGGTTTCAGAAGTGGTAGAGGATGTGTGGATCAGGTGTTTGCTTTGAAGAATGTATGTGAGAAATACTTAGAAAAGCAAATGGATTTGTATGTAGCATTTATGGATCTGGAGAAGGCATATGATAGAGTTGATAGAGATGCTCTGTGGAAGGTATTAAGAATATATGGTGTGGGAGGCAAGTTGTTAGAAGCAGTGAAAAGTTTTTATCGAGGATGTAAGGCATGTGTACGTGTAGGAAGAGAGGAAAGTGATTGGTTCTCAGTGAATGTAGGTTTGCGGCAGGGGTGTGTGATGTCTCCATGGTTGTTTAATTTGTTTATGGATGGGGTTGTTAGGGAGGTGAATGCAAGAGTTTTGGAAAGAGGGGCAAGTATGAAGTCTGTTGGGGATGAGAGAGCTTGGGAAGTGAGTCAGTTGTTGTTTGCTGATGATACAGCGCAGGTGGCTGACTCATGTGAGAAACTGCAGAAGCTGGTGACTGAGTTTGGTAAAGTGTGTGAAAGAAGAAAGTTAAGAGTAAATGTGAATAAGAGCAAGGTTATTAGGTACAGTAGGGTTGAGGGTCAAGTCAATTGGGAGGTAAGTTTGAATGGAGAAAAACTGGAGGAAGTGAAGTGTTTTAGATATCTGGGAGTGGATCTGGCAGCAGATGGAACCATGGAAGCGGAAGTGGATCATAGGGTGGGGGAGGGGGCGAAAATTCTGGGAGCCTTGAAGAATGTGTGGAAGTCGAGAACATTATCTCGGAAAGCAAAAATGGGTATGTTTGAAGGAATAGTGGTTCCAACAATGTTGTATGGTTGCAAGGCATGGGCTATGGATAGAGTTGTGCGCAGGAGGATGGATGTGCTGGAAATGAGATGTTTGAGGACAATGTGTGGTGTGAGGTGGTTTGATCGAGTAAGTAACGTAAGGGTAAGAGAGATGTGTGGAAATAAAAAGAGCGTGGTTGAGAGAGCAGAAGAGGGTGTTTTGAAATGGTTTGGGCACATGGAGAGAATGAGTGAGGAAAGATTGACCAAGAGGATATATGTGTCGGAGGTGGAGGGAACAAGGAGAAGAGGGAGACCAAATTGGAGGTGGAAAGATGGAGTGAAAAAGATTTTGTGTGATTGGGGCCTGAACATGCAGGAGGGTGAAAGAAGGGCAAGGAATAGAGTGAATTGGAGCGATGTGGTATACCGGGGTTGACGTGCTGTCAGTGGATTGAATCAAGGCATGTGAAGCGTCTGGGGTAAACCATGGAAAGCTGTGTAGGTATGTATATTTGCATGTGTGGACGTATGTATATACATGTGTATGGGGGTGGGTTGGGCCATTTCTTTCGTCTGTTTCCTTGCGCTACCTCGCAAACGCAGGAGACAGCGGCAAAAAAAAAAAAAAAAAAAAAAAAAAAAAAAAAAAAAAAAAAAAACTTTTCCTTTGAATACAGGAACAGCAATAGCTTTCAACCAATATTCAGAGTTAACCTTCTGTTTCCATGCTCAATTACAGATCAAATGCATCCACTCAATCACACTTTCTCCTACATATTTCAGCTGTAATCCCATCCACTCTACGTGCCTTTCCTACCTTCAGCCTCAATATTGCCCTTTTAACCTTACTTCTTGCTATAGGCCATTGCATTTGTATCCTGTTCTTTCCATCCTCCATACGCGTGCATGTAACAACTGCTTAACCTCCTCCCATATTCATCAGTCCTTCAAAATCCTCTTTCCATCTTCCTTTCACCTCCTCCTTTTGATTCACACATTCTCCTTAGTTACTTCTCACATTAATATTTCAATTCTCATATCCATCTCTTTGTTTTTTCACCTCCCTCCAGTACAGTTTCTCATTTCCCCTAAATTTTTCACTCAACTTTCTTCCAAAATCTTTAGCTACTCTTTCTTTGCTTTCCTTTATCAGCTTCTTAACATTCTGCTTTAATATTTTGTATTGTTCACTCCTCCTTTGCTGAACTTTCACTGGTACATACATTCCTTTCAAGAAATATACCATATGCCATTTCCTTCTCTTCCATAAAATATCTAATCTCAACTGTCCACCTTGCATTTCCTTCTTTATTCTTATATTTCATGACCTACACAACTACTAATACTACAACCTTTAGCAGTTCTTTCTCCAAACACTTTAAATACCTTCACACATGACTGCATCCCTACATTTACTACATTTCCATTTAAACTTACGGTCACCCTCTTTCATACTCCTTACATCATTTCCATTTCATCTCGCTTGCCAACACTTTTACCTCTCTATTCTTCTCCACACCAAACCTCCACTTTTCACCGATCCTTAAGCCCACAGGAACTAGCATCTAGCACAGTCTTTTGCAACCTTTCATCCACTGCCACAGTCAATCAAACCCTTTTCTCTTCCCTTACATCATTTCTCATCCAATGAGGCAGAAAATGGCAAACAGGTATAACAGAATGAACATGCAGCACTATACCACACGCACACACACACACAAATGGACTCACTCATGAAATGTTTGTATTCCCAGAGACATCCAGTCACCCTCTTAATCCTTGACAAACAAGAATGCAACCTGCACCCTTGCATCATCCTGAATGATTAACCAGCCCCTCTCAACAGAACACAAACTAAACTAGGTATCAAATGTGATACATCAATCATTCTACATATCACAGACATCAACACTAGGCAACATAGGTGATACACTTATGACAGTACACCAGGCGACATACATGATACACTTATGACAGTCATTCTCCATATCACAAACATTATCAAATAAGTAAATTACATATCCTCAAAATAATCACAGTCCCAACATATATATAAAAACATGAAAATGTATCCTACACTCTAGATTATGCCTCAACTACTTTGCTGCCTTGTTTCCCACACTTTCAAGAGCAAACAAGCTAAAAATCTCACAAAGCAATAAAAACAATCACCAGCTATTTAGCAAGTATACATAGCCCAAACCTTTCCCGCACAACAAAAATACTTCCAAAAAAAATCCCAAAATAACAAGTTTCACATCCAATTCTATTCAATTGCATTGACCTTCTCATCCACGCAACTTCATACCCATCCCTCAACCTTCCCTGCATAACTGAAAGCACGCACCAACCACTTGTACTAACACATCCCTCCCATACCATAGTATAAACCACGCTGATAAAACAAAGTCACATCAAGAAGACCCAACAACTACTGAACTACCAAGCCTTCTACCCATCTTAATTCAAATCCAACACCCAACTGAAACTGAACTACCTATATACTGACCAACCTACACCCAACTGAAACTAAACTCCCTACATACTGACCAACCTTTCTTATCAAGCAGTCAGCAAAATGGATATCATCCATCCCCTCAAAATTACAAACAATAATTCTGCATACCACAAGACCCCTTTCACCCATTATGATGCCAAACACCTACTCCTCAACTGCCCTGCACTTACTCTACTCAAACAAACAACATATATCACCAACATAATTAGTGATCTGTGGTCCCAGCTGGTGGACACGGCTGACTTCCTCAATGTTGTACGAGTCCCATAAAATGTGTCCCAAATATGCAAGTTTTAGGTTCAGGTACACTTCATTTTTGGGGGTAATAATAACCCTGACCTGACCTAACAAATGCTCTTTTATGCTCATACCTCTCCGTCAGTAGTTGAGATTGCTTGAAAACACTAGCTCAACAACAAGTGCTTTGTGCATGCTCAACATTATTTTGTCTGTGTGGTTTGGCTGTCGATGGCAGTCTCTGGTTTCAATGCAGCATGAGAGTGGGCACGTGCAAATAAGGCCATGAATCATTTGTTCGTGTTACCTCACTAAAGTGGGTATGGCAATCAAATATATAAAAAAGTATATAAGAATCTTCTTAAGCTGAAGTGAACACCCAGGTAAGACAACTCATCTTTCAATCACTGCAATGAATGGGAACTTTACATTCTAATTCTCACCAACGGTATCCTTCCATAGTGAAAAATGTTGCAATATGGTGACAAGCTAATCTAAAGCTCTATATGTCATCCACCGGTACCATGTCAATAAAGCTCTCTATGTCCTGTACTGGCACTACGTCAATAAAACTTCCTATGTCCTATACTAGCACAATGTCGATTTCTCATCATTACTGTATGCCATAAAAATTACTTGAGAAAAGAGAACTGACGGGGGGGAAAAAAATTAATCTGAGAAAATGAAGCAAGAAACTTTGCACCCCATGATACCCACAAACCATAAAAATCCTTTCAAGCGATGAAATAAATACTAAAACATTCAACATAAGACTGCAATGTTGAGTATACTCAAAACAATTCCAAATATTCAAAATGATTGTGGGAAGCAGCCATTTTGGATAATGAAAGTTCAGGTTATTCTTATTTTTCCTTGAATGCCGTTTCCATCAGCAAGGTAATGCAAGGAACAGACGAAGAAAGGGCACGTTAGCTAACATCCATTCAATACCTGTACTGAGAAAAGCACCAAAACTACAGCTCCCTATACACAACCAGGCCCCACATGCCTTTCCATGGTTTACCCAAGACATTTCACATAACCTGGTACAGTCTACTAACAGAATAGTGACCCCAGTATACTATATTGTTCCAATCCACTCTATCCTGTGCACACCTTTCACCTTCATGCATGTTGAGGCACCAGTCACTCAAAATTTCAATTCCATCCTTCCATCTCCAATTTTGTATCCCAGTTCTCCACTTCTAACACATGTATCCTCTTTGTCAACCTATCCTTATTAATTTTCTTTTTAACTCCAAACTATTTTAGCACACTCTCTTTAGCTCACTCAGCCACACTCTCTTACTCTTTATTACTTTCTTAAATCACACCACCTCACCACGTACAACTTCCACTTGAGACTTATTCGACTCACAGCCAGAATTTCCAGCTTTCTTTCCTAAACCATACTGCCTATGTCACCTCTCTTCTCCTCTTGGTTACATCCATACACAATCAAATGTCTACCACAGCCTTAGCCTTCGAAGAGCAAAACAATCCCTACTTGGTTCCTTCTTCTGTTCCATCTTTTAGAAATTGAAATACAGGAAGGGTAGAGTTTCCAGGCACACTGCTCGTCCCCTTTAGTTGCCTTCTATGACATGCAGAAAATACGAAGGTAGAATTCTTTCATCCCTACCTCATAATTAAGAACTTATAATATCTTAAAATATTTCACATATTTGTAAATATCTTACATACAGGAAATATATTTGTGTGCCAATAACAGTGAAGTCCTTCAATAAGTACCACCTAGGACTTGCCTTAGACTCATCCTCATGCACAACTTCGTCTTTTTGAGGCTTAAAACGCTCTCTTGTGCTCTGCACAAACTCGCCATCATGCACAACTCCCATCTTTTTGAGGCTTAAAATGTCTTCTTGTGCTCTGCACAAACCATACATGGCTTCAGTGAGTTGTCATGCATTTGCTGATGACACTTAAAAGGGGCCATTGTCCACAATACTAATTCGGGGTGCACAAAACACAAATGTGCAAGGCCAGCTCACAACACTGTTCCAGAAAACATGAGATTGCAAACAACTGCTAAAGCCACAAAACAATGGGTGATGAGTACACTAATCACTGTGGAGCAGTGCACATGCAATTTGAAATGTTTTTATGTTCTTTTAATTTTGTATACTTTTTGGAAAATGGGGGGATGACAAAATTGAAAAACACTCTGCTTTTGAACATTTTTTTGTAAAGAATCATGGAAAGGTATCTTTTTTCTTAATAGTTTCAAATTCACTTTCGAGTTCTGTAGTAAATGCTTATGAACATTCAGTTGTGTTTCTTCCAGAAAAAATAGATTTACATGCAAATCCAAGGACCTTACCTGAGCATCATTCTGATTCCAACCATCTATCGTCGCAGTGGGATTAGGATGACTGGGGGCCGGAGTGGGATGAGGGGGGAAGCCTTGAATTGGCCCTCCTAATGATACCTGGCAAAGGAAAAAATACATACATTCTAAACAATTACACTCAAGTATCAACTCAACTCTGAACAGGGTTTCTTGTCCAAAGTAATTCACACAAGACATTCTTTCAAAACACTTAATGTCAAAGTATAATTTCCAAAAGTAAAACAGAGCGGCTCATATACCTAACAATGTGCTGACAAAGGGTAAAGGATTAAAATATAATATTTCATAGAGTATTAATCTTACTACAAATAGACTTGAACCGTGGACTTAAACTAAAACACCGTCTCACATTGGTTTCTTTGTGGCATCTCTGAAAATTAGAAATTTGAGTCCAAATATGGCAGTCAAAATGAGCAGAAAAAAAGCTGTTTCAATTTCTTTGAGATTCACAAAGCAGTGTTAAGATTTCAGATCCTTTCAAAAATATACAACAATCTTTCAAATGTTACTTTCTGATTTTTACAGAATTAGCTTCAACATTCTTTATAATAATGATATCTGATAAGATAAAAGTGTACATGAGAGGAGCTTTGCTGATGACACAAGCAATGAAAGTTAAGAAAAAAAAATTCAAAATGGTTTGGATACCTTATATGAACAGGTGGAAGAGCATTTCATGGAATTTTTAGAAACATGACAAAATAAGTTATATACAACTGCATTTCAGCATCTGCATATATAGGCCTTACAGAAAATCTACGATTTGAAGATAATCACATCTGAAAATCTTCAATGTAAGCAGAATATCAATAAGATAATGCTCTCCTGCAAAACAGTGGTATGACATTAATGAAAGAAAACTAATGATGAAAATGTGTAATGCATATACAAGAAGCAAAACTGAGTACTGCTGTACTGTATGGTCACCAAATATGAATGTATGAACTACAAAGAAAGACTGAAAGACCTTGAATTATGTAGTGTACAGAGAAACTAAGAGAGACTATGGCAATAGATGCCTGGCAGCAAGAAAAAAAGTTATAAAGACTAACATACTAAACCTGAAAGCAATTCTGCAAGGTAAACAAAGAACCAATAAATCAAAGGTAATATCTGGAAATAAAATAAAAATGAACCAACGAAAATATATAAATGCCCAGGCAAGAAACTAAAAGTGCTTATTTACTGCAATACTAGAACTAAGAAATTTATATGGAATGACATGGTGGTTCAGAGGCCGCTCCTCATCATGGAGGCAATGACAGCAGGATCTGCAAAATTAAGCTAAAATGTGAATCAACCAGATTGGGTTATTGGTTAACCATGATGATGAAAGCCACAGCCTGACTAGACTGGTACACTGTGTAGGTACTTGTCCATTGCTCATTTAAACTTCTCTGCTACTTCTGATGATAGCAAGCAAGGTTTGAGGAGTTTTGGGCCATGGAAGTTTAAAGTGGTCTCTTTTTGTAAATGCTGAACCTTTGGATTTCAGACGAAGTATTTGACAAAGTCATCCAAACCTGTCACACAAGTAGAATGTATCTTACAAATCTAAGTTGGGAACCATACCTTCTACAATTTTCCAAATATATATGATGACATCTCTCTCCTGTCTGCAATGCAAGGAGTGATTTCAGCCATGGCCGGTAATTTACTTCCTTAACTATATCAATGTTAGTTGTGAAAAATCTCAGAACACTTCTGTTTCTGTAACCCTGCAAGGTGATGTTACAATGCAACAATATCAAAAAACATTCATCTATCAAATGCTTTTGTGAAGTCTATGAAATACAAAGTATTCAAATTTGTCAAATGCTTTTGCAAAGTCTATGTAGATCACTACTATCGTAGTGGTGAAGGAACTGAGAAAGCCAAAATCTTCCTGCCCTAAAACCATGTTGTCATGGGTTATGTAGATTGTTCACTTCATAAATTCATTCAATTTGCCTCTTGGGACTCGACTCTTTCACAGACTTTAACAATGTGCAATGTTAATGCTCACATTCAATAGTTTCGTGGTACTACTCAACCTTTGTAAAAAGGGGTGATGCAAGAGTTTCACACTCTCAGGAATGATGCCACAGTCTACACATTTTCTCAATAGGATATTTCAGGCTTTCTTTATGAATAATGAGTTCAGCCCAGGACTTCAGTGGATGGGCATGCTCTGAACTGACCTACTGAAATCTTATGTTGTGGTGGTGGTATTTGCTATGTGCACACTAGGGAGAATGCTGGTTGGGAAGAACTCTGTTGGGCCATTTTTCTTCGATGTGGTCCTTGGGTCACTATAAAAAGTAATTTGGGTTATCTTTTTTTATTAACAGCTTTTTCTTCTATTTCTCCTGCATTTCATATGACATTTTGAATATCCAGTGTATGTCTGATACTTCATTTTATAAGTTTTCTTTCCTTTACAAGATGACCTGTGGCTTTTTTTTTTTTTTTTAAAGACTGGTAATTCCCTTCCACCTTGACCATTGGCTTTTTTTTTTCTTTTAAAGACTGGTAATTCCCTTCCACCTTGACCTGTGGCTTTTTTTTTTTCTTTTAAAGACTGGTAATTCCCTTCCACCTTGACCTGTGGCTTTTTTTTTTCTTTTAAAGACTGGTAATTCCCTTCCACTCCTTTCTTGTTCTACCTAGACTTTGGTACTTTCTGTTGTATGTTTGGAGTACCAAAGTGATATGTTAATTTACATACACACAATTCCTCAGTTTTGGTACTCCAAAAGGTTTCCCAGTGTATTGCAAACTGAATACACCTCTATTATTGTGTTCTGTCTTAGATGGTTTAGAATCCAAACTTACTTTAAGCTTAAAGAGGTTATGAGCAGAGTATGGGGCATTTGAAATGGTGATGTCATATATCACGTCCACGTTAATTGTAAAGATTAAGTTGAGTGTCATTTATTCAGGCTGGTTTTGTTATTTGCTGAAAGAGGAGAACTTTTCACAGAATCAGAGAAACATCCTATATAGCAGCTATTCATCCAAGCTCTTTCCAATGTAAGCAGCTTCAGCTACAATGATACTTCCTGCCTCTCTCCATTTAATATGTGGCAGACTGGTCTCCTAAGCCAAATACATTTGGGACTGGGTTTCTGTGGATGTCAAGACAAGTGTTCCAAGTTTTTTATATTCATACTGTTCTGTAAATTCCTTAGGTTTTGCATTTGGCAGTCAGCAGGTTGATATAATGAGCAGTTTTGATTTTAAGCCTTGAAAACAAAGAGATTCTACTTCATAATCTGATGAGGAGTCATGGAGTTCAGCTACTACCTGAGTAACTGTTATGTGGAGTCCATTTCCTCCATGATCCCATCCTGTTCCATCAGTACAGGTTGTGGCTTGGGGTCTAGGCCTTACTGATCATGTGTAGTTCAGAGAATACCACACAAACTGCATTTCATTCACTCAGCAAGACACTTATACCATATAAATATCTCTTTGTTGGGTAGATCTTCATCCCTACAGCCAGGCTAAACTTGGCTGAGTACTTTCCGTTCCTTCATCACTCTGAGGAAAAGGACCTGATTTGTGCCAATATCACAGGTAAATATATTGTGCATCACAAGCTCATCCTACGAGCAGTAGCACAAAAGGATTAAAGAGGTCATAAAAGATCCTTGGCATAAAACAGTGAACTTATACAGGATAAGCCAAATGTCAGTCTAACTATACGACACACAATAAAACTGCCTCAGTCTTATTCTACAACAAATGGATTACAAGACTTCTGACATGTAAGGTATCTGGCCTCCCCTTCCCTCCTCATGTGATGACACTTCAGTGTTTCTTTGCTGCACAATGTTTGGGGAAAGAATAATTTCAAAGGACATTTGGCCACCACAGCTGCCAAATCTTACACCCCCTGATCATTGGCTGTGGAGAACAATGAAGAGCACACTTTTAAAAAAAAAAACTCTCCCCGAACTGAAGGTAGCCATCGCAGATTTCATCAGGAACAACATTCCAACTGATTTGTCACTTGTCTTTGCAAGCAAGGTAAGACACAGTGTGTGTCTATGTACATGTGGGTACCAATTCTAACATTTGAAAAAAATATGGGAAATGTATTTCTAATAATATTTATTTATTATTCATTTTGCTTTGTCGGTCTCCCGCGTTAGCGAGGTAGCGCAAGGAAACAGACGAAAGAAAGGCCCAACCCGTCCACATACCCATGTATATATATACACGTCCACACACGCAAATATACATACCTATACATCTCAATGTACACATATATATACACACACAGACATATACATATATACACATGTACATAATTCATACTGTCTGCCTTTATTTGTTCCCATCGCCACCCCGCCACACATGGAATAACATCCCCCTCCCCCCTCATGTGTGTGAGGTAGCACTAGGAAAAGACAACAAAGGCCAATTCGTTCACACTCAGTCTCTAGCTGTCATGTAATAATGCACAGAAACCACAGCCCCCTTTCCACATCCAGGCCCCACACAGCTTTCCATGGTTTACCCCAGACGCTTCACATGCCCTAGTTCAATCCATTGACAGCACGTCGACCCCGGTATACCACATCGCTCCAATTCACTCTATTCCTTGCACGCCTTTCACCCTCCTGCATGTTCAAGCCCCGATCACTCAAAATCTTTTTCACTCCATCCTTCCACCTAAAATTTGGTATCCCACTTCTCCTCGTTCCCTCCACCTCCGACACATATATCCTCTTGGTCAATCTTTCCTCACTCATTCTCTCCATGCAACGAAACCATTTCAAAACACACTCTTCTGCTCTCTCAACCACACTCTTTTTATTTTCACACATCTCTCTTACCCTTACATTACTCACTCAATCAAACCACCTCACACCACATATTGTCCTCAAACATCTCATTTCCAGCACATCCACCCTCCTGCGCACAACTCTATCCACAGCCCACGCCTCGCAACCATACAACATTGTTGGAACCACTATTCCTTCAAACATACCCATTTTTGCTTTCGGAGATAATGTTCTCGACTTCCAAACATTCTTCAAGGCTCCCAGGATTTTCGCCCACTCCCCCACCCTATGATTCATTTCCGCTTCCATGGTTCCATCCGCTGCCAGATCCACTCCTAAATATCTAAAACACTTTCCTTCCTCCAGTTTTTCTCCATTCAAACTTACCTCCCAATTGACTTGACCCTCAACCCTACTGTACCTAATAGCCTTGCTCTTATTCACATTTACTCTTAACTTTCTTCTTTCACACACTTTACCAAACCCAGTCACCAGCTTCTGCAGTTTCTCACATGAATCAGCCACCACTGCTGTATCATCAGCAAACAACAACTGACTCACTTCCCAAGCTCTCTCATCCACAACAGACTGCATACTTGCCCCTCTTTCCAAAACTCTTGCATTCACCTCCCTAACAACCCCATCCATAAACAAATTAAACAACCATGGAGACATCACACACCAATGCCGCAAACCTACATTCACTGAGAACCAATCACTTTCCTCTCTTCCTACATGTACACATGCCTTACATCCTCGATAAAAACTTTTCACTGCTTCTAACAACTTGCCTCCCACACCATATATTCTTAAAACCTTCCACAGAGCATCTCTATCAACTCTATCATATGCCTTCTCCAGATCCATAAATGCTACATACAAATCCATTTGTTTTTCTAAGTATTTCTCACATACATTCTTCAAAGCAAACACCTGATCCACACATCCTCTACCACTTCTGAAACCACACTGCTCTTCCCCAATCTGATACTCTGTACATGCCTTCACCCTCTCAATCAATACCCTCCCATATAATTTACCAGGAATACTCAACAAACTTATACCTCTGCAATTTGAGCACTCACTCTTATCCCCTTTGCCTTTGTACAATGGCACTATGCAAGCATTCCGCCAATCCTCACACACCTCACCATGAATCATACATACATTAAATAACCTTACCAACCAGTCAACAATACAGTCACCCCCTTTTTTAACAAATTCAACTGCAATACCATCCAAACCCGCTGCCTTTCCGGCTTTCATCTTTCGTAATGCTTTTAATACCTCTTCTCTATTTACCAAATCATTTTCCCTAACCCTCTCACTTTGCACACCACCTCGACCAAAACACCCTATATCTGCCATTCTATCATCAAACACATTCAACAAACCTTCAAAATACTCACTCCATCTCCTCACATCACCACTACTTGTTATCACCTCCCCATTAGCCCCCTTCCCTGAAGTTCCCCATTTGCTCCCTTGTCTTACGCACTTTATTTACCTCCTTCCAAAACATCTTTTTATTCTCCCTAAAATTTATTGATACTCTCACCCCAACTCTCATTTGCCCTCTTTTTCACCTCTTGCACCTTTCTCTTGACCTCCTGCCTCTTTCTTTTATACATCTCCCACTCATTTGCATTTTTTCCCTACAAAAATCTTCCAAATGCCTCTCTCTTATCTTTCACTAATAATCTTACTTCTTCATCCCACCACTCACTACCTTTTCTAATCAACCCACCTCCCACGCTTCTCATGCCACAAGCATCTTTTGCGCAAGCCATCACTGCTTCTCTAAATACATCCCATTCCTCCCCCACTCCCCTTACCTCATTTGTTCTCACATTTTTCCATTCTGTACTCAGTCTCTCTTGCTACTTCCTCACATAAGTCTCCTTCCCAAGCTCACTTACTCTCACCACTCTCTTCACCCTAACATTCACTCTTCTTTTCTAAAAACCCCCACAAATCTTCACCTTCGCCTCCACAAGATAATGATCAGACATCCCTCCAGTTGCACCTCTCAGCACATTAACATCCAAAAGTCTTTCTTTCGTGCGTCTATCAATTAACACGTAATCCAATAACGCTCTCTGGCCATCTCTCATACTTACATACGTATACTTATGTATATCTCGCTTTTTAAACCAGGTATTCCCAATCATCAGTCCTTTTTCAGCACATAAACCTACAACCTCTTCACCATTTCCATTTACAACACTGAACACTCCATGTATACCAATTATTCCCTCAAATGCCACATTACTCACCTTTGCATTCAAATCACCCATCACTATAACCTGGTCTTGTGCATCAAAACCACTAACACACTCATTCAGCTGCTCCCAAAACAGTTGCCTCTCATGATCTTTCTTCTCATGCCCAGGTGCATATGCACCAATAATCACCCGTCTCTCTCCATCAACTTTCAGTTTTACCCATATCAATCTAGAATTTACTTTCTTACACTCTATCACATACTCCCACAACTCCTGATTCAGGAGTACTGCTACTCCTTCCCTTGCTCTTGTCCTCTCACTAACCCCTGACTTTACTCCCAAGACATTCCCAAACCACTCTTCCCCTTTACCCTTGAGCTTCGTTTCACTCAGAGCCAAAACATCCAGGTTCCTTTCCTCGAACATACTACCTATCTATCCTTTTTTCTCATCTTGGTTACATCCACACACATTTAGACACCCCAATCTGAGCCTTCGAGGAGGATGAGCACTCCTCGCATGACTCCTTCTTCTGTTTCCCCTTTTAGAAAGTTAAAATACAAGGAGGGGAGGGTTTCTGGCCCCCCGCTCCCGTCCCCTTTATTCGCCTTCTACGACACGTGAGGAATGCGTGGGAAGTATTCTTTCTCTCCTATCCCCAGGGAAAATAATACATATATATATATATATATATATATATATATATATATATATATATATATATATATATATATATATACGAGCAAGGTTATTAGGTACAGTAGGGTTGAGGGTCAAGTCAATTGGGAGGTGAGTTTGAATGGAGAAAAACTGGAGGAAGTGAAGTGTTTTAGATATCTGGGAGTGGATCTGGCAGCGGATGGAACCATGGAAGCGGAAGTGGATCATAGGGTGGGGGAGGGGGCGAAAATTCTGGGGGCCTTGAAGAATGTGTGGAAGTCGAGAACATTATCTCGGAAAGCAAAAATGGGTATGTTTGAAGGAATAGTGGTTCCAACAATGTTGTATGGTTGCGAGGCGTGGGCTATGGATAGAGTTGTGCGCAGGAGGATGGATGTGCTGGAAATGAGATGTTTGAGGACAATGTGTGGTGTGAGGTGGTTTGATCGAGTGAGTAACGTAAGGGTAAGAGAGATGTGTGGAAATAAAAAGAGCGTGGTTGAGAGAGCAGAAGAGGGTGTTTTGAAGTGGTTTGGGCACATGGAGAGAATGAGTGAGGAAAGATTGACCAAGAGGATATATGTGTCGGAGGTGGAGGGAACGAGGAGAAGAGGGAGACCAAATTGGAGGTGGAAAGATGGAGTGAAAAAGATTTTGTGTGATCGGGGCCTGAACATGCAGGAGGGTGAAAGGAGGGCAAGGAATAAAGTGAATTGGAGCGATGTGGTATACCGGGGTTGACGTGCGGTCAGTGGATTGAATCAAGGCATGTGAAGCGTCTGGGGTAAACCATGGAAAGCTGTGTAGGTATGTATATTTGCGTGTGTGGACGTATGTATATACATGTGTATGGGGGGGGGGGTTGGGCCATTTCTTTCGTCTGTTTCCTTGCGCTACCTCGCAAACGCGGGAGACAGCGACAAAGTATAATAAAAATAATATAATAATATATACGAATAAAGTGTATATGAACGCGCACCTTCATAGAACATACAAAGCTCCATCAGCCAGGATCGAACCTGGGACCCCTTGTGCAAGAGGCAGGCATGCTAACCGCTAGGCTAAGGGACTGTATAATAGGAAACAACTATTCGAAATACTAAGTACTCGAATACCCTTCGTCTCACTATGGTGAGCAACGGGGTCTATCGGTTGTTTCAGAACAGAACACATAGCCAGCTGAAAGCGTTTTACCGAACCTGACTGTACAACGCGGTTATATGAATACGAATAAAGTGTATATGAACGCGCATCTTCATAGAACAGACAAAGCTCCATCAGCCAGGATCGAACCTGGGACCCCTTGTGCAAGAGGCAGGCATGCTAACCGCTAGGCTAAGGGACTGTATAATAGGAAACAACTATTCGAATACTAAGTACTCGAATACCCTTCGTCTCACTATGGTGAGCAACGGGGTCTATCGGTTGTCTCCGAACAGAACACATAGCCAGCTGAAAACGTTTAACCGAAACTGACTGTACAACGCGGTTATATGAATACGAATAAAGTGTATATGAAAGCGCACCTTCATATCATACAGTCCCTTAGCCTAGCAGTTAGCATGCCTGCCTCTTGCACAAGGGGTCCCAGGTTCGATCCTGGCTGATGGAGCTTTGTATGTTCTATGAAGGTGCACGTTCATATACACTTTATTCGTATTCATATAACTCAGCGTTGAACAGTCATGTTCGGGAAAACGCTTTCAGCTGGCTATGTGTTCTGTTCGGAAACAACCGATAGACCCCGTTGCTCACCATAGTGAGACGAAGGGTATTCGAGTACTTAGTATTTCGAATAGTTGTTTCCTATTATACAGTCCCTTAGCCTAGCGGTTAGCATGCCTGCCTCTTGCACAAGGGGTCCCAGGTTCGATCCTGGCTGATGGAGCTTTGTATGATATATATATATATATATATATATATATATATATATATATATATATATATATATATATATACATATATATATATACAATTTTTTTTTTTTTGCTTTGTCGCTGTCTCCCACGATTGCAGGGTAGCGCAAGGAAACAGACGAAAGAAATGGCCGAACCCACCCCCATACACAATGTATACACACACACACACACATGTCCACACACGCAAATATACATACCTAAACATCTCAATGTAAACATATATATACATACACAGACACACATATATACCCATGCACAAAATTCACACTGTCTGCCCCCATTCACTCCCATCGCCAACTCGCCACACATGGAACACCATCCCCCTCACCCCTCATGTGTGCGAGGTAGCACTAGGAAAAGACAACAAAGGCCACATTCGTTCACACTCAGTCTCTAGCTGCCACGCAATAATGCCCAAAACCACAGCTCCCTTTCCACATCCAGGCCCCACAAAACTTTCCATAGTTTACCCTAGACGCTTCACATGCCCTGATTCAATCCACTGACAGCATGTCAACCCCGGTAAACCACATAGATCCAATTCACTTTATTCCTTGCCCTCCTTTCACCCTCCTGCATGTTCAGGCCCCGATCACTCAAAATCTTTTTCACTCCATCTTTCCACCTCCAACTGGGTCTCCCACTTCTCCTCGTTCCCTCCACCTCTGACACATATATCCTCTTGGTCAATCTTTCCTCACTCATTCTCTCCATGTGACCAAACCATTTCAAAACACCGTCTTCTGCTCTCTCAACCACACACTTTTTATTTCCACACATCTCTCTTACCCTTACATTACTTACTCGATCAAACCACCTCACACCACACATTGTCCTCAAACATCTCATTTCCAGCACATCCATCCTCCTGCGCACAACTCTATCCATAGCCCACGCCTCGCAACCATACAGCATTGTTGGAACCACTATTCCTTCAAACATACCCATTTTTACTTTCCGAGATAATGTTCTCGACTTCCACACATTCTTCAATGCTCCCAGGACTTTCGCCCCCTCCCCCACCCTATGATTCACTTCCGCTTCCATGGTTCCATCCACTGCCAGATCCACTCCCAGATATCCAAAACACTTTACTTCCTCCAGTTTTTCTCCATTCAAACTAACCTCCCAATTGACTTGACCCTCAACCCTACTGTATCTATTAACCTTGCTCTTATTCACATTTACTCTTAACTTTCTTCTTTCACACACTTTTCCAAACTCAGTCACCAGCTTCTGCAGTTTCTCACATGAATCAGCCACCAGCGCTGTATCATCAGCGAACAACAACTGACTCACTTCCCAAGCTCTCTCATCCACAACAGACTTCATACTTGCCCCTCTTTCCAAAACTCTTGCATTCACCTCCCTAACAACCCCATCCATAAACAAATTAAACAACCATAGAGACATCACACACCCCTGCCGCAAACCTACATTCACTGAGAAACAATCACTTTCCTCTCTTCCTACACATACACATGCCTTACATCCTCGATAAAAACTTTTCACTGCTTCTAACAACTTGCCTCCCGCACCATACATTCTTAATACCTTCCACAGAGTATCTCTATCAACTCTATCATATGCCTTCTCCAGATCCATAAATGCTACATACAAATCCATTTGCTTTTCTAAGTATTTCTCACATACATTCTTCAAAGCAAACACCTGATCCACACATCCTCTACCACTTCTGAAACCACACTGCTCTTCCCCAATCTGATGCTCTATACATGCCTTCACCCTCTCAATCAATATCCTCCCATATAATTTACCAGGAATACTCAACAAACTTATACCTCTGTAATTTGAGCACTCACTCTTATCCCCTTTGCCTTTGTACAATGGCACTATGCATGCATTCCGCCAATCCTCAGGCACCTCACCATGAGTCATACATACATTAAATAACCTTACCAACCAGTCAACAATACAGTCACCCCCTTTTTTAATAAATTCCACTGCAGTTTTTATCGAGGATGTAAGGCATGTGTACGTGTAGGAAGAGAGGAAAGTGATTGGTTCTCAGTGAATGTAGGTTTGCGGCAGGGGTGTGTGATGTCTCCATGGCTGTTATTAGGTACAGTAGGGTTGAGGGTCAAGTCAATTGGGAGGTGAGTTTGAATGGAGAAAAACTGGAGGAAGTGAAGCGTTTTAGATATCTGGGAGTGGATCTGGCAGCGGATGGAAACATGGAAGCGGAAGTGGATCATAGGGTGGGGGAGGGGGCGAAAATTCTGGGAGCCTTGAAAAATGTGTGGAAGTCGAGAACATTATCTCGGAAAGCAAAAATGGGTATGTTTGAAGGAATAGTGGTTCCAACAATGTTGTATGGTTGCGAGGCGTGGGCTATGGATAGAGATGTGCGCAGGAGGATGGATGTGCTGGAAATGAGATGTTTGAGGACAATGTGTGGTGTGAGGTGGTTTGATCGAGTAAGTAACGTAAGGGTAAGAGAGATGTGTGGAAATAAAAAGAGCGTGGTTGAGAGAGCAGAAGAGGGTGTTTTGAAATGGTTTGGGCACATGGAGAGAATGAGTGAGGAAAGATTGACCAAGAGGATATATGTGTCGGAGGTGGAGGGAACGAGGAGAAGAGGGAGACCAAATTGGAGGTGGAAAGATGGAGTGAAAAAGATTTTGTGTGATCGGGGCCTGAACATGCAGGAGGGTGAAAGGAGGGCAAGGAATAGAGTGAATTGGAGCCATGTGGTATACAGGGGTTGACGTGCTGTCAGTGGATTGAATCAAGGCATGTGAAGCGTCTGGGGTAAACCATGGAAAGCTGTGTAGGTATGTATATTTGCGTGTGTGGACGTGTGTATGTACATGTGTATGGGGGGGGGGGGGTTGGGCCATTTCTTTCGTCTGTTTCCTTGCGCTACCTCGCAAACGCGGGAGACAGCGACAAAGTATAAAAAAAAAAAAAAAAAAAAAAAAAAAAATATATATATATATAAATTCCACTGCAATACCATCCAAACCTGCTGCCTTTCCGGCTTTCATCATCCGCAAAGCTTTTACTACCTTTTCTCTGTTTACCAAATCATTTTTCCTAACCCTCTCACTTTGCACACCACCTCGACCAAAACACCCTACATCTGCCACTCTATCATCAAACACATTCAAAAAACCTTCAAAATACTCACTCCATCTCCTTCTCACATCACCACTACTTATCACCTCCCCATTTGCGCCCTTCACTGAAGTTCCCATTTGCTCCCTTGTCTTACGCACTTTATTTACCTCCTTCCAAAACATCTTTTTATTCTCCCTAAAATTTAATGATACTCTCTCACCCCAACTCTCATTTGCCCTCTTTCTCACCTCTTGCACCTTTCTCTTGACCTCCTGTCTCTTTCTTTTATACATCTCCCACTCAATAGCATTTTTTCCCTGCAAAAACCGTCCAAATGCCTCTCTCTTCTCTTTCACTAATAATCTTACTTCTTCATTCCACCACTCACTACCCTTTCTAATCAACCCACCTCCCACTCTTCTCATGCCACAAGCATCTTCTGCACAATCCATCACTGATTCCCTAAATACATCCCATTCCTCCCCAACTCCCCTTACTTCCATTGTTCTCACCTTTTTCCATTCTGTACTCAGTCTCTCCTGGTACTTACACAAGTCTCCTTCCCAAGCTCACTTACTCTCACCACTCTCTTCACCCCAACATTCACTCTTTTCTGAAAACCCATACAAATCTTCACCTTAGCCTCCACAAGATAATGATCAGACAACCCTCAAGTTGCACCTCTCAGCACATTAACATCCAAGAGTCTCTCTTTCGCGCGCCTGTTAATTAACACGTAATCCAATAACGCTCTCTGGCCATCTCTCATACTTACATAAGTATACTTATGTATATCTCGCTTTTTAAACCAGGTATTCCCAATCACCAGTCCTCTTTCAGCACATAAACCTACAAGCTCTTCACCATTTCCATTTACAACACTGAACACCCCATGTACACCAATTATTCCCTCAACTGCCAAATTACTCACCTTTGCATTCAAATCACCCATCACTATAACCCGGTCTCGTGCATCAAAACCACTAACACACTCATTCAGCTGCTCCCAAAACATACTTTATATTCAAACATATAAAAATAATTAATGCTTACCCTAACCTTGCATATATATATATATATATATATATATATATATATATTCTTTTTTCTATTTTGCTGTGTCGCTGTCTCCCGCGTTTACGAGGTAGCGCAAGGAAACAGATGAAAGAAAATGGCCCAACCCACCCACATACCCATGAATATACATACACGTCCACACACGCAAATATACATACCTATACATCTCAATGTACACATATATATACACACACAGACATATGCATATACACACATGTACATAATTCATACTCTCTACCTTTATTTATTACCATCGCCACCCCGCCACACATGGAATAACATCCCCCTCCCCCCCTCATGTGTGCGAGGTAGCGCAAGGAAAAGACAACAAAGGCCCCACTCGTTCACACTCAGTCTCTACCTGTCATGTAATAATGCCCGAAACCACAGCTCCCTTTCCACATCCAGGCCCCACACAACTTTCCATGGTTTACCCCAGACGCTTCACATGCCCTGATTCAATCCATTGACAGCACGTCAACCCCGGTATACCACATCGATCCAATTCACTCTATTCCTTGCCCTCCTTTCACCCTCCTGCATGTTCAGGCCCCCATCACTCAAAATCTTTTTCACCCCATCTTTCCACATCCAATTGGGTCTCCCACTTGTCCTCGTTCCCTACACCACCGACACATATATCCTCTTGGTCAATCTTTCCTCACTCATTCTCTCCATGTGCCCAAACCATTTCAAAACACCCTCTTCTGCTCTCTCAACCAAGCTCTTTTTATTTCCACACATCTCTCTTACCCTTACGTTACTTACTCGATCAAACCACCTCACACCACACATTGTCCTCAAACATCTCATTTCCAGCACATCCATTCTCCTGCGCACAACTCTATCCATAGCCCACGCCTCGCAACCATACAACATTGTTGGAACCACTATTCCTTCAAACATACCCATTTTTGCTTTCCGAGATAATGTTCTCGACTTCCACACATTCTTCAAGGCTCCCAGGATTTTCGCCCCCTCCCCCATCCCGATGATTTACTTCCGCTTCCATGGTTCCATCTGCTGCCAGATCCACTCCCAGATATCTAAAACACTTTACTTCCTCCAGTTTTTCTCCATTCAAACTTACCTCCCAATTGACTTGACCCTCAACCCTAATGTACCTAATAACCTTGCTCTTATTCACATTTACTCTTAACTTTCTTCTTTCACACACTTTACCAAACTCAGTCACCAGCTTCTGCAGTTTCTTACATGATTCAGCCACCAGCGCTGTATCATCAGCGAACAACAACTGACTCACTTCCCAAGCTCTCTCATCCACAACAGACTTCATACTTGCCCCTCTTTCCAAAACTCTTGCATTCACCTCCCTAACAACCCCATCCATAAACAAATTAAACAACCATGGAGACATCACACACCAATGCCGCAAACCTACATTCACTGAGAACCAATCACTTTCCTCTCTTCCTACACATACACATGCCTTACATCCTCGATAAAAACTTTTCACTGCTTCTAACAACTTGCCTCCAACACCATATATTCTTAATACCTTCCACAGAGCATCTCTATCAACTCTATCATATGCCTTCTCCAGATCCATAAATGCTACATACAAATCCATTTGCTTTTCTAAGTATTTCTCACATACATTCTTCAAAGCATACACCTGATCCACACATCCTCTACCACTTCTGAAACCACACTGCTCTTCCCCAATCTGATGCTCTGTACATAACTTCACCCTCTCAAATCAATACCCTCACATATAATTTACCAGGAATACTCAACAAACTTATACCTCTGTAATTTGAGCACTCACTCTTATCCCCTTTGCCTTTGTACAATGGCACTATGCACGCATTCCGCCAATCCTCAGGCACCTCACCATGAGTCATACATACATTAAATAACCTTACCAACCATTCAATAATACAGTCACCCCCTTTTTTAATAACTTCCACTGCAATACCATCCAAACCTGTTGCCTTGCCGGCTTTCATCTTATGCAAAGCTTTTACTACCTCTTCTCTGTTTACCAAATCATTTTCCCTAACCCTCTCACTTTGCACACCACCTCGACCAAAAAACCCTATATCTGCCACTCGATCATCAAACACATTCAACAAACCTTCAAAATACTCACTCCATCTCCTTCTCACATCACCACTACTTGTTATCACCTCCCCATATGTGTATATATATATATATATATATATATATATATATATATATATATATATATATATATATATATATATATATATAACTTGTTATCACCTCCCCATATATATATATATATATATATATATATATATATATATATATATATATATATATATATATATATATATATTTTTCTTTCTTTCTTTCATACTATTCGCCATTTCCCGCATTAGCGAGGTAGCGTTGAGAACAGAGGACTGGGCCCTTGAGGGAATATCCTCACCTGGGCCCCTTCTCTGTTCCCTCTTTTGGAAAATTAAAAAAAAAAGTGAGAGGGGAGGATTTCCAGCCCCCCGCTCCCTCCCCTTTTAGTCGCCTTTTACGACACGCAGGGAATACGTGGGAAGTATTCTTTCTATCTATATATATATATATATATATATATATATATATATATATATATATTTTTTTATACTTTGTCGCTGTCTCCCGCGTTTGCGAGGTAGCGCAAGGAAACAGACGAAAGAAATGGCCCAACCCCCCCCCCCCAAACACATGTACATACACACGTCCACACACGCAAATATACATACCTAAACAGCTTTCCATGGTTTACCCCAGACGCTTCACATGCCTTGATTCAATCCACTGACAGCACGTCAACCCCTGGTATACCACATCGCTCCAATTCACTCTATTCCTTGCCCTCCTTTCACCCTCCTGCATGTTCAGGCCCCGATCACACAAAATCTTTTTCACTCCATCTTTCCACCTCCAATTTGGTCTCCCTCTTCTCCTCGTTCCCTCCACCTCCGACACATATATCCTCTTGGTCAATCTTTCCTCACTCATTCTCTCCATGTGCCCAAACCATTTCAAAACACCCTCTTCTGCTCTCTCAACCACGCTCTTTTTATTTCCACACATCTCTCTTACCCTTACGTTACTTACTCGATCAAACCATGTGTTTCATGATAGAGTGGCAGATATAGGGTGTTTAGGTCGAGGTGGTGTGCAAAGTGAGAGGGTTAGGGAAATTGACTTGGTAAACAGAGAAGAGGTAGTAAAAGGTTTGCGGAAGATGAAAGCCGGAAAGGCAGCAGGTTTGGATGGTATTACTGTGGAATTTATTAAAAAAAGGGGGTAACTATACTGTTGACTGGTTGGTAAGGTTATTTAATGTATGTATGATTCATGGTGAGGTGCCTGAGGATTGGCGGAATGCGTGCTTAGTGCCATTGTACAAAGGCAAAGGGGATAAGAGAGTGCCCAAATTACAGAGGTACAAGTTTGTTGAGTATTCCTGGTAAATAATATGGGAGGCTATTGATTGAGAGGGTGAAGGCATGTACAGAGCATCAGACTGGGGAAGAGCAGTGTGGTTTCAGAAGTGGTAGAGGATGTGTGGATTAGGTGTCTGCTTTGAAGAATGAATGTCAGAAATACTTAGAAAAGCAAATGGATTTGTATGTAGCATTTATGGATATGGAGAAGGCATATGATAAGAGTTGATAGAGATGCTCTGTGGAAGGTACTAAGAATATATGGTGTGGGAGGCAAGTTGTTAGAAGCAGTGAAAAGTTTTTATCGAGGATGTAAGGCATGTGTACGTGTAGGAAGAGAGGAAAGTGATTGGTTCTCAGTGAATGTAGGTTTGAGGCTGGGGTGTGTGATGTCTCCATGAATGTTTAATTTGTTTATGGATGGAGTTGTTAGGGAGGTGAATGCAAGAGTTTTGGAAAGAGGGGCAAGTATACGGTCTGTTAGGGATGAGAGAGCTTGGGAAGCGAGTCAGTTGTTGTTCGCTAATGATACAGCGCTGGTGGCTGATTCATGTAAGAAACTGCAGAAGCTGGTGACTGAGTTTGGTAAAGTGTGTGAAAGAAGAATGTGAAGAGTAAATGTGAATAAGAGCAAGGTTATTAGGTACAGTAGGGTTGAGGGTCAAGTCAACTGGGGGGTAAGTTTGAATGGAGAAAAACTGGAGGAAGTAAAGTGTTTTAGATATCTAGGAGTGGATCTGGCAGCAGATGGAACCATGGAAGCGGAAGTAAATCATCGGGTTGGGGAGGGGGCGAAAATCCTGGGAGCCTTGAAGAATGTGTGGAAGTCGAGAACATTATCTCGGAAAGCAAAAATGGGTATGTTTGAAGGAATAGTGGTTCCAACAATGTTGTATGGTTGCGAGGCGTGGGCTATAGATAGAGTTGTGTGCAGGAGGGTGGATGTGCTGGAAATGAGATGTTTGAGGACAATGTGTGGTGTGAGGTGGTTTGATCAAGTAAGTAATATAAGGGTAAGAGAGATGTGTGGAAATATAAAGAGCGTGGTTGAGAGAGCAGAAGAGGGTGTTTTGAAATGGTTTGGTCACATGGAGAGAATGAGGGAGGAAAGATTGACCAAGAGGATATATGTGTCGGAGGTGGAGGGAACGAGAAGTGGGAGACCAAATTGGAGGTGGAAAGATGGAGAGAAAAAGATTTTGAGTGATCGGGGCCTGAACATGCAGGAGGGTGAATTGGATCGATGTGGTATACCGGGGTCGACGTGCTGTCAATGGAGTGAATCAGGGTATGTGAAGCGTCTGGGGTAACCCATGGAAAGTTCTGTGGGGCCTGGATGTCGAAAGGGAGCTGTGGTTTCAGGCATTATTGCATGACAGCTGGAGACTGAGTGTGAGCAAATGGGGCCTTTGTTGTCTTTTCCTGGCGCTGCCTCGCGCACACGAGGGGGGAGGGGGATGTTATTCCGTGTGTGGTAGGGTGGCGATGGGGGTGAGTAGGGGCAGACAGTGTGCATTGTGTGTATATGTGTATGTCTGCGTGTGTATATATGTGTGTACATTGGGATGTGTGGGTGTGTATGTTTGCGTGTGGGGACGTGTGTGTATGTGTTCATGTGTGTGGGGGTGGGTTGGGCCATTTCTTTCGTCTGTTTCCTTGCGCTACCTCGCAGGCGCGGGAGACAGCGACAAAGCAAAATAATAATAAATATATATATATATATATATATATATATATATATATATATATATATATATATATACACAGAATGGAAAAAGGTGAGAACAATGGAAGCAAGGGGAGTGGGGGAGGAATGGGATGTATTTAGGGAATCAGTGATGGATTGCGCAAAAGATGCTTGTGGCATGAGAAGAGTGGGAGGTGGGCTGTTTAGAAAGGGTAGTGAGTGGTGGGATGAAGAAGTAAGAGTATTAGTGAAAGAGAAGAGAGAGGCATTTGGACGATTTTTGCAGGGAAAAAATGCAATTGAGTGGGAGAAGTATAAAAGAAAGAGACAGGAGGTCAAGAGAAAGGTGCAAGAGGTGAAAAAGAGGGCAAATGAGAGTTGGGGTGAGAGACTATCAGTAAATTTTAGGGAGAATAAAAAGATGTTCTGGAAGGAGGTAAATAGGGTGCGTAAGACAAGGGAGCAAATGGGAACTTCAGTGAAGGGCGTAAATGGGGAGGTGATAACAAGTAGCGGTGATGTGAGAAGGAGGTGGAATGAGTATTTTGAAGGTTTGTTGAATGTGTCTGATGACAGAGTGGCAGATATAGGGTGTTTTGGTCGAGGTGGTGTGCAAAGTGAGAGGGTTAGGGAAAATGATTTGGTAAACAGAGAAGAGGTAGTAAAAGCTTTGCGGAAGATGAAAGCCGGCAAGGCAGCAGGTTTGGATGGTATTGCAGTGGAATTTATTAAAAAAGGGGGTGACTGTATTGTTGACTGGTTGGTAAGGTTATTTAATGTATGTATGACTCATGGTGAGGTGCCTGAGGATTGGCGGAATGCGTGCATAGTGCCATTGTACAAAGGCAAAGGGGATAAGAGTGAGTGCTCAAATTACAGAGGTATAAGTTTGTTGAGTATTCCTGGTAAATTATATGGGAGGGTATTGATTGAGAGGGTGAAGGCATGTACAGAGCATCAGATTGGGGAAGAGCAGTGCGGTTTCAGAAGTGGTAGAGGATGTGTGGATCAGGTGTTTGCTTTGAAGAATGTCTGTGAGAAATACTTAGAAAAGCAAATGGATTTGTATGTAGCATTTATGGATCTGGAGAAGGCATATGATAGAGTTGATAGGGATGCTCTGTGGAAGGTATTAAGAATATATGGTGTGGGAGGCAAGTTGTTAGAAGCAGTGAAAAGTTTTTATCGAGGATGTAAGGCATGTGTACGTGTAGGAAGAGAGGAAAGTGATTGGTTCTCAGTGAATGTAGGTTTGCGGCAGGGGTGTGTGATGTCTCCATGGTTGTTTAATTTGTTTATGGATGGGGTTGTAAGGGAGGTAAATGCAAGAGTCCTGGAAAGAGGGGCAAGTATGAAGTCTGTTGGGGATGAGAGAGCTTGGGAAGTGAGTCAGTTGTTGTTCGCTGATGATACAGCGCTGGTGGCTGATTCATGTGAGAAACTGCAGAAGCTGGTGACTGAGTTTGGTAAAGTGTGTGGAAGAAGAAAGTTGAGAGTAAATGTGAATAAGAGCAAGGTTATTAGGTACAGTAGGGGTGAGGGTCAAGTCAATTGGGAGGTGAGTTTGAATGGAGAAAAACTGGAGGAAGTGAAGTGTTTTAGATATCTGGGAGTGGATCTGTCAGCGGATGGAACCATGGAAGCGGAAGTGGATCATAGGGTGGGGGAGGGGGCGAAAATTTTGGGAGCCTTGAAAAATGTGTGGAAGTCGAGAACATTATCTCGGAAAGCAAAAATGGGTATGTTTGAGGGAATAGTGGTTCCAACAATGTTGTATGGTTGCGAGGCGTGGGCTATGGATAGAGATGTGCGCAGGAGGATGGATGTGCTGGAAATGAGATGTTTGAGGACAATGTGTGGTGTGAGGTGGTTTGATCGAGTAAGTAACGTAAGGGTAAGAGAGATGTGTGGAAATAAAAAGAGCGTGGTTGAGAGAGCAGAAGAGGGTGTTTTGAAATGGTTTGGGCACATGGAGAGAATGAGTGAGGAGAGATTAACCAAGAGGATATATGTGTCGGAGGTGGAGGGAACGAGGAGAAGAGGGAGACCAAATTGGAGGTGGAAAGATGGAGTGAAAAAGATTTTGTGTGATCGGGGCCTGAACATGCAGGAGGGTGAAAGGAGGGCAAGAAATAGAGTGAATTGGAGTCATGTGGTATACAGGGGTTGACGTGCTGTCAGTGGATTGAAGCAAGGCGTGTGAAGCGTCTGGGGTAAACCATGGAAAGCTGTGTAGGTATGTATATTTGCGTGTGTGGACGTGTGTATGTACATGTGTATGGGGGGGGGGGGGTTGGGCCATTTCTTTCGTCTGTTTCCTTGCGCTACCTCGCAAACGCGGGAGACAGCGACAAAGTATAAAAAAAAAAAAAAAAAAAAAAAAAAAAAATATATATATATATATATATATTTTTCTTTCTTTTCTTTCAAACTATTCGCCATTTCCCACATTAGCGAGGTAGCGTTAAGAACACACGACTGAGCCTTTGAGGGAATATCCTCACTTGGCCACCTCCTCTGTTCCTTCATTAGGGAAACTAAAAACGAGAGGGACGGATTACCAGCCCCCCGCTCCCTTCCCTTTTAGTTGCCTTCTACGACACGCAGGGAAAACGTGGGAGGTACTCTTTCTCCCCTATCCCCAGGGATAATATATATATTTTAATATTCAGATTTTATTTTGCTTTGTCGCTGTCTCCCACGTTAGCGGGGTGGCGCAAGGAAACAGATGAAAGAAAGGCCCAACCCACCCACATACACATGTATATACATACACGTCCACATAGGGAACATATACATAACTATAAATCTCAATGTATACATATATATACACACACAGACATATACATATATACACATGTACATAATTCATACTCTCTGCCTTTATTCATTCCCATCGCCATCCCGCCACACATGGAATAACAATACCCTCCCCCTCGTTCACACTCAAGTCTCTAGCTGTCATGTAATAATGTACCGAAACCACAGCTCCCTTTCCAAATCCAGGCCCCACACAACTTTCCATGGCTTACCCCAGACGCTTCACATGCCTTGGTTCAATCCATTGACAGCACATCAACCCTGGTATACCACATCATTCCAATTCACTCTATTCCTTGCAAGACTTTCACCCTCCTGCATGTTCAGGCCCCGATCACTCAAAATCTTTTTCACTCCATCTTTCCACCTCCAATTTGGTCTCCGACTTTTCCTCGTTCCCTCCACCTCTGACACATATATCCCCTGACACACATATCCCCTGGGGATAGGGGAGAAAGAATACTTCCCACGCATTTCTCACGTGTCGTAGAAGGCAACGAAAGGGGACGGGAGCGGGGGGGCCAGAAACCCTCCCCTCCTTGTATTTTAACTTTCTAAAAGGGGAAACAGAAGGAGTCACGTGGGGAGTGTTCATCCTCCTCGAAGGCTCAGATTGGGGTGTCTAAATGTGTGTGGATGTAACCAAGATGAGAAAAAAGGAGAGATAGGTAGTATGTTTGAGGAAAGGAACCTGGATGTTTTGGCTCTGAGTGAAACGAAGTTCAAGGGTAAAGGGGAAGAGTGGTTTGGGAATGCCTTGGGAGTAAAGTCAGGGGTTGGTGAGAGAACAAGAGCAAGGGAAAAAGTAGCACTACTCCTGAAACAGGAGTTGTGGGAGTATGTGACAGTGTGTTAGAAAGTAAATTCTAGATTGATATGGGTAAAACAGTTGATAGAGAGAGATGGGTGATTATTGGTGCATATGCACCTGGGCATGAGAAGAAAGATCATGAGAGGCAACTGTTTTGGGAGCAGCTGAATGAGTGTGTTAGTGGTTTTGATGCACAAGACCGGGTTATGGTGATGGGTGATTTGAATGCAAACGTGAGTAATGTGGAAGTTGAGGGAATAATTGGTATACATGGGGAGTTCAGTGTTGTAAATGGAAATGGTGAAGAGCTTGTAGATTTATGTGCTGAAAAAGGACTGGTGATTGGGAATACCTGGTTTAAAAAGAGAGATATACAAAAGTATACATAAGTAAGTAGGAGAGATGGCCGGAGAGCGTAACTGGATTATGTGTTGATAGGCGCACGAAAGAGAGACTTTTGGATGTTAATGTACTGAGATGTGCAACTGGAGGGATGTCTGATCATTATCTTGTGGAGGCGAAGGTGAAGATTTGTAGAGGGTTTCAGAAAAGAAGATCTCGAGAATGTTGGGGTGAAGAGAGTAGTGAGAGTAAGTGAGCTTGGGAAGGAGACTTGTATGACGAAGCAGCAAGAGACTGAGTACAGAATGGAAAAAGGTGAGAACAAAGAAGTAAGATTATAAGTGAAAGAGAAGAGAGAAGCATTTGGACGATTTTTGCAGGGAAAAAATGCAAATGAGTGGGAGATGTATAAAAGAAAAAGGCAGGAGGTCAAGAGAAAGGTGCAAGAGGTGAAAAAGAGGGCAAATGAGAGTTGGGGTGAGAGAGTATCATTAAATTTTAGGGAGAATAAAAAGATGTTTTGAAAGGAGGTAAATAAAGTGCACAAGACAAGGGAACAAATGGGAACTTCAGTGAAGGGGCTAATGGAGAGGTGATAACAAGTAGTGGTGATGTGAGAAGGAGATGGAGTGAGTATTTTGAAGGTTTGTTGAATGTGTTTGTTGATAGAGTGGCAGATATAGGGTGTTTTGGTCGAGGTTGTGTGCAAAGTGAGAGGGTTAGGGAGAATGATTTGGTAAACATGATTTGGTAAACAGAGAAGAGGTAGTAAATGCTTTGCGGAAGATGAAAGCCGGAAAGTCAGCGGGTTTGGATGGTATTGCAGTGGAATCTATTAAAAATGGGGGTGACTGTATTGTTGACTGGTTGGTAAGGTTATTCAATGTATGTATGATTCATGGTGAGGTGCATGAAGATTGGCGGAATGCGTGCATAGTGCCATTATACAAAGACAAAGGGGATAAGAGTGAGTGCCCAAATTACGGAGGTATAAGTTTGTTGAGTATTCCTGGGAAATTATATGGGAGGGTATTGATTGAGAGGGTGAAGGCATGTACAGAGCATCAGATTGGGGAAGAGCAGTGTGGTTTCAGAAGTGGTAGAGGATGTGTGGATTAGGTGTTTGCTTTGAAGAATGTATGCGAGAAACACTTAGAAAAGCAAATGGATTTCTATGTAGCATTTATGGATCTGGAGAAGGCATATGATAGAGTTGATAGAAATGCTCTGTGGAAGGTATTAAGAATATATGGTGTGGGAGGCAAGTTGTTAGAAGCAATGAAAAGTTTCTATCGAGAAAGTAAGGCATGTGTACGTGTAGGAAGAGAGGAAAGTGATTGGTTCTCAGTGAATGTAGGTTTGCGGCCGGGGTGTGTGATGTCTCCATGGTTGTTTAATTTGTTTATGGATGGGGTTGTTAGGGAGGTGAATGCAAGAGTTTTGGAAAGAGGGGCAAGTATGCAGTCTGTTGTGGATGAGAGAGCTTGGGGAGTCAGTCAGTTGTTGTTCGCTGATGATAGAGCACTGGTGGCTGACTCATGTGAGAAACTGCAGAAGCTGGTGACTGAGTTTGGTAAAGTGTGTGAAAGAAGAATGTTAAGAGCAAATGTGAATAAGAGCAAGGTTATTAGGTACAGTAGGGTTGAGGGTCAAGTCAATTGGGAGGTAAGTTTAAATGGAGAAAAACTGGAGGAAGTGAAGTGTTTTAGAAATCTGGGAGTGGATTTGGCAGCGGATGGAATCATGGAAGCGGAAGTGAATTATAGGGTGGGGGAGGGGGTGAAAATTCTGAGAGCCTTGAAGAATGTTTGGAAGTCGAGAACATTATCTCGGAAAGCAAAAATGGCTATGTTTGAAGGAATAGTGGTTCCAACAATGTTGTATGGCTGCGAGGCGTGGGCTATGGATAGAGTTGTGTGCAGGAGGGTGGATGTGCTGGAAATGAGATGTTTGAGGACAATATGTGGTGTGAGGTGGTTTGATCGAGTAAGTAATGAAAGGGTAAGAGATGTGTGGAGATAAAAAGAGTGTGGTTGAGAGAGCAGAGAAGGGTGTTTTGAAATGGTTTGGTCACATGGAGAGAATGAGAGAGGAAAAATTGACCAAGAGTATATACGTGTCAGTGATGGAGGGAACGAGGAAGAAGTGGGAGACCAAATTGGAGGTAGAAAGATGGGGTGAAAAAGATTTTGAGTGATCGGGGCCTGAACATGCAGGAGGGTGAAAAACGTGAAAGGAATAGAGTGATTTGGAACGATGTGGTATACTGGGGTCGACGTGCTATCAATGGATTGAACCAGGGCATGTAAAGCGTCTGTGGTAAACCATGGAAAGTTGTGTGGGGCCTGGATGTGGAAAGGGAGCTGTGGTTTCGGTGCATTATTACATAACAGCTAGAGACTGAGTGTGAATGAATGGGGCCTTTGTTGTCTTTTCCTGGCGCTACCTCGCACACATGAGGGGGAGGGGGTTGTTATTCCATGTGTGGCGAGGTGGCGGTGGGAATAAATAAAGGCAGAGATTATGAATTATGTACATGTGTATATATGTATATGCCTGTGTGTGTATATATATGTGTACATTGAGATGTATAGGTATGTATAGTTGCGTGTGTGGACATGTATGTATATACATGTGTATGTGGGTGGGTTGGGCCATTCTTTCGTCTGTTTCCTTGCGCCACCTCACTAACATGGGAGACAGCGACAAAGCAAAATAATAATAGATAGTGCTAGAAAAAGACAACAAAGGCCCCATTCATTCACACTCAGTCTCTACCTGTCATGTAATAATGCACCGAAACCACAGCTCCCTTTCCACATCCAGGCCCCACACAACTTTCCATGGTTTACCCTAGACACTTTACATGGCTTGGTTCAATCCATTGACAGCACGTCGACCCTGGTATACCACATCGTTCCAATTCACTCTATTCCTTGCACGCCTTTCACCCTCCTGCATGTTCAGGCCCCGATCACTCAAAATCTTTTTCACCCCATCTTTCCACCTCCAATTTGGTCTCCCACTTCTTCCTCGTTCCCTCCATCACTGACATGCATATACTCTTGGTCAATCTTTCCTCACTCATTCTCTCCATGTGACCAAACCATTTCAAAACACCCTTCTCTGCTCTCTCAACCACACTCTTTTTATTACCACACATCTCTCTTACCCTTTCATTACTTACTCAATCAAACCACCTCACATCATATATTGTCCTCAAACATCTCAATCTCATTTCCTGCACATCCACCCTCCTGCGCACAACTCTATCCATAGCCGACACCTCGCAACCACATAACATTGTTGGAACCACTATTCCTTCAAACATACCCATTTTTGCTTTCTGAGATAATGTTCTCGACTTCCAAACATTCTTCAACACTCCCAGAATTTTCACCCCCTCCCCCAACCTATGATTCACTTCCGCTTTCATGGTTCCATCCGCTGCCAAATCCACTCCCAGATTTCTAAAACACTTCACTTCCTCCAGTTTTTCTCCATTCAAACTCACCTCCCAATTGACTTGACCCTCAACTCTACTGTACCTAATAACCTTGCTCATACACATTTACTCTCAACTTTCTTCTTTCACACACTTTACCAAACTCAGTCACCAGCTTCTGCAGCTTCTCACATGAATCAGCCACCAGCGCTGTATCATCAGCGAACAACGACTGACTCACCTCCTAAGCTCTCTCATCCACAACTGACTGCATACTTGCCCCTCTTTCCAAAACTCTTTCATTCACCTTCCTAACAACCCTATCCATAAACAAATTACACAGCCATGGAGACATCACACACCAATGCCGCAAACCTACATTCACTAAGAACCAATCACTTTCCTCTCTTCCTACACGTACACATGCCTTACATCCTTGATAAAAACTTTTCACTGCTTCTACCAACTTGCCTCCCATACCATATATTCTTAGTACCTTCCACAGAGCATCTCTATCAACTTTATCATATGCCTTCTTCAGATCGATAAATGCTACATACAAATCCATTTCCTTTTCTAAGTATTTCTCACATACATTCTTCAAAGCAAACACCTGATCCACACATCCTCTACCACTTCTGAAACCACATTGCTATTCCCCAATCTCATGCTTTATACATGCCTTCACCCTCTCAATCAATACCCTCCCATATAATTTACCAGGAATACTCAACAAACTTATACCTCTGTAATTTGAGCACTCACTCTTATCCCCTTTGCCTTTGTACAATGGCACTATGCAAGCATTCCGACAATCCTCAGGCACCTCACCATGAATCATTTATTATTTATCATTTTATTTTGCTCTGTTGCTGTCTCCCGCGTTTGCGAGGTAGCGCAAGGAAACAGACAAAAGAAATGGCCCAACCCACCCCCAATACACATGTATATATATACACGTCCACACACGCAAATATACATACCTATACATCTCAATGTACACATGCATATATACCCATGCACACAATTCACACTGTCTGCCTTTATTCATTCCCATCGCCACCTCGCCACACATGGAATAACATCCACCTCCCCCCTCATGTGTGCGAGGTAGCGCTAGGAAGAGACAACAAAGGCCCCATTCGTTCACACTCAGTCTCTACCTTTCATGTAATAATGCCCGAAACCACAGCTCCCTTTCCACATCCAGGCCCCACACAACTTTCCATGGTTTACCCCAGACGCTTCACATGCCCTGATTCAATCCACTGACAGCACGTCAACCCCGGTATACCACATCGATCCAATTCACTCTATTCCTTGCACGCCTTTCACCCTCCTGCATGTTCAGGCCCCGATCACTTAAAATCTTTTTCACTCCATCTTTCACCTCCAATTTGGTCTCCCACTTCTCCTCGCTCCCTCCACCTCTGACACATATATCCTCTTGGTCAATCTTTCCTCACTCATTCTCTCCATGTGACCAAACCATTTCAAAACACCCTCTTCTGCTCTCTCAACCACACACTTTTTATTTCCACACATCTCTCTTACCCTTACATTACTTACTCGATCAAACCACCTCACACCACACATTGTCCTCAAACATCTCATTTCCAGCACATCCACCCTCCTGCACACAACTCTATCCATAGCCCACGCCTCGCAACCATACAACATTGTTGGAACCACTATTCCTTCAAACATACCCATTTTTGCTTTCCGAGATAATGTTCTCAACTTCCAAACATTCTTCAAGGCTCCCAGGATTTTCGCCCCCTCCCCACCCTATGATTCACTTCCGCTTCCATGGTTCCATCCACTGCCAGATCCACTCCTAGATATCTAAAACACTTTACTTCCTCCAGTTTTTCTCCATTCAAACTTACCTCCCAATTGACTTGACCCTCAACCCTACTGTACCTAATAACCTTGCTCTTATTCACAATTACTCTTAATTTTCTTCTTTCACACACTTTACCAAAAATCAGTCACCATGAATCATACATACACTAAATAACCTTACCAACCAGTCAACAACACCGTCACCCCATTTTTTAATAAATTTCACTGCAATACCATCCAAACCCGCTGCCTTGCCGGCTTTCATCTTCCGCAAACCATTTACTACCTCTTCTCTATTTACCAAATCATTTTCCCTAACCCTCTCACTTTGCACACAACCTCGACCAAAACAACCTATATCTGCCACTCTATCACCAAACACATTTAACAAACCTTCAAAATACTCACTCCATCTCCTTCTCACATCACCACTACTTGTTATCACCTCCCCATTAGCCCCCTTCACTGAAGTTCCCATTTGTTCCCTTGTCTTATGCACTTTATTTACCTCCTTCCAAAACATCTTTTTATTCTCCCTAAAATTTAATGATACTCTCTCACCCCAACTCTCATTGGCCCTCTTTTTCACTTGCACCTTTCTCTTCACCGCCTGCCTCTTTCTTTTATACATCTCCCACTCATTTGCATTCTCTACCGCCTGCCTCTTTCTTTTATACATCTCCCACTCATTTGCATTATCTCCCTGCAAAAATCATCCAAATGCCTCTCTTCTCTTTCACTAATAATCTTACTTTTTCATCCCACCACTCACTACCCTTTCTAATCTGTCCACCTCCCACGCTTCTCATGCCACAAGCATCTTTTGCGCAAGCCATCACTGCTTCCCTAAATACATCCCATTCCTCCCCCACTCCCCTTACCTCCTTTGTTCTCACCTTTTTCCTTTCTGTACTCAGTCTCTCTTGCTACTTCCTCACACAAGTCTCCTTCCCAAGCTCACTTACTCTCACCACTCTCTTCACCCCAACATTCACTCTTCTTTTCGGAAAACCTCTACAAATCTTCACCTTCGCCTCCACAAGATAATGATCAGACATCCCTCCAGTTGCACCTCTCAGTATATTAACATCCAACAGTCTCACTTTCGCGCGCCTATCAATTAACACGTAATCCAATAACGCTCTTTGGCCATCTCTCCTACTTACATACGTATACTTATGTATATCTCGCTTTTTAAACCAGGTATTCCCAATCACCAGTCCTTTTTCAGTACATAAATCTACAAGCTCTTCACTATTTCCATTTACAACACTGAACACCCCATTTATACCAATTATTCCCTCAAATGCCACATTACTCACCTTTGCATTTAAATCACCCATCACTATAACCCAGTCTTGTGCATCAAAACTACTAACACACTCATTCAGCTGCTCCCAAAACACTTGCCTTTCATGATCATTCTTCTCATGCCCAGGTGCATATGCACCAATAATCACCCATCTCCCTCCATCAACTTTCAGTTTTACCCATATCAATCTACAGCTTACTTTCTTACCCTCTATCACATACTCCCACAACTCCTGTTTCAGGAGTAGTGCTACTCCTTCCCTTGCTCTTGTCCTCTCACTAACTCCTGACTTTACTCCCAAGACATTCCCAAACCACTCTTCCCCTTTACCCTTGAGCTTCGTTTCACTCAGAGCCAAAACATCCAGGTTCTTTTCCTCAAACATACTACCTATGTCTCCTTTTTTCTCATCTTGGTTACATCCACACACATTTAGACACCCCAATCTGAGCCTTCGAGGAGGATGAGCACTCCCCGCGTGACTCCTTCTTCTGTTTCTCCTTTTAATAAGTCAAAATACAAGGAGGGGAGGATTTCTAGCCCCCCTCCTTCCGTCCCCTTTAGTCGCCTTCTACGACACGTGAGGAATGTGTGGGAAGTATTCTTTCTCCCCTATCCCCAGGGATAATAGATATATACTCTCTCTAAATATACTCATCATCTAAGTTAGGTGGAATGCCTTCTTGGCTCACCTAGTATTACATAAGTTATTGCAAAATTGGTTCATCGCATAAGCTTCATTACATACATTACGTACTTTCTCATATGTAGGTTTTTACCAAGTCAATGCAAAAAGTGGATGCAATCTTAGAATTTCAGGAGTCTCGTTATCTTGTTATTAACAACAAGGTGTTGTAACAGTCACATAGGTCAAAAACCCAGGCTGTGGAAATGAGTTACTTGATTGAATGAAGAAAGTAATAAGGGTGTGAATCAGTGGTTTGGTATGGCAAAGAATGCAAAGCAAATAATTGGAGAGTAGCATTGTGGGTAAAACATAATACTATGAGGTGGTATGGGCAAGTCAAAAGAATGCAATGCAGAATTTACAAGGAGAGTTTACAAGTCCAATTTAAAGGAATAGGTATGAAGAAAGACCACCTATGGCATGATGAATTAGAGTGGAATAGTACTGGATGGCAAGATATGGGGGAAGAATGTGTGTAATGGTGTATGCGAGGGAGGCATGCATGGACAGGGATAAGTGGAAACTTTTGCTAAGGCCACCCCTTGATGGGAGTTCCTAAAGGAAAGAATGGACATAAGACAAAGGTTTTGTGATATCTCTTGCAGGGTTTGTTTAGACCTATCCTTAAAAGGCTTTAATTTTTTTCACATTTTATAAATATTCTAATTTGTGTTCAAATATTTTGCTGCAAACTTTACAATTCACATAACATTTCCAGACATGTCAAAGTGCCAATAGTACTACAAACAGCCTAGCCTAATATAGTTTGCCCTAGTTGAGAAAGCCATCAGTATAGATGCAATGGGCTTTGTTTTTACAGTCCAAAGTTTCTGTAAATGCTCAAAAGCAATAGTTTTAGCTAAGTGTTGAAGGTGATGGAAATTAGCACTTTGGGTGGATAAGTAGGTGCAGTAATGTCAAAGGGAGTTATTTGCCAGGAAGATGGGTAGTAATGCTGCTTCCTTATCTTACACAAATTATGTACTCCATACACTGTCGTATGACTGACTGTTAATTGGATCCACTTTTGAGTCACTTGTGCCATGACATACATGGTCAAATATTCTTTGGAGACAACATTTATCTCAATAACCATACAGACTTTCAGTTCTATCATAATACAGGTTCAAGTATTCTATTCTCAATGCTAGGTATACTCAGCTCTATCCACTTGTCGAGTACTGTAGTGGTCTTCAGCAACCAAGTATGATTCTTATGGCCTTATATTACATTCTTTCAAATCTACCAATATATTTTTTTATTTGTTATACTTTGTCGCTGTCTCCCGCGTTTGCGAGGTAGCGCAAGGAAACAGACGAAAGAAATGGCCCAACCCCCCCCCCCATACACATGTATATACATACGTCCACACACGCAAATATACATACCTACACAGCTTTCCATGGTTTACCCCAGACGCTTCACATGCCTTGATTCAATCCACTGACAGCACGTCAACCCCGGTATACCACATCGCTCCAATTCACTCTATTCCTTGCCCTCCTTTCACCCTCCTGCATGCTCAGGCCCCGATCACACAAAATCTTTTTCACTCCATCTTTCCACCTCCAATTTGGTCTCCCTCTTCTCCTTGTTCCCTCCACCTCCGACACATATATCCTCTTGGTCAATCTTTCCTCACTCATCCTCTCCATGTGCCCAAACCACTTCAAAACACCCTCTTCTGGTCTCTCAACCACGCTCTTTTTATTTCCACACATCTCTCTTACCCTTACGTTACTCACTCGATCAAACCACCTCACACCATACATTGTCCTCAAACATCTCATTTCCAGCACATCCATCCTCCTGCGCACAACTCTATCCATAGCCCACGCCTCGCAACCATACAACATTGTTGGAACCACTATTCCTTCAAACATACCCATTTTTGCTTTCCGAGATAATGTTCTCGACTTCCACACATTCTTCAAGGCCCCCAGGATTTTCGCCCCCTCCCCCACCCTATGATCCACTTCCGCTTCCATGGTTCCATCCGCTGCCAGATCCACTCCCAGATATCTAAAACACTTCACTTCCTCCAGTTTTTCTCCATTCAAACTCACCTCCCAATTGACTTGACCCTCAACCCTACTGTACCTAATAACCTTGCTCTTACTCACATTTACTCTTAACTTTCTTCTTCCACACACTTTTCCAAACTCAGTCACCAGCTTCTGCAGTTTCTCACATGAATCAGCCACCAGCGCTGTATCATCAGCGAACAACAACTGACTCACTTCCCAAGCTCTCTCATCCCCAACAGACTTCATACTTGCCCCTCTTTCCAAAACTCTTGCATTTACCTCCCTAACAACCCCATCCATAAACAAATTAAACAACCATGGAGACATCACACACCCCTGCCGCAAACCTACATTCACTGAGAACCAATCACTTACTCAACTTTTTTTTTTTTTTTTTTATACTTTGTCGCTGTCTCCCGCGTTTGCGAGGTAGCGCAAGGAAACAGACGAAAGAAATGGCCCAACCCCCCCCCCCCCATACACATGTACATACATACAAATCTACCAATAGCTCTGTTTTTATGTATGAGTAATTAATGCCCATATTCTGAGTCAATGATAATTGAGAACCCAATGATATAGAGACTACTGTCATCATGGGTATTGTCATCAACTGTTCATATTAATAGTCACTTTCTCAACATGTCTCAGGGTAGAAGTCAGCTGTCGGGAGGGAGGCATACTAACATGAGTACCTGGAGTGTAAATGAAGTGAATGAAGCTTAATAAAAAATGCGCATGATACAGGCTCTCACAGTTTTTCTTTCCTGTTGTAGATTATTCATTTTTTGATTCAACTCTTAACAGATAGGAGACTTTGTGTTCTTTGCTTTTATTGAAACTGACTTCTGCCTTGTGAATGGCAGCTTGAGGAAACCAAAATTTACATAGACACTCCAGTTGGGTACCAACTTATATGATGATGAAGGTAAAAAGATGAAGTCACATATTAGTAGTGGTTTTTCTTGCAGTGCTTTTACTTCTGTAGGGGCTAAACTTTCTCTGAATTCCTTTCACATCTGCTTGTAATGTTTCTCCTTTACAATTATTTGTTTGGCATTTATTATTCCATGCAATTTAGTTAGGAATGCCACTACATGTACACATCAAGATGGAAGGGAAGGAGCATGAACTTCCTCTTGCCAAAAAACAACTGGTAACGCTCCTTCATTTAATCAGGTAAAGCGAAGAAAGAGTCTAAGATGGGTGAACCACACCTGGGATCCCTGATCACAAGAGGAGGGTATGGATCAAGGTTGCTGATGTGTTTAACAGAATGATTCCAGACCAAGAACATTGGTCAGGCCAATACCTCAAGCAATGTTTTGAACATGTTAAAATATAGTTAGTTAAATAATACAATTGCTGATCATTGACTACAAAAGGTATTTTCATATACCTATTACCATGGGGTGTTATATTTGTAAGTTTATTCAAAAAACCAATAAGCAGTTTCACTGTAAAATAGTGTGTGTAGCTTAAGCCATACGAGTACCCTATTGCAGTCCACAGAATTTAACAGTAGTTTAATAAGTGTACTTTGCATTGTGTAACATATTTCAAAATTCAATGTTACCTTCTTGTGTTGAAAAAATGAAAAAAATATTTCATTTAACAGAAAGACAATCGCTATAATAGAAGCTCCATGCAACTTATGGCGGCCCTCCACAGAGTCCTTCCAAACCCAGTGATAAGATAGCCATTGCCTTCTGAATGATGGAGGTTGAACTAAATTTGGGTGACGATGCACTCAAGACATTTACTGCAATCCCAGTGACTGAGGCTGGATATTTCATAGATCATGTTCTACTTAGGTGATAGTTTTAAAAGAAAAATGTATATGTGACAAACTGTTGCTAGCCACAAGTTATTTTGAATAAATATTGATAGATTTTCATGGATGTTTTAATCTTAATAGTTATGACATGCCCAATCATCCTTATAGATATAAAAGCTTATAAATTACATGAAAAACAGCTGCACACCAAAGGCTTTCGGACAACCAAATTCAAAAAGTAAATATGAAAATCTGAATGAATACCCGAGTTACAGTAATGCTTCTTTTCATTCTACAGATGTGGAAGCTCGTCAACAGGGTGAGCCTTCTAATGTACCACTAACAGTAGTGCAAATACTTTTCCTACCACCTACCACTCCAGCAGCTCACCTTTTCAACCATATGCCTTTTTCCTCAAGTGCACCTTACTCTCGACATTCATCAACCAACATGGTATAACCATCTAGCCTGTCTATGCCATTTCTTCTTTGTCCTTCTCCCTTCTGTGGAAATACTCACTCTCCCTATACATCCCATAGTCTTCAACCAATTTCCTCTCCACATTCACCTTCTGACACACCTCAGATTTCACCTATACGTACCTCAGGCACTTTCAGTGCACCAAGGCCTCCAGTGGAGCTCACTGGTTGAAGGACCAACTATGTTTGCCAAGAAGTATATTTCATGCCAAAGGAAGCAAGAATTCTACTTACTGAAATTGCAGATAAAGGAGTTATATGCAGCAGAAACAGTAGAACACAAAGTCAAAATGACTAATTAAGCAATAAAAAAAGATGTATTAAGGAATCATAATGTTGATAACATTCCAAAAGCTAATTGTTTTACAAATTGAATAGTTGCATTAAAAGATCATCCTAAAACACTGGGCAAAACGGCAGAATTTTAAAATAGTCTGGGATCTTTCACAGCCCATATCAATGTGGTTAAAAACCTAATTTACTGAGAACAGCTGAAATCCTTGGAATGCAGTAGACAGGAAAAGTATAACATCACCTATACATCGAAAATCCTAAGTTATGGTTCCCAACTTACATTCAGAAATACCATCCTACTAGTACACCATGTGTGTAAGGCTTTGTAAAATAATACACGAGGGCTGCAACTTCCAACAGCTCAGTCAAACAACAACCAAAGTCAACAGCCTGGGCCCAGCCCAAACCATGTGGGGTGGAGACCCCTAAAGATTTCACCAAGTAATTGCTTGACTTAGCCAAGGATAATGTTTCTTAGTCATTTGCATTACTTTAGCAGTCTTTGAAAACTGCTCACGGGATTTATGAGGATATGACTAAACCTAAAAAAAACATGCAGGAGGGTGAAATGCGTGCAAGGAATAGAGTGAATTGGAACGATGTGGTATACCGGGGTCGACGTGCTGTCAATGGATTGAACCAGGGCACATGAAGCGTCTGGGGTAAACCATGGAAAGTTCTGTGGGGCCTGGATGTGGAAAGGGAGCTGTGGTTTCGGTGCATTATACATGACAGCTAGAGACTAAGTGTGAACGAATGTGGCCTTTGTTGTCTTTTCCTAGCGCTACCTCGTGCACATGCAGGGGGAAGTGGTTGTCATTTCACGTGTGGCGGGGTGGCGACGGGAATGAATTAGGGCAGACAGTATGAATTATGTACATGTGTATACATGTATATGACTGTGTGTGTATATGTATACGTTGAGATGTGTAGGTATGTATATTTGCATGTGTGGACATGTATGTATATACATGTGTATGTGGGTGGGTTGGGCCATTCTTTCGTCTGTTTCCTTGTGCTACCTCGCTAACGCAGGAGACAGCAACAAAGTATAATAAAGAAATAAAAATGACAACCATATGAATAAAGGGTTCTTTTTTTTTAGAGACATCCTTTAAATGAGGTATTTCTCCTGCATTTCTTCCCCATGAAAAGAAACTAAAATGAGTAACCTCTCAAAGTTTCAATAAAATTCTTAAAGTATTAAGCCAGCTATCATAAACAACAATTTTACCAAATATTTTCAAAGCATTTCTTTGAAGAGTCAAATAACTAAACCAGTAAAGTACTATGGAAACCTAGTTTTGCATAAAATCATTCTAAAATCAGTGGGTTATGTTAGATTAGGTTTGTTTTATAATGATATTATGTTGTGTACCCCTCAATTTCCCTTAACTTCATAGTCCTCCCCACTTCTGGTAAGTTCAAGACTGATGGTGTCGTATATCCATGAAAATATTTTGTTTAATTATCGATTACAAGTGGGTTCAAGACTGCTAGGATTATAGGCCCATAATAATATTCATTTTTCTAAACCATAATTAGTACCACTGTGCTGAGGGGGAAAATTACTAATAAATAAAAACCTCTTTTCATCCAAAATCCTCGTTTTTTTTTTTAAAACACTTACTCTAAGAACTTTTGTCATTTATAATATATAATCAAAAGTCTCCCAAGTGTTAATCAAACTAATACCAGGAATTACTTCATTTTTGATTAATTAAAGTAAATTTCTTTTCTACCCACTTGCTGAAAATTGCAGGAACAGTTCTGAAGGCACTACAACTGATTATCTTACTTCTCGAGCTCACACATTACTACTCATAGTACTTGCTTATCTGGTTTACTCTTACATAAAACACAAAATGTGGTTTAAAAATGAGAGGATATAGCTTCAGTTTAAAAACAATAGTGCTGAACTCCAGAGAAGAGACACAACACAAGCAGCAGCTCAACTGGCACCTTATTTTCTTAGTTCACACATCATATTGTACTGAAAACGCTTGCTGGTTCATTCATATGAGACAATATCATATTAGAGATGTTAATACACACCTTTCTTGGCAGAGCTGTGGTGTTGATAATTAATGGAAAGGCCTGTTATGCAGTCCCCGACAACAAACTGTCTCTCAATCATTCAGTGGCATCAAAACATTTACAAAAATGAAAAACATTCCTATTCTTGCATACAGTGTGCTTCTCCTACAGCTTTTAAAAACTTAATACATGCCAAGTACATAATTTTAGCCATTCTGGTATCTGCAACATAACCATTATTTTTACCTGTGACAACTCTTAATGGCTCTGGGTCTATCTGTACTTTGTCAATCTAGTTTTTCCACACCAGTTGCAGTACATGGGACTGACACAAAGCCATTTATAGGAGACATAGCCAATTTTTTTTTTCAATATTCAATGCACAAAGTCCACTTCTACCATCCCAAATTCCTTTGCCGAAAACTTAGGTTTTCTCTTCACAAATGACAAAGTCAAGACTTTCATATGCGGAGTTTATGAATTTAAGAATGGCATTTCACAATCAGACCATCCAGGCTGTGCATGTTATTAAGGTTGTGGCTCCCAAAAAGCTTGTTCAACCAAAAACCTAATCCAGCACCCAGCACCCTGAGCCCAGCCCAGGCTGTGGAGGTGAAGACCCCAAAACTTCACTAGGCATCCACCAGATATGTTTTTGTGCGTGCAAGAACATTAGCATAAATAACAGTGACATTCTTGATTATTTTTGAAACTGATTTCAGTAATGCATTTTCAGTATACTGAACAAAGTGAGGCTAAGTACTCCACCCTGAGGAGTGTCAAGAAGTATGTCTTTAACTTCGCCTCTGTAACCTTGAAATGGAGAGGTAACTGAATATCCAGTGCAGGAGTTGAGCACCTTTACATATCTATGCTACCATATATATAATAAATTGCAGCTTCTAAGTCACGAAATGTGGTGTCTGTCCCCATGAACTGTTAAGAAAGTACATGCATTACTCCCTTTACTAGCAGACTCTCCCATCACATTCCCATTATGTAGCTTTAACGTTGAATAAAATGATCAAGCCATATCTTCAGAGATTTGGATCCTAGCTGAAGGTTACCTAAGTAGGTTTTCTTCTGTCTCATGTACTTATAATAAGCATTTATGCCATAACTTGATTTCCAACTATTTTGGTTACCTTGGGAGACAGTGGAGTGGATTACTGCACTTCCAATTTTCTCTGTACTCTTCATATTGCAGATTATGAATTCATTTAGGTTGTAAGCAAGCCCAAGAGCTGATACTCCCTTGCCAGCAACAGCACATCCTAAGATGTCAAGCTTTGTGTTTGTAATGTAAGGGCAGTTCTCTTTCATCTCACTGCTGGTTATGGGGTAGGACAAGATGCTGCTGGATGTCTGGATCACATATTAATCCTTAAAAGGTGGGTGATATTACCTAACATTCTTATGGTAGAAGCCAGCAAACGTTATGTAACGTTGGGCTATTTTGCATCATAATTGTTTTTTGAATTTTGGCTGTGTGGCATCGCTGTCAACTGCTATCAAGTCACCTATTTACCCATTCCTATAAACATCTATTCTCGTGCGCCCATCAGTGGTCAGTGCCAATGCTAGCTGTTATGTGACGTTTGTATAGTAGTAGGCAGGCAATGCTACATAAAGCTGGGCCCTTTTGCATTGTAATTGTATGGTGAAATTGGGTGAAGTGGCATCTCTGACATGTACTATCATGTGCTCCGTTTAGACACACCTGTAAGCAGCAACCTACGCTTGCCCAGCTGGGGTCAACGTCGGTATTAGCCAAGACAATGGGAGCAGGGAAAAGAGGTGCCTAGCACATCCCTCCACTCACAGCCTGCTATGATGCAGTATCATGTAAGAAGCACCTTTTACCTTCATTTTTCATCCAATTATATCTCTTACCTTTGTTTTTCATTCAATTTTATCTATGTAAGTATGCATTGGTTTATTCCTTGATGCTTTATTATTCCACAATATGCTGCCTTACATGGATGTATCCAACTCACGCTGATGTATAAGAAAAACGTTACCAGCCTTTAATGGGTAAACAAACACAAACAGAGTGGGGTACAAGAAAATCATAACTGCAAGCATACCCAAATCACACAAATAACAGAGATCTGCACACAACGGTGGTAACAGAGAGATTGACTCACTGGTGAGAATATGGTGCACTCTCCCAGGACCCACACTTACTCCATCCAACGACCCTCACTGAAGTTTTGGGACACTATCTACCATGCTGATGCTCCCTCAAAAGCATCAGCACATCTTAAGACTTCTAGCTTCACTTCAAAGGTCAGAGCGGTTATCTTCCTTTCAAATGTCGACTCTGGGGTAAAAGATGTTTCGGAATGTTTGGATGCCATATCAACAAACACATACACAGCAGGTTGCAGGAAAACCATATTAGCAAGTATACTCAAATCCCACAAGAACCACAAATCAACACACGTGTTAATACGAGACTGATCCGCTGGCAGGAATATGGTGCTTTTGAATCACGACCCTCACTTCCTCCACTCACCAAACCCTCACTGAAGATCTGGCACACTTACTACCCCTCACACCCACATACTAGCAAATTCTGAACACACAAAGAGGGCTGATCGAAGTAGGTTTCTTACATAAAAAAGAAATCATATATAGTGATCCAAACAAAGAGAGGATGTCGTGATACAGTGGTGTAAACTTTTGCCATGTGTGAAACCATTTATGTTTGTGGACATATGTTCTTTAATTCTATACAGACACTTGATGAGCACCATCCCCTCAAAAGTTTTTCATAGACACCTCATCAGGAAGATGGGGCAAAATCCATCAGGTTGATTATGTCTAGGTACTGGTACAATTACACTGCTGGTCCAAGAGGAGATAAAATGACTCATGGTACAACTCATTACAGCTTTAATAAATGGTTACCTAAGACACTAACCATTGCCCCGGTAAGGGTTACATCAAACTCTGTAAATGGCATATCCCATTCATGTAGCTTGTTTAGCATTAACTTTTTAAGATCCATTCTTTCTTTGCTTCTGCTGTAAAAAAAAAAAAAAATCTCTCGTCTTAAGGTGACAGCATATTATAGCTAGAGTCCTCATCTTAGGTGACAGCATATCATAATTAGAAGTATTAGCCAATTTCATGATTACTTCATTAGTAGTTAAATGTTGGGAAGAGATACTCTTTTGTTTTTCCTTCCCAGGACAAGATTAGAGGGCGGTGTTGATTTAGTCCACTAACTACCTGTTCCTCATAATTTTGTCCAAGTCGCTCATCTCTTGCTGCTGCACAAGATGTTTTGAAATAGCATTTTGGGTGTTCAATTTTTTTATATCCTTTGCCTATTTGCTAAGCTATAAATCTGGGCTATTCCGTTTACAGGTTATTATAATGCTGGTGAGGCTTATTGTGTAGTCCTTTCCTTCCAGTCAATACCTAGTGAAGTCTTTGGGGAGGTCTTCACCCCCAACATCCTAGGCTGTTCAAAGGCTATTGGATTGGTTCAGAGGTAGACCAAACTGCTGGAAGCCACAGCCCTCATATCCACATAGCTCCCACAGCCTGGCTGTTCAGGTACATCTTGTAGGTACTTGTCCAGAGCACTCAAACTTCTCAACTCTGCATCACAATCTGTTTCTGGTGATAGCTGGCAAGGTGTTGCAGTGTCTTGGGTGTCAGATGTTTAAAGTGTTCTCTCTTTTTGTGCATATCACACCTTTATCTATAATCTCTGAAGTAGAATTCTAAAGACTTCCATGCTTGTCATGCCAGTAGGATGTTATTTCTGAATGTAAGTTAGAACCATACCTCTCGGGATTTTCAAGATATGTTTGATGATAAAGCTCTCTTGTTGGCACTCGAGAGATTATACCCTCCGAGATTCCAGCCATTCGTAGTAATTTAATACTTTAACATATTAGTAGGGGCTGAGAAAAATTTAAGATGGTGATATCTGCCATGTGCACATCTCTGTTTTGAGAAGTCTGCCATGTCATTTATTTCTAAAATGGTTTTTGGTTCACAGAATACCAATTCATATAACCTTTTCAAAATCTCATTCATCTCTTTGCAGTTGTCTGTAAAAATACCTTCTTCTATTTTAGGTGGACCAATGAAATTTGGGGTCCTGAACTTATGTTTTGTATGAGTGAAAGTATCTTGGGTAATATTTCATTCATTAATGGCTTTTCTTCCTTCCTGTGACATTTTTAGTTTATGATCTGGTCTGATAATACATTTACTTTCCTTTGCTGGGCTTATTTGAAATCTAGAGAGAATTATGAAACAAAGAAAAGACAAGCAAAAGTATATATAAAATATTGAAAGTGAAAGACCTGTCTTTTGAACTGTGCCAGGTCAAAGTTGTTTGGAAAGACTTCAGAAGGAAGAGAGATCCAAGGCTTCAACATGTAGGGAAAGAAGAGGGTATCAAAACGGCCCACCCTCAAGTTACCAATAGCCACACAATAATCATGTGATGCAGCAGCTTGCTAAGAAGTACTGTGAGGTCTAGCTAGTAGTGGGGGCATACAAGCAGCCAGCTCTTGGAAGCAAAAACCAAGATAATACCTAGAGACGATGGAAATTGAACCAACATTGCAGCATAGGGCAAGAGGGTCCAAGTTTAAAAGTCTGGGACAGTTCATAAGTCAGATTACCTCAAACTCAATTCTGTCAAGTAAGCATACAGAGTTAAATCAAACCCCAAACAAGGGAGCAGTACTCCAGAGAAGGATACATCTATCCCTTACATAAACAGAGCAACTGTTTAGAAGAGAAGTTCAACATCTAAAAAGGACATACAATTTCATAGAGGCAGACTTAGCTATTCCTGTAATGTTGGGTGTCAAAGAAAGAATGGATGTTACAGTAAGACCCAGAATGTTCATTGTGTCATGTGGTGGAATTACAGAAGGAAAGATGAGAGTTGTGTGGAGCTTTCAAGAAAGAGAGGGGTAGAAATTGGGTCTTGGAGGCATTAAAGTTAATGAGATTTTGTCTACCACGTTGAGATATCCTGTCAAAGTCGAGTTTATTGAGAAACCTGCATCAAGACGAGATGCAGATCAAATAAGAGAAAAGGGAGCAGAAATGAAGGATTTTGATTGAATGCAGTGTTGTATAGTCAGTGTATGAGTGAAATGGAATATTTATGGAGGAAATTGTTGAAAAAAAGGAGAAAAAGTGAAGGGGACAGGACAGAACTTTGAGGGGCACTGCTGTTGACGGAAAGAGGACAGGATGATCTATCAACAACCACAGAGGTAGATCAGCCTGAAAGGGAGCTAGATATGAAGGAGCAAAGTGAAGGGAAGCCAAAAGAGGGGAGCTTAGAGATGAGACCTCAATGCCACACCCTGTCAAAAGCCTTAGATGAGTCACAGGCAACTACATACAACTCCACAAAATCCTTCAAGAGTGATGACCAGACATACTCCACAAAATCCTTCAAGAGTGATGACCAGACATACTCCACAAAATCCTTCAAGAGTGATGACCAGACATACTCCACAAAATCCTTCAAGAGTGATGACCAGACATACTCCACAAAATCCTTCAAGAGTGATGACCAGACATTTACTTAGTAAGATAGGAAAGAATATCACCAGTGGATCTCGCCTTACAGAAGCCATACTGGTGATGAGAGAGAAGACTGTGATTTTCCAAGGTGTTTAAGGATATGGGAGTTGAGGAGGGACTCAAAGACTTTGGAAATGGAAGATGTCAATGCAAAAGACAATAGTTAAGAGTGGTCAGTGTGATGTATCAAGGAATGTTTCAAAGGAGAAGGAAAAGTTTTAGCTTTTAAACAGAAATGGAACAGACGAGCAAGCACATGTGCAAGTTCAGGGGCACATCCTTTCAGTACACATGGATGGATGCCATCAGGACCATAAGCCTTCCATGTGTCCAGAGAGAGAAGTGCTTTTTGGAGTCTGAAAAGATATTACAGGAAGAGGCATACGAATAGTAAAAGGAGCATCAGGGGATGAAGGAATGTTAAGTCATCCAAGGTGGAGTTAAGAGGAGAAACAGGAACCAAAGAGTGCTGCTTTGTTAACAAGAGACAGGTATAGTACCATCAGACTGGAGAAAAGAAAGGTAAGCAGACAAAAGTTAAGAGATGTCCTTAGCTACAGACCAGAATTTAGAGATGCCCTTAACCCTTGGAAGGGGCTGCTAGCGGGGAGGTGCCCTTAGAAGAGATACATTTATGAGTGTGATCAGATGAACCTACTAGGAGCGAGAATGTGTATTTATAACAGATGGATGAGAGGTTAAAAACAAATCCAGAATATTTGGGGAGCAGCCACAGTGGTCAGGTATATGGGAAGGGTAGATGATTTGCTCTAAATCAGTGAGAATGGAGAAGGTGGGGGCTTCGATCCCTCCACCATCTGTATGGAAGGAATTCAACCATTCCCTATGGTGAACACTGAAATCACCAAGGTAGAGGATCTCTGCTTGAAGGTGAGAGGATGTCACAGTCTCATGGAAAGAATTTAAAAAAATCGAAGGATATAAAATTTGTTGAACTTGGGAGAGCAATGGGGAAAACAGAGGACAAATGTGGTAGTAGGGAGACAGACTTTAAGCCACACATAACATCAAAGTCTGGAAACTCAAGGTCCACAAGGCATGCAACTGGTGTGTTTTTGTTGGAATAAGCACAAACACCACCTTTAAACCGGAATTGTGAGCGGAGGTTATAATGATGTGAAAAAGGGACTAGTGAGAACGGCGACAGGAATGAATAAGGGCAGACAGTATGAATTATGTACATGAGTATATATGTATATGTCTGTGTGTATATATATGTATACGTTGAGATGTGAAGGTGTATGTGGATGTGTATTTACATACATGTGTATGTGGATGGGTTGGGCCATTCTTTCATGTTTCCTTGCGCTACCTCGCTAACGCGGGAGACAGCGACAAAGTATGGTAAATAAATAAATACTAGACAGATGGTGTTCAACTGAGGAGAGGTTACTATGGAATCCACAAATGTTGGTATTTAATACTGAACAGATAAAGAGGAAGGTCTCACAGAGGGAATGATTGTGGGACTGCCAGAGTCCTCCCTCTCAATGGCAGGAGAGTCAGGCAGAAACCCAAAGATTCTTAACACCCCATGATGCCAGGCACTAAGGGCTACTGGTTTGACAGACTCTGTCATGATGATATCCATAAATATTTGATCGGACAGGAATTGGCAAGAGTCCTTAGGTGAAAAAAGTAATAATAATAAGCAAGGTTTGATCAGGTGAGTGGTACTTGTAAGAAGATGGTAGGATTAGCACAGCAGTCCAATTCCGATGAGACAAAGTAAGACCAACAATCTTGACATGGAAAGTGTAAGATGGTCTGGGTACCACTTTAACGTTCCTTAGTCAGGATGGTAGTACCACCCTGGGCAGTCAGTATGTCTGCATGTTTGGGGTACCAAAGTGGTCATGTCTGTATGTTTGGAGTACCAGTCATGTCATTTACTTAATCGTCCTCTATTATGGTACTTAGCAGCATCTCCCAGTGTACCTGACTTCCCATTGATCACATCTTACCACTTTATCCACTTAACATTGGGAGGAAAAAAGAAAATGTTGCATGTCCTGCCTAAGAAGTTCAGCCCATAAACCTCTTTTAACTTCTATTTGGATGTGATCTGAATATAAGGTGTTCAAGATGGTACTATTACATTTCAGGTCCAAAGTATTTGTAAAAATCTATCCTTCTGATATATCCTGCCCAAGTCTGAACCTATAGAGGAGGCTGCACAGAGATGAGATGCAGGCAGTGAGACTAAAGATGTCTGAGGATATGGGAGTTGTGGAGTGATTCAAAGACTTTTGAAATAGTAGATGTAAAAGCAACAGTGGGGTTAGAACAATCACCCTTCTTTGGGATTGGATGTACAAACACATGCTTCTAAGGAAGAGGAAAAGTTCTAGTTTTTAAAAATACATGGGAACAAGCAAGGACAGGTGCAAACTCAAGAGGCACATGCTTTCAGTAAACAGAGACGGATGCCACCAGGTCCATAAGCCTTGCTTGTCTGTAGAGAGAGAGGCTTTTAAGACAGTTCGAAAAGAGATTACAGGGAGGGGCATAGGATTAGTAAAAGGAGCATCAGGGGGTGAAGAAATGTTACGAGTCATCCAAGGCTGAGCATATATGAAACAAGAAACAGAACTGCGCTATCTACACGAGAGACAGCTACAGTATTACTCTTAGTATCTTACTCATCTGGCGACCATTGTGTATATGCCCTATTTTGCTCTTTGGAGGCCAATGAAATTTCTGGTCTCGTTTGTTTTTAGCATACATATGCACTGTTGTTTCAGTAATCAGCAAGGCTTCCATTACGTCACAGATATGTCATTGTTTACATCTTCCCATCTTATCGCATTACAAATAAAACTGTTCTGATTTCAGTGTGGATGTGAACAAATGAAGCCTTTATATTTCTGATCCTCACTAACACTGGAATGATAACATACGAAAAAAAGTAAAAGTAAAAAAAAGTTACTAAATTCACCTCCATTATTGCATGTCTTGTCCTTGTAGTTTAGCATTCAGAACTTGTTTTTACTTCAATAAGTTGTGACTGTGGTATTGTGTGTCTGAGATTGTAATTTATTAAGTTTACACAATGAAATCAAAACAGATATACTACTTGAAGAACAGAAGACCAAGGCATATCATCATCTCTACCTGGAAAATCCCAGTGGGAATAAACCCCATGTATTCACCACAAAACATGTATTTCTTCTGGATGGTTCTGTCACGTACTGAGAGAAGGAGAACTTCTCGTACTGTCTAAATAGGTCTCTTTTTTGGAATTGTTCATCTGAGCTGCTTCCAGTGGAAATGTTTGGGACATACAAACTATTGGAACTTGAGCTAAGGTAAGACTAAAAATCACTGAGGCTGTACTTTCTGGAATTCTGAGAAGAGATGTATACTTTCGTTTCCACCAGCAAAAATAATCCCCTACTAGTAAGAGGCAGGGAGAAACAACCAAAGTGCAGCAAGCATTAAAAGAGAAAATATTTTGAACACCCACTGGGCCCAACATTGCACTGTCTGCAGACATCAGAAACCCTAAAGCTTTAGTGAAGAAATCGTGCTGCCCTCCAGACAAGCTGTAGTGGTGCATATGAGTCTATGCTCAGCAGCTTCCAACATCCTTGGTGACCAACATCACAAATCAACAGTCTCGACCCATCCAACACACATAAGGTACGAGACTTCTTGAGTCTGTGCTAGATGAGTTAGATGCATATCTTCCCTTGGAACAAGACCAAAACAAATCACTTTTGCTTGTCACAGCAAGATAGCAATTTCCTCCTGATTAGTCTAGAAACAACTTTACTAAATACATCATGAACCTGTCTCCATCTTAGGTGTGGTAGGCTGAAGACCCCAAAGATCTTGGGATAGGGTTTCTGAGAGGGTCAAAGCAGGATTCTAAAGCTTTTTAATTGTTCCATACATTCAAGTGGCTTAATGTCTGCTGGCATCTACTTCAGTATGCTAGCATATATCAAAGATGTCATATGACTTGTGTCTAAATTGTTTTGAGGTATATTTGCCTTTCTCTGTTAAGCCTGCAGGCTTTTTAACACTTTGAACAGGGAACCTGTGCCATTTCCTCCTCTGGCAGTCTTTTCATTCCTGTTTAACCTTGACTCAGCATCTAAAAAATGGCTGGAGTCTTTTCCTTCCTGTTTAACCCTGACTCAGCATCTAAAAAATGGCTTGTGTGGCATTTACTGAATTCATCTCAAGCTATATAACTTATTGTCCTTGCCTCATGGTGAGCCTCACAGTACTAACTCATGCAATGCCTTACTTCAAATGATGACATGGTTATTTCTGGGTGGTAAAATCCGCATCTCTCCTTACTTGACTACCGTTTCCCACATTACCAAGGAACAAATGAAGAAAGGCCACATCCACCAGCATCCATTCTCCAGCTGTTGTGTAATGCACTGAAACCACAGCTCCCTATCCACAACCAGGCCTGACAGACTTTTCTATAATCTACCCCAGACTTTTCACATGCTCTGGTTCTGACCAACAACAGCATGTTGACCTCTGTATACCACATCACTGAAATACACTCTATCCTATGTATGCCTTTCACCATCCTCAATGTTCAGGCCCTAACAGCTCAAAATCTCTTTAGCACCATCATTCTCTCCAATTTGGTCTCCACATTCTCCTTGTTACCCCCATTTCTGACATATATCTCCTCTCTGTCCTTACCCCACTGATTCTCTTCGTATGTCTGAACCATTTCAGCACATCTTCACCTCTCTCGATCAAAATCTTTTGATTACCACTTCACACCACGTTCTCAAAGTCTTAAGTCACCAAAACATCCATCCTCCTCTGCGTCAGACATTACCATAATATCTCATCCTCATCCGCACAGACATTACCATAATATCTCATCCTCCTCTGCACAGACATATCTATAGCCCATGCCTTGCATCTATATGATATGGTTGGTACTACTATTACTTCAAACACCCATTTTTGCTCTCCCAGATAACAATCTCTTTCACTCGTTTATCAGCACACCCAGAACCCCAGAACCTTTATCTCCTCAACCACCCCATGATTCACTTCTGCTTCTATAGTTCCATTCACTGTTATACCCACTCCCAGGAATCTATCACTTCACTTCCTCTAATTTTTCATCACAAATTCACGTTCCCAACTAACTTGTCTTTCATCACACTGAAATTCTCTCTGACAACATTTCCCAACTCATTCTCTTCATATGTCCAAATCATTTCAGCACATGTTCATCTCTCAAACAATCTTTTTATAAACCTCTCTTGCACACGTTCATCTCTCTCAAAACAATCTTTTCATAAAACCTCTCTTCCCCCTCTTATTACTTACACTATCATACTACCTCATGCCACGTCCTGAAATTCCTGATTAACAAAAACATCCATCCTCCTTCACACATCCATCAAATCTATACCTCATACCTTTTATTAATATTGTTGGTACTAATATAACTTCAAACATAGCCATTTCTGCCCTCCCAAATAATGATCTCTCTTTTCACTTATTTTTCAGCCACCCAGAACCTTCACTTCCTCAACCACCCTATTATTCACTTACATTTCTGTGGTTCCATTCAAGGTTATGTCTAATAATCACAGGAATCTAAATCACTTCACTTCCTCCAATTTCTCTCACCTTAAATTTGCATCCCAATTACCATGTCTCTCAACCATATTCAACTTAATAAGCATGCTTTTATTATCATTCACTTTCAACTTTTCTCCTTTTACACTCTCTTCAAACCCAGTTGCCAAATTCTGCAGTTTCTCACTCGAATCCACCACCAGTCCTGTACCATCGGCAAACAACAAATGACTATCTTCTCAGGCACTCTCCCTCACTACAAACTGCATACTTGCTCCTCTAACAAAGACTTGTACATTTACCTACCTCACCATCCCATCCATAAAGAAATCAAACCACAATGACATCACACACCACCTACTCCAGACCAACCTTCAATTTGAGCTACTCACTCTCCTCTATTCCTATTTGTACACATGCCTTACACCCTTAATAAAAGCCTTCATCCCACACCATATATTCATGAGACCTTCAACAAAGGAGTTCTATCACCTACTACTATATGTTTTCCCCAGATCCATACTTTTTTTTTTTAATGTTAGCTGAGACAGCACAGGCAACTAAGGCCCTAATCAAGGCCATTCCATTAATGCTCGGTCTCTAGCTGTAATGTACACACACCACAGCTCCCTATCCACATCCTGGCCCCACAGACCTTTCCATGGTTTTCCGCAGACATTTCACATACCCTGGTTCAGTCCATTGACAGCAATTTGACCCCAGTATGCCACATCATTCCAATTCACTCTATTCCTCACACACCTCTCACCCTCCTGTATGTTCAGGCCCCGATCGCTCAAAATCTTTTTCACTTCATCCTTCCACCTCCAATTTGGTCTCCCACTTCTCCTTCATGCCACCTCTGATACATATATCTGTCAATCTTTCCTTACTCATTCTCTCCATATGTCCAAACCTTTTCAACGCACCCTCTTCTGCTCTCTTAACCACCCTTTTTTATTTCCACTCATCTCTCTTACCCTTTCATTACTTACTCAATGAAACCACCTCACACCACATACTGTCCTTAAACATTTCATTTCCAACACATCCACCCTCCTCCATACAACCCTATCTTTAGCCTATGCCTCGCAACCATATAACGTTGGAACAACTATTCCTTCAAACATACCCAATTTTGCTCTCTGAGATAACGTTCTCCCCTTCCACACATTCTTCATCGCTCCAAGAACCTTTACTGCCAAGTCCACTCCAAGATATCTAAAACACTTCACATCCTCCATTTCACTGACCAACCCCTAAGGGTGGATGAACATCTGGGTTACCATGGACCAACTGCCGCACCCAGGATTCGAACTTAACCACTTGAACCTGGGCGGCCTGTGAATGCATAGTGGTCAGAAATGTTAACCGCTACACCACAGGAGTCCATACAATTCATCCATTTCTCTCAAGTATTTCACACGTTCTTTAGGGCAAACACCTACATCTTCAACCACTTCCGAAAGCACAATGCTCCTCCCCACTCTGATATTCTGTTCATTTCTTTATCCTCTCAATTATTACCCTACCATACAACTTTTATGCAACACTCCCAAAAAAAGTACACCATCCCCTAACATCTTTAATAATATACAACTAGCCAACCTATGTGAAACGACTTTGCTGCTACCCATGGGAAGGAAGCAAAGTAAAGTTTTAATCTTGGTTGGCCATTTGTAGATTATCAAAAAATTCAGGGGTGTGTGTGTGTGTGTGTGTGTGGGGACGTTTTTCTTTTATCTCTAGAGGGAGTGTATGCACAACAAACTTACCCCTCTGTAGTTTGAACACTCACATTTATTCCCCTTATCTTTATAAAATAGCATTATTTATGCATTCTGCCAATCCTCAGCACCTCACCAGGATCCATACATACAATGAAAATCCAAACTAATCAATCAACAACTCAGACAACACTTCTTAATAAATTCAATTGCCATACTATCCACTCCAGCCACATTGCCACCTTTACCTACTTATATACGGTTTACACCACCTCTTTTCTCTATACCAAACCACTATCAGTGACTCTCACTTTGCATACCACCCTAACCTAAACGCCTAACTTCTTCCACTCTACCATCATACGTATCTAACAGTCCTTCATAATGCTCATTTCATCTCCTCCTCACTTCATCACTACCTGTTACCTCTTACTCTTTAGCCCCCTTCGCTAAAGTTGTCATCTGTTCTCGTTTTTCTCATATTTACCTTCTTCGAAAACATCATCTTACTCTCCCTTAAGTTTATTTATACTCGCTCATCCTTACTTTCACTTGCTTTTTTTTTTGAACCCCTGCAACTTCTTGACCTCCAGCCACTTAAGAGGCTCTTGTACATCCCCATATAAAATCCTGGACAAAGCACTATAATATGGCTATTCTCTCCCTTTTTTCCCTGTCTCATTTGTCAATTGTACCTCTTTTCCTTCCCATCCTTTCACTCTCTACCATCTCACCATGCATATTCTTAAGACTGGGTGGAATAATGTGATGAGGGAAGTGAGAGTTGGTGTTACTGATTAAAATAAAAAAAATATGGCTGGTACCTTGTTACTTCAACCCCCCCCCCCCCCCTCTCTCTCTCTCTCTCTCTCTCTCTCTCTCTCTCTCTCTCTCTCTCTCTCTCTCGACAGAATCCAGTATTATCTTCAAGCTGAAAAAAGGCAACACTTGGGTAACAATCACAATCATTTCCTCCCTACAGAAAGCCTTCTGGGTTGGTTGTTATGTTCTTACTGGCTACAGTTGATCAGGATTTCAAATTCTCTTACATACATCTCCACTTTCTCTAGACTCTCAATCATTTCATAGGAAAAGGGTATCCTAATGCACCAGACCAACACATAAAAGGCAAATAAGAATTCCCCAACCACAATCTTCCCCTAAAAAAAAAGTCAAACAATCTTCTAAAAAAAAAAAAAGTCAAACAATCTTCCCCTAAAAGAACAAGTCAAAAGATGCTATTTCATGAAAATTTGCATGCATGCTACAATCACATGACATCAATACAATATCAAATTTACTATTTAATTAATGTATCACAGCATTACAAAGCAATCATTTTCCCAAAAACAAATGCATAAAAAAACAGCAAAAGACCATATGAGCAGCCATAAAAATTCATGATTACGGTAAACATTTACATGTAACTGAGTGACCTGCCTTAGTCACTTGGGAAGTACCACAAGGCCATCCCTTGTTCAAAGGTGTTAAAATGCACATGGTAAGTCTGACTGGCTAAGACAGAGTATCTCAGAGGCTCCAACACTAGCATGAATGCTAGCCACAACACAAGCCACTGTATCTAATGTCAGAAGTGTGTAGAACCATACACTTGTGAAATAACCTTATAATGGGAAGATAAGAAACTTCACCTTTTAACAGATAAAATCTGGCCCATGTAAATACACAAATATAATCCAAATGAAGTGTTACTATGCACAATGTAGACATATGCCTAGATATCACACACTTATATCCTAGTACCTAAATTCAACAAACTAATGGAAAATGATAAATGTAACTTCCAATACAAACCAGTTAAAAATGCTTAAGCTTTATGAGAAGAAAATTTACAACAATCTGTACTTACCGGTGGAAATGAGTTAGTAGTAGACGTGGGCGCCGGGACGGTGGGCTGAGCAGTGGAGCCCAGCACTGTAGTTGTAGTTGGTGGGGTGGTTACTCTCATTGGCAATGGTAACTGAGATGACCCCATAGTAGTGGCTGTAGGTGGCGAAGACAAAGAGTTGCACAAGACCGGTGAGCTAGTGCTCGTAATACCACCAACAGTAACAGCACTTATGGCAGGTGGTGCTGTGACTGCTGGGGCTGAGGTTGGAGCAGACACTGATGGGGCAGATGGGGCAGCAGGCGGCCTGGGTGGTTTAGTCCCTAGCACTGCTGGTGTCCGACCTTTACGGCCTTTACCACCTTTACTAGTGGCATCTTCCACTTCAATTTCGTCTTTAGGCATGGCTGCCACTTTCGTTAAAAATATTTTTTCTAAAGTCTGTGCCATTAACACTACATCCTCACCAGGCTTATTATACACATAGCAATTAGTAAACATAGTGTTGAAGTCCTGTATACACTCTTTGGCACTCCAATAATATTTATTTTCAAGACGTTTCTTAATAGTGCCCAAGTCCATAGGATGCTTAATAATTTTGTGGTAGTCCGGTAAATTGAGCTTCATTGCATCAACTGGCTGATGAAATGGCCACGCAAACTGGTGTTTCCATACAGTTTTCATAACCTGTTTCTGAATATACTGGAGTTGATTTGTGACACGTCCAGGTCTATGTGGGGGTGGGGTGAAAGGAGGCTGTACAATACCATTGATAGGGTCGATAATAGGCTCTTCTCTCGGCGGAGGCTCAACCGTTCCTCCCACCTTCGGAGGCGAGTCTACCTGCATTCCCCCTCCGTTTGTCTCCTCCATGGTTATGTCCCTGCATAGAAGATAAAGAAAAATGTTAGTATATTCAAAAAAAGAGGGAGCAAAAAACTTAATATTCTTCAAAACCAAATACTTTTTTACATAAAGTCCTTCCTTAAAATCAAATGAAGTTCTTTTCAATGAAATATTTATAAGTAAAACAAATTTCTTTTAATAATGCATCACTTGCAATAGCAATTTCTATCAGTAAAGTCAACTGGAGGATGCTGCTAGATATATAACTTTACACTTAAAAATTTTGTCCAGAACAAACATGAGTCACTCTCTGGGATGGAAAACATTTTATGAACATAGCTATGGAATGAATATAATACATGTGCCCTATGGATGCAAAATACATTTTTCAATGAATTCAGCACTGCTATAAGAAATTACACACGCAACATGCAAGTCAAAAAAATTTCAGATCCACTTGATATCAAGTATTATGTAACAAACTTGCCTTCCAATTACAACAGTTTTCCATTCTGACCACAAAACTGACTGCTAATGAAATATACTGAACGGGTTTCAATAACCAATCAATATGCACTGTGCCCTTACAAAGCAGGGAACCTAAAATTTGAGCAAAAATTAAAGGCATGTATGTAAATATCACAGACTCTTTTTATCTTTACATTGTATTTTCCCATTTCCCAGCTAGCTTAGCAAAGAAGCACTAGAAAATTAAAAAGTGGCCACATTTGTTCACATCTAACTATGATGTATAATGAACAGGCACCTCATGAATAAACATACATACAGGCACTGTGCAAGACCTTAGGTAACTCAATATTTCTTAAAATCAAAGCATTATTCATTATGATACACTGAAAAGGTGTCAAAGGAAGACAAAATTCACATCCTTTTCACCCCTTTTTCAGACCAAATGATACCATTTTTCATACAATCTTTTTACACAGCAATAACATGGTTTTTACATTATCAGTTCAAAATCAACACATTTTTCCAATCACAGTACCAACTTTGTAAAACACTACCTTAAAAAAAAAAAGCCTACGACAACCAATGACAGCCAATCCCTACAAATAATTATATATCGAGACACCTCATTGAAATTTTTGCAAGAACATCTAACTGCTGGACAATTTTATACTCTAGTTGATTTCTTCTTTTGGAAATTTTTCATTTTTTCAAATGGTCAGATAAGGTTAAAACTGACATGCTAGTGGCAATCATCATCTATCAAGTGAGAGCAAAAATTCTCAATCCTTCATAAAAATGGCACTATTATTGACCTATAACAGACAAACCTATCATATCCTTATCAGGACTACCTCAAACAAAAAGAGTGATAGAAAGAGAATAAATTAATCAAGGCTTCACGAGTGTTTGTTGAGCTGACTCAAAGAAAAAGGGTTAGAGAGAGAAAGTTGCCGTTTGAGGAAACATGAGGCATCATAACAGTCAATCTCCAAGGGGCATGTCTGCAAGCTGAAAATCTGACTCCAGGTCTTGGTGTTGGGGAAACGTGCAGATAACTTAAAACAGTAGATACCAAAAGATCCCCAGATATGTATGCAGCCCTTCCTGCTCTGTATGCAGCACTTCCTGCTCTTGTGCAAAATGCAAACCTCTGATCATAACCTCTACTGGACTGAGGATCACAACCCCTACTGGACCCTAAAAAACAAGAGGAGGTTACCTTGCACATGAATAACAGCAGATGAATGAGATTCTCAAAAAGCAACATGAAACTAGTATAAAGCAGGCCAAAAATCACCTGAGAAATAAACAACCCAATAGACTTCCTCCTAAGCAGCAATCCTGATTAGGGCATCAGTTGCCTGTGCCATCTCAGCTTTTTAAAAAAGGTTCAGTCCTCAGGTCTTGACACAACCTTGCTAACAAGGGAAATGGCGAATATCTATGGAAAAAATATACATATTTTTTCCATGCATATTCGCCATTTCCTGCACTTGCAAGGCAGCATTAAGGACAGAGGACTGAGCTTCAGAGGGAAAATTCTTACATGGTCCCCTTCTCTGTTTCTTCTTTTAGAAAAGTAAAAACTGGGGGGAAGGATTTCCAACCCCTTGCTCCCTCCCAAATCACCTTCTACGACAAGCAGAGAATATGCGGGAAGTATTCTTTCTCCCCTATCCCAAGGGATAATCATTATTATTATAATCATTATTACTATCAATTACAATTATCATTATACTAAATCAGTTTCCCACATCAGCGAGGTAGCGCTTGGAAACAGACAAAGAATGGCCAATCCACTCATATACATATACACTGATACATACATATACACATACATAAACACAGACATATACATTTATTCATTTATTTATTTTGCTCTGTCGCTGTCTCCCACATTAGCGAGGAAGCACAAGGAACAGACGAAAGAATGGCCCAACCCACCCACATACACATGTATATACATACACGTCCACACACGCAAATATACATACCTATACATCTCAATGTACACATATATATACACACACAGACATATAAATATATACGCATGTACATAATTCATACTGTCTGCCTTTATTTATTCCCATCGCCATCCCGCCACACATGGAATAACAACCCCCTTCCCCCTTATGTGTGCGAGGTAGCGCTAGGAAAAGACAACAAAGGCCCCATTCGTTCACACTCAGTCTCTAGCTGTCATGTAAAAATGCACCGAAACCATATATTCATATGTACATATAAATATATTCATATGTACATATACATATATTCATACTTGCTTGCCTTCAAACCATTCCTGTCACTATCCCGGCACACAGGAAATAGCGTCACTAACACCCGCTTCAGGAGGTAGCACCAAGAAAACAGAAAAAAAGAGGCTATATTCTCTCTATATTCTCTCGAGTGCAATGCACCAAAACCACAGCTCCCTATCCACATCCAGGCCACACAGACCTTTCCAAGGTTTACCCTAGATGCTTCACGTCCTGGTTCAGTTCATCGACATCACATCAATCCCGGTATACCACGTCATTCCAATTCAATCTATTCCTGGCATGAATCTCACCCCCCTGTATGTTCAGAACCCAATTGCTGAAAATCTTTTTCACTCCATCCTTCCACCTCAAATTCGGTCTCCCGCTTTCCTCATTCCCTCCACCTCTGACACATATATCCTCTTTGTTAATCTTTCCTTACTCATTCTCTCCATTATCCAAACCATTTCAACTTGCAAACCCTCTTCTACTCTCTCAACCGCACCTTTTTTTTCCCCACATATCTCTCTTACTCTTTCATTACTTACTTGATCAAACCACCTCAACACATACTGTCCTCACACATTTCATTTCCAACATAACCACCCTCCTCCATACAACCCTATCTATAGCCCATCCCTGGCTATCTTATGATATTGTTGGAACTATTCTTTCAAACATACTCATTTTTGCTCTCCAAGATAACATTCTCTCCTTCCACACATTCTTCAAAACTCCCAGAACCTTAGCCCCCTTCTCTACCCTGTGACGCCCTTCCGCTTCCATAGTTCCATTCGCTGCTAAATATCTAAAACACTTCACTTTCTCCAACCTTTCTCCAATCAAGCTTACATCCCAATCAACTTGTCCATCAACCCTACCAAACCTAACAGCCTTGCTTTTATTCACATTTACTCTCAAATTTCTCCTTTCACACACTTTTCTAAACTCAGTCACAAGTTGCAGAAGTTGGTGACTGAGTTTGGAAAAGTGGATATCAACTCCTCACCACAAGATTTAAGAAGACCACCAAGAGCATGCCCATACACTTTGCCCAAGGAAAGAACTCTTGGATCTAAAACTTTGTAAAGAAACACAAAAGACCTCTTGCAAGGGCAACGAATATATTTGGAGAAAAAGTCTACATTGTGGCATCATCTCTGAAAGTTTGAAATTAACTCATCGCCCTACTTCACAAAGATGGTAACAGAACAAACCCAAAAAGACTATGAACCATTAGCATTAAGGGCCAGCCCTTCAGAGTACAGGGCCCCAACTGCTACAGGGGTCCTCTAGTACTAAAAGTTATATGGCAATCTTTAGAAAGCAGAAAATTATGTCCTATAGACCTTAAACATTCCAGTATTACCAGAACCATGCACCCAGGCCCTCCTAAAACTTACAATTTTGTGAAGTTTGAAGGGTGGAAGAGCCTGCCATAGAGGTTCAGCTTAGGGCCCCCAAAAGGTTAGGGCCAGTCCTGGTTAGCATTATCATTGCGCATTATCAAAATCTTCAAGTGAGGCTTAAGAAGCTAAGAGACTGAATTTATGATATCGAACACTCCACATAATCCAGGACAACATGGGTTCAGGGCAGGGAAGATCTTGCCTAACCACTATGATACGAATGTTAAGGCTTTAAGAGAAAAACAAAACACTGATGATTTACACTGACATTGCAAAAGAATTTCTTACATGTGACAACTGTCATCAAAAAATTTGTAGGACACAAATAAACAGAATAATTAGATATATAACTTTTAAATCAAACGATCACAAATCAGTTTTAAACAATATCATTTCCAATTTTCCACTGTACTTGCACCCCTCCTGTTCCTCATCCTTATCTGTACTTGCACCCCTCCTGTTCCCCATTCTTATATCAATACTTACAAGAGCACAAGGCAGTTTCATACCATCTTTTGTAGATGACACTACATACATATAAAAACAACTTCAGTGAAAAATATATTAAGTCTAAAGAGAGAAAAATAAAGTCCTCAAAGAGCCACTCAGAACAAGTTTTTCCATGGGACTAAATTTTAAATCCTGTGGTATGGCAAAACTGAAAATAAAAAAAAAAAAAAAAAAAAAGACACCAGAATGACAGAGACACTGTCATAAGACTCTGAGGCTCTAAACAGTTCAGAAATAAGCCAATTGTGATATTCTTGAAGGTGCTAATTCATTCAAAATCAAAATACTGATGTGTTCTTCTATCACCCAATAAGGCATGCTAAATTGCAGAATTAGATTCCGAGATCTTTCACAACCAATATCAATGAGGTAGAGGAACTGAATTACTGGTAATGGCTTTATAAGGGCTATGAAAGATCTCAGAAGATTCTAATTCTGCAATTGTGCCTGCATTATAATGTGGTTAGAATATGGCAATATTGTTTTAATGAGACTATTACACTCTTTGAAGAGTATCATTGTTGGTTTTTCTTCCCTCGTCTTGAAAGTCTGCAAGATAAAACCTTCCCTCGAGACAACTAACCATTCTTTGTTGTTGTTGCTGCTGTTGATGCTTTGTTAGCTAAGTATTAACAAAACTGAGGTGCCCCCTTGAGAGACATGATGTGGGTTTTTTTTTCTTTTTTTTTTCTTTTTTTTCTTTTTTGAGGGGGGTGTTGCCAACGGCCACAAAATAATCATGTGATGCAGAAGCTTGCTGAGTATTACGTGGTCTAGCTAACAGTGGGTGAATACAATAAGCCAGCTCTAGGGAGTAAAAACCAAAGTAATACCTATAAAAGAAGGAAAGCAAACCAACATTGTGGCATAGGGCAAGAGGGTCAAGTTTGAAAGTTATTCTGGGACAGTTAATAAATTGAATCGCTTTAGACTCAACTCTGCCAAGTAAGGATGCAGAGCTAGAACTCCTCCCCCCCAAATGTGAAAGCAGTACTCTATACAAAGATGAATCAATCCCTTGTATAAATGGAGAAACTGTTCAGAAGAGAAGTTCTGACATCTAAAATGGACACCCAGTTTCTTAGAAGCAGACTCAGCAATTCCTGTAATGTGTGGTTTCCAAGAAAGTGTGAATGTTACAGTAATACCAAGTATGTCCATTGAGTCAAAAGGTGGAATTACAGAACTGTCAAAGGAAAAATAAGAGTTGTGAGGAGTTTTTGATACAGATATGAGTAGAAAATGGTTCTTGGAGGCATTAAACTTGACAAGATTTTGTGTACCCAACTAAGATATCCTGTCCAAGTTCAAGTTTATTGAGGAAGCTGTGTAAAAATGAGATGTAGATCACGTGAGAGAAGAGGGAGCAGAATTGAAAGATGTGTCTGAATGCAGTGTTGTATCGTCAGCATACGAGTGCACTTGATTATTTGTGGAGAGGCAATCACTGAAAAAAAAAAAGAGAAAAAATGTAGGCGACATGACAGAAACTTGAGGAACACCAATGTTAATAAAAAAAGGGAAGCTGATCCATCAACAACCACAAAGGTAGATCAGCTGATAAGAAAGCTAGATATAAAGGAGAAAATTGAGGGAGGGAAGCCAAAAGAAGGGAGCTTAATAAGAGATGAGACCCCAATGCCACACAATGTCAAAAGCCTTAGTTATGTCAAGGGCAACTATCTATGACTCCCTAAAATCTTTCAGGTACGATAACTAAACATCAGTGAGATAGGAAAGGATATCACCCGTGGACCTCGTGTTACGGAAGCCATACTGGCAATCAAAGAGAGGAAAGTGATTTCAAGATGTTTAAGGATTTGGGAGTTGAGGAGGGATTTAGACTTTGGAAATGGTACATGTCAAAGCAATGCGAATATAGTTTGAGGGGTCAGAACGGTCGCCCTTCACAGGTAAGGGATGTATCAATGCATCCGTTCCGCAGGGATGAGATGTATCAATGCATGTTTCCAAGGAGAAGGATGTTTTGGATTTTAAATAGAAACGGAATAGATGAGCAAGTACAGGTGGAAGTTCAGAGGCACACCCTTTCAGTACAAAATGTGCTACAATCTACATTTTTGTTAAAAACGTTAACAAGGAAATGGAGTTTAAGTGATTTAAATGTTTCTCTGATTAAACTGGCCATGCATCCTTGGAAAACCAAAATACAGTAGTCACCTTTATGTTATCTATCTATCACATCTTTTGCATCTTATACATGACATGGATACCACACTGACTCACTGCTCATCTCTCACAACACTACCACTTAGTTGATTCTCAACAATACTAAAATGTGTGATACAAAGTGAAATTTATTAAAATAAAAAGTATAAAAGAAGAAGGTATAAGAATTTCGTGAAAACCATAAGGAGATATGGTAAAAAGTTTGGGAGCCACTATGTTAGCTGAAGGTTTTGTCATTAGACATTATTACCCAATGGTCGTCTTTCACAATATTCAACTTGTTTATGATAGTGTCGAGTCCATCGAGCAAGATGTAATGCTTTTAATTTCTATTTCCCATGGCATACCAAAGTTGAAACTTATCCCCACTGAAAAACATGTTCTCTGAGGTCCAGTGAAAGACTGTTTCTCTTGGTCACCTTTCAGTGTCATCAATTGTTGTGATCTTCATACTTACTCATGTCATCTGTGAAAGACGATAGAAAACTCTCTCATGTTCATGTCACTTTCATATATAAAAATGAGGAACAGGGAGGGTGCAGATAACAGTTCCTTTGGGGGACTGACCTTTTTCAAAAGGCGATATTGGAAATCACATGGTCTATTAGTCATCGTGTTAGTTACATTTTTTATGTCCATCTTGAAATTTTTCTGGCTATTCCCATCTTACAAATCTTATGTGCTATGACATCATGGTGAGATCTATCAAATGTTTTTGCTATGTCGTCATGAATCACATTGGCATTTTTTTATTCTCCAGACTCTTTAACAATATTATCATAGTGATCACTTAATTGGGAAAATCAAGATGTTCCCACTCTAAAGCCTTGTTGTCCTGGGAGATGTAGGACTGTCCAGTTCCATAAATTTAATTAGTTTGCTTCTTGAAGATTTTCATAAAGTGCAATATTATTGCTAATGGTCGAAAGATGTTTTTATACTGCTTTGCTTCTACAGTTGTGGAATTAAGGGATGCAAGTCAGTTTGAAACTCCTGAGGTTAGTAACAGAATCTACTTTTTTTCCAGAGAATATTTATTTTTGGTGCAAAATGTGTTTTGCATTAGTTATGAAGACCAAATTCTCGAAGTTTGGGCTCGAGGCAGAATGCATGTGCATGGCTGGCCCTCTTGAAATCTTAAGTTAAGGTGATGATGCCTGTTATGTGTAACAAAGAGATCGCTGTTTATGAAAAACACTTTTGGTCATTTATATTCAAAAAGCTTTTTGGTTCACTGATTACGTTTTTCTAATCTCACTCATCTCTTGGCAGTCATCTGCAAGAGTTCCCCCTCCTGTTTTTAGGCCACGAATGAAGGTTGTGCTCCTCAATTCACAGGGACCCAATGAAGGTTGTGGTCCTAAATTCGTTTTTTTTCTTAATTTTGACCATTTTGAGTCTATGATCTATGTCTGTTCGTTCATTTGACTGCTTTTCTTCCTTGGTTGACCTTGTGGGGTGCTCATCTTCCTAGACTTTCTAAGCATTCTGTTCACAAGTTTACATTTGCTGCATGTTTTAAGTACCAAAGTAGTCACATCTTTCAAACATTCCTCCTCTGTTTTGGTACTCAGTAGTTTCCCACCATTTTACAAAGATTGACTTTATCTTCCCACTTGCTACTGAAACTGATATTGCTAATCATTCCTCCATGGATGAGCATTTTACCTAGGCAGTTCAGCACCCAAACTTGTTCTTTTCAATTATAAACAGTTATCTAACCAACAGATCTCAAGACACTAACCAGGCCATTTCCAATTCTTCCATGGAAAAAAAATAGTCCCTCAAGGAGCTGTACTTGTAACCCTCCTGTTCCTTTCTTATTTCTGTCATTCTTACGAAGACAAATCAGTTTCATATCGTCTACAGACGACACTAGAAGAAGTATGAAAATCTCATCAGGACAAAAACAAAGCTACAAATAAGACATAAACAAAGTCAGAATATACTTTCAATTCTTCCAACATTGAGCAAATGAAGAAATCAAAAACAGTACAAAATATTAGTCAGAAACAGACACTCGTATCCCAAAGGAACTATGTGAAAGACTTCGTATAGTAATGTCTAATGACCTTACCTTCAGTAAACATATGGGAGCAACAGTTACCTCCTCCAAATGGACAGTACTTTGGATCTAGCTGATGTCTGAGACTTGGGAGAAATAACCAATGATAACACTAAGGTACAAATTCTCTCTAAAACAGAATACTGCTGTGCTAACATAATCCAACTAAGTGGGAGAAACTGCAAAATTAGAAAATGTTCAGAGATCGTTTATATCTCATACTAACGAGGTTAAAAGAACTGAACTACTTGACATAGCTGAAATCACTAAGACTGTACTCTCTTGGGTGCTGATGGATGTGGTGCATCATCTACATTTTGAAAAAATATAACTTTTAAGATTTGGGGACCAAAACTTTTCAAAATTTTGAATGCAATCATTAGAAACATGGGACATGGGATGCATGATGCAGTAATTCAAGAAACGCCAGACAAGTATTCACAAAGTGAACCAGGCCATCCACAATGTGGAGGCTTCATAGGTCTGTGTGTTGCCACTTCCAACAGCTTGATCAACAAACAACTTAATCCAGGAGCCTGAACCTGGCCTTGGGCTACGGGGGAAGGAAGGTTCCCAAAGATTACTTCATGGTAACTCCCCAAACTCAATCACCAGCCTCTGCAATTTCTTACTCTTATATGCCATCAGAGCCATGTCATCAACAAACAGGAAATTATTCACCTTCTAGCACCCTCCTACCCCAACAGACAGCAAAACACACTCCTTTCTCTAATACCCTTCCATATACCTTCCCATCCACAAACAGATTAAACTGCTATGGTAACAACACACATCCATCCTACAAACCCACACTCCTCTCTTCCTAGTTGCAATTGTGCCTTACTTTATTCACAAACTTACAGATTCCAGTAACTTTCCTCCCATACAATATATCTCTATCAATCTTATATATACTCTCCAGATATATGTATGCTAATTAAACATTCTTTCTACCTAAGCATTTCTCACACTCACTCTTCAAAGCGCACACCAGTGCCACACATCCTCTACCAGTCATGAAGCCACATTGTTCCTCCACAATCTGAAGCTCTATCCACACAACACCCCACTATCATCACTCGTTCATACAAGAGGAAACTTTATTTCACATGAATCCTTCAATATTTATTTACACAGCAGCAAATACAAAATAATTTCAATTGTCTACTTAATCCTGTCTCCTGAAATCAAATCCCAACAAAATAATTTCAATTGTCTACTTAATCCTTTCTCCTGAAATCAAATCCCAACAAAATAATTTCAATTGTCTACTTAATCCTGTCTCCTGAAATCAAATCCCAACATGATTCTGCTCAACATGACATTTTCTGGGGAGCTGGACACCACTCAGTCACATTAAAATGCAATATAAAAATAACTTATTCTATACTGCAATAATAAGCTGACTGCCTCCGTCTTTTGCTCAGTCAGGGGCACCACGGGAAGGTAGACGGTCAACAGCCAAACACATATCTATATATAACTACATGTACCAGTAATGCACATAATACACGCACCTATATATAAATATAAAGCCCCCATATGTATATGTAAGGCCCATACTACATAATAATGTATCAATAAATAATTGCAGAGCTTCTAATATGTATCATAAAATCTTTGTATATGCAATACAAGGTGCCCTATCTATGCATATTAAGCCCCTATCTGTCATCAAATGCTTCAGCACAATGCACTAAGAATGCTACATGGAGTACATAAGACATAATTAAATCTACAAAAAATATTCCATTAAAACCTAATGTAATCTCTGTTGCAAGTATATTTTGACAGAAAATTAAATTTCCTATATGTTAGATCACAAATACACATTTCTATCAATCTCCAAAAAAACAAATCTACGATGTGCATTAAACGAGCAATATAATGTACAATGTGATTTTGCTTAAAACTCCAGCACCTTTTCTTACATAAAAACTCTTGAGTGATAAGACAAGACATAGTGAAAGCCTTGCATATGATGAAGTGTGGTAAGGCAGCTGAGTGGATGGGACTGCAGTTGAATTACCATGAGGTGGTGTTGATGACTGATTAATTTGAATTTTTGGTGTATATATGGCTTATGGTGAGATGACTGGAGGAATGCTTATACAGTATACACTGTATACTTCTATGCCCATCTGGTCTGGTGCACTTTGCAGGTACCTGTCTAGGGAACACTTAAACAACTCCATTTGTTCATCCCTTGGTGTTTCTGTTGACAGCAAGTAGGGGTTAGAGCCAAGGATGTATAACTTGTTCTCTCTTTTTGAGCATATCTCTCTACTGGAATCCAGAGGTAGCATTCTACAGTCTTTCGTATCTTTTAGGCCATTGGGATGTTTTTCAAGTGTATGTTGGTATCCAAACCTACAACGATTTTCCAGGAATAGGTGACGATTAATCTCTCCCATCTGTACTCCATGGAGTGTTGCCTCAAAAACATTAGCTTTACCCTGTAATGAAATTTACTATCACATTAAATGGACTGTGAAAGAGTCCCATATGCTTTCTTATTCTGCAATTTCACTTGCCTTGTAGGATTAAGTTAGGACAAAGGATTCAATTTGTGAAAGAATTAGTGCTTTCAATAATCATTAGTTTTCCTCGTCTTAAAATTCTACAGGATCCAGCCCAGTATCCTCTTGCTGGAGTGAAACATTGTTTTGTTATGTTCACTGTGGGTGAGGTCGTTAGACATTATCATGATGAGGTCTGCATTTTTCAAATAATTTATGATAGCATCTGTGTCTGTCTGGTATTCAGCATTATTCATGATTTTGTCATTTTCCCTGTACTTGAGAAGTTAAAATCTCTCAAACTGAAAAGCATCTTGTTTCAAGCTGTCCACTTTACTACAACATATCTCTGTTCAGCATTCTCTTATGATGTCATTTTCATATCTATTATCACACCATCTGCAATGGGTGATGCGAAACTGTGGTAAGTGCTCGAGTCAATATCAGATATAAGAATGAAAACAGGAGAGTCCAATTATAGTTCCTTGGGGGAATAAGCTTTTTACAGTGGTGACACTGGACATAGCATGGTTTACACACACACATATATATACATATATATGTGTGTGTGTGTGTGTGTGTGTGTGTGTGTGTTGGTTAAAAAGATGTATATCCATCTCACAAAATATTCCAGCTGCCCCCATCTTTTGCTGCAGCCCTCTCGCCCACAAACTCCACAGCCTGGCTGGTCTGATACATTTTGTAAGTGCCTGTCCAATACACAACTGAACTGCTCTATCATGCATCCGATTCTGTTTCTGATGTAGATGGCAAGGTGTTGAAGAGTCTTGGACCCAAGATGTTTAAGGTGTTCCCACTTTTTTTACATACTGCACCTTTGGATTTCAGAGGTAGTATTTTACCGACTTCCACGCCTGTCATACCAGTTAGATGCTACTTCCAAAAGTTGAAACATACCTACCAAGATAATGATATACCTCTCACATCTGCACTACATCTGATGCGAGTTGTTCCCATTGATTTAGTTCCTTTACCACATTAATATGGACTGTGAAAGATCTCTGGACACTCTTAAATCTACAGTTTCACCTGCCTGGAAGGAAGGTGTTGAAACAGTATTCAATTCATGAAATAATTTGTATCACGAACACCATTAGCTTGAAGGTCCAAAGGATCCAGCTTATCATCATTCTGAATGAGGCAAGTGGTTTTATTGTGGTATACAAAAGGCTAAGTTGTTAGACAATATTATTCAAAGGTCTTCCACATCATTCAGCTGGTTTATAATGGTGTCCAAGTCTGTCCAGTATTCTGTACTGTCGGGGGATAGGGGAGAAAGAATACTTCCATGTTTCTGCATGTCGTAGACGGCAATTAAAAGGGATGGGAGAGGGGGGGATGGATATCCTCCCATCCGCTGTTATTTTTCTAAAAGAATGCTACCTCACTAATGCGGGAAATTTTGAAATTTATCTCAATCGATGTTCTCAGCTGCCATGTCAGAAACTTCATTGTCTCTCTTTGTAGCCTTTTAGCTTCATCCACTGATGCGAATTTTGATACTTCTTTTATTATCTGCAAAGGATACGAAACCAAGGCTCATATTTACGCCAACATTAGATATAAGAATAAGGAACAGGAGAGATGAAGTACAGTTCCTTGGGGAACTGAGCTTCTTACTAAAGAGCCCCTGGAAATGGCATGGTATACTGCTACTTGTTATAATCTATTAGTTTGTGATATATTCATATACCAATTCTTCAAGTTATTCCCATTTTTGCATCTGCTATGACACCATGCTCACATTTGTTTAATGCTTTTGTAAAGTCTGTGTAAATCATGTCAGCATCTTCTGTTTTCTGGAGCTTCAACAATCCTAACATATTTTTCAAGCAAGAGAGATAGGCCAGATCTTCTAATCCTTAAATCATATTGTCCTGGGTTATGTAGCTTGCTCATTTCCAGAAAGTTTTCAGCTTGCCTATTAGGGCTCGAAGATTTTAATAATGTGTAATGTTATAACTATTGGTCAAGATTTTTGGGTCTGCTATGCTTCACGCTTTGTGAAGTGGGGTCAGTTTCAGACTCTCAGACACCAAAGGATATTCAGTGCATGGTGTAAAGGTGTCCTGCATTCCTTTATGAAAACAAGAGTTCCACGAGTCTGTGCCTGGGGCTGTGTACACAGAAATGACCTCAATTTTGTGTTGTGAAAGTGATAACTGCTTTATGTACTCTTAAAGGACTGCTGTTTAGGAATGACTGTTGGGCCATTTATTCTTAGTTATTTTGTTAGTCTCAATGAATACCAATTCATATCACCTTTTAAGAATCTCAGTAATTTCTTGGCAGTTATCTCTAAGTTACCTACTTCTGTTTCATGCGAGCCAATGAAGCTTGTGGTTCTCGATTTAAGACACTGAGTCAGTTTCAAACTCTTGAGAATAATGCCACAATCTAGACTTTTTTCTCCACCAGATACTTAGCACTTGTGGCGTTTTGCATTTAATTTTTAAGACTGTGTTCCATGAGTCCAGGCCTGGGGCTAAGTGCAATGACATGTTCTCGATGGTCCTCTCAAAATCATGTACCGAGATCATGATACTTGATATGTGCACCTTTGTGGGATTACTGTTTAGGGAGATGTCTGTGGGATCATTTATCTTTAGAGTGGATTTTGGCTCACTGAACACTGATTCATACTGCCTTTTTTATGATCACACTCATCTAGCAATTACCTGAATACATAATCATACCACCCCCTGTTTTAAATGGACCAAAAGGAGTTTCTGGTCCTCAACTTTGCATTATTTCTCACCTTATTTAAAGCTTTTTTTTCTCTCTTTTCCTCTATTTCATAAGATTTTTAGTTACAGTCAATGTCCAGTTATTCAATTCCTTCGCTGGATAAGCAGTAGCTTTAGTAGGTCTGCAATTCTTTTTTGCCTCCTGTATAGTGCCATTCTTTCTCATTCTACCCGTGACATTCTGTGCTTTCTTTCAAATAACACAATTTCGCCCACCTCGTAGGGTGATGTTCATTGCAGCAACAATCTATGAAAACTTTAGGGCCTACATAATATTATACATAATCATTGGTATTTCTTCTTCAGCTAGGAAATCCACATCATGAGCATCATGAGTACCAAAATAGTAAGGTGAAAAGTCTAATCTAATGTAATAAAAGCATACCATACACAAATAGTAAAATGACCATGAAACGAGCTATGAACTCCTCAACTTTTTTTTTTGGGGGGGGGGCTTTTTTGCAACAGGAGTGCATTGGTAAGATACCTTACCAATACACTTGTGATCGAGGTAAATTTTCAGCACTAGTTCTTTATTTCTCCCTGGTGAAGTTGGGTACAGTATATCATTTTCATGACTGTTCTATGATTCTTATATCACTTTTCATTTCAAGAAATATATTTATTCATTTATCATAATTTGTCACCATCGCCCGGGTTAGCGAGGTGGCACAAGGAATCAGACGAGAGAATGGCCTAACCCATCCACACACACATGTATACACATAAACATCCACACACGCACATATACATACCTATACATTTCAATGCATGCATACATATACATACACATATATATACACATGTACTATCCATACTTGCTGCCTTCACCCATTCCCATCACCACCCTGCCACACATGAAATGGCACCCTTTTCCCCGCACGTGTGTGAAGTAGCGCTAGGTAAAGACAACAAAGGCCACATTCGTTCACACTCGGTCTCCAGCTGTCATGTGTAATGCATCGAAACCACAGCTCCCTTTCCACATCCAGGTACAACAAAATTTTCCATGCCCTGGCTCAATCCAATGGCAGCAAGTCAACCCCAGTATACTGCATCATTCCAATTTACACTATTCAGACCCTGATCGCTCAAAATCTTTTTCACTCCATCTTTCCACCTCCAATTTGGTCTCCCACTTCTTGTTCCCTCCACCTGATACATATATCCTCTTTGTCAATCTTTCCTCACTCATTCCCTCCATGTGTCCAAACCATTTCAACACACCCTCTTCTGCTCTCTCAACCACACTCTTTTTGTTACCATACCTCTTTTTTACCCTTTCATTACTTACTTGATCAAACCACCTCACACCACATATTGTCCTCAAACATTTCATTTCCAACCCATCCACACTCCTCCATACAATTCTATTTATAGCCCATGCTTTGCAGCCATATGATATTGTTGGAACTACTATTCCTTCAGAAATACCCAGTTTTGCTCTCCAAGACAACATTCTTTCACATTCTTCACTGCTCCTAGAACCTTCACCCCCCTCCCCCACCCTGTGATTCACTTCCTCCACTTCTGTACTTCCATTCTCTTCCAAGTCCACTCCCAGATATTGAAAACACTACACTTCCTCCAATTTTTCTCTATTCAAACTTACATCCCAATTAACTTTTCCCTCAACCCTACAGAACCTAATAACCTTACTGCTATTCACTTTTACTCTCAACTTTCTCATTTCACACATTTTTCCAAATTCAGTCACCAACTTCTGCAGTTTCTCACTTAAATATGCTACCAGCGCTGTATCATCAGCAAACAACAGCTGACACTTCCCAGGCCCTCCCATCCCCTAGAGACTGCATGCATACTTTCCACCCTCTCCAAAACTCTTGCATTTACCTCCTTAACCACAACATCCATAAAAACATTATAAACAACCATGGGGACATCACACACCTCTGCTGCATACCAACCTTCACTGGGAACCAATCACTCTCCTCTCTTCCTACTCATACACATGGCTTACACCTACGTAGAAGGTATTAAGAGTATACAGTGTGGGAGTTAAGTTGCTAAATGCAATGAAGTTTTTATTAAGGATGTAAGGCATGTGTATAAGTAGGAAGAGGAAAGTTATTGGTTCCCAATGAATGTCAGTTTGCAGCAAGGGTGCATGATGTCTCCATGGTTGTTTAATTTGCTTATAAATGGAGTTGTTAGGGAGGTGAATGTAAGAGTTCTTGAGAGAGGGTCAAGTATAAAATCTGTTGTGGATGAGAGGGCTTGGGAAGTGAGTCAGTTGTCTACTGATGATACAGCGCTGGTGGTTGATTTGGGTGAGAAACAGCAAAAGTTGGTGACCAAGTTTGGTAAAGTATGTGAAAGAAGAAAGCTGAGAGTAAATGTGAATAAGAGCATGGTTATTAGTGTCAGTAGAGTTGAGCGACAAGTTAAATGGGAGGCAATTTTGAATGGAGAAAAACTGGAGGAAGTGAAGTGTTTTTGATATCTGGGAGTGGACTTAGCAGCGGAAGGAACCATGGAAGCAGAAGTGAGTCACAGGGTGGGGGAGGGGGGAAAAGGTTCTGAGAGCATTGAAGAATGTGTGGAAGATGAGCACGTTATCTCAGAGAGCAAAAATGGGTATGTTTGAAGGAATAGTGGTTCCAACAATGTTATATGGTTGTGAGGCATTGTTATATGGTTGTGAGGTGTTGGAAATGAGATGCTTGAGGACAATATGGGTATGAGGTGGTTTAATTGAGGAAGTAATGAACGGGTAAGAGAGATGTGTGGTAATAAAAAGAATGTAGCTGAGAGCAGAAGAACATGTATTGAAATGGTTCAGTCACATGGAGAGAATAAGTGAGGAAAGATTGACAAAAAAGATATATCTGTCACAGATGGAGGGAACGAGGACAAGTGGGAAACCAAATTGGTGGTGGGATATATCTGTCACAGGTGTAGGGAACGAGGACAAGTGGGAGACCAAATTGGAGGTGGAAGGATGGAGTGAAAAAGATTTTGAGCAAACGGGGCCTAAACATGCAGGAGGGTGAAAGGCATGAAAGGAATAGAGTGAATTGGAATGATGTGGTATACCGGGGTCAACATGCTGTCAATGGACTGAACCAAGACATGTGAAGCACCATGGGTAAATCATGGAAAATTTTGTGGGGCAATACATATGACAGCTAGAGACTGAGTGTGAACGAATGCAGCCTTTGTTGTCTTTTCCTAGCGCTACTTCACACGCATGGGAGGAGGGGGTGCCATTTCATGTGGCGGCTGGGATGGATGAAGGCAGCAAGCATGAATATGTACATATACATTGAAATGTATAGGTATGTGTGTGTGTGTGTGTGTGTGTGTGGGCATTTATGTATATACAAGTGTATGTGGGTGGGTTGGGTCATTCTTTTGTCCGTTTCCTTGCGCTACCTTGAAAATGCAGGTGACAGCAACTAAGTATAATAAATAATGATGATAATGTAAATGGGAAGTGGTAACAGGTCGTGATACAGGAAAGTGAAAATAAAGTGAGTATTCTGCAGTTTTAAGGCAGATGTAGGGTGTTTGGGTGGAATGCGTGTGAAGTAAAGTTATGGAAAAATCTGGTGAAGATGGAATACAAACCAAAAGCCTTGAGTAAGATGAAATATAGTGAGGCAGCTGGAGATGGTACAGCAGATAAATACCTGAAGAAATTAGATGACTGTGTTTTTGAATGTTTTCTTAGGATTTTCAATGTATGTATGGATCATGGTTAAGTGCCTGATGATTGGCAGAACGCATGTACAACAGCACCACTTTATAGGTGTTTGTACTACAAAGTTGAAATTTTGTTGAATGTACCTGGTAAGTTGTATGGGAGAGTGGTGAAAGCACGCATTGAGCATCTGAACGTGGAAGAACAATGTGGTTGTCAACATCTCATTCATTCTCTCCATATTTCCAAACCATTTCAACTCACTCTTCAACTCTCCTAACCACACTCTTCTTGTTAACTTGCCTTTCTCTTACCCTTTTATCATTTACTCGATTAAACCACCTGACATGCATTGTCCTCAAACATTTAATTATTGAACACCTCCACGCACCACTGCACATCCTCTACAGACCATGCTTCACATTCATATATCAATGGGACTACTCTAACTTAAAACACACTCATTTTCACCCCCTTGGATAATAATCTCTCTTTCCATGCACTCTTCAAAGCTCCTAGAACCTTTTCCCCCTTTACCCCTAAGATTTACTCTCATGGTTTCATTCAGTCACATCCAATCCCAGGTATCCCATACTTTTCACTTCTAAATTTTCTTCATTAAAGCTTGTACTGACACTAATCTGTCACTCTGCCCCAATAAAACTTAATTGCCTTGCTTTTATTCACATTTATTCTCAACTTCCTCCTCCTCCTGCAGTTTCTCATTTGAATCTACCGCTAGTGTTGTCACACCAGCAAACAGCCAACACATTTCCCAGGCACCCTCATTCCCTACAGACGGAATAATTGCCCCACTCACCAATAATCTTACATTTACCTCCCTCAACACCCAATCCATAAACAAATTAAACAATGGTGACACCACACACCCCTTGCGACAGACTAACTCACACCTGGAACCACTCACCTTCCTCTCTTCCTACTTGCACATATGCCTGACTCTCATGATACACCCCAGTGCTTGAAATACCATTCCTCCCACACCATATATATATTCCATACTATTTGCCATTTCCCGCGTTAGCGACGTAGCGTTAAGAACAGAGGACTGAGCCTTTGAGGAAATCCTCACTTGCCCCCCCCCCCCCTTTTTATTTTTTTGTCGGTCTCCCGCGTTTGCGAGATAGCACAAGGAAACAGACGAAAGAAATGGCCCAACCCACCCCCATACACATGTATATACATACGTCCACACACGCAAATATACATACCTACACAGCTTTCCATGGTTTACCCCAGACGCTTCACATGCCCTGATTCAATCCACTGATAGCACGTCAACCCCGGTATACCACATCGATCCAATTCACTCTATTCCTTGCCCTCCTTTCACCCTCCTGCATGTTCAGGCCCCGATCACACAAAATATTTTTCACTCCATCTTTCCACCTCCAATTTGGTCTCCCACTTCTCCTCGTTCCCTCCACCTCCGACACATATATCCTCTTGGTCAATCTTTCCTCACTCATTCTCTCCATGTGCCGAAACCATTTCAAAACACCCTCTTCTGCTCTCTCAACAACGCTCTTTTTATTTCCACACATCTCTCTTACCCTTACGTTACTTACTCGATCAAACCACCTCACACCACACATTGTCCTCAAACATCTCATTTCCAGCACATCCATCCTCCTGCGCACAACTCTATCCATAGCCTACGCCTCACAACCATACAACATTGTTGGAACCACTATTCCTTCAAACATACCCATTTTTGCTTTCCGAGATAATGTTCTCCATTTCCACACATTCTTCAAGGCTCCCAGGATTTTCGCCCCCTCCCCCACCCTATGATTCACTTCCACTTCCATGGTTCCATCCGCTGCTAGATCCACTCCCAGATATCTAAAACACTTTACTTCCTCCAGTTTTTCTCCATTCAAACTCACCTCCCAATTGACTTGACCCTCAACCCTACTGTATCTAATTACCTTGCTCTTATTCACATTTACTCTTAACTTTCTTCTTTCACACACTTTACCAAACTCAGTCACCAGCTTCTGCAGTTTCTCACATGAATCAGCCACCAGCGCTGTATCATCAGCGAACAGCAACTGACTCACTTCCCAAGCTCTCTAATCCCCAACAGACTTCATACTTGCCCCTCTTTCCAAAACTCTTGCATTCACCTCCCTAACAACCCCATCCATAAACAAATTAAACAACCATGGAGACATCACACACCCCTGCCGCAAACCTACATTCACTGAGAACCAATCACTTTCCTCTCTTCCTACACGTACACATGCCTTACATCCTCGATAAAAACTTTTCACTGCTTCTAACAACTTGCCTCCCACACCATATATTCTTAATACCTTCCACAGAGCATCTCTATCAACTCTATCATATGCCTTCTCCAGATCCATAAATGCTACATACAAATCCATTTGTTTTTCTAAGTATTTCTCACATACATTCTTCAAAGCAAACACCTGATCCACACATCCTCTACCACTTCTGAAACCACACTGCTCTTCCCCAATCTGATGCTCTGTACATGCCTTCACCCTTTCAATCAATAACCTCCCATAGAATTTACCAGGAATACTCAACAAACTTATACCTCTGTAATTTGAGCACTCACTCTTATCCCCTTAGCCTTTGTACAATGGACCTATGCACGCATTCCGCCAATCCTCAGGCACCCCACCATGAGTCATACATACATTAAATAACCTTACCAACCAGTCAATAATACAGTCACCCCCTTTTTTAATAAATTCCACTTCAATACCATCCAAACCTGCTGCCTTGCCGGCTTTCATCTTCTGCAAAGCTTTTACTACCTCTTCTCTGTTTACCAAATCATTTTTCCTAACCCTCTCACTTTGCACACCACCTCAACCAAAACACCCTATATCTGCCACTCTATCATCAAACACATTCAACAAACCTTCAAAATACTCACTCCATCTCCTTCTCACATCACCACTACTTGTTATCACCTCCCCATTTGCGCCCTTCACTGAAGTTCCCATTTGCTCCCTTGTCTTACGCACTTTATTTACCTCCTTCCAGAACATCTTTTTATTCTCCCTAAAATTTAATGATACTCTCTCACCCCAACTCTCATTTGCCCTCTTTTTCACCTCTTGCACCTTTCTCTTGACCTCCTGTCTCTTTCTTTTATACATCTCCCACTCAATTGCATTTTTTCCCTGCAAAAATCTTCCAAATGCCTCTCTCTTCTCTTTCACTAATAATCTTACTTCTTCATCCCACCACTCACTACCCTTTCTAATGCCACAAGCATCTTTTGCGCAATCCATCTGATTCCCTAAATACATCCCATTCCTTCCCCACTCCCCTTACTTCCATTGTTCTCACCTTTTTCCATTCTGTACTCAAGTCTCTCCTGGTACTTCCTCACACAAGTCTCCTTCCCAAGCTCACTTACTCTCACCACCCTCTTCACCCCAACATTCACTCTTCTTTTCTGAAAACCCATACAAATCTTCACCTTAGCCTTACTACTTACTCGATCAAACCACCTCACACCACATATTGCCCTCAAACATCTGATTTCCAGCACATCCACTCTCCTCTGCACAACTCTATCTACAGCCCATGCCTTGCAACCATATAACATTGTTGGAACCACTATTCCTTCAAACATACCATTTTTGCTTTCCGAGATAATGTTCTCGACTTCCACACATTCTTCAACGCTCCCAGAACTTTCGACCCCTCACCCACCCTATGATTCACTTCCTCTTCCATGGTTCCATCTGCTGCCAAATCCACTCCCAGATATCTAAAACACTTCACTTCCTCAAGTTTTTCTCCATTCAAACTTACCTCCCAATTGACTTGTCCCTCAACCCTACTTTACCTAATAACCTTGCTCTTATTTACATTTACTCTCAGCTTTCTTCTTTTGCGCACTTTACCAAACTCAGTCACCAGCTTCTGCAGTTCCTCACATGAATCAGCCACCAGCGCTGTATCATCAGCAAACAACAACTGACTCACTTCCCAAGCTCTCTCATCCACAACAGACTGCATACTTGCCCCTCTTTCCAAAACTCTTGCATTCACCTCCCTAACAACCTCATCCATAAACAAATTAAAAAACCATGGAGACATCACACACCCTTGCCACAAACCTACATTCACTGAGAACCAATCACTTTCCTCTCTTCCTACTCGTACACATGCCTTACATCCTTGATAAAAACGTTTCACTGCTTCTAAAAACTTTCCTTCCACACCATACATTCTCAATACCTTCCACAGAGCATCTCTATCAAATGCCTTCTCCAGATCCATAAATGCTACATACAAATCCATTTGCTTTTCTAAGTATTTCTCACATACATTCTTCAAAGAAAACACCTGATCCACACATCCTCTACTACTTCTGAAACCACACTGCTCTTCCCGTATCTCATGCTCTGTACATGCCTTCACCCTCTCAATCAATACCCTCCCATATAATTTACCAGGAATACTCAACAAATTTATACCTCTGTAATTTGAGCACTCGCTCTTATCCCCTTTGCCTTTGTACAACAGCATTATGCAAGCATTCTGCCAATCCTCAGGCACCTCACCATGAGTCATACATACATAAATGACCTTACCAACCAGTCAATAATACAGTCACCCCCTTTTTTAATAAATTCCACTGTAATACCTTCCAAACCCGCTCCCTTGCCGGCTTCCATCTTCCGCAAAGTTTTTACTACCTCTTCTCTGTTTACCAAATTATTCTCCCTAACCCTCTCACTTTGCACACCACCTCGACCAAAACACCCTATATCTGCCACTCTATCATCAAACACATTCAACAACCTTCAAAATACTCACTCCATCTCCTTCTCACATCACCACTACTTGTTATCACCTCTCCATTAGCTCCCTTCACCAAAGTTCCCATTTGTTCCCTTGTCTTACGCAATTTATTTACCTCCTTCCAGAACATCTTTTTATTCTCCCTAAAATTTAATGATACTCTCTCACCCCAACTCTCATTTGCCCTCTTTTTCGCCTCTTGCACCTTTCTCTTGACCTCCTGCCTCTTTCTTATATACATCTCCAACTCATTTGCATTATTTCCTTGCAAAATTCATCCAAATGCCTCTCTCTTCTCTTTCACTAATAATCTTGCTTCTTCATCCCACCACTCACTACCCTTTCTAATCTGCCCACCTCCCACACTTCTCATGCCACAAGCATCCCTTGTGCAAGCCATCACTGCTTCCCTAAATACATCCCCTTCCTCCCCCACTCCCCTTATCTCCTTTGTTCACACCTTCCATTCTGTACTCAGTCTCTCATGGTACTTCCTCACACAAGTCTCATTCCCAAGCTCACTTACTCTCACCACTCTCTTCACCCCAACATTCTCTCTTCTTTTCTGAAAACCTCTACATATCTTCACCTTCGCCTCCACAAAATAATGATCAGACGTCCCTCCAGTTGCACCTCTCAGCACATTAACATCCACAAGTCTCTCTTTCGTGCACCTATCAATTAACATGTAATCCAATAACGCTTTCTGGCCATTTCTCCTACTTACATTCATATACTTATGTATATCTCTCTTTTTAAACCAGGTATTCCCAATCACCAGTCCTTTTTCAGCATATAAATCTACAAGCTCTTCACCATTTCCATTTACAACACTGAACACTCCATGTACACCAATTATTCCCTCAACTTCCACATTACTCACCTTTGCATTCAAATCACCCATCACTATAACCCGGTCTCGTGCATCAAAACTACTAACACACTCACTCAGCTGATCCCAAAATACTCGCCTCTCATGATCTTTCTTCTCATGCCCAGGTGCATATGCACCAATAATCATCCATCTCTCTCCAACTTTCAGTTTTACCCATACCAATCTAGAGTTTACTTTCTTACACTCTATCACATACTCCACCACTCCTGTTTCTGGAGTAGTGCTACTCCTTCCCTTGCTCTTGTCCTCTTACTAACCCCTGACTTTACTCCCAAGACATTCCCAAACCACTCTTCCCCTTTACCCCTGAGCTTCGTTTCACTCAGAGCCAAAACATCCAGGTTCCTAACCTCAAACATACTACCTATCTCTCCTTTTTTCTCATCTTGGTTACATCCACACACATTTAAACACCCCAATCTAAAACTTCCAAAAGTTGTTTCTCAACCCTATCACAAGGTTTCTCAAGATCCATAAATGCCACAAACAAATCCTTCTTCCTCCAAGCATTTCTGACATACTCTCTTCAAAGTACATAGAGAACTCTTAAAACAGACAAGATACATCCTTGAGGAAATTCCATTAAATGAGAAGATACATTCCTGATGGCATCAATTCTTACACCAGCAATGCTATGGAATGGGTTCCTTTGGTAACAGTACTGGCTCAGCAGATGACATTTTGGTCTTCAACAGATAAAACAAAGATATTAACATGAATAACGTGTGAAACTAAATTCAAACATTCTTAAGTTTGTTAGAGTGTGCAGTGCTGCTGATCACTTCTGAGCTCCAACAGTGAACCTACAACTTCCTGGCCTGCTCTCCATCGTCTCTAAAGGCTTATTTCTTGTGGGAAAAAATCTGTTGCAACATAAGTGGTGGTGGTCTGGCTTGCTCCTTTAATCTTAGTCTCTCACTAATATCAAGTACTATTGTAATGGGAGACAAGTTAATCCACGTGCCTGACACATGTGCCTGCCTCAACCCTGCATATCACTAAATTCTTGAAGTCTGTTTAATCACTTTGTTGGGGAACTTGGATGTTATACCTACATTTGCACTTCCAGGCCATTTTCCAGACGTGACAGGTTTACAAGGTTCTTTACATACATGTAATAGATCACTAAAAAGAGAGCAACCTAACGGAACTGATAAAATATTGTGAGCAGTACACAACTAGTCACACATACAGGAGGGTGAGATGTGTACAAGGAAAAGAGTGAATTAGAACGATATGCTGTTAATGGACTGAACCAGGGAATATAAAGTGTTTGTGGTAAACCACTGAAAGGTTTGTGGGGCCTGGATGTGGATAAGGAGTTGTGGTTTCAGTGCATAACACATGATAACTAGAGACTGAGTGTGAAAGATTGTGGAATTTTTTTTGTCTGTTTTCTTGGCGCTACCTCACTGAAGCAGGGGACAACAATGCTGTTTCCTGTGGGGCAGGGTAATAACAGGAATGAATGAGGGCAAGCAAGTATGAATATGAATATGTAAAGGTGTTGGCTTTGAAGAATGTATGTGAGAAATACTTAGAAAAGCAAATGGATTTGTATGTAGCATTTATGGATCTGGAAAAGGAATATAAGAGTTGATAGAGATGCTCTGTGGAAGGTATCAAGAATATATGGTGTGGGAGGCAAGTTGTTAGAAGCAGTGAAAAGTTTTTATCGAGGATGTAAGACATGTGTACGGGTAGGAAGAGAGGAAAGTGATTGGTTTTCAGTGAATGTAGATTTGCAGCAGGGGTGTGTGATGTCTCCATGGTTGTTTAATTTGTTTACGAATGGGGTTGTTAGGGAGGTGAATGAAAGAGTTTTGGAAAGAGGGGCAAGAATGCAGTCTGCTGTGGATGAGAGAGCTTGGGAGGTGAGTCAGTTGTTGTTTGCTGATGATACAGCGTTGGTGGCTGATTCATGTGAGAAACTGCAGAAGCTGGTGACTGAGTTTGGTAAAAAGCGTGAAAGAAGAAAGTTGAGAGTAAATGTGAATAAGAGCAAGGTTATTAGGTACAGTAGGGTTGACGGTCAAGTCAATTGGGAGGTAAGTTTGAATGGAGAAAAACTGGAGGAAATGAAGTGTTTTAGATATGTGGGAGTGGATTTGGCAGCGGATGGAACAATAGAAGCGGAAGTGAATCACAGGGTGGGGGGGGGGGAGAGAGAGAGAGAGAGAGAGAGAGAGAGAGAGAGAGAGAGAGAGAGAGAGAGAGAGAGAGAGAGAGAGAGAGAGTTCTGGGAGCATTGAAGAATGTGTGGAAGTCGAGAACATTATCTCCGAAAGCAAAAATGGGTATGTTTGAAGGAATAGCGGTTCCAACAATGTTATATGGTTGCGAGGCATAGGCTATAGATAGAGTTGTACGGAGGAGGGTGGATGTGCCGGAAATGAGATGTTTGAGGACAATATGTGGTGAGAGGTGGTTTGATCGAGTAAGTAATAATAGGGTAAGAGAGATGTGTGGTAATAAAAAGACTGTGGTTGTGAGAGCAGAAGAGGGTGTTTTGAAATGATTTGGTCACACAGACAGAATGAGTGAGGAAAGATTGACCACGAGGATATATATGTGTCAGCGGTGGAAGGAACGAGATGTGGGAGACCAAAATGGAGGTGGAAAGATGGAGTGAAAAAGATTTTGAGTGATTGGGGCCTAAACATGCAGGAGGGTGAAAGGCGTGTAAGGAATAGGGCGAATTGGAACAATGTGGTATACCTGGGTTTGTGTGTGTATATATATATGTATATGTTGAGATGTAAAGGTATGTATATGTGCATGTGTGGACATATATGTATATACATGTGTATGTAAGTGGGTTGGGCCATTCTTTCGTCTGTTTCCTTGCGCTACCTCACTAACGCCGGAGACCGACAAAATATAAAAAAATATAAAAATATATATATTTAACATTTTTTCAAGTGTTAAACAAAAATCAGTTACAAGAAGTTCCATCACGAGAAGTTTCTCTGTAAACGCTCCATCCACATCCTCTATCACACTGAAACCACGCAGTTCTACCACAATCTTATGTGTGTGCACCACCATGACCACCACTCTTCCATGCAACTTGCAAAGAATACTCAACTTATATCTTTACATTCTGAACACTTTACTTTGTCCCCCTTTCCTTTATATTATAATGGCACTAATCATGCATTCCAACAATCCTCAAGCACCTCACTATGTTTCTTACATACACTGAAAATCCTAACTAATCGATCAACAACACAGTCACACCCTTAAGATAATTTTAACTACAAATATGTTCACTGCAGCCACCTTTCTAACTCTTCAGGAATTTAAACCCCTAAGGAAAAGGCTGGGCCAAACTATTGGACTGGATCGACAGTCAACAAGCTACTGGAAGCCACAGTTCACAAGCCAACATAGCACCAACAGCCTGGCTGATCTGGTACACTTTGTAGGTACTTGTCTAGTGAACCATTCCATTTCCCTATTATGCATACCATTCTTTCTGATGACTGCATACAAGACGTTAAAGAGCCCTGATCCCCTGATGTTTAAGGTATCTTCTGATTTTGCATATCATACCACTGGATTTCAGAGGAAGTATTCTAACAGTCTTCTAAGGCTGTTGTGCCTGATGAATATTACTTCAGAATGTAAGTAGGGAACCATACCTCTACAATTTCACAGGTATAGATGATGATGTACCTGTCCTTTCTGCACTCCAGGGAGTATAGCCTCAAGAGATTTCGGCTACTGCCAATAACTTAACTTCTTTTACAACAATATTATGGGCTGTGAAAAATCTCTGAACACTTTCTAATTCCACAATTTCATCCTTCTTGTAGGGTGATGTTCGAATGCAGCAATGTTCAACTTGTGAAAGAATTAGCAACTGGAATATAATTGGTTTTTCTTCTATTGTCTTGATGGTCCAAAGAATTCAGACTACCATCCTTCTAGCTTGAGGCAACCTTTACTTAGTTATATATGCTGAAAGTGTCTTAAGACATTATCAATCTGAGGTCATACACATTATTCAACAGGTTTATGACAGCATCTGAGTTTATCCCGTATTGTTTCTCATTTCTTCATTTTCCCCTTACCAAATGGGTTGAACTTGTTTCCAGAGAATGGCAAGTTGTTCCTCACTGCCTTTCAAGACTTCACTGATGTCTCTCTCTACTCTCTGTAGCCTTACAGCACCTTATCTTCCTGATTTTTCAAACCTATTTTCATATTATCTGCAAAATACAACAGGAAACTGTGGCTCATGTTTTTGTGAGATATCAGAATAAGGAACAGAAGCATTGCAAATACAGTTCCTTGGGTTACCGAGCTTCTTACCAAAGAGACACTAGAGATGGCATGATTTATTATGAAATTTTTTTTATCCATTTCCCAATTTTTCCAATTACCATCTTTCCTATTTTATGTGCGATGATGCCATCTTACACCAGGCTTTCACCACCCCTTAACTCTTCACCAAACCACCTGCATTAACTCACTTCATTTAACTCCCTGACCTTGACACCCTACATCTGCCATCATGTCATCAAAAACATCCAATAATCCTACAAAGAAGTCACTCCATCTCCTTTTCACAGCTTGTTACAACTCACCCATCTGCCCCTATACCTAAGTCTCCATCTGTTCTCTTGTTTTTCTCTATTATCCTTCTTCCAAAAATCTCACTCTCCCTAAAGTTGCTAATACTCACTCAAACCAATTCTTCCCTCTTTTTCAGCCCTTGCATCCTCCTTGCATCATTCCTTCCCTGTAAGTGCCAATCATACACTTCTCTTTCCTCTTTCACTAGCAACTTTACTTTGTCATCCCAACGATCACTACTGCTTCTCACATTCCTACCTCCCATCTGCATGCAACACACTTCTCCCACATATGCTAGCATTGCCAGGGTCACTCACAATGGCTTCAACTCTCAAAACACTTCAATTCGACTGGAGTGCCTAAAGCAGCAATTCTTTCACCTACTCTGGTGGTGAGGTCTTCAGATGTCTTTACCCCCCACAACCCAGGTTAGGACCAGTTCCCCATTACCTAAGAAAAACCTATACACGAAGGTTCTCTCATGTGCAAGTGTCCTCACAAGTCACAATCACATCTCAATACCCTGACACCACGGCAGCAGCATGAAATATGTAGCACTACATTACACTACTGGAACAATGGCTCAACAAGAACAAAATGTTTACAATTCCACATAAGTCTTTAACCATTCTCTAAACCCCAGACAGACAGGAAACCAGCTCACACCCACCAGTAACCACGACTGGACAGTCACTCCCACCAAATAAAACACCAACCATTCTAGGCGTACATAAAACACACAATACTTGTTTCCCATAATCAATCACATTAACAAAAGAAAACACAACCTAAATGCCCTGAGAACACTAACAGGCATCATATTGTAAAAGAAAACAAATCAATTCTTTTTTTTTTTATTATTATACTTTGTCGCTGTCTCCCGCGTTTGCGAGGTAGCGCAAGGAAACAGACGAAAGGAAATGGCCCAACCCCCCCCCCCATACACATGTATATACATACGTCCACACACGCAAATATACATACCTACACAGCTTTCCATGGTTTACCCCAGACGCTTCACATGCCTCGATTCAATCCACTGACAGCATGTCAACCCCGGTATACCACATCGATCCAATTCACTCTATTCCTTGCCCTCCTTTCACCCTCCTGCATGTTCAGGCCCCGATCACACAAAATCTTTTTCACTCCATCTTTCCACCTCCAATTTGGTCTCCCTCTTCTCCTCGTTCCCTCCACCTCCATCCACCAAATCCATCCTCCTGCGCACAACTCTATCCATAGCCCACGCCTCGCAACCATACAACATTGTTGGAACCACTATTCCTTCAAACACACCCATTTTTGCTTTCCGAGATAATGTTCTCGACTTCCACACATTCTTCAAGGCCCCCAGAATTTTCGCCCCCTCCCCCACCCTATGATCCACTTCCGCTTCCATGGTTCCATCCGCTGCCAGATCCACTCCCAGATATCTAAAACACTTCACTTCCTCCAGTTTTTCTCCATTCAAACTCACCTCCCAATTGACTTGACCCTCAACCCTACTGTACCTAATAACCTTGCTCTTATTCACATTTACTCTTAACTTTCTTCTTCCACACACTTTACCAAACTCAGTCACCAGCTGCTGCAGTTTCTCACATGAATCAGCCACCAGCGCTGTATCATCAGCGAACAACAACTGACTCACTTCCCAAGCTCTCTCATCCCCAACAGACTTCATACTTGCCCCTCTTTCCAAAACTCTAGCATTTACCTCCCTAACAACCCCATCCATCAACAAATTAAACAACCATGGAGACATCACACACCCCTGCCGCAAACCTACATTCACTGAGAACCAATCACTTTCCTCTCTTCCTACACGTACACATGCCTTACATCCTCGATAAAAACTTTTCACTGCTTCTAACAACTTTCCTCCCACACCATATATTCTTAATACCTTCCACAGAGCATCTCTATCAACTCTATCATATGCCTTCTCCAGATCCATAAATGCTACATACAAATCCATTTGCTTTTCTAAGTATTTCTCACATACATTCTTCAAAGCAAACACCTGATCCACACATCCTCTACCACTTCTGAAACCACACTGCTCTTCCCCAATCTGATGCTCTGTACATGCCTTCACCCTCTCAATCAATACCCTCCCATATAATTTACCAGGAATACTCAACAAACTTATACCTCTGTAATTTGAGCACTCACTCTTATCCCCTTTGCCTTTGTACAATGGCACTATGCACGCATTCCGCCAATCCTCAGGCACCTCACCGTGAGTCATACATACATTAAATAACCTTACCAACCAGTCAACAATACAGTCACCCCCTTTTTTAATAAATTCCACTGCAATACCATCCAAACCTGCTGCCTTGCCGGCTTTCATCTTCCGCAAAGCTTTCACTACCTCTTCTCTGTTTACCAAATCATTTTCCCTAACCCTCTCACTTTGCACACCACCTCGACCAAAACACCCTATATCTGCCACTCTATCATCAAACACATTCAAAAAACCTTCAAAATACTCACTCCATCTCCTTCTCACATCACCACTACTTGTTATCACCTCCCCATTTGCGCCCTTCACTGAAGTTACCATTTGCTCCCTTGTCTTACGCACTTTATTTACCTCCTTCCAGAACATCTTTTTATTCTCCCTAAAATTTAATGATACTCTCTCATCCCAACTCTCATTTGCCCTTTTTTTCACCTCTTGCACCTTTCTCTTGACCTCCTGTCTCTTTCTTTTATACATCTCCCACTCAATTGCATTTTTTCCCTGCAAAAATTGTCCAAATGCCTCTCTCTTCTCTTTCACTAATACTCTCACTTCTTCATCCCACCACTCACTACCCTTTCTAATCAACCCACCTCCCACTCTTCTCATGCCACAAGCATCTTTTGCGCAATCCATCACTGATTCCCTAAATACATCCCATTCCTCCCCCACTCCCCTTACTTCCATTGTTCTCACCTTTTTCCATTCTGTACTCAGTCTCTCCTGGTACTTCCTCACACAAGTCTCCTTCCCAAGCTCACTTACTCTCACCACCCTCTTCACCCCAACATTCACTCTTCTTTTCTGAAAACCCATACAAATCTTCACCTTAGCCTCCACAAGATAATGATCAGACATCCCTCCAGTTGCACCTCTCAGCACATTAACATCCAAAAGTCTCTCTTTCGCATGCCTGTCAATTAATTCAATTAATTAATTCAATTAAATCAATTCTTATCCTCTACAAAATATTTACCTACTTCTCTTTTAAATTACACCTCATCTGCTTGGTCTTCCACACTCTTAAAACCAATTACAAACCTGCGAACCATACAAAATAAACCAACAACAACAATAACTGGCTGACTAGCTACCTCATAACAAACAACAGGATTTTTTTCTTGTCCATCTGCAGCCAGTTAGCATTCTGATGGCACAGTTAAACAAAATTCATTCGGATACAATCCTACCTGAACATGCTCGGCAATCAATTCTACAAAGCAGTACTAGCCCCTTCCAACCAAACCATTCTATGATTAACGAACCCCAAAACATCAAAGTGCTTACCCCAACCCCCAATAAATAAATTACTAACAAAAACACTGTAAACTAACCGTACAAGCACAAAACAACTTACCTTCCAAATCAGTTTTAAACTTCAAACCACCAGACATAACCTTCAAAAACCACACTCCCAAAACAACATGAGACACCCCCCATCTACAATAAAGACACAAACCATCCCTAAAATACTTAACACACTGTTTCAAGAAATCCCAAGACCTTCACGCCCAAAATGCAACTACCATGGTGAAGACTTACTATCCAAATACAGCACTCTCCCTCCACACACAAGACTTCTGTATCATCACTACAGTTTATGACCTATGATCCCAACCTGTGGACATGACCAGCTTTCTGAGCACTGCAGGAGTTTAATAGAGACAAAAAGGGACTCCAGGAACCATTTCTTCCTTATATAATTGCTCTAGGCCTCTTTAAGGAGTCTTGGTATTACCGAAGACCTCTTTCTAAAAGCTCCTCCATCACATGGCATATACATAAATTCATACAATCGTTTATGGTGTTACCATACTCATCTGTTCATGCTTACACCAAAAGGGAAAAGTCACCTTTATCAAGGCTGTATCACTGGAAGTACAGTCACATTAAAGGACTTCTCACCACAGATTCCAAATTTCCTTGCAAACAGAAACAGCACAGCCTTGATAACATCAGGAATCTTAGAAAAAAAAAAATCCTGGGGTAATTACAAAAAAAGTAATATTTTCTTTCAAACACGTTTGCCATTAATTACATACTTCAGTGAGGCAGCAAGAAAAAAATATCACCTACAAATCTACCTGTCATGAATAATGCACTGAAGCACAGCATCCTATCCACATTGAAGCCCCACATACCTTTCCACGGTTCCCCATCTTTCCACCTCCAATTTGGTCTCCCACTTCTCGTTCCCTCCACCTCTGACACATATCTCCTCTCTGTCAATCTTTCCTCACTCATTTTCTCCATGTGACCAAACCATTTCAAAACATCCTCTTCTCTCTCAACCACACTCTTTTTATTACCACACATCTCTCTTACCCTTTCATTACTTACTCGATCAAACCACCTCACACCACACCACACATTGTCCTCAAACATCTCATTTCCAGCACATTCACCCTCCTCTGCACAACTCTGTCTATAGCCCATGCCTCACAACCATATAACAATGTTGGAACCACTATTCCTTCAAACATACCCATTTTTGCTTTCCGAGATAATGTTATCGACTTTCACACATTCTTCAAGGCTCCCAGGATTTTCGCCCCCTCCCCCACCCTTTGATTCACTTCCGCTTCCATGGTTCCATCCACTGCCAGATCTACTCCCAGATATCTAAAACACTTTACTTCATCCAGTTTTTCTCCATTCAAACTTACCACCCAATTGACTTGACCCCTCAACCCTACTGTTATTCACATTTACTCAACTTTCTTCTTTCACACACTTTACCAAACTCAGTCACCAGCTTCAGCAGTTTCTCGCATGAATCAGCCACCAGCACTGTATCATCAGCCAACAACAACTGACTCACTTCCCAGGCTCTCTCATCCCCAACAGACTTCATACTTGCCCCTCTTTCCAAAACTCAACAAATTTATACCTCTATAATTTGAGCACTCATTTTTATCCCCTTTGCCCTTGTACAATGGCACTATGCAAGCATTCCGCCATTCCTCAGGCACCTCACCATGAGTCATACATACATTAAATAATCTTACCAACCAGCCAACAACACAGTCACCTCCTTTTTTAATACATTCCACTGTAATACCATCCAAACCCGTTGCTTTGCCTGCTTTCATCTTCCGCAAAGCTTTTACTACCTCTTCTCTGTTTACCAAATCATTCTCCCTAACCCTCTCACTTTGCACACCACCTTGACCAAAACACCCTATATCTGCCACTCTATCATCAAACACATTCAACAAACCTTCAAAATACTCACTCCATCTTCTTACGTCACCACTACTTGTTATCACCTCCCCATCAGCCTCCTTCACTAATGTTCCCATTTGTTCCCTTGTCTTATGCACTTTATTCACCTCCTTCCAAAACATCTTTTTATTCTCCATAAAACTTAATGATACTTTCACCTCAACTCTCATTTGCCCTCTTTTTCACCTCTCACATTTCTCTTGACCTCCTGCCTCTTTCTTTTATACATCTCCCACTCATTTGCATTATTTCCCTGCCTCTCTCTTCTCTTTCACTAATAATCTTGCTTCTTCATCCCATCAACCCTTTCTAATCTGCCCACCTCCCACGCTTCTCATACCATAAACATCTTTTGCACAAGCCATCACTGCTTCCCTAAATACATCCCACTCCTCCCCCGTTTATGCCATCAAATGTAAGGCATGTATAGATATATACATTGACCAGACCCAAAAAAAGTAACATGTCATTAGCACCATCAAACAGTACGCAAGGATAGTAAAAAAAAATACAATCGCTAAACACTCTCTCGATAACAATCATCCTACAGACCTTGAAAATACAGTTATTCTATACCATTCAACTTATTATGCCACCCACATCACTGAAAGTCTTAACTGCTAATACTAAGAACATTAATTTGTCCCCAGGAAACTTTAAAGCCCATCCTATCATCAACCAAATCATTAAAGAGAATTAAAAAAAAAAAAAAAAAAAAGGAAATATAAGAAAAGTGGTCCTTGACACACCCAGCTACCCAGGTGAGCCACCACCATGTAAACCCTCCCTAGCCACTCTCCCTTTTACAGTTACTGTTGGTTAGGCCAGTGTGTTGTCTAGTTTGGTAAATGCTTGATGGTACGGGGAGGAGTGCAAATGATTGGGGATGTTTGAGAGAAAGTGGCAGGAGGTGAAGAAGACACAGGGGTTGCATAAGATGGCAAATGAGAGTTAAGGTGAGCAGGAATCAATAAAATTTAGAGAAACTAAGACAACATTTTGGAGGTTATAATGTGCAAATAGAAAACACAACAAATAGGAACATCAGTGAAAGGGTCAAAAGGGGAAGTGGTAACAGGTAATGATGATGTGAGAACGAGATGGAGTGAGTATTCCGAAGTATTATTGAATGTGTTTCATGAATGGGTGACATATGTAGGGTGTTAGGGTCAGGGTAGTATGCGACATGAGAGAGACCTGGAGAACAGTTTGGTGAAGAGAAATGAGATAATGAATGCCTAGCCTAAGATGGTGTTACACACATAAAATGCCAAATATGGGAATAATTGGAAAAATTGGGAGAAGGATATACAACTGTTTCTCCAAAATGTAGTAGCAATCTATGACAAACAGCAGGGCAGTTGGAGTGGATGGTATTGCAGTTGAATTCATTAAGGGGGTGAATGTGTTGTTACTGGTTAGTTTGGATTTTCCATGTGTTGATCATGGTTAGGTGCCTGATGATTGGCAGAATGCATGTATAATGCCACTGAATGAAGGTGTGGGAGATGAAGGTGGATGTTCAATCTATAAGAAGGACAAGTTTGTCGAGTATACCTGGTGTGTTGTATGAAAGGGTGGTGACTGGGGGTGAAGACATGTACAGAGCATCTACACTAAGGAGTGTGGTTTTTGTGATAAAAGCTGTGTGGATCTGGTGTTTGCTTTAAAGAATATGTGCAAGAAATACTTACAAAACAGACTGATTAGTATGTGGCATCTATGGATCTAAAGAAAGCATATGATAGAGTTGCTAATAGATACCATGTGGAAGGTCTTAAGAATATACAATATGTGAAGAAACCTGCTAGAAGCAGTGATAAGTTTGTATCAAGGGTGAAAGGCATGTGACAGAGTAGGAACTGAGATGAGTGAATGGTTCTACGTGAAGGTTGGCCCACGGCATGGGTGTGCAATGTCACCATGGTTGTTTATTTTTCAATGGATGGGGTGATGTAGGACGTAAATGCAAGAGTCTTAGAGACAAATGTGCAATCTGTAAAGGGTAGGAGGTTGAGGGAAAAGGGTCTGAGAAGTGAGTCAGTTGTTGTTTGCAGATGATACAGCACCGGTGGCACATTCAACGAAGAAACTGCAAAAATTGGTGATCGAGTCTGGATAGCGTGAGAGTAAAAAGAGAGAAAGTAGAGTGTAAATCTGAACAAAAGGAAGGTTATCATGTTTTGCAGAGTTGAGGGACATATTAGTTAGGTTGCTAATTTGAATGTAGAAAAATCAAAGTGAAGTGTTTTAGATACTTAGAAGTGGACATGGCAGCAAATGGAACCATGGAAGCAGAAGTGAATCATAAGATGCATGCGAGGGTGAAGGTTCTGGAAGTGCTAAAGAATGTGTGGAAAGAAAAATTATCTGGGAAGCCAATTAGAGATGTTTCAAGATATAGTAGTCCCAACAATATTATATGGATGTGCTGAAAATGAAATGTTTAAGGGCAACATGGTGTGAGCTGGTTTAATCAGTTACGTAATGAATCGGTGAAAAGGTGGTGTGGTACTAGAGTTCGGCTAAGTGAGCTGAAGAGAGCATGTTGAAATGGTTTGGACATATGGAAAAAATGAATGAGGAAACACTGACAAGGGATATATGCATCAGAACTGAAAGGAACAGAGAAGATTGGAGATGGAAAGGTCTTAAACGAATGGGGCCTAAACATGCAGGATACACATGATACAGTGAACAGGAAGGATGTGATATACAGGTGTCCAAGTGCTGTCAAGAGACAGAACCAGAGTATGTAAAGCATCCAAAGTAAACCATGGAAAGGTCTGTGGGGCTTGGTTGTGTATAGAGACCTGTGGTTTCAGAGCATTACAAACGACAGCTAGAGAATGATGTTAACAGATGCAAGCCTTTCTTCATCTGTTCCTGGTGCTACCTCACTAATGAAAAAAAGCGATCAATAAAAAAAAAAACATGCGGAATAAGTGTTGACTTGCTGTCAATGGACAGAACCTGGGCATATGAAGAGTGCAAGGTAAATCATGGATAGGTCAGTGGGGCCTGGGTGTGAATACGTGGCTGTGGTTCTAGTGCAACGCACATGACATAATATAAGCAGATGCAGAATTTGTTCATGTTCCTGGTGCTAATTGCTAATGCAGGAAATGGCAATCAAGTATGAAAAAATATATATACTAAGTATAACCCAGTGTCAGTCAAGTGTGCCATCGAGATAATCATATTAAAAAAAAATCCAAAAGGATATTAACAATTTCTCTAGCATTTGATTTCTTTATTAGTCATAAGCTTATTACCCCCACTACATATCATTTCTAACGATGCACAAAAATTCCCCTTTATCATAAAAACAAAAGACACAATTTTGACAAAGTTGGATGAAGTATACACTATGTGACTTTCTACAATTCCATGACAAGAGAACACTCAGGTTCACTTGCAATACAAAGCAGAATGTAAATGAAAATATCTACCACATTTAGCAGATGTGCCGAAAGAATGTTACGAACTAATGTTCATAAATAATGTTCAACTATCAACTAAACAGCGATTATGAATGATACATACATATATCTTTTTTTCATATTATTCACCATTTCCTGCATTAGCGAGGTAGCGTTAAGAATGGAGGACTGGGCCTTTAAGGGAATATCCTCACCTGGCCCCCTCCTCTGTTCCTTCCTTTGGAAAATTAAGAAAAAAAAAAAAAGGGAGGATTTAAAGCCATCTGATCCCTCCTCTTTTAGTTGCCTTCTACGACACGCAGGGAATACGTGGGAAGTATTCTTTCTTCCCTATTCCCAGGGATAATATATATATTCTTCTTCTTTTAAACTATTCGCCATTTCCCGCGTTAGCGAGGTAGCGTTAGGAACAGAGGACTGGGCCTTTTTTGGAATATCCTCACCTAGCCCCCTCTGTTCCTTCTTTTGGAAAATTTAAAAAAAAAGAGAGGGGAGGATTTCCAGCCCCCCGCTCCCTCCCCTATTAGTCGCCTTCTACGACACGCAGGGAATACGTAGGAAGTATTCTTAATCCCCTATACCCAGGGATATATATATATATATATATATATATATATATATATATATATTTTTTTTTTTTTTTTTGCTCTGTCGCTGTCTCCCACGTTTGCGAGGTAGCGCAAGGAAACAGACGAAAGAAATGGCCCAACCCCCCCCCATACACATGTATATACATACGTCCACACACGCAAATATACATACCTACACAGCTTTCCATGGTTTACCCCAGACACTTCACATGCCTTGATTCAATCTACTGACAGCACGTCAACCCCGGTACACCACATCGCTCCAATTCACTCTATTCCTTGCCCTCCTTTCACCCTCCTGCATGTTCAGGCCCCGATCACACAAAATCTTTTTCACTACATCTTTCCACCTCCAACTTGGTCTCCCCCTTCTCCTTGCTCCCTCCACCTCCGACACATATATCCTCTTGGTCAATCTTTCCTCACTCATCCTCTCCATGTGCCCAAACCACTTCAAAACACCCTCTTCTGCTCTCTCAACCACGCTCTTTTTATTTCCACACATCTCTCTTACCCTTACGTTACTCAATCGATCAAACCACCTCACACCACACATTGTCCTCAAACATCTCATTTCCAGCACATCCATCCTCCTGCGCACAACTCTATCCATAGCCCACGCCTCGCAACCATACAACATTGTTGGAACCACTATTCCTTCAAACATACCCATTTTTGCTTTCCGAGATAATGTTCTCGACTTCCACACATTCTTCAAGGCCCCCAGAATTTTCGCCCCCTCCCCCACCCTATGATCCACTTCCGCTTCCATGGTTCCATCCGCTGCCAGATCCACTCCCAGATATCTAAAACACTTCACTTCCTCCAGTTTTTCTCCATTCAAACTCACCTCCCAATTGACTTGACCCTCAACCCTACTGTACCTAATAACCTTGCTCTTATTCACATTTACTCTTAACTTTCTTCTTCCACACACTTTACCAAACTCAGTCACCAGCTTCTGCAGTTTCTCACATGAATCAGCCACCAGCGCTGTATCATCAGCGAACAACAACTGACTCACTTCCCAAGCTCTCTCATCCCCAACAGACTTCATACTTGCCCCTCTTTCCAAAACTCTTGCATTTACCTCCCTAACAACCCCATCCATAAACAAATTAAACAACCATGGAGACATCACACACCCCTGCCGCAAACCTACATTCACTGAGAACCAATCACTTTCCTCTCTTTGTCGCTGTCTCCCGCGTTTGCGGTAAATTATATGGGAGGGTATTGATTGAGAGGGTGAAGGCATGTACAGAGCATCAGATTGGGGAAGAGCAGTGTGGTTTCAGAAGTGGTAGAGGATGTGTGGATCAGGTGTTTGCTTTGAAGAATGTATGTGAGAAATACTTAGAAAAGCAAATGGATTTGTATGTAGCATTTATGGATCTGGAGAAGGCATATGACAGAGTTGATAGAGATGCTCTGTGGAAGGTATTAAGAATATATGGTGTGGGAGGCAAGTTGTTAGAAGCAGTGAAAAGTTTTTATCGAGGATGTAAGGCATGTCAACGTGTAGGAAGAGAGGAAAGTGATTGGTTCTCAGTGAATGTAGGTTTGCGGCAGCGGTGTGTGATGTCTCCATGGTTGTTTAATTTGTTTATGGATGGGGTTGTTAGGGAGGTGAATGCAAGAGTTTTGGAAAGAGGGGCAAGTATGAAGTCTGTTGGGGATGAGAGAGCTTGGGAAGTGAGTCAGTTGTTGTTCGCTGATGATACAGCGCTGGTGGCTGATTCATGTGAGAAACTGCAGAAGCTGGTGACTGAGTTTGGTAAAGTGTGTGAAAGAAGAAAGTTAAGAGTATATGTGAATAAGAGCAAGGTTATTAGAATAGTACAGTAGGGTTGAGGGTCAAGTCAATTGGGAGGTGAGTTTGAATGGAGAAAAACTGGAGGAAGTGAAGTGTTTTAGATATCTGGGAGTGGATCTGGCAGCAGATGGAACCATGGAAGCGGAAGTGGATCATAGGGTGGGGGAGGGGGCGAAAATTCTGGGAGCCTTGAAGAATGTGTGGAAGTCGAGAACATTATCTCGGAAAGCAAAAATGGGTATGTTTGAAGGAATAGTGGTTCCAACAATGTTGTATGGTTGCGAGGCGTGGGCTATGGATAGAGTGGTGCGCAGGAGGATGGATGTGCTGGAAATGAGATGTTTGAGGACAATGTGTGGTGTGAGGTGGTTTGATCGAGTAAGTAACGTAAGGGTAAGAGAGATGTGTGGAAATAAAAAGAGCGTGGTTGAGAGAGCAGAAGAGGGTGTTTTGAAATGGTTTGGGCACATGGAGAGAATGAGTGAGGAAAGATTGACCAAGAGGATATATGTGTCGGAGGTGGAGGGAACGAGGAGAAGAGGGAGACCAAATTGGAGGTGGAAAGATGGAGTGAAAAAGATTTTGTGTAATTGGGGCCTGAACATGCAGGGGGGTGAAAGGAGGGCAAGGAATAGAGTGAATTGGAGCGATGTGGTATACCGGGGTTGACGTGCTGTCAGTGGATTGAATCAGGGCATGTGAAGCGTCTGGGGTAAACCATGGAAAGTTGTGTGGGGCCTGGATGTGGAAAGGGAGCTGTGGTTTCGGGCATTATTGCATGACAGCTGGAGACTGAGTGTGAACGAATGGGGCCTTTGTTGTCTTTTCCTAGTGCTACCTCGCACACATGAGGGGGGAGGGGGATGGTGTTCCATGTGTGGCGAGGTGGCGATGGGAATGAATAAAGGCAGACAGTGTGAATTGTGTGCATGGGTATATATACGTGTACATTGAGATGTATAGGTATGTATATTTGCGTGTGTGGACATGTATGTATATACATTGTGTATGGGGGTGGGTTGGGCCATTTCTTTCATCTGTTTCCTTGCGCTACCTCGCAAACACAGGAGACCGGCAAAAAAAAAAAAAAAAAAAAAAAACAATCCCTGGGATAGGGGAGAAAGAATACTTCCCACATATTCCCTGCGTGTCGTAGAAGGAGACTAAGAGGGGAGGGAGCGGGTGGCTGGAAATCCTCCCCTCTCTTTTTTTTTAATTTTCCAAAAGAAGGAACAGAGAAGAGGGCCAGGTGAGGATTTTCCCTCAAAAGGCCCAGTCCTTTGTTCTTAACGCTACCTCGCTGATGCGGGAAATGGCGAAGTGTGAAAAAAATATATATATATATATATATATATATATATATATGTAAAAAAAATAATGAATGGCATGAAATGTATATGATCTCTAAAAGCACTGCAAGTTTTACACTAACTTTCAACCATCAGCAAGAAAAAAGAAATTACAATTTTGTTTTTTAAGCTTGACATGGCTAAATACAACTCCTACATAACTTGAGTGAAATATTAAGGAGCATCATTGTGCGAGACTCATCTGTATGGTGTGAAACTTTCCAAAACAGTACCCACTAATTCTTGTAACACTTTAATTTCCCTAATCAAAACACAAAGAAATACAAAGTGATATGAAATTATTCAAGCAATGCTAGTAAGTCACTCCTCTACAGCATAGAATGTAACTATGGTAATTTCTGTATGGTATGTGAAGGTCAGGTTTTTCAAACAGAAGGGCATCAACGTTCTCAGTTTAACTTTGTACATAAGTCCAAGTAATACAAAAGCCATCATTTCACACAGGAAACAATACAACTTAAACCAAAAATCATAGTTATCAAATCAATCTCTGGTAAAAATTCAAGGAAATTCTACAAAGTTCTTTCCTAAGAACGACCTGAGCAAACATACGACTTTACTCAATTGGCTATTTCCCCATATGAAATCATAATGAAACCAAGTAATCTATGAACAGCTATATTCATTTAAGGAAATATAGAAACCAATAACATACAAGTCTTTTGGCCCGTGACACAATGAGAAATGAATACATGTGAGAGATGGCAGTCAGACATTCCTTATGACAACTATCAATAAAAGTTCTACGAGAGAGATGGCAGAGTCAGCCATTCCTTATGACAACTATCAATAAAAGTTCTAATTCAAAAAAAGTTGTCAAGCAATTCCATTTCTTCTTAAATCAAACACCTTCAAAATATATATACCTATAACCATTTAACTGGTACCTATCAAGCTGGACATCATCACAGATGAAAACATACAATTCTTTTATGCCAGCACTATGGACAATACACTGCGGGTATATACAGTAAACGATAATGTATAATAATAATAATTCTACGTCTGTATTCACCACATGTCATAGAAGCGACTACAAGGGAGGGGAGCAGGGAGGGGTGGAAACCCTTCCCTTCCAGTAGTTCAATTTCTAAACGAGGAAACAAGAAAAACCAGGCAGGGAGTGCTCATCCTCCTTGAAGGCTCAATTTTGGGTGTCTGAATGTATGTGGATGTAACCAAGATGAGACGAGAGGTGTGACTGGCACTAAGTTTGAGGAGAAACTTGAATGTTCCAGCTCTGAGTGAAACACAGCTCAAGGGTAAAGGTTCAGGATGAATGGTTTGGAAATGTCTTAGGAGTCAAGTCAGGGGTTGGTAAAGAAGACAAGAGCCACAGAAGGAGTAGCAATACTCCTGAAGCAAAAGTTGTAGAAGTGTGAGATTGATAAGAGTGAAAGGACATAAATTCTAGATTGATAAAGGTAAAACTGAAAGTAGATGGCAAGAGATGGATAGTTATTAGCTGGGTGTGTCAACCCCCGCCATATGATACCTCCTTAATCACTCTCCCTTTCAACGGTTACTGCCAGACAAAGAAGACAATGGCTAGTCTATAATGATTGGTGCTAGATGGCAGTACTTGTTGTGATGGGATTTAATTAACTTTGTTAAGTACTGGCACCTGATGAGGTGGATTGCCTTCACAAAACATTGTGCCACATGGATAAAAAAAAAAATTAAAAAATTGTATGACCCACTGAAGTGCAAGTTCACCTTCATAACCTTCATCATGGAATAGTGTGATCATCATATCTATATATCTATCTATATACGTAACATATTTCATTATACTTAATTGCTGTTTCCCGCGTCAGCAAGGTAGCACCAAGAAACAGGCGAAGAATGGCCCATCCACTCATAAACACACACACATAATCTATATATCTATACTTTGTCGGTCTCCCACATTAGTGAGGTAGAGCAGGAAAAGATGAAAAAATGGCCCAACCGACCCATATACACATGTTTATACATACACATCCACACATGCACATATACATACCTATACATTTCAATGTATACATATCTATACATAGACAAGACATGTACATATATACACATGTACATAATTCATACTTGCTACCTTTATTCATTCCTGTCGCTACCCCACCACATACATACATATATATATATATATATATATATATATATATATATATACACACAATTATACTTCGTTGCTGTCTTCCACATTAGCAAGGTTGGCCCAACCCAACCACATACACATGTATATACATAAACGCCTACATACGCACATATACATACCCATACATTTCAATATATCCAGACATATACATATATACACACGTACATACTCATACATGCTGCCTTCATCCATTCCCACTGCCACCCCGCCACACATGAAATGACAACCCCCTCTCCCCAAGTGCACGCGAGGTAGAGCTAGGAAAAAACAAAGGCCACATTCTTTCACACTCAGTCTCTAACTGTTATGTGTAATGCACCAAAACCACAGGTCCCTAAAAAAGAAAAAAAATCCCACTTTCAGCCATTCAGCATGGTCTCATCCAATCATCAGACTACACACAAAGTTCACGCAACACATCCTACATGGTTTCAACCAACCACAAACCCCTCCTACACAGCACTTGAGGCAACAGACGATAGACATCCACACAGTAAAAGTACTCAACATCACCCTCCACAACAATGATGAGTTAGCCAATTTCAAAACTAGCTGCCATAACTCACACGCAATGGCTTCACCTTTAAAACACTTCAACTCTACAACAAACTTCCCTATGAAGCCATTCTTTCTCCGATGTTCTTCAATCTCTTCCTACAAGACCTTCCAGTACAGCAGGCACCTCAACATGAACGTCCTTTTGTATGCACATGACCTCTTTATCACATCATACCACCATGACATCAAATGAACATCAAACATGCAGCACTATATTACACAACTGGAACAATGACTTACCTAGAACAGATGTCTATCTTACAAGAAATCTTCAATCTCTCTTTTAACCCCGAACAGACATAAATCCAGCTGACACCTCCAGTGCCTCAAAGTAAGTCACGCCCCCGGAACAAATTACCAACCACGAAATTCACTACACCAATTAGATCCAAGCAAAAGCAACAAGAAGTAAATTCCTTTAGAGTGCTACCTGGTACCAGGTTTGGACAAGAAAAGGAATCCCTTTGCATCACATGATAACAACCCATCTGCTCAACTTTTATACCATGCTCACACACTCTCAAAGGCAAATACATCAGAGCTGCAAACACCTAAAGACATTGCACTCAGAACAATTTCAACCACCACCTAGCTACAGCAATAACCACCATCACCAACCTAGCTACTTCAAACACTGAAAACATTAAAAATGAAAGATCCTACTAGTACAGTCCCACCTCAGCATACTCAGCACTAAATTCTAAGCAATAGCAAAAGACCCATCCCATCAAATCTACTCTACAGCTAACCACCAAACCTAAAGTTCAAATAAAAAGCCTGCCCCTGCCTCATCTGATCTCCCCAATCCCCAAAAAGTAAAAACAAATGACAAAGGGAAGCAAGTCTTTCTTGGCAGGTACTGAAGGTTATGTGCACCGCAACACAGTGTGTGCATGATGACAGAAGTGTGATTCAATACATAACAATATATAATGTGGTGAATAACTAGAGTGAAGTGGTTATGCTATCTTTAAAAAACAAAGCCTTCATTTATTTTTCACAGCTCAACTATTTTGAAATAAGGAGACTGCAAAATTGCATATTTCTGTATCAAAGGGGAATTGTATTTCAAGAAAACAACAGGCCCATAGCAGAGGAGCAAGCAACTGAAGTTCCTCTGGGAGCTACTGTCCCCTGACAGGAAGCGAAGGTAGCATGCACCAACCATTCTACCACAGCAAGTGTGTCATGAATGACATAAGTAAATATCTACAATAATATATGAGCATTATGGGGCATGTTCCATAAATTTAGTCGGTTTGCCTCATAGGACTATATCAAAATAATTTATTTATATGCACGTTAACACAAAGTTAATAGGTTTTTGAGCTGATATGCATCCTCCATTGTGGAGTGGGACGATGCGAGTCAGTTTCAGACTTGGGAATGATCCCAGAATCTAGCCTTTCTCCTGAGGATATCAAGTGCATGTGCTTGAAATGTTCTGCATTTCTCTATGAAGACTAAGTTCCACGAATCCTGGCATGAGGCTGAAAGCATAGGCATGCTCTTAATAGAACTCTTGAAATATTTGGTTGTGGTGGTGATCACTGCCATGAGCAAACCTGGGGCATCACTATTTAGGAAGGAGTCTTGTGAGTCAATTATCTTTGATGTGGTTTTTGACTCCATGAACACCGACCCATATTGTCCTTTTAGATTCTCATTCACCTCTTGGCAGTCATCTGGAAAACTAACTTCTGTTTTCAGTCACCTAATTGAGTATGTGGCTCTAGATTTGCTTACAAGTAAAAGTACTTTGGGGAAAATCTTTTTTCATTACTGGCTCTTACTTCTTTTTCCTGCATTCAATATGAAATTCTTAGTTTATGGTCAATGTCCAAAAATTCATTTAATGGCTTTTCTTTCCTTAGCTGGATGAGCTGTGGCTTCTATAGGTCTGAAATTCTTTTTGCAATTTATCTAATTAATAAAGTCAATGCTGAAATAAGAGAAACACACTGTATACAAACTGAATGCACAATAGCTCAAGGCAGACCGGACCTGAAACAAAGCGAGTCTACCCTCCACTACAAAAAACAAATGTGAAATGAACTGTGCATGGTGGAGCACTTTTTTGTCAACTTATCATCAATTAATGTAGTTTATTATTTGTCCCTTAAATCCAAAATCCATTATATTGGGGTACGTTAAATCGAGGGTTTACTGTAATGTGGAGTTCACTACTTATGGAGACTGAAGTCATGCCCACCCTCATAAGGTTGTGCCAGTGTATAACAGGCATTACAAATATAGACAAACAGAATCCAAAGCAAACAAAGAAGTTTTCAAAGGCCTCACCCTCACTCTCAACATCAGGTGGAAAAAAATCACACATCACTCCCATCAAAAACTCTGAAATGGGAAATGCTGTATACCTAGTCAACCATAACAGCTACAGAGGCAAATCCACACTATGGAAATTTACGTTGAAAGTGGAGGTCATGAAACTTCAACCACAGACACAAGCACCGAAAGTGATTGATATTCAGACCTAAATATGGAAAGGCAGGGAAACTAATGGAAACCAAGTGTCCAAACCATTTCAGCACTCTCTCTTCAGCTCCCTCAACCACTCTTTATTACCTCATCTCTTTTACCCTTTCTATAGTTGATAAAACCACCATACACAACATATTGTCCTCAAACATTGTATTTCAAACACACTCGCCTTCCTCCACACAGTCTCATCTAAAGCCTTGCATCCATATTTGCCCCACCAAAGTACAATCTCCCTTTCCACACATTCTTCAGTGCTGCCAGAACCTTTGCCCCCTTACTCAACCCAGACTCTCATCTCCTCTTCTAATTGTTCCATTAGCTGATGTGTTCATAACCAGATATCTAAACCACTTCATGTCTAACTACTCTCCGAGGAGATTCAAATTCACACCCCAACTAACCTGTTCCTGAAATCTGATTAACTTCCATATATTCACTTTAACTCTCAATCATTAACCTCTGCAGTTTCACACTTGAATCTGCCAACAGTGCTGTATCACCAGCAATTAACAATTGACTCATTTTCCAGACCCTCTCATCCCCAACAGACTGCATACTTGCACCCCCCTCTCCAAAATTCTAATATTTACCTCCCTCACCACCCCATCCATAAACAAATTAAACAACCATGTTGACATAGCATCCTTGCCTCAGAACTACCTTCACTTGGAACCACTCACTCTCCTCTCTTCCCTCTCAAACACTGCCTCACACCTTTGATAAAAATTTCTCACTGCTTCTAGCAGCTCACCTTCCACATTACATATTCCCAAGACCTTCCATAAGGAATCTCTATCAACCCTAAATGCATTCTCCAGATTCATAAATGCCACAAACAAATCCATACGTTTGCCTAAGTATTTCTCACACAATCCTTAAAGCAAACACCTGATACACATAAATGCTACCAATTCTGAAACAACACAGTTCCTCCCCAATTTGATCCTCTCAAACACTACCCTCACATACTATTTACCAGGTACTCTCACAACAAATTCATACCTCTGTCATTTGAATATTAAACTAAATTCATGCCCCTTACTTTCATACAATGGCACTAAACATGAATTCTGTCAATTCTCAGAAACCTTACGATGATCCATACATACAGTGAAATTCCTTGCCGACCAATTAACAAGACAGTCACCTTCTTTCTTAATAAATTCAACTGCAATACCATCCACTCCAGCCACGCTACCACATACCATTATTTATAAGGCCAATCTATCATCAAACACATTCATCAGTCGTTCAAAATACTCACTCCATTACCATGTTACCAATTCCCCTTTCACCTCCTTCATCGATATTCCCATATCTTCTCTTGTTTTTCACGTATTATCAACCTCTCTCCAAAACATCTTATTCTTCCTAAAGTTTGCTGATACTCACTCACCCCAACTTTCATATGCCCTCTTTTTCAACCCCTGCACCTTCCTCTTGACCTCCTGTCACTTTCTCTTACACAACCCACAACCATTTGCACTCCTTCCCTGTAATACCTAAATACCTCCCTTATCTCTTTTACTACCAACTTCTTCATCCCACCACTCATGAACCTTTCTAATCTGCCCATCTCCCACCTTTCACATGCCACATGCATCTTTTACAAATGCTATCACTGCTTCCTTGAATATCCCCATTCCTCAACCACTCCCCTCCCTTCATTTATTCCCACCTTTTCCCTTTCTACAATCATTCTCTCCTAGTATATCTTCACACGTCTCTTTTCCAAGCTCACAAATTTTCTCCTCTCTATTTCACCAATATTGTTTCCTCTCTGCCTTAAGCCTCAACAATCCTTCACCCTCGCCTCCACCAGACAGTAAGCAGACATCCCATCAGCTGCCCAATTAACACATTTACAACCAAAATCTCTTTTGCACACCTATCAATTAATAATATGTTATCCAATGACGTACGACCATTTTTCCTACTCATTTACATATACTTGTGTGTTCTGCTTTTTTAAGCCAGGTATTCCTAATCAACTGTCAATTTTCAAAACACTGTTTCCAAAAAGCTCTTCACTATTTCAATTAACTTTACTGAAGAGCCCATGCCCCTTAATAATACACTTTAATGCCATATCAATCATTGCATTCAAATGACCCATCACTAACACAGCCTAGTGTCTTACATCAAAATTGCTGACACATTCTTTGCCTGGCTCCTCCTCCTGTTCCATCTTCAAGAAACCGAAATACAAGAAGAGGAGGGTTTTCAGCCCCCTTTGGCTGACTTCAACAACATGCAGGGAATATGGAGGTGGAAGTCTTTCTCCCAACTACATACTTGAGAGCTGTTTCCTACATTACTGAGGTAGCACCTGGAACAGAAGAAAGGCTGCACCCATTCACATACATTCTCTTGCTGTCATGTGTAATACAATGAAACCAAAGCTCCTATCCTCAACCTGGCCCCAAACAAATATCCATGGTTTACCCAAGATAATTCACATGCTCTGGTTCAGTCCAATGGCAGCACATCAACCCAAGTATAACACATCATTCCAAAGCACTCTATCCAATGCCCACCTTTCACTCTCCTGCATGTTAAGGCTCCAACTGGTCAAACTCATTTTCACTCCATACTTCCACCTCCAATTTGATCTCCCCATTTTCCTTGTTCCCTTAACTTCTGATGCACCAAACCACTATCCATAGCTTTCATTTTGCAAACCATGCCAACCCAAACACCCTAAATTTGCCACTTATCCAACAATTCTTCTAAACACTCACCACGAATTTTCCCAATTTTTCTTGTTTTGCACACGTTACCTACATCCCTCCAAAAATCTTATTCTCCCCAAAGTTTACCAATACATATCCCTCTCTCATACAGAAGACACCCTTTTACACACTCATCACTTAATACACAATCTAACAATGCTCACTGACAATCTGTCAAATTCAAATACATGTATTTGTGCATGTTCCTTTTTCTAAACCAGGTAATCCCAATCACAAGTCCTTTTACTGCACACAACTCAACATGCAATTCGCCATTTCCATTCAAAACACTGAATACCCCATGCCCGTATTATACCTCCAACTGTTACATCAGTCACCTCCATTCAAATAAACCATAACTAATATCTGGTCTCTTGAATCAAAACAACTGACACTCACTCAGCTGCACCCAAAACAATTGCCTATCACAACCTCTCGTCATGACCAGGTGCACAAGCATCAATAATCACCCCACCATCGCCATCCAATTTCATTTATACCTACATCAATCTAGACTTTCCTTACATACACTTCCACAACTCATGCTTTAGGAATATCACTACTCCTTCCTTAGATCATGTCCTCTTACCAACCTGACTTTACTCAACTACATGTATTTATTGACTTGTTATACTTGACCACTGTTTCCCGCATTAGCAAGGTAGCACCAGGAAACAAAGAACAATCCACCTGTACATATAAACACGTACATACAATTACATACACATGTATATATAAACATGTACATATTCATACTTGCTCGCCCTCATCTATTCCTGATGCCACTTTACCCCAAAGGAAAAAAATTGCCATCCTCTGTGACAGCATAACAGCAACAGGAAACATACGAACAAAGGTCACATCTGCCCGCGTTAGTGAGGTAGCGCAAGGAAACATACAAAAGAATGGCCCAACCCATCCACATACACATGTGTATACATACACATCCACACACGCAAATATGCATACCTATACATCTCAACGTATACATATATATACACACACAGACATATATACATATGTACATAATTCATAATGTCTGCCTTTATTCATTCCTATCGCCACCCCACCACACATGAAATAACAACCCCCTCCCCCCTCATGTGCACGAGGTAGCGCTAGGAAAAGACAACAAAGGCCACATTCGTTCACACTCAGCTTCTAGCTGTCATGTAATAATGCACCAAAACTACAGCTCCCTTTCCACATCCAGGCCCCACAGAACTTTCCATGGTATACCCCAGATACTTCACATGCCCTGATTCAATCCATTGACAGCACGTCGACCCCTGTATACCACATCATTCCAATTCACTCTATTCCTTGCATGCCTTTCACCCTCCTGCATGTTCAGGCCCCAATCACTCAAAATCTTTTTCACTCCATCTTTCCACCTCCAATTTGGTCTCCCACTTCTCCTCGTTCCCTCCACCTCTGACACATATATCCTCTTGGTCAATCTTTCCTCACTCATTCTCTCCATGTGACCAAACCATTTCAAAACACCCTCTTATGCTCTCTCAACCACACTCTTTTTATTACCACACATCTCTCTTACCCTATTATTACTTACTCGATCAAACCACCTCACACCACATCCACCCTCCTCTGCACATCTCTTATCTATAGCCCACGCCTTGCAACCATATGACATTGTTGGAACCACTATTCCTTCAACCATACCCATTTTTGCTTTGTCGCTGGGGATAGGGGCGATTATTGGTGCATATGCACCTGGGCATGAGAAGAAAAATCATGAGGCTAGTGTTTTGGGAGCAGCTGAGTGAGCATGTTGTAGTTTTGATGCACGAGACCGGGTTATAGTGATGGGAGATTTGAATGCAAAGGTGAGTAATGTGGCAGTTGAGGGAATAATTGGTGATACTTTCCGAGATAATGTTCTCGACTTCAACACATTCTTCAACGCTCTCAGAACTTTCGCCCCCTTCCCGCCCTATGATTCACTTCCACAACAGACTGCATACTTGCCCCTTTCCAAAACTCTTGCATTCACCTTCCTAACAACTCCATCCATAAACAAATTAAACAACCATGAAGACATCACACACCCCTGCCGCAAACCTACATTCACTGAGAACCAATCACTTTCCTCTCTTCCTACATGTACACATGCCTTTCATCCTCGATAAAAACTTCTCACTGCTTCTAACAACTTGCCCACCACACCATATATATTCTTAATACCTTCCATAGAGCATCTCTATCAACTATATCATATGCCTTCTCTAGATCCATAAATGCTACATACAAATCCATTCGCTTTTCTAAGTATTTCTCACATACATTCTTCAAAGCAAACACCTGATCCACACATCCTCTACCACTTCTGAAACCACACTGCTCTTCCCCAATCTGATGCTCTGTACATGCTTTCACCCTCTCAATCAATACCCTCCTATATAATTTCCCAGGAATACTCAACAAACTTATACCTCTGTAATTTGAGCACTCACTTTTATCCTCTTTGCCTTTGTGCAATGGCACTATGCAAGCATTCCTCAAATCTTCACCATGAGTCATACATACATTGAATAACCTTACCAACCAGTCAACAATACACTCACCCACTTTTTTAATAAATTTCACTGCAATACCATCCAAACCCACTGCCTTGCCGGCTTTCATCTTCCGTAAAGCTTTTACTACCTCTTCTCTCTTTACCAAATCATTCTTGAACAAACCTTCAAAATACTCAATCCATCTCCTTCTCACATCACCACTACTTGTTATCACCTCTCCATTAGCCCCCTTCACTGAAGTTCCCATTTGTTCCCTTGTCTTATGCACTTTATTTACCTTCTTCCAAAACATCTTTTTATTCTCCCTAAAATCTAATGACACTCTCTCACACCAATACTCATTTGCCCTCTTTTTCACCTCTTGCACCTTTCTCTTGATCTCCTGCCTCTTTCTTTTATACATCTCCCACTCATTTGCATTATTCCCCTGCAAAAATCATCCAAATGCCTCTCTTCTCTTTCACTAACAACCTTACTGCATCCCACCACTCGCTACCCTTTCTAATCTGCCCAACTCCCACGCTTCTCATGCCACAAGCATCTCTTGCGCAAGCCATCACTGCTTCCCTAAATACATCCCATTCCTCCCCAACTCCCTTTACCTCCTTTGTTCTCACCTTTTTCCATTCTGAACTCAGTCCCTCCTGGTACTTCTTCACACAAGTCTCCTTCCCAAGCTCACTTACTCTCACCACTCTCTTCACCACAACATTCTCTCTTCTTTTCTGACAACCTCTACAAATCTTCACCTTCGCCTCCACAAGATAATGATCAGACATCCCTCCAGTTGCACCTCTCAGCACATTAACATCCAAAAGTCTCTCTTTCCCGTTCCTGTCAATTAACATGCAATCCAATAACGCTCTCTGGCCATCTCTCCTACTTACATTCATATACTTATGTATATCTCTTTTTAAACAAGGTATTCCCAATCACCAGTCCTTTTTCAGCACATCTACAAGCTCTTCACCATTTACAACACTGAACAACCCATGTACACCAATTATTCCCTCAACTGCCACATTTACTCACCTTTGCATTCAAATCACCCATCACTATAACTATGGAAGTGGAAGTGAGTCATAGATTGAGGAAGGGGACAAAGGTCCTGGGAGCGTTGAAGAATGTGTGGAAGGCAAGAACATTGTCTCGGAGAGCAAAAACGGGTGTTTGAAGGAATATTGGTTCTAACAGTGTTATATGGTTGTGAGGCATGGGCTATAGATAGCGTTGTGTGGAGGAGGGCGGATGTGTTGGAAATGAGATGTTTGAGGACATGTGGTGTGAGGTGGTTTAATCGAGTAAGAAATGAAAGGGTAAAAGAGAGGTGTGGTAATAAAAAGTGTGTGGTTGAGAGAGCAGAAGAGGGTGTGTTGAAGTGGTTTGGACACATGGAGAGAATGAGTGAGGGAAGATTGACAAAGAGGTGACAAAGAGGATGTGTGTGTCAGAGGTGGAGGGAATGAGAAGTGGGAAACCAAACTGGAGGTAGAAGGATGGGCTGAAAAAGATTTTAAGCAATCACGGCCTCAACATACAGAAGGGTGAAAGGCGTGAATTGGAAGTATGTGGTATACCAGGGTTAACGTGCTGTCAATGGATTGAACTAGGGCAAATGAAGTGTCTGGGGTAATCCATGGAAAGTTTTGTGGGGGCCTGGATGTGGAAAAGGAGCTGTGGTTTAGGTGCATTACACATGACAGCTAGAGACTGAGTGAGAATGAATGTGGCCTTTGTTGTCTTTTCTTAGCACTACCTCAAGTGCACGCGGGGGGGAGGGGGGTATCATTTCATGTGGTGGGGTGGAAACGGGAATGGATGAAGGCAGCATGTATATGTACGTATATGCATGTATACATTGAAATGTACAAGTATATGCGAGTGTGTGGGCGTTTATGTATATGCATATGTGTACGTGGGTGGGTTGGGCCATTCTTTCGCCTGTTTCCTTGCGCTACCTCGCTACAGCGGGAGACAGCGACAAAGTATAAAATATATATATACTTGAAAGGAAGGAGTGCAAATGACTGGCAGATAAGAGAAAGTGGCAGGTCAAAAGGAAGGTGCAAGGGTTGAAAAAGAGGGCAAATGAGAGTTGAGGCGAAAGAGTATCATTAAAATTTAGGGAGAATAAAAAGATGTTCAGGATGGAGGTAAATAATGTAAGACGAGAACAAATGGGAAATCAGTGAAGGAGGAAGAGGGAAGGGGGAGAGTGATAACAGGTAGTGATGAAGTGAGGAGGAGGAAGAGAGTACTTTGAAGACTTGTTGAATGTTTGATGATAGAGAGGCAAATGTAGGATGTTTTGGTCATGGTGGTGTGCAAAGTGAGAGAGTGGTTTGGTGAAAAAAGAAGAGGTCAGGAAAGCCTTGCAGAAGATGAAATCTGGCAAGACAGTGGGTTTGGGTGGTTGCAGTTGAATCTATCAATAAAAGGGGTGGCTGTGCTGTTAACTGATTGGTGAGGATATTCAATGTATGTATGGATCATGGTGAGGTGCAAGAGGATTGGTGGAATGTATGTATGGTGCCATTGAACAGAAGAAAGGGGGATAGGTTTGATTGTTCAAACTAGAGATGCAACTTTGTTGTGTGATCCTTGAAAAATGTATGGGGAGGTATTGATTGAAAGGGTAAAGGCACCAGATTGGAAAGGAGCAGTGTGATTTTAGAAGTGGTAGAGGAAGTGTCAATCCGGTGTTTGCTTTGAAGACTGAGAAATATTTAGAAAAATAAATGGATTTGAATATGGCACGTATGGATCTGGAGATCTTAAGAGTATATGGTGTGGGAGATGAGCTGCTAAAAGCAAAGACATTTTTATCAAGAGTGTGAGGCAGTGTACGAGTGGGAAGAGAGGAGAGTGAATGGTTCTCGGTGAAGATCAGTCCGCAGAAGGGGTGTGTGATGTCCCCACTGTTGTAAAATTGTTTATGAGAAGGGTGGTTGGTGAGGTAAATGCTAGTTTTCGAGAGAGGGGCAAGTATGCAGTCTGTTGTGGAAAAGAGGGCCTGGCAAGCAAGTCATTCCTTATTAGCTGATGATACAGCGCTGGTGGCTGATTCGAGTGAGAAAATGCAGAAGCTGGTGACCAAGTTTAGAAAAGTGTGTGAAAGGAGAAAGTTGTGAGTAAATGTGAATAAGAGGTTTTTATCAAGGGTGTGAGGCAGTGAACGAGCAGGAAGAGAGAAGTGATTGGTTCTCAATGAAGGTCAGTCTGAGGAAGGGGTGTTTGATGTCCCCATTGTTGTTAAATTTGTTTATGGGTGGGGTGGTTAGTGAGGTAAATGCAAGAGTTTTCAAAAGACGGGTAAGTATGCAGTCTGTTGGGAATGAGAGGGCCTGGCAAGTAAGTCATTTGTTATTAGCTCATGATACAGCACTGGTGGCTGATTCGAGTGAGAAACTGCAGAAGCTGGTGACCGAGTTTCGAAAAGTGTGTGAAAGGAGAAAGCTGAGTAAATGTGAATAAGAGCAAGGTTAATAGGTTCAGTAGGGTTGAGGAACAAGCTACTTGGGATGAGAGTTTGAATGTAGAAAAATTGGAAGTGAAGTGTTTTAGATATCTGGGAGTGAACTTTGCACGACATATCTAGGAGTGAACTTTGCAGCAAAAGGAACCATGGTAGTGGAAGGTACTCATAGGGTGGGGGAGGGAGCGAAGGTTCTTGGAGCAATAAATGTGTGGAGGGAGGGAACGTTATCTGAGCGAGCAAAAATGGGTATGTTGGAAGGAATAGTAGTTCCAACAATGTTACATGGTTGCAAGGCATGGGTTATAGTTAGGGTTGTACGGAGGAGGGGAGATGTGTTGGAAATTAAATGTTTGAGAACAATATGCAATGTGAAGTGTTTTGATCAAGTAATGAAAGGGAGAGAGATATGTGTGGTAATAAAGGGAGTGTGGGTGAGAGAGAAGGGGGTGTGTTGAAGTGGATTGGACATACAGAGTGACGAAAAGTTGATATTGAAGATATATGTGTCTGAGGTGGAGGGAACAAGAAGCAGGAGACCTAATTGGTGGTGGAGGGATGGAGTGAAAAAGATCAAGTGATCGAGGCCTGAGCATGAAGGAGAGTTAAAGGCATGCAAGGAATTGACTGAATTGGAACAATGTGGTATACCAGGGTTGATGTACTGCCAACAGACTGAACAAAGGCATGTGAAATGTCTGGGATAAGCCATGGAAAGGTCTGTGGGGCCTGAATGTGGACAGGAAGCGATGGTTTTGGTGCATTACACAAGACAGCCAGAGACTGTGTGAACGAAAGTGGCCTTTTTGTCTGTATTCCAGGCACTACCTTGCTGAAGCAAGGGGTAGCGATGCTGTTTCCTATGGTGCAGGGTAGCACCACGAATGGATGAATGCAAGCAAGTATTAATATGTACATGATTAGATATGTATGTACATGTGAAGGGTGGGGGAGGGGGCGAAAGTTCTGGGAGCGTTGAAGAATGTGTGGAAGTCGAGAACGTTATCTTGGAAAGCAAAAATGGGTAAGTCTGAAGGAATAGTGGTTCCAACAATGATATATGGTTGCGAGGCGTGGGCTATAGATAGAGTTGTGCGCAGGAAGGTGAATGTGCTGGAAATGAGATGTTTTGAGGGCAATATGTGGTGTGAGGTGGTTTGATCGAGTAAGTAATGAAAGGGTAAGAGAGATGTGTGGTAATAAAAAGGGTGTGGTTGAGAGAGAAGAGGGTGTTTTGAAATGGTTTGGCCACATGGAGAGAATGAGTGAGGAAAGATTGACAAAGTGCATATATGTGTCAGAGGTGGGGGGAATGAGAAGTGGAAGACCAAATTGGAGGTGGAAAGATGGAGTGAAAAAAATTTTGAGTGATTGGGGCCTAAACATGCAGAAGGGTGAAAGGAGTGCAAGGAATAGAGTAAATTGGAACGATGTGGTATACCAGGGTCGACGTGCTGTCAAATGGATTGAACCAGGGCATGTGAAGCATCTGGGGTAAACCATGGAAAGTTTTGTGGGGCCTGGATGTGGAAAGGGAGCTGTGGTTTCAATGTGTTATACATGACAGCTAGAGACCTGAGTGTGAACGAATGTGGCCTTTGTTGTCTTTTCCTAGCGCTACCTCGCGCACATGAGGGGGGAAGGGGTTGTTATTTCATGCGTGGCGGGGTGGCGACAAGAATGAATAAGGGCAGACAGTGTGAATTATGTAATATGTATATATGTATATGTCTGTGTGTATATATATGTAAACGCTGAGATGTATAGGTATGAATATGTGCATGTGTGGACGTGTATGTGGGTGAGTTGGGCCATTCTTTCATCTGTTTCCTTGCGCTACATCACTAACTCAGGAGACAGCAACAAAGTATAATAAATAAATAAAGAAACATGTGAAGTGTCTGGGGTAAACCATGGAAAGTTTTGTGGGGCCTGGATGTGGAAAGGGAGCTGTGGTTTCAGTGCATCATACATGACAGCCAGAGACTGAGTGTGAACGAATGTGGCTTTTGTCGTCTTTTCCTAACGCTACCTCACACACATACAGGGGGAGGGGGTTGTCATTTCATGTGTGGTGGGGAGGCAACGGGAATGAAAAAAGGGTAGACAGTATGAATTATGTACATGTCTGTACATATGTATAAGTCTGTATGTGTATATGTATACCTCAAGATGTATAGGTACATGTGCATGTGAAGATGTGTATGTATATACATGTGTATGTGGGTGGGTTGGGCCATTTTTTCGCCTGTTTCCTTGCGCTACCTCCCTAACACGGGAGACAGCGACAAAGTATAAGTAAATAAATATACATGTATGTTACGTATAAGTGCATGTATGGGTATAAGTTTGTTGAGTATTCCTGGTAAATTATATGGGAGGGTATTGATTGAGAGGGTGAAGGCATGTACAGAGCATCAGATTGGGGAAGAGCAGTGCGGTTTCAGAAGTGGTAGAGGATGTGTGGATCAGGTGTTTGCTTTGAAGAATGTATGTGAGAAATACTTAGAAAAGCAAATGGATTTGTATGTAGCATTTATGGATCTGGAGAAGGCATATGATAGAGTTGATAGAGATGCTCTGTGGAAGGTATTAAGAATATATGGTGTGGGAGGCAAGTTGTTAGAAGCAGTGAAAAGTTTTTATCGAGGATGTAAGGCATGTGTACGTGTAGGAAGAGAGGAAAGTGATTGGTTCTCAGTGAATGTAGGTTTGCGGCAGGGGTGTGTGATGTCTCCATGGTTGTTTAATTTGTTTATGGATGGGGTTGTAAAGGAGGTAAATGCAAGAGTCCTGGAAAGAGGGGCAAGTATGAAGTCTGTTGGGGATGAGAGAGCTTGGGAAGTGAGTCAATTGTTGTTCGCTGATGATACAGCGCTGGTGGCTGATTCATGTGAGAAACTGCAGAAGCTGGTGACTGAGTTTGGTAAAGTGTGTGGAAGAAGAAAGTTGAGAGTAAATGTGAATAAGAGCAAGGTTATTAGGTACAGTAGGGGTGAGGGTCAAGTCAATTGGGAGGTGAGTTTGAATGGAGAAAAACTGGAGGAAGTGAAGTGTTTTAGATATCTGGGAGTGGATCTGTCAGCGGATGGAACCATGGAAGCGGAAGTGGATCATAGGGTGGGGGAGGGGGCGAAAATTTTGGGAGCCTTGAAAAATGTGTGGAAGTCGAGAACATTATCTCGGAAAGCAAAAATGGGTATGTTTGAGGGAATAGTGGTTCCAACAATGCTGTATGGTTGCGAGGCGTGGGCTATGGATAGAGATGTGCGCAGGAGGATGGATGTGCTGGAAATGAGATGTTTGAGGACAATGTGTGGTGTGAGGTGGTTTGATCGAGTAAGTAACGTAAGGGTAAGAGAGATGTGTGGAAATAAAAAGAGCGTGGTCGAGAGAGCAGAAGAGGGTGTTTTGAAATGGTTTGGGCACATGGAGAGAATGAGTGAGGAGAGATTGACCAAGAGGATATATGTGTCGGAGGTGGAGGGAACGAGGAGAAGAGGGAGACCAAATTGGAGGTGGAAAGATGGAGTGAAAAAGATTTTGTGTGATCGGGGCCTGAACATGCAGGAGGGTGAAAGGAGGGCAAGAAATAGAGTGAATTGGAGTCATGTGGTATACAGGGGTTGACGTGCTGTCAGTGGATTGAAGCAAGGCATGTGAAGCGTCTGGGGTAAACCATGGAAAGCTGTGTAGGTATGTATATTTGCGTGTGTGGACGTGTGTATGTACATGTGTATGGGGGGGGGCCATTTCTTTCGTCTGTTTCCTTGCGCTACCTCGCAAACGCGGGAGACAGCGACAAAGTATAAAAAAAAAAAAAAAAAAAAAAAAAAAATATATATATATATATATATATATATATATATATATATATATATATATGGGTGAATGGGCCATTCATTTGTTTCCTGGTACTACCTCACTGACACAGGGGACAGAAATCAAGTATAAATATAATATATATATACTGTTAGCCAGATCCCTAATTATGTAATGCCTCAACATGGTATTTTCAGCCAAATGACTGCCTGAATTCAATAATCCATTCTTAATCAAGTTACCAATATATCTTTTATGAGGCAGTTACTTTTTTAAAGATAAAATGTGGCATATCAGGGTCACATGGTCCAATGCCAGTCACTATTACTGGCGCTGCATTTACCTAACTCCTCATATCATCCACCTCTGGGTTACACTGAGAAAAATTGGGTTCGAAGGCCAGTACATGAGGTTATTTTGGCTTTATGCTCATCCTTTGCCAGGGTTATAGGGTCCTCAGGTTATTCAAGTTATCAAAGTAAGTCTGAGCCAATAACTAGTCACACTGCTTCTATCATCCCTTAGCACCAAAGTACAACAAAATCCAAAATGACTGCAGAACTAGTGAAGCATACCTATGCTACTGTAAGAGACCACAAAGATAAGTGAAATACACATACGCTACCGTAAAAGACGAAGTCAAAATATTTGTTTAATATTGGCAGTTGTAGGCATTACTGGCAAGGTTAGGGTTAGTCGCACAACACTTCAGACAAAGTGATGTCATCAGTGGGACACAGCTTAACACTGCTGACATAAACAAATCTGGTCAGTCAAGTGGATCTCATGAACAATACATGGTGCATTTCACAAACAATACTTAAATCTTCGATTTTGGAGGGATTTTATTATTGGGGAAACCAAACTGGTTAAATGAGCCTAAAGGTGGCTCAAATACAATTCATCTAAAATATTCCCAACATTACAAGAGAAAAACAGAGTCAACACCTGCTGGATGCAGTGAAATTAAAATTCATCTTTTCGCCTATGCCGTCTCTTTTCCAAAAATGTCAGGACATCTCATCTATGTCAATCTCCTCCTTCCTATAAATTGGCAGTCTAATTAAGGTCATTAATGTAATGAACATAAGATACTAGACTCTGCAAATGGCCTGCTGGCCCATACTAAACAGGAAATGGGAATTGTCGGTAAAAGTCAAATTCAGCTTTACATCAAAAGTAGCCTTGGGAAATGGCTATACTGTTACTTGTGAAATGACTACAGTTTCTCGTAAATGTTGTAATCAAAGAAATGTTGACAGAAAACCAATCACAGAGCGATATGAAATGAGGCCTTCGTAATACATGCATGAAACTGTCGGGTTAAGTAATGTAAAACTATACAGAACACATAACCATTTAAAGAAAAAGTGTTAATATTTTAGGTTTAAAATCCATTAAACTTTAATCACCAATGCCACTTTATGGAATGATTAAGGTGTGTAAAATTTCCCGTTCACTCACTAAAATGCTCGTTCATGGAACGGCTTTGAGGGAGAGGTTAAACATGAGGCTATACAAGAATATAAAATGCCTATATAAATGCAAAAACATCTGGAGTTTGACGATACCAAATATGCAAATTCTTACTGGTTAAATTTTCTCAAAAAATCTACTACGCTGCCTGGCCTCCATGCACCAACTTTTGCATCTACGTGCCTTGAAGAAATTAGGATCTGAATATGTACGCGAACGATTGCCTTATACAGTAATTCAATTCCTATAGCTTTACCAACTTCCATATAGACAAAACTCAATTTCCGTCAGATTCAATTGTTAACTTGCAAGGACGTATTCACTAAAATGCATCATTAATGAAAAAAAATAGCCATTCGTCAAGTTTTACATCTACAGTTCATTCATATACAAACCTAATCTCTATTGCATCCGAACATACAGTATGTTTAAATGCAGAAACAATGCCAAGTCATCATTCCTGTTCTTGACAGATTTTGACAAATGTCAAATGAGTTCCTTACACAGTAAACAGTTAAAACATCTCTTTTGCTCCATAATGTCCCAATACAAAGTTCTGCCCATTTCATTTAGATGAAACTGTACTAGGAGTGACACCTGAAATCCTATATTACAAACCTTTCAACTCAACAAGCTGTATTGAATCAGGTATACCACTTTCGTCAACTATGACCTGGAACATGCGCTCTTTCAAATTCATGCCAAAATATATCCAGTGAAAACACACTATCAAAATAGTTAAATGTCAACAAACAAGAAAAACCAATCCACTGCAAACGATAAGGAATTTCAAATCTACAATCATGTTACGGTTGAGCAAACTTTAACTAGGGTTAGTTAATTTTTCCTTTTGTAATCCCTACTTCTGCATACAACCCACATTTCCTTTAAACATAATCTACTAACATCTGAATTATTGATCAATTAAATGGTCCAAATCACTGAACAGCCTTTATATAACTTGCACGATCAACAACATTCACAAGTATTAGCAACATAAAATTATTCTAAGCAATTACCAAATTATCTAGATAAGGGCAAAAGGGGAGAGGTAGGCAACTACCCTCGAACCACATAAATAATTCCCCACACTTGTTCCGTATTCCTACATTGCACACGCCTTGTTGTTAATAATGCGCGTGCAAATATAACTATGTCTTCAAGATACCCTGAACCCACAGCTAGCGATATAACTTTATGGAAACAATAGCGTATTACAAGCTACGATATGATATGCAGCGTAACAATCAACCAGTCAGTCCAAACAACATACCACATCACAGGAAGACAAAGTCCAAACCATCCTCCCCCCACTACGTACTGCTGCCTATAACGCTACATAATACTCACTATTTGACCGACATACATTAATAATGACCATTCACGATGTATGGCCAGGCCAGAGTCCCAGTGTAACTATCTTGCTGTCTTATTGACCAAACTTGACCTAAATCTGGGTCCTGTGGGGTCCAGAGCTGGACACGTCCCCCACCACCATGTATGGTGGGGTAGGGGGTAGGGGCCAGGCAGGTCCAGCCTAGGCCTGGGGTCGGGTTGCATCATACAACAACAACAAGCCCCCCCCCCCAAGTAGGGTACCCCGTGGACGTTTTCTGTTGTTGTTGTTGTTGTTATTAGCGTGTTGTGACCCCCACAACGTCATCATTTACTTACATACACAGCCTTCACCACGGCCCACCTGGGGGGGGTGAGGGGGCCCAGGCGAGTCCTGGGGTCTCGTCCTGCACAGCCACTTGTTCTGGCCTGGCTGTGCCACCCACCTCAGAGCTGGGGGTGTGGGTGCCTCACTAAACACCTTCCCCCCCTACCCCATGAACCCTGGCCACCTTAGGGCCGCACTAATGAGACAAGAGAAGCCAAGGGAAAAGGTAAGGGACTCACACAACAACAAACCCCCGGGGGTTGGTGGGTGAGGAGGTCGCTGGCTGCCTGCCTTACACTTCACACACACGACCGTTTCTCCTCATGGAGGACGTTGGCGTGGCCAGTGGGTAGTTCGCGAGGCTCTCGGCTCCTTGCTGCACACCCTGGCACCGGCGGCCACCCCACACTCACATGGCAACACTCACAATCACCACAAAACTTGCCAGCCACTGGCTCTGGCGTCGGCCATAACGGCTTTGGTTTCAAAATGGCGGGTTGAAAAGCTCAGAGTCGCCGGGACCCGCGCACTAGAAGGACGCCTCTAGGGCGCTCCCTGCCACCTCCACCAGCCACTACCTCACCTCACGACCGTTTCTAGTAAACCTAGAGCGTCGTAACGTCATTTTCCGCGCGGCCGACCCGCTGCCATACATTACAAGGCCTGAAGTGAACGCGTTTTCCCCCCCTTGTAGCTTCCAGTGTTATGGCTGACTCAACCTCAGACGCTGGGGAGCCACGCTCACACCACCATGGGTCATGTCGGCCTGGCAAGGCCCGCTGCACCGACCACAACCTGTTAATACCGTGCGGGAGCGGCCATCCGTGCGGCAGGCAAGCCCTGCTGAGCCCGATGACTCCCGCCGTCCATGATCCATACAGATACAGGGCGGTGACGCAGCGCTCACAATGGCTCCTGACCGCCGCCGCCGCCGCCACACACAAACCCTAACGTCAACTCGCGAGCTGATTGGTCACTGGTGGTCACATGACCAGGCCAGCTGGCCTTACTCCTCACCATCACTCCTCCACGCCATTTATTCACCTTCTTTTCCAAAGCTCGTGCATGACGAAGTGTTAAGTGGCAGCCAACATGGGAGAGGTAAAAAGGCGGCGGCCACAGCTGGGTGGTGAGGGCGGGAGTCAGGAGCATCAAGACTGCCTGGGTCTCACAACATCATGGCTGACCTGACGTCATCAACCATGTTCCAATAATCATTTTTGGCGCCAAATATTCCCCCACCTGATCTAAACTCTTCTAAACCCAACCGTTTCAATATTTTCAAAGACTTCACCCACCTGAAAAGTGGCGACTCGCTTCAGCCATTGTCTATAAACGATTTTAAATTTATCTATAATTAATCTATTTATAATAAAGTAAAATAATAAATAATGGCATCTCACATGGCTGTGTTTGTGTGGGATCGGAAATATGAATACGCTTAACGTATTACCTTCTCTCCTTCACAACATTTCCTCACAACCTTCCCCGTAATGCAATCATGTCATTATATTCTTTCATTAAATATCAACAACGGTTATATTTTCATTACTATTGACTTATTATTGGATTGATAAGCCTGAGTAACATGACATCAGCCCACCACAACCTTGTGTGTTGTGAGCAATTGCGTATTAATGGTTCCCTCCATTATATTATCGTTTCCTGATCATTTTCATGGCCATTTCGGCTTCCCTCACACTAACCAAGACACTAGTCAGGTTATCAATAATGTTATATCTATATTTCAGGTGGAATTTTTTTTCCCTTTGTCGCTTCCCGCGTGAGCGAGGTAGCGGCTCCTCTCAAGAAGACGTCACACTCAAGTCTCGAGCTCTTCATCTAATAATACAACGAAACCACAGCTCCCTTTCCACATCCAGGCCCCACACAACTTTCCATGGTTTACCCCAGACGCTTCACATGCCCTGGTTCAATCCATTGACAGCACGTCGTCCCCGGTATACCACATCGTTCCAATTCACTCTATTCCTTGCACGCCTTTCACCCTCCTGCATGTTCAGGCCCCGATCACTCCAAATCTTTTTCACTCCATCTTTCCACTTTCAATTTGGTCTCCCACTTCTCATTCCCTCCACCTCTGACACATATATCCTCTTGGTCAATCTTTCCTCACTCATTCTCTCCATTTGCCCAAACCATTTCAAAATACCCTCTTCTGCTCTCTCAACCACACTCTTTTAATTACCACACATCTCTCTTACCCTTTCATTACTTAAACATAAAACTACACTTGTGGTTCAGGGTTTTAGGATGAATATAGATAGATAGATAGATATAGATATTGGCCTGGCTGTGTACAGCAATGTATCATAACGTAATAAATGATATTTTGACGGTTTTTTTACCTTTCATCTATGGAATGATATATATATATATATATATATATATATATATATATATATATATATATATATATAAATATATATATATATATATATATATATATATATATATATATATATATATATATATTGATGGTTTCCACTGTTACTTTTTTCAAACCAGAATTTGACTTTGTTAATTTTTTACTCTTTTTTCTCTGTCTTAGTGAGTATTTGATTTGTAAACCATCCAATTCTCAATGTCCCTTAATACATAACTTCCTCCTGTTCTCTGTGTCCTCTAATACATAACTTCTTCCTGTTCTCTGTGTCCCCTAATACATAACTTCCTCCTGTTCTCTGTGTCCCCTAATACATAACTTCCTCCTGTTCTCTGTGTCCCTAATACATAACTTCCTCCTGTTCTTTGTGTCCCCTAATACATAACTTCCCCCTGTTCTCTGTGTCCCATAATACATAACTTCCTCCTGTTCTCTGTGTCCCCTAATACATAACTTCTTTCTGTTCTCTGTGTCCCCTAATGCATAACTTCCTCCTGTTCTCTGTGTCCCCTAATACATAACTTCTTCCTATTCTCAGTGTCCCCTAATACATAACTTCTTCCTATTCTCAGTGTTCCCTAATACATAACTTCTTCCTGTTCTCTGTGTCCTCTAATACATAACTTCTTTCTGTTCTCTGTGTCCCCTAATACGTAACTTCCTCATCATTGATGGTGTCACAATATCCCTCACATTTGCTCAACAGTGGTGTCTCGTAGGGTTCTGGACTGTTGCTTACAACCTTACCTCTCTGTGTTAATGATCTTTCTCTTCATAAATGTTCTCTTTTCAACCTCTTCTTTCTCTTCATAAATGTTCCCGTCTCAGCTACTTTCTCTTAATAAATGTTCTCTTCAACTTCTATTTGAATGTTCTATTTTCAACCTCTTTTTCTCTCTTCATAAATGTTCTCTTTAGCATCTTTCTCTTCATAAATGCTCTCTTTAGCATCTTTCTCTTCATAAATGTTCTCTTTAGCATCTTTCTCTTCATAAATGTTCTCCTTTCAACCTCTTTTTTCTCTTCGCAATGTTCTCTTTAACGTCTGTTTCTTCATGAATGTTCTCTTTGTAACATCTTTCTCTTCATAAATGTTCTTTTTTCAGCGTCTTTTTTTCTCTTTATAAATGTTCTCTTTTTGACCTCGTCTTTCTCTTTGTAAATGTTCTCTTTAACATCTTTCTCTTCATAAATGTTCTCTTTGTAACATCTTTCTTCATAAATGTTCTCTTTTCAATATCTTTCTTCATAGAAGTTCTCTGGAAATCTTTCTTTTCATAAATGATCTGTTCTTAGTATCTTTCTTTTCATGAATGTTCTCTTTTTTACCTTTTCTTTCTCTTTGTGAATGTTCTCTTTCCAATATCTTTCTCTTCATAAATGTTCTCTTTTTGATGTCTCTCTTCATAATGTTCTCTTTTCAACCTCATACAGATGATTTCATTCTACACATTCCAAGTCAATCTCCCTCCCTTCTTCACCCTGATACTCACTCCGTTCCTCATACTGAACACATCTCTCAGTTCACCAGTGGTGCATCTCAGAATGGGGAAGCAGTAACATGGTCATATAAACTAGTGCTAGAATTCAGTTTCTGCATATGTCTTATTCTGGAGTGTTAAAGGATGTGTGGATTAGGTGTATGCTTTTAAGAAAGTGCATAAGAAATATTCAGAAGAGACAGAGTTGTATGTTCCATTTTCAGGATCTGGAGGAAGCATATGATCGACTTTATTAGATCCCTGTGGAAGGTCTTAACAAGAAGCAGTGAGTTTTTACTGAATGTAAGGCGTATGTATGCAAATAAGTATAGAGGAGGGTGAAGGAGGGTCTGTTTAGTTTGAATGTGGACGGGGAGATGAGAGGTAAATGCAAAGGTCTTGGAGAGAAGGGCAAGTGTGTGGTCTGTAGTGGATGACAAGGCTTAGCACATGATTAATTGATTACTGATTGCACAACACTTGTGATAGATTCCAGTGAAAAGCTGCAAAAGTTGGTATCTGAGTTTGGAAGAGTGTGTGAAAAGAAAAGGTTGAGAGTAAATGTATCAAAAGCAAAGCTTTTTGCTGTAGCATGGCAGAGGGATAAGTTAGTTAGAGGGGGCGGGTGAGTTTGAATGGAGGAGGTAGAATGTTTTAGGTAATTGGGAATGAATGTGGCAGCAAATGGAACTATGGAAGTGGATGGGAGTCATGGCATGGATGAGGGGCAAATGTTCTGGAAGCAGTGAGGAAAGAGAGGTTGTTATGTGGGAAAGCAAAAATGTGTCTGTTTGAGGATATAGTCATTCCAACATTGTTGTGTAGATACAAAGCACAGAGTATAGGTACAGTTTTGCAGATGAGGGTGGATGACTTGGAAAGGAAATGTCTAAGGACATTATGTGACATGAAGTGGTTGGAGGAAGTAATTGATAAAAGGGTAAGAGAGTGTGGTAATAAGAAGGCTGTGGAAGATAGATGAAGAGGGTTTGCTGATATGGCTTGGATATAAGAATTAATGATGAGAAGTTGAAAAAGAGGATATGTTTCAGAAGTGGTGGGGACATGGAGAAGGGAGAGACTAAACTGAAGATGGCTGGAGTGAAAAAGATTTTGAGTGCTTAGGCCTGAACATGCAGGAGGCTGAAAGGCATGAATGGGATAGAGTGAACAGCAGTGATGTGGTATAGAAGGGACAATATGCTGTCACTGGATTGAACAGGGAATATGTAACGGCAAGGGGAAACCAAAGAAAGGTTCGTTGGGACTGGTTGTGGATAGGGTTCTTTGGTTATAGTGAATTACCTGTAACAATTAGAGATTGGATTTGAGGGAATAAGGCCTTTTCTTCATCTGTCCCAGTACTCTCATACTAACATGAGAAATTGTGACCAAGTATGTAGAGAAAATAAAATCTTTATCTTAGTGTTACTTATTTCTCCCAGTTCATTTACAGAACACCACAATATCCCTCTGTTACAATATAACATAATTTGTAAAGAAAGAGAGGAAATTGTAACATCCCAGTCTGTGTAGATTACTTGGGTCAGACATGATAGAGAAAAATAGAATGATGCATAATGGAAATGTAAGTGATGTAATCCACCCATGGAAGGATTCAGTAAACTATTCAGAAACAAGAGGAAACACCTATATCTGATGGTGATGGACTCCACAAAAAAAAACTGCATTAAGAGCAGTGAAATTATGAAACAGTCTGACAGACAAGGTTGTAAAAGCAAGCAGCATAAACTTTCAATCACAGATTGGGCATGACAATATGTACTATATGGCATCAAAGCCATCATAGGAAATGGTCACAAAGTGTCCAGTATAGAGGAAACCTGATAATCCTGATCTGGAAATCAAATTATAAATAACACATGGTGGACCTCGGCTACCTACCTACATGCAAGTGGGAGTGATATAATTTAGTGAGTAGATACCGAATAACTGAGAAAAGAAAGCAAGCAGCAATTGCTAACGAGAAATGGAAAAAAAAGACATAAAAACAAGATCTTTCTTTTTTCTTTCAAACTATTTGCCATTTCCCGCATTAGCAAGTTAGCGTTAAGAACAGAGGACTGGGCCTTTGAGGGAATACCCTCACCTGGCCCAATTCTCTGTTCCTTCTTTTGGAAAATTGAAAAAAAAAAAAAAAACGAGAGGGGAGGATTTCCAGCCCCCCGCTCCCTCCCCTTTTAGTCGCCTTCTACGACACGCAGGGAATACGTGGGAAGTATTCTTAATCCCCTATCCCCAGGGATATAAAAACAAGATATACTTTGAAAATCTATCTCACAACAAAACAATAAATCCAATAGAGAGGTAAAACACAGCCTTTAATACCTACCTTAGTACATATAGGGAAATAAAGTGAGGATTTCATGCATTCCTTTATTTCTAAATGTGTTTCTCCATGTTTGAACACATATATTCCCAGATCTCTATAGCTTTACCTACTGTTACAGATAATACAATTATTAGATAATAACAAAGATGACAACTACCTGCAGGTTTATTTCTATTTTGATTTTAGTGATCTGACATTACACACACTCATGAAAAACATTCTAAACATTACTTGACATCATCTGATTATGGATCTGCTGAAAGTAGATAGTCTCATTTGTCAAGGTTTTATCACAAGTACTATTTCACTTAAGAACTTGCTTTAAATGAGTCCATATTTTCTCTGCTATCCATTGTAGTGCAGCCTAGAAGCTGTGGGAGCCCCAGAGAAGGTATGAAAATAACTTCCATATCCCAGCTGAAGTTTTATCAGTACTGAAGAGTGAAATTTTCATACAACTGTATAGTATTAGTGCTCTGAATACCATCATCATTGGTTTTCCTCTCATGTGTCGTGAAGACCTATATGTTCCAGCATTAGAGTACATATCTTTGGATGAGGTGGATGTTGCTTCTCATGTTTGCTGATGGTATGATCATTAGACAATATTTGTCAGATCTTTCTTATTGTACTTTTGCAATATATCAGTGTTTGCCTCTATCCTGGATTCTGTACATTTCTTTACATCCGAACTTGTCCTATAACACAGTACCATAGATAGAACAGCTTGCCATTAGTTATTTTCAGTTTTTAGTATCCTAGTGGAATGTTTGTGATTTCTTAAATGCCTCTCATTCATTACATTTCCATATTCATTACAGTATTATCTTCCCAAAATGATATGACACTCTGGCTCATCTCTGTCAAGTATAGGGAATAGTAGAGATGCAAGTCTAATTCTTAGGGAAGCATTTACTTTAGAACCATTGGAAATCTATTGATTTACATCTTTTGATGTTTTGTTCAAATTGTAAATCCATCCGGTTTTCCAGGTTTTCCTTTGTACTTTTTGTGACCTATGACAAAGTAGTCATGTCCATGAAGGGCTTTGTGTGAACTTTGAATACTGAGTGTAGCATTTTTGTTCTCTGTCACCTTTGTTATTCTGCAGCAATGATCAAGCAAGTGAAAATGGTGTTCTGGGTTATGTAGATTATATAGTTCCATGAAACCAGTGAACTTATATCCAAGAACTTGAAAATGTTAATGAGGTGCAGTTGCATTACTACTGGTATTTTTCTGTTCTTGCTATGTCTCTTCCTATGTAGAATGGGGTGATATAAGTCACTTTTAGACTTTCTGAAATTATGCTAGAGCCTAAGATTTTTCCTAAGAATGTTTAGCGCTTGTGCAGGTAGAGTTTTGGATTTCTTTGAGAAAATGAGTCCTTAGAGTCTGGTTCTGGAGCAGAATGTATGGGCATGCTCTCAAGGGCCCTCTTAAAGTTTTGCAGCATGATCACAACATCTGCTCGGTTTTGTCACTCCCTGGGTCCTTAATCTCTATAACTGGGTTCTTCAAAATAGATTTTTTTGGTACTCACCAGAAATTGGGTTTTCCATCCATACATCCATCAAGAATCTAGTATCCACAGAATGATGTCAAAACCAACTGTGATTTTATTAGAATATGTTGAGTAATTAGTTAAAAATTCATGCTATCTATGGATCATGGGAAGGTACCTGATGATTAGCAGAATTCATACCCTTGCATAAAGGTAAGGCAGACAAAGGTGAATGTTTAAATCACAGAGGTGTAAGTTTATTGAGCATACCTGTTAAATTATATGGAGGAGTGGCAATTGAGAGGGTGGTGACATACACAAGGCAACAAACTGGGGAGAAACAATACAGCTTCAGGAGTGGTAGAAGATGTGTGGATCAGGAGTTTACTTTGAAGAACATGAGTGAAAAATACTTAGAGATACAGAATGATGTATATGTGGCATTTATGGATATGAAGAAGGTATATGATAGCAATGATAGAGATGCTTTGTGGAAAGTGTTACGAATATATGGTGTGGGAGGAAAGCTATTAAATCTGTGCATAGTTTATGTCAAGAGTAAGGCATGTGTGGAAGTAGGTAGAGAGGAGGGTGAATGGTTCCAGGTCTTAGAGAAAGGGGCAAATATTCAATCTGTAGGAGGTGAGGAGGCCTGGGAAATGAGTTAGTTGTTATTTACTGATGACATGATGCTGGTGGCAAAGTCGTGTGAGAAACTACAGAGGTTGGTGACTGAGTTTAGGAAAGAAGAAAGTTTTGGGTAAATGTGAGCAAAATCAAGGTTATTAGGTTTAACAGAGGAGAGAGGCTGCTTAGTAGGGGCATGAGTTTGAATGTAGAAAAATTGGAAAAGTGAAGTCCTTTAGATACCTGGGAATGGACATGGCATCAAATGGAACCATAGAAGCAGAGGTGATTCATTCAGTGGATGAGGAGGCAAAGGTTTTGGAAGCAGAAAGGAATATGAGGAAAGAAAGTTACTATTTGGAAGGGCAAAGATGGATGTGTTTGAAATGTACAGTAGTCCCAAAGATGTTCTGTGGATGCGAGGCATGGGTAAAATTACTAACATGGAAAACAGTGAACATGAAAGAAAGAATGAAGATGCAGTGGGATTGTATTTCAAAAGTCAAGATCACTACTGCTCTGAGTTGATTGTGGATGTGATTTCATTTTCTTACAACAGTTCCACAAGGTGGATTGTATCAAAATATGAGTGCTTCCCTTATGAATGACCCTCTTGATTCTGAAGTCAAAAGATTGAAGGTCATGGTCACCACCATACTTGTAGATGATTTTGTTTCAACATAACATCCATGGAATGGTTTCAATAAGACCTGTCTTGTGTGTTTCTCTTGGTAGGAAGGTTTCTTTTTATTGTAATCTCTAAGGTCAAAATAGCTACTTCACCTATATATTATTGTTTTCTGCACAACATTAGTTCTCTTAAGAGGAATCCTTTAAGGGTTGACATATGTTCCTCATAAGGGATTGCAGGTACCTCATGAGTTTGAGGTAAGAGGGTTCAATATCAATGTCATACTTTTTGGATGAAAATGTTTGTTTCTGGAATGTGTAATGGTCTTTAGATGCCTTATTAATGATAATACTGTATCATCTCTCATTACCTGTGTAATCACCACTTCCACCATCCCTCTGCCTCCAGTGTTGCAGCCTCAAGAATGCTCCATAGATGTAGTGCTTCACATCGTACCGGCAGAAGTATGTTTACAGTGATAGACAAAAGTCTACTCACTGTTTTGTCCAATGATTATTTACATATAGCAAAACATAATGAAAGGCTTCTCTTAACTACAATTTTGCTGAAGACAAATCTGAATACATTGAATTTTCTTTCATATGTTGTTGGTTCAGATCAAGGTTCAGGTAATCCTTAGACTGATGCCAAACAGTTATACTAAATTTGGTCATATTAGATGGAACCTGTTTAGATCAGTTCAAAATTTATGGATGAATATAAAAAGATAAGAAAGGTCAGAAATCTTTTATCTTCAGAAATTTGGTGTCGTGTGGAAGCACTGTTAAGAGATATCATTTTCTTGAACTATGCTCTCTTTTCATGATATGTTTTTGCCAAATCTCAGGAAAGACTCTTTTCTTTCATTGTACCTCACTGTAGCTGCATTTCAGTTTCCTAAAAATGTTATGGTCAACTGGGAAAATTTGTTAAAGTCACCTCAGTAAAGCATTAACGACAAAATTTACCACCTCCTATTACGTATTTGTTAACAATAGGTGGTAGTAGATTTTGAAGCTAATATTCCACCTCAGCCACTTCCTTTACCACTAACTTCACTCTTACCACCTATTTTGATATGACCTTTGCTTCATGCCTGCCATTACCCATATCATCATCACATTCTGACTGTTCAAAGAGTCTGAAAGGGCAGAGAAGAAATTAATTGAGGCTCTCAAAATTAAGTGTTAGGATTCCCTATAACCTGCTTATTCTGTCCATCTATCTGTCCATTTACAGTAGTTTCAATAGAGTAACTGGAAAACCCATTGTCTCATTTTACAGTATTGCTTTTCATAAAAACAATGCTATTGACTTGAGGGTCAAAGGTCAAGGTTGCTAAAGCAATTTCCAGTTGATTTTGGAGAAGTTACTCTATTGTTTTGTTCAATAATTCAAATCCAACACATTGAATTTTATCAGTGCTTAGGGTGACTGTACCCTATAGAACAAGAAAGGTTTCTTTTGATTTTGAGGTTAAGAGGTCAGAGATTTAGATCGGGGACATTACAGAAACTAAAAATCTCTTCAACAAGCTGGACAATTATTGATGGCTTATCATTAAGTAGAATTTCAGTTACTAATAGGATTTGGGTAGACTACGTAACTATGCCCGATATTTTCTGATATAACATACTCTAGACGTTTTGGTAATTATTGAGGGTACATTGTATGAATTTAGGCTGTGATATTATTTACAATGTCTTACATGGTTGATTTAAAGTACTGAGATTGAAATAAGATCCAGAAGGGGGAAATTTTATTCATCCCTTTCTTGTCACAATGACTAACTGAAGTAAGGAGGGCCATAAAGAAAAAAAATATCTGATTAAAGATTATGTGAAATATCTGTAATTCACCACATATTGACCTCGAACATTTCATTTCCAAAACATCCATCCTCCTCAGTACAACCCTATCTATAGCCTATGCTTCACAACCATACAACATTCTTGGAACCACTATTCCTTCAAACATATCCATTTTTGCTCCAAGATAACATTCTCGCCTTCCACACATCCTTCAACGCTCCCAGAACCTTTGCCCCCTCCCCCACTCTGTGACACATCTGCTCCCATGGTTCCATCTGCTGCTAAGTCCACTCCCAGATATCTAAAACACTTCACTTCCTCCAGTTTTTCTCCATTCAAACTTACCACCCAATCAACTTGTCCCTCAACCTTACTGAACCTAATAAGCTTGCTTTTATTCACATTTACTCTCGACTTCCTCCTTTGACACACTTTACCAAACTCAGTCACTAACCTCTGCAGTTTTCACCCGAATCAGCCACCAGCGATGTATCATCAGCAAACAACAACTGACTTGCTTCCCAAGCTCTCTCATCAACAACAGACTGCATACTTGCCACTCTGTCCAAAACTCTTGCCTTGATCAAGAAAGTAATCTAAGGGTAAGAGAGATGTGTGGTAATAAAAAGAGTGTGGTTGAGAGTGCAGAAGGTGTGTTGAAATGGTTTGGACACATGGAGAGAATGAGTGAGGAAAGATTTACCAAGAGGATGTATGTGTCAGAGGTGGAGGGAACGAGAAGTGGTAGACCAAATTGGAGTTAGAAGGATGGAGTGAAAAAGATTTTGAGTGATCAAGGCCTGAACATACAGGAGGGTGAAAGACATGCAAGGAATAGAGTAAATTGGAACAATGTGGTATACCAGGGTTGATGTGCTGTCAGTGAACTGAAGCAGAGCATGTGAAGTGTCTGGGGTAAATCATGGAAAGGCCTGTGGGGCCTGGGTGTGGAAAGGGAGCTGTGGTTTCAGTGCATTTCACATGACAGCTAGAGATTGAGTGTGAGCAAATGTGGCCCTTTTTTGTCTCTCCCTGGCACTATCTTGCTGTGGGGGGGGGGGAATTTTTCCTGTGTGACAGAGGAGCAATGGGAATGAAGCAGCAAGTATGAATATGTACATGTGTATATATGTATGCATCTGTGTATGTATATGTATGTATACATTAATATGTATATGTGCATGTATGGTCATTCATGTTTTTTATTATTATACTTTGTAGCTGTCTCCCGTGTTAGCGAGGTAGCATAAGGAAACCGACGAAAGAAAGGCCCAACCCGCCCACATACATATGTATATAAATACATGTCCACACACACATATACATACCTATACATTTCAACGTATACATCTATATACATACACAGACATATACATATATACAAATATACATAATTCATACATGCTGCCTTTATTCATTCCCATCACCACCCCACAACACATGAAATGGCAAACCCCTCCCCCTGCACACAGGCAAGGTAGCGCTAGGAAAAGACAACAAAGGCCACATTCCTTCACACTCAGTCTTTAGCCAAACCATTTCAAAACACCCTCTTCTGCTCTCTCAACCACACTCTTTTTATTACCACACATATCTCTTACCCTTTCATTACTTTCTCAATCAAACCACCTCACACCAAACATTGTCCTCAAACATCTCATTTCCAACACATCCATCCTCCTTTGCACATCCCTATCTATAGCCCACGCCTCACAACGATGTAACATTGTTAGAACCACTATTCCTTCAAACATACTCATTTTTGCTTTCCAAGATAATGTTCTTGCCTTCTATGCATTTTTCAACGCTCCCAGAACTTTTGCCCCCTCCCCCACCCTGTGACTCATTTCCACTTCCATGGTTCCATCCTCTGCCAAATGCACTCCCAGATATCTAAAACATTTCACTTCCTCCAGTTTTTCTCCATTCAGACTTACCTCCCAGTTGACTTGTCCCTAAACCCTACTGTACCTAACAACCTTCTTCTTATTCACATTTACTCTCATCTTTCTTCTTTCACACACTTTACCAAACTCAGTCACCAGCTTCTGCAGTTTCTCGCCCGAATGAGCCACCTGCGCTGTATCATCAGTGAACAACAGCTGACTTACTTCTCAAGCCCTCTCATTCACAACAGACTGCATACAAGCTCCTCTCCAAAACTCTTGCATTCGCCTCCCTAACAACCCATCCATAAACAAATTAACAACCATGGAGACATCATGCACCCTTGCCGCAATGCGATATATATATATATATATATATATATATATATATATATATATATATATATATATATATATATATATATATATATATATATATATTTATATATATATATATATATATATATATATATATATATATATATATATATATATATATATATATATATATATATATATTTATATATATATATATATATATATATATATATATATATATATATATATATATATATATATATATATATATATATCTCTGGGGGTAGGGGATTAAGAATACTTCCCACGTATTCCCTGCGTGTCGTAGAAGGCGACTAAAAGGGGAGGGAGCGGGGGGCTGGAAATCCTCCACTCTCTCTTTTTTTTTTTTTCCAAGAGAAGGAACAGAGTGGGGGCAGGTGAGGATATTCCACAAAGTCCCAGTCCTCTGTTCTTAACGCTACCTCGCTAACGCGGGAAATGGCGAGTAGTTTAAAAGAAAAAAGAATATATATATATATATATATATATATATATATATATATATATATATATATATCTTTTTCTTTTCTTTCAAACTATTCGCCATTTCCCGCATTAGCGAGGTAGCGTTAAGAACAGAGGACTGGGCCTTTGAGGGAATACCCTCACCTGGCCCAATTCTCTGTTCCTTCTTTTGGAAAATATATATATATATATATATATATATATATATATATATATATATATATATATATATATATATATATATATCCCTGGGGATAGGGGAGAAAGAATACTTCCCACGTATTCCCTGCGTGTCGTAGAAGGCGACTAAAAGGGGAGGGAGCAGGGGGCTGGAAATCCTCCCCTCTCATTTTTTTTTTTTTTAAATTTTCCAAAAGAAGGAACAGAGAAGGGGGCCAGGTGAGGATATTCCCTCAAAGGCCCAGTTCTCTGTTCTTAACGCTACCTCGCTAACGCAGGAAATGGCGAATAGTTTGAAAGAAAAAAGAAAGAAGAATATATATATATATATATATATATATATATATATATATATATATATATATATATATATATATATATATATATATATATATATATATATATATATATATATATATATATGCCTTTGTACAATGGCACTATGCAAAGGGGATAAGAGTGAGTGCTCAAATTACAGAGGTATAAGTTTGTTGAGTATTCCTGGTAAATTATATGGGAGGGTACTGATTGAGAGGGTGAAGGCATGTACAGAGCATCAGATTGGGGAAGAGCAGTGTGGTTTCAGAAGTGGTAGAGGATGTGTGGATCAGGTGTTTGCTTTGAAGAATGTATGTGAGAAATACTTAGAAAAGCAAATGGATTTGTATGTAGCATTTATGGATCTGGAGAGGCATATGATAGAGTTGATAGAGATGCTCTGTGGAAGGTATTAAGAATATATGGTGTGGGAGGCAAGTTGTTAGAAGCAGTGAAAAGTTTTTATCGAGGATGTAAGGCAAGTGTACGTGTAGGAAGAGAGGAAAGTGATTGGTTCTCAGTGAATGTAGGTTTGCGGCAGGGGTGTGTGATGTCTCCATGGTTGTTTAATTTGTTTATGGATGGGGTTGTTAGGGAGGTAAATGCAAGAGTTTTGGAAAGAGGGGCAAGTATGAAGTCTGTTGGGGATGAGAGAGCTTGGGAAGTGAGTCAGTTGTTGTTCGCTGATGATACAGCGCTGGTGGCGGATTCATGTGAGAAACTGCAGAAGCTGGTGACGGAGTTTGGTAAAGTGTGTGAAAGAAGAAAGTTAAGAGTAAATGTGAATAAGAGTAAGGTTATTAGGTACAGTAGGGTTGAGGGTCAAGTCAATTGGGAGGTGAGTTTGAATGGAGAAAAACTGGAGGAAGTGAAGTGTTTTAGATATCTGGGAGTGGATCTGTCAGCGGATGGAACCATGGAAGTGGAAGTGGATCATAGGGTGGGGGAGGGGGCGAAAATTTTGGGAGCCTTGAAAAATGTGTGGAAGTCGAGAACATTATCCCGGAAAGCAAAAATGGGTATGTTTGAAGGAATAGCAGTTCCAACAATGTTGTATGGTTGCGAGGCGTGGGCTATGGATAGAGTTGTGCGCAGGAGGATGGATGTGCTGGAAATGAGATATTTGAGGACAATGTGTGGTGTGAGGTGGTTTGATCGAGTAAGTAACGTAAGGGTAAGAGAGATGTGTGGAAATAAAAAGAGCGTGGTTGAGAGAGCAGAAGAGGGTGTTTTGAAATGGTTTGGGCACATGGAGAGAATGAGTGAGGAAAGATTGACCAAGAGGATATATGTGTCGGAGGTGGAGGGAACGAGGAGAAGAGGGAGACCAAATTGGAGGTGGAAAGATGGAGTGAAAAGGATTTTGTGTGATCGGGGCCTGAACATGCAGGAGGGTGAAAGGAGGGCAAGAAATAGAGCGAATTGGAGTGATGTGGTATACAGGGGTTGACGTGCTGTCAGTGGATTGAATCAAGGCATGTGAAGCGTCCGGGGTAAACCATGGAAAGCTGTGTAGGTATGTATATTTGCGTGTGTGGACGTGTGTATGTACATGTGTATGGGGGGGGGTTGGGCCATTTCTTTCGTCTGTTTCCTTGCGTTACCTCGCAAACGCGGGAGACAGCGACAAAGTATAAAAAAAAAAAAATATATATATATATATATATATATATATATATATATATAATATATATATATATATATATATATATATATATATATATTTATTTATTCATTTTGCTTTGTTGCTGTCTCCCGCGTTTTCGAGGTAGCGCAAGGAAACAGACCAAAGAAATGGCCCAACCACCCCCATACACATGTATATACATACACGTCCACACACGCAAATATACATACCTATACATCTCAATGTACACATATATATACACACACAGACACATACATATATACCCATGCACACAATTCACACTGTCTGCCTTTATTCATTCCCATCGCCACCTCGCCACACATGGAATACCATCCTCCTCCCCCCTCATGTGTGCGAGGTAGCGCTAGGAAAAGACAACAAAGGCCCCATTCATTCACACTCAGTCTCTAACTCTCATGCAATAATGCCCGAAACCACAGCTCCCTTCCCACATCCAGGCCCCACACAGCTTTCCATGGTTTACCCCAGACGCTTCACATGCCCTGATTCAATCCACTGACAGCATGTCAACCCTGGTATACCACATCGATCCAATTCACTCTATTCCTTGCCTGCCTTTCACCCTCCTGCAAGTTCAGGCCCAGATCACTCAAAATCTTTTTCACTCCATCTTTCCATCTCCAATTTGGTCTCCCACTTCTCCTCGTTCCCTCCACCTCTGACACATATATCCTCTTGGTCAATCTTTCCTCACCCATTCTCTCCATGTGACCAAACCATTTCAAAACACCCTCTTCTGCTCTCTCAACCACACTCTTTTTATTTCCACACATCTCTCTTACCCTTACATTACTTACTCGATCAAACCACCTCACACCACATATTGTCCTCAAACATCTCATATCCAGCACATCCACCCTCCTGCGCACAACTCTATCCATAGCCCACACCTCGCAACCATACAACATTGTTGGAACTGCTATTCCTTCAAACATACCCATTTTTGCTTTCCGAGATAATGTTCTCGACTTTCAAACATTCATCAAGGCTCCCAGGATTTTTGCCCCCTCCCCCACCCTATGATTCACTTCCGCTTCCATGGTTCCATCTGCTGCCAGATCCACTCCCAGATATCTAAAACACTTTACTTCCTGCAGTTTTTCTCCATTCAAACTTACCTCCCAATTGACTTGACCCTCAACCCTACTGTACCTAATAACCTTGCTCTTATTCACATTTACTCTTAACTTTCTTCTTTCACACACTTTACCAAACTCAGTCACCAGCTTCTGCAGTTTCTCACATGAATCAGCCACCAGCGCTGTATCATCAGCGAACAACAACTGACTCACTTCCCAAGCTCTCTCATCCACAACAGACTGCATACTTGCCCCTCTTTCCAAAACTCTTGCATTCACCTCCCCAACAACCCCATCCATAAACAAATTAAACAACCATGGAGACATTACACACCCCTGCCGCAAACCTACATTCACTGAGAACCAATCACTTTCCTCTCTTCCTACACGTACACATGCCTTACATCCTCGATAAAAACTTTTCACTGTTTCTAACAACTTGCCTCCCACACCATATATTCTTAATACCTTCCACAGAGCATCTTTATCAACTCTATCATATGCCTTCTCCAGATCCATAAATGCTACATACAAATCCATTTGCTTTTCTAAGTATTTCTCATATACGTTCTTCAAAGCAAACACCTGATCCACACATCCTCTACCACTTCTGAAACCACACTTCTCTTCCCCAGTCTGATGCTCTGTACATGCCTTCACCCTCTCAATCAATACTATGCAAGCATTCCGCCAGTCCTCAGGCACCTCACCATGAGTCATACATACATTGAATAACCTTACCAACCAGTCAACAATATAGTCACCCCCTTTTTTAGTAAATTCCACTGCAATACCATCCAAACCCACTGCCTTGCTAGCTTTCATATTCCGCAAAGCTTTTACTACCTCTTCTCTGTTTACCAAATCATCCTCCCGAACCCTCTCACTTTGCACACCACCTCGACCGAAACACCCTATATCTGCCACTCTATCATGAAATACATTCAACAAACCTTCAAAATATTCACTCCATCTCCTCACATCACCACTACTTGTAATCACCTCCCCATTAGCACCCTTCACTTAAGTTCCCATTTGTTCCCTTGTCTTATGCACTTTATTTACTTCCTTCCAAAACATCTTTTTATTCTTCCTAAAATTTAATGATACTCTCTCACCCCAACTCTCATTTGCCCTCTTTTTCACCTCTTGCACCTTTCTGTTGACCTCTTGCCTCTTTCTTTTATACATCTCCCACTCATTTACATTATTTCCCTGCAAAAATCATCCAAATGCCTCTCTCTTCTCTTTCACTAATAATCTTACTTCATCCCACCACTCACTACCCTTTCTAATCTGCCCACCTCCCACACTTCTCATGCCACAAGCATCTTTTGCACAAGCCATCATTGCTTCCCTAAATACATTCCATTCCTCCCCCACTCCCCTTACATCCTTTGTTCTCACCTTTTTTCATTCTGTACTCAATCTCTCCTGGTACTTCCTCACACAAGTCTCCTTCCCAAGCTCACTTACTCTTACCACTCTCTTTGCCCCAACATTCTTTCTTCTTTTCTGAAAATCTCTAAAAATCTTCAACTTTGCCTCCACAAGATAATGATCAGACATCCCTACAGTTGCACCTCTCAGCACATTAACATCCATTCTTTGTCTGTTTCTTTGCAATACCTCGCTGATGCAAGAAGCAGCTGTTAAGTATTATATAATATGTATATATGTAACTGAGCAAGACTCAATGATAGTCAACTTAGTTCCTCATGACAACTAATATTATTTTATTTTTGATGTTATAGTAAGTCTATTAATGTCATTTCCTTGAGTTTGCTTCCAAAAGTTGGGCAGTTTTTGTAATTTTGCATTGGTGTGCAAATACAATATCATTGGTGTATAGTGTATGTAGCACTAAAACTTAAGGTAAATATCTACCGATAAACGAAGTTAGTTCAGGTTTCCACAAGTTTTGTTAATTTTTAGAATTTAACACCTATGTTTGCATTATGTAACCCCATAATCTCCCTTATTTTTATAGTCCTCCTCACTATCAAGTAGTTTTTTGTCATGGGATTAGAAAAATTAAAATTACCACATTGCATATATCATTTTATTCCCAGTGCAGTAATACTCTAAACCATTAATTTTGAGAGTTTTCAGAAAATTACTTTTATGTCATGATATGTGGTCAATTTTTCAGTGGAGTTTTATGGTAAATACATATGTGGCATTTACTGGTCCAGATGAAGGAGGAAAGTTTATTCTGATAAAAGTATCAAAAATTGTGCAAAATCAACATGGCTGTTGTACTAACCAAATTTTTCCATTTACTTAATAGTTGTACAATGTGCTCAGTGAAAGGAACAGTGAGTGCCTTTTTTATTATATATCATTACTCTTTAAATTTTCCAGATACTGATTATTAGATATATGGGATGATATAGTTTTTAGGACTGCAACTTGATTATTCATATCTTCTTCCTTAAGTGATGTGTATGTGTTTGTTCAAAATTATCAAAAAAATCAGGTAAAGAGTTGAATGTAGATATAATGTAGTTAAATGATTGTGTATAACTTTTCTTAGAAATTCTTATAATTTGGAATTACTGGACTCCTCTTGTGTAGTGTATTACCATATGTAGGATAAGAAGCAAGAGTCCATTTTCAACGAAGCCTCCAGATTTAAAGTTAAGCACCAGTAAAGCACAAAAAACTCTGTGGTATTGATTTCCATTATAGTCATTTTGAGTACTGTGATGTGTACCTGAAGCTGACAATAGAAATGTTAAAAACAGGCTGAATTATGTGTAGTTGTAGTTTATCAAACAAATATGATCTGTACTGATCAACAGTAGAGTGAACATTTTATAGTTAAACCTAAATTTTTGCCTTATTTCCCCTTCATCGTCTTCAGTGTATTTTAATAACATAACACTGTCAATTGGAATACATTGGTCTTTTTATCAATCTTGTTACACAGGTCATTGGCTTTTTCTGACAAAATGCAAGTGTCACTCAATAGTAACAAGAGGACATGATATCTTTCAGTTATTCCCATCATTGCAAAAATGGCTTATAATAGCTTCAGTTCTGCAAAGTAAGGATATGATTTTGTATTTATGTTATAGTCTGTGCACACATTTAAAAGTAAAATAATATCACGATATTATATGCTGAATTTTGTTTCAAGTAAATATGTGATAAAATCCACAGGGTCCGATGCTATTACTTGTTGAATAACATGATGATTCTTGTGACATCAGTTGTTTGATAACAAATATGCTAAATATTCTTAGTTACTTTTATTGATTTTTGCAAATTTTTTCCAGGTTAAATTGTAAATGGTGTGGAATACACAAATTATAGTGATATGCATTCCATTATTTTACTTTTTTCTATCACAGAATAGGTGGGGGATCACAATAGATTTCAGAAAGTGCATTAATATGTATGAAAAGGACCGATAAACAGTATGTTTGAATACCATATTAACCACTCATTTTTCGAGATGATATTAGATTTAAGCATTTTGTTGAATTCCAGATGTTGCAGGATACGTAGCTGAAGTTAAGGGAACGTGGCCTACTATTGTGACCTTTTCCTATGACACCAAAAAAGAGAACTAAGAAAAGGGAAGGTTAAAAGCTTATCTAATATAAATATTCAAAATGATCAAAGGCTTCAGTAATCATGATGTACCAAGTTACCTTAGTCTTGATTCATCTTATTTTACTCACAGTGATGAATACAAACTCACGGGCAAATGTTTTACCTCAAATGAGACAAAGTACTTTTTCTTCAACAGGATTGTTAACATTTGGAACACATTGTCAGTTAGAGTGCTTGAAAGCTGTGATGTATTTGCTTTTAAGAAGAGACTTGAAAAATACTTTACTCTAAGTCCATGACTGTGATTATTTGTACTTCAGTGGTCACATTGACAATTTGCAGGTTATTACCAATGGAGTAACTGTATACCTTTTAACATTTCCCACAAAAATGTGTGAGTTTCTGGTGCCTTCCATCATCAAAGACAGCCTCAAAAGGAGCCATTGGTCTGTTGCACTTTTAGTTTCTTTGTAATCTGTGGGTGGAGCAATCTTGGGATACACATCACAAGATCGTGAGATGTACTTCTAAAAGAATGAGGAGTAATCATTCTTTGGTTTTTAGATAAGTTTATCTGGGTATTTACAAAAATAGAAAAATTAGATTTTTAAGGAAGCCAAAAGGAGATCTTGGATAAAGTATGTGGAGGGTAACTCCAGTGCCAAACCTGAGTTTGATAAGGAAAAGAGAAGTTGGGAAGTTATTCTCTTGCTCCCCTTCCTTGCCTAATTAATCGATGCAGTAAAGCAAAAGACCCCTCTGTGGTAGCTAATCTTCTCACTGAAAGTTTCTTGTTCCTGTTTTGTGTCAGCAGATATGATGGAGAATTCCAGTAAATTAGACAAAAAGATACCCATAATTTACGTGTCTTCTCCAATAAAATATGATATAGAATTATACAGTACAGAGCCATTTCATGTGATGGAAACTTTATCAGCTCTATCAGATATTAACTCTACTGCCCCAAGGAAGATGAAATATACAATGCATGGAAAGAGTAATCACCATCTGGGAAGGCACAAATGTAAATGAAGACGAAGCATTCCCAGTGATGTTATATGGATCCGAGGCCTGGGCTATAGATGAGAATTGCAGAAGAGCGTGAATATGCTGGAAATTAAATGTTTGAGGACAGTCTTTGGTGTGTGGGAGACTAATCATGTAAGTAATGATATGGTAAGAGTTGTGATATCAAGAAGAGTATCACTGATAGACCTGAAGTGTTGAAATGGTTTTGACATAAGAAGAAAATGAGTGAGGAAAGATTGACAAAGAGGTCATACATAATCAGAGGGAGGGGAGACAAGGAGAATGAGGAAGCCATATATGGGATGGAAGGAGAGAGTGGAAAAGCCTTTGAAAGGTCAGGGCCTGAACATGCAAGAAGGCAGAAAGTATGCTCTGGAGTAAATTGGAACCATGTGGTGTACAGGGGTCGATGTGTTGAAATTCACATTTTCAAATTTGTGTGTACCTGCATTATAGAATTTTGCAGTCAAGTTCTCATAACTTATGGCTGAGTGATGATGGCCGCAGTGTATGAATTACTAGGTCAGAGTGCTTAATGGGCAAATCCCTGCTCCTGTCTAGATAAGACTTCTTCGCCCAGGTTTTACGCTTGGTGTTATCCATTACCAATTTGAGGGAAATTTGGTAATGAAACATTTGTTTGATAATGAAAAATATGGTTTGGTAATGGTAATGTGTTATAAGGATGTAGATATTAAGGAAAAAATGTTTGATGGATTCTCTACTGATATTTTGATTGAACATCGGAGGGAAGGCGAAGGACTAAATCATCAGTGATTCTGTGTCAACAGAATCATTATACATTAAAGTCATATCACATAAGTTGTAATATCATTTGCTTTTACTTCACTGTATTTTGTTCATTTACTGTATTTGTCAATATATTATGTATGATACTTATTGTTTATCAAAGCAGTTTAGGAACAGTGTAAGCAGGTTTTTTTGGTGTGTGGAACTAAAATGATCACTTTCATTCAAATCACTTAAACTAGAATTCATGATGTGATCATTCACAGAGGCTTTTGGTACCTAGTCCAAGAATTATAGTGATGGCTCTGTGTTACTTGTAGATATGGAATCATTAGACAGTACTGCAAAACGAGTCTTTGAAGTAGGCTATTAAGGTTTATTGAGCAGTTTTTGGAAAGCAGAAACTTAAGGGTTTGGTAAGGACTGGTAGTTAGTATTCAAGACCAGAAAATTAAAGGTATGGTAAGGTCTGGTAGTTAGTATTCAAGACCAGAAAGTTAAAGGTTTGGTAAGGACTGGTAGTTAGTATTCAAGACCAGAAAGTTAAAGGTATGGTAAGGTCTGGTAGTTAGTATTCAAGACCAGAAAGTTAAAGGTATGGTAAGGACTGGTAGTTAGTATTCAAGACCAGAAAGTTAAAGGTATGATAAGGTCTGGTAGTTAGTATTCAAGACCAGAAAGTTATAGGTATTGTAAGGACTGGTAGTTAGTATTCAAGACCAGAAAGTTATAGGTATGGTAAAGTCTGGTAGTTAGTATTCAAGACCAGAAAGTTAAAGGTATGGTAAGTCTGGTAGTTAGTATTCAAGACCAGAAAGTTAAAGGTATGGTAAGGACTGGTAGTTAGTATTCAAGACCAGAAAGTTAAAGGTATGGTAAGGACTGGTAATTAGTATTCAAAACCAGAAAGTTAAAGGTATGGTAAGGACTGGTAGTGTTCACAGTGTTCACAGAAAGAAGTAGTGCTGCCAGGCAATGTTTTTAATGTTACTTGCTTCACTGTTGCCATCAAAAGCATTGTGCAGTGAACACTACTCCAGGGGACGTTAAATTATCCCATATTGTTGATGAATTGGCTACCTATTGTAGTGCATTATCTGCTGAAGTTGTAAAACATTTGCAAACTGCTCTTGATGAGATTACTAGTGGCCCATATAACTTTGGTTTAGTTTCTGTGAACAGAACATTTTCACAATTCACTTTGAAAGATCAACCAAAAATTTAGCTATTCTGCATAAATTATTGACATGCATTGTCATTTCATATAAGAGGAAAAAATTAGCCTGATATTTGATATTTGGTTGATGTGGAGCCCTCATATCAAAAATTTGAAAATCAGTTGATAGTGTAGCAACACATTTTACTGGTAGTGTGCACTAGGGAGTTGATAAAAAAAAACTGGGATATTATACAATCCATTAGGCAGATTGAAACTGACTGTGATTGCCAGATATATGTAGTGGTAACAAATGATGTCCTGAAGGTGGTTGCTGATCTCCATAATCTACCTATTCATCTATTTACCTATATTGATGATGCCAATTCCCTTAATGGGTTAGGTAAGGCAAACGAGTTTCCATAACTGCTGAATTCCCTTGCTGCTTCTGAGCCTTTAGTGCTTCACCCTAACAGGCCACTGGTAAGGGGCAACTCTTATACAGTGTTTCCAGAAGCTCCCACACACTACTTCTATTCAATATTCCAATCAACTATTTCTACTTGTTGCTCACACCTAAATGTCCCTATCTAATGCTCCTTTCTAAAGTTTCTATCTACTACTTCTATAATGTTTCTCCTGAATGCTCCGGTTTGATGTTCCTACGTACTACTTTTGTCTACTGCTCCTACCATTTTCCCAAATGGCAGGGCTAGTACATAGTGTTCGCCACAGGAAAATTTAGAGTTATGAATAATGAGCTGTGTGAGTTAAGTGTAGTCAACTGTTATGTATGATATGGAAAGATTGTATGTTTATTGACAGGATGCCTGCAGTCTACGTGTGCATGAGGCAGAGAGAAAATACAGCTGGCTGGGTAGAAGAAGTGCAACTTGGCAACCACTGAAGTGCTGGCTTACCATACCCATCACCAACTATTCTGATACGTAGGCAGGTAGTACTGGTAGTATACCTCTCTGGTCGGTGGCTGCCGGCCAACTACTATTATACTAATCTTCATATTGGAGTATACATAGGAACATGCACACCTTCTAAAGTAGAAATCTGTATGCATATTTTGACAAGCTCTTAATGAATTTAAGACGCAAAGAAATTTGCTTAAAGTATCCTGTAGGTTTGAATGTATGCCATCAAGTCCTACAAATAAGTATGTTTTTGCTATTGACAGGACTAAAGTATCTGATCAACTCTCAAAGTTCTGTAAACCTTTTAATGTAAGAATGCTTAAAATGCCATTAATGAAAGTTGTTTGAATAGGAACTTCATTAAAGAAGTAGGGTTTGATTATTTCCCTCCATGGAAGGTTCTTGACATCAGACTTTGCAGGAATTGGATAAAAACAACCAAAAGAAGTAATGCTTATGTAATAACAAAATGGAAATTTGTTCATCATAAAATTGGTTGTGAAAGCAGAAAAAATTTACTTATTGACAGTTTTGCTTTGTTGTGGTCATTGAAGAATCTCGTATAGCAAAACTACCGAAAACTACAGAACTACATTGTATTCAGGTTACACTTAGGTTTACAAAGCTATTGCCTAAAAAGTAATATAAAGCCCACTCCACTTCTCAGAGTGCATTACAGACTATGTCATATTATACTCCAGAGCATCCTTTGGTTAAAAAAGCCCAACATTGTACTGTAAGAATTCTTTCAGGCCAGAAGAGTATAGAAATCTGCTGCTGTCCTGGATAAGTTTGTTATGAGTCATTATGAAATAGCAGATACTGAGCCTAAAGCAGCTGTGTCAATCTATATATGGAGGTCATATAATGATTTTGTGGGCAGAATGAATTGCTCTGTAGATGTAAATGGCAAGTTAGATGGGACTTTGAAGCCAAAAGAAATAACAAACTAAAGAGAATTAAAAAGGTGTTAAACTATGGCCTTCTTCTTTCAACAGGAATTGCCATTTTAAGATAATTGCTTGTCAACTGAGGATTGGTCATGCTACATTGACCCATGTTTGCTAGATGGAGAGGATTTCTGTCCGAATATGTGACATGTGCAATGGTGATATTATTGTGGAACATGTATTAATGGACTGCAAAAAAGATACTGGAATATCAGATTTAAAGGACTGGTGATTGGGAATACCTGATTTAAAAAGACAGATATACATGAGTATAAGTATGTAAGTAGGAGAGATGGCTAGAAAGCGTTATTGGATTACATGTTAATTGATAGGCACACAAAAGAGAGACTTTTGGATGTTAATGTGCTGAGAGGTTCAACTGGAGGGATGTCTGATCATTATCTTGTGAAGGCGAAGGTGAAGATTTGTAAAGGTTTTCAGAAAAGAAATGTTGGGGTGAAGAGAGTGGTGTGAGTAAGTGAGTTTGGGAAGGAGACTTGTGTGAGGAAGTACTAGGAGAGACTGAGTACAGAATGGAAAAAGGTGAGAACAAATGAGGTAAGGGGAGTGGGGGAGGAATGGGATGTATTTAGGGAAGCAGTGGTGGCTTGCGCGAGGTATGCTTGTGGCATGAATAGCGTGGGAGATGGGTAGATTAGAAAGGGTAGTGAGTGGTGGGATGAAGAAGTAAGATTGTTAGTGAAAGAGAGGAGAGAGGCATTTGGATGATTTTTGCAGGGAAATAATGCAAATGAGTGGGAGATGCATAAAAGAAAGAGGCAGGAGGTCAAGAGAAAGGTGCAAGAGGTGAAAAAGAGGGCAAATGAGAGTTGGGATGAGAGAGTATCAATAAATTTTAGGGAGAATAAGAAGATGTTTTGGAAGGAGGCAAATAAACTGTGTAAGACAAGGGAACAAATGGGAACATCAGTGAAGGGGGCTAAGACAAGGGAACAAATGGGAACATCAGTGAAGAGGGCTAAGACAAGGGAACAAATGGGAACATCAGTGAAGGGGGCTAAGACAAGGAAACAAAAGGGAACATCAGTGAAGGGGGCTAAGACAAGGGAACAAATGGGAACGTCAGTGAAGGGGACTAATGGGGAGGTGATAACAAGTAGTGGTGATGTGCGAAGGAGATGGAGTGAGTATTTTGAAGGTTTGTTGAATGTGTTTGATGATAGAGTGGCAGATAATAGGGTGTTTTGGTCAAGGTGGTGTGCAAAGTAAGAGGGTTAGGGAGAATGATTTGGTAAACAGAGAAGAGGTAGTAAAAGCTTTGCGGAAGATGAAAGCTGGCAAGGCAGTAGGTTTGGATGGTATTACAATGGAATTTATTAAAAAAGAGGTGACTGTATTGTTGACTGGTTGGTAAGGTTATTTGATGTATGTATGACTCATGGTGAGGTGCCTGAGGGCTGGCGGAATGTTTGCATAGTGCCATTGTACAAAGGCAAAGGGGATAAGAGTGTGTGCTCAAATTACAGAGGTATAAGTTTGTTGAGTATTCCTGGCAAATTATATGGGAGGGTATTGATTGAGAAGGTGAAGGCATTTACAGAGCATCAGATTGGGGAAGAGCAGTGTGGTTTCAGAAATGGTAGAGGATGTGTGGATCAGGTGTTTGCTTTGAAGAATGTATGTAAGAAATACTTAGAAAAGCAAATGGATTTGTATGTAGCATTTATGGATCTAGAGAAGGCATATGATATAGTTGATAGAGATGCTCTTTGGAAGGTATTAAGAATATATGGTGTGGGAGGTAAGTTGTTAGAAGCAGTGAAAAGTTTTTATTGAGGATGTAAGGCATGTGTACGTGTAGGAAGAGAGGAAAGTGATTGGTTCTCAGTGAATGTTGGTTTGCGGCAGGGGTGTGTGATGTCTCAAAAAAGAGGGCAAATGAGAGTTAGGGTGAGAGAGTATTACTGAATTTTAGGGAGAATAAAAAGATGTTTTGGAAGGAGGTAAATAAAGTGCGTAAGACAAGGGAACAAATGGGAACATCAGTGAAGGGGGCTAATGGGGAGGTGATAACAAGTAGTGGTGATGTGAGAAGGAGATGGAGTGAGTATTTTGAAGGTTTGTTGAATGTGTTTGATGATAGAGTGGCAGATATAGGGTGTTTTGGTCGAGGTGGTGTGCAAAGTAAGAGGGTTAGGGAGAATGATTTGGTAAACAGAGAAGAGGAAGTAAAAGCTTTGCAGAAGATGAAAGCTGGCAAGGCAGTAGGTTTGGATGGTATTGCAGTGGAATTTATTAAAAAAGGGGGTGGCTATATTGTTGGCTGGTTGGTAAGGTTATTTAATGTATGTATGACTCATGATGAGGTGCCTGAGGACTGGCGAATGCTTGCATTGGGCCATTGTACAAAGGCAAAGGGAATAAGAGTGAATGCTCAAATTACAGAGGTATAAGTTTGTTGAGTATTCCTGGTAAATTATATGGGAGGGTATTGATTGAGAGGGTGAAGGCATGTACAGAGCATTAGATTGGGGAAGAGCAGTGTGGTTTCAGAAGTGGTAGAGAATGTGTGGATCAGGTGTTTGCTTTGAAGAATGTATGTGAGAAATACTTAGAAAAGCAAATGGATTTGTATGTAGCATTTATGGATCTGGAGAAGGCATATGATAGAGTTGATAGAGATGCTCTGTGGAAGGTTTTAAGAACATATGGTGTGGGAGGCAAGTTGTTAGAAGCAGTGAAAAGTTTTTATCGAGGATGTAAGGCATGTGTACATGTAGGAAGAGAGGAAAGTGATTGGTTCTCAGTGAATGTTGGTTTGCGGCAGGGGTATGTGATGTCTCCATGGTTGTTTAATTTGTTTATGGATGGGGTTGTTAGGGAGGTGAATGCAAGAGTTTTGGAAAGAGGGGCAAGTATGCAGTCTTTCGTGGATAAGAGAGCTTGGGAAGTGAGTCAGTTGTTGTTCGCTGATGATACAGCGCTGGAGGCTGATTCATGTGAGAAACTGCAGAAGCTGATGACTGAGTTTGGTAAAGTGTGTGAAAGAAGAAAACTGAGAGTAAATGTGAATCGGAGCAAGGTTATTAGGTACAGTAGGGATGAGGGACAAGTCAACTGGGAGGTAAGTCTGAATGGAGAAAAACTTGAGGAAGTGAAGTGTTTTAGATATCTGGGAGTGGATTTGGCAGTGAATGGAACCATGGAAGTGGAAGTGAATCATAGGGTATGGGAGGGGCAAAAGTTCTGAGAGCATTGAAAAATGTGTGGAAGCAGAGAACGTTATCTTGGAAAGCAAAAATGACTATGTTTGAAGGAATATTGGTTCCAACAATGTGTTTATGGTTGTGAGGCTTGGGCTATAGATAGAGCTGTGTGGAGGGTGGATGTGCTGGAAATGAGATGTTTGAGGACAATATGTGGTGTGAGGTGGTTTGATCGAGTACGTAATGAAAGGGTAAGAGAGATGTGTGGTAATAAAAAGAGTGTGGTTGAGAGAGCGGAAGAGGGTGTTTTGAAATGGTTTGGTCACATAGAGAGAATAAGTGAGGAAAGATTGACAAAGAGGATATATGTGTCAGAGGTGGAGGAAGCGAGGAGAACTGGGAGACCAAATTGGAGGTGGAAAGATGGAGTGAAAAAGATTTTGAGTGATCGGGGCCTGAACATGCAGGAGGGTGAAAGGCATGCAAGAAATAGAGTGAATTGAAATGATGTGGTATATCGGGGTCTATGTGCTGTCAATGGATTGAACCAGGGCATGTGAAGCATCTGGGGTAAACCATGGAAAATTTGTGGGGCCTGGATGTGGAAAGGGAGCTGTGGTTTTGCTGCATTATACATGACAGCTAGAGACTGAGCGTGAACGAACGTGGCCTTTATTGTTTTTTCCTAGCACTACCTCACACAGATGCGGGGGGAGAGGGTTGTCATTTCATGTGTGGCGGGGTGGCGACGGGAATGAATAAGGGCAGACAGCATGAATTATGTACATGTGTATATATGTATATGTCTATGTGTGTATATATATGTTTACGTTGAGATGCATAGGTATGTATATGTGCTGCGTGTGGACGTGTATGTATATACATGTGTATGTGGGTGGGTTGGGCCATTCTCTTGTCTGTTTCCTTGCGCTACCTTGCTAACGTGGGAGACAGTGACAAAGTATAATAATAATGATAATAATATTGATAATAATGATAATAATAATAATGATAATAGTAATAATAATAATAATAATAATAATAATATACTTTTTATTCATTATACTTTGTCGCTGTCTCCCGCATTTGCGAGGTAGCGCAAGGAAACAGACGAAAGAAATGGCCCAACCCCCCCCATACACATGTATATACATACGTCCACACACGCAAATATACATACCTACACAGCTTTCCATGGTTTACCCCAGACGCTTCACATGCCTTGATTCAATCCACTGACAGCACGTCAACCCCGGTATACCATATCTTTCCAATTCACTCTATTCTTTGCATGCCTTTCACCCTCCTGCATGTTCAGGCCCCGATCACACAAAATCTTTTTCACTCAATCTTTCCACCTCCAATTTGGTCTCCCTCTTCTCCTCGTTCCCTCCACCTCCGACACATATATCCTCTTGGTCAATCTTTCCTCACTCATTCTCTCCATGTTCCCAAACCACTTCAAAACACCCTCTTCTGCTCTCTCAACCACGCTCTTTTTATTTCCACACATCTCTCTTACCCTTACGTTACTTACTCGATCAAACCACCTCACAGCACACATTGTCCTCAAACATCTCATTTCCAGCACATCCATCCTCCTGTGCACAACTCTATCCATAGCCCACGCCTCGCAACCATACAACATTGTTGGAACCACTATTCCTTCAAACATACCCATTTTTGCTTTCCGAGATAATGTTCTCGACTTCCACACATTCTTCAAGGCCCCCAGAATTTTCGCCCCCTCCCCCACCCTATGATCCACTTCCGCTTCCATGGTTCCATCCGCTGCCAGATCCACTCCCAGATATCTAAAACACTTCACTTCCTCCAGTTTTTCTCCATTCAAACTCACCTCCCAATTGACTTGACCCTCAACCCTACTGTACCTAATAACCTTGCTCTTATTCACATTTACTCTTAACTTTCTTCTTCCACACACTTTACCAAACTCAGTCACCAGCTTCTGCAGTTTCTCACATGAATCAGCCACCAGCGCTGTATCATCAGCGAACAACAACTGACTCACTTCCCAAGCTCTCTCATCCCCAACAGACTTCATACTTGCCCCTCTTTCCAAAACTCTTGCATTTACCTCCCTAACAACCCCATCCATAAACAAATTAAACAACCATAGAGACATCACACACCCCTGCCGCAAACCTACATTCACTGAGAACCAATCACTTTCCTCTCTTCCTACACGTACACATGCCTTACATCCTTGATAAAAACTTTTCACTGCTTCTAACAACTTTCCTCCCACACCATATATTCTTAATACCTTCCACAGAGCATCGCTATCAACTCTATCATATGCCTTCTCCAGATCCATAAATGCTACATACAAATCCATTTGCTTTTCTAAGTATTTCTCACATACATTCTTCAAAGCAAACACCTGATCCACACATCCTCTACCACTTCTGAAACCACACTGCTCTTCCCCAATCTGATGCTCTGTACATGCCTTCACCCTCTCAATCAATACCCTCCCATATAATTTACCAGGAATACTCAACAAACTTATACCTCTGTAATTTGAGCACTCACTCTTATCCCCTTTGCCTTTGTACAATGGCACTATGCACACATTCCGCCAATCCTCAGGCACCTCACCATGAGTCATACATACATTAAATAACCTTACCAACCAGTCAACAATACAGTCACCCCCTTTTTTAATAAATTCCACTGCAATACCATCCAAACCTGCTGCCTTGCCGGCTTTCATCTTCCGCAAAGCTTTCACTACCTCTTCTCTGTTTACCAAATCATTTTCCCTAACCCTCTCACTTTGCACACCACCTCGACCAAAACACCCTATATCTGCCACTCTATCATCAAACACATTCAAAAAACCTTCAAAATACTCACTCCATCTCCTTCTCACATCACCACTACTTGTTATCACCTCCCCATTTGCGCCCTTCACTGAAGTTCCCATTTGCTCCCTTGTCTTACGCACTTTATTTACCTCCTTCCAGAACATCTTTTTATTCTCCCTAAAATTTAATGATACTCTCTCACCCCAACTCTCATTTGCCCTCTTTTTCACCTCTTGCACCTTTCTCTTGACCTCCTGTCTCTTTCTTTTATACATCTCCCACTCAATTGCATTTTTTCCCTGCAAAAATCGTCCAAATGCCTCTCTCTTCTTTTTCGCTAATACTCTTACTTCTTCATCCTACCACTCACTACCCTTTCTAATCAACCCACCTCCCACTCTTCTCATGCCACAAGCATCTTTTGCGCAATCCATCACTGATTCCCTAAATACATCCCATTCCTCCCCCACTCCCCTTACTTCCATTGTTCTCACCTTTTTCCATAATAATAATAATAATAATAATAATAATAATAATAATAATAATAATAATAATAATGACAATAATGATAATAAATCAGATTTAAATATGAATCATAAATAGTGTAAGAAATAAAAGTATTAGAGAATTCTGTTACATAAACAGATTGATGAAGTTTTAAAGGAAGCCAAAATATGTAGTTCCATATTAATAGTTTTAAGTTTTTAGATATCATATACATGCTGAAGCATTGAATGATGCTTCCAGCTCTTTATGATTTCCACAAAATCATTCAGAGCATATTCTTGATCTTATTCAGAAGCATTTCAAGCACTATCTTCAGATATTGATACATCTTCAAAAATTTGAAAAGACACATACCTCTCCTCTTTGAAACCATCCTTCGTAGATCGTCTTTATGAAGGTATCAGTTCAAAAGGTGCTGTGAATTACCACAACTTGAATTTGAACTGGAAGCCTTAATACAGATTACTAGTTGTGTATTATGAGAAGAGAGTTTTACACTTGTGTTGCCCCATATACATGTAACATGTTTCCATATATATGTAACATCTCTTTGCTCCTATGTATATATACACACACATCCACACACGCACACACCCTAGCTTTTGCCAGGTACCCATTTTATCAACCAACTCTGAAGGGAGTATGAACAACTGGGTGGACAATGGACTAACTGCCATGACCAGAATTTGAAACAATGTGGTTTGATCCCACACGGCCCTTGTATACATGATGATCAATAATACTAACTGCAACACCGTTGAGGGTTGTCTATTCTACATTAGATGTAGGGCAATTGTTACCTGTTGGCATGTAAGAAATTTCTGTTTCCAATTCACAGCCTGATGATAGTTTAAGTTAGAAATATGAAACAAGAAGAATCATATGAAAATGCGACATATGATTTCAGTAACAGATTAGCATTTTAGGATGTGTAAGTTATAAAAGCTGATCTCAGATTAATACAAAAATTATATTTAACCAAAGAGACAGTGCTGTGGAATTTAACATATAAACAGCTTGACAAAAAGCACTGCTCGCAGCTGCATATCACTGATTATCAGTGATACTGTTGATATTTCCTATACTTATGAGAGTGGAAAACTGAATCTTTAGGAAAAGAAACCAGAATTTGGTTGACTGCAAACACATCTGTCACTTCTTGAAAAAGAGCCGAATCTGGCATAGGATGTTGTGTGCTAAAAGTGAAATAGTGAAAAGACTGTTGATCAGCTGACCGAAAGAACTGCTACTGAGGTATTTGTCTGGCTGTATATCAAATGTTGGGTTTGAAGACCTAAAGTCAGTTAGATACTGTCTGTTTTTGAGGAAGGAAGCCACTTGAGACTGTTCCACTAGCAATAATGAATGAAAGCAATGCGTCTTACAAACTAAATTCCATGCCTGGATATGAGTTTGCTCTGACCAACTATTTTCCATTTTAAGTCCATATGACTGGCTGGTCATAGCAAAAAGCCTATTTTGATGTTAGAGATGTGATGAAAGTTTGAAGAGAATACATTCTAGAAAAAATAAAAGATGCCAGTGAATATTTACATGTGCTATATATGCAGTGAACACAAACATGAATTGTGGAAGTACAAACTGCCCCTATTACAGATAAGGGCACCTTGTTGTGTTGGATATTCATTTCTTCATATCTGTCTGCAGTTACCTAGTTCACGTGCCATCCCATTATGCTAAGGAGAGTTACAGTGAAGGTGGACATTACAGCAGTGGTAGCTTTACACAAAGGAGAGCATGATTTGAAATATATTGCTGGGCAAACAGGTGTCTGCCAGTGAAATGTCCAAAGTTTGTGAAGCAATATAAGGAATTAAGGGAGTCCATTTCACCAGCTCCTTTTCTTGGTCTGGAAGACTAAGATCAATGTCTCCTATGACCCATAAAGTGATTGCAAGATAAGTTAAGGTTTGCCTATCCCTGAAAGCACATGCAATCAAGTAGAAGAACCCCAACTTGCTTGAACATGTCTCACTGGAGTGTCCAAAAGTTACTTCATAATGACTTGGGATTTCATAGCTTTCTCGCCCAACATAAACCTCAGCTGACTGCCACCAAGAAGGGTAAATGAATGACATTCTACAAGAAACAGTGTATTTGGGGCCAGGAAACATGGGAAACCTTGTTGTGAAGAGATGAATCAATATTTACTGTGACTGCAAACACCAGAGGAAGGGTGTACAGGCCACCCCACTCAGACCCGCACTTGCCACAGTACAAACAAAAGACTGTAAAACATCTTCCTTCTCTGATGGTTTGGAGGCTGTTTCAGCTACTATGGTACCGGTGATTTTATGGTCTTAACTAAGAATGTGAAATTGAAGAGGTAGTGTACAGAAATTTACTTATTGGCCATTTACCTGATTCATTTGAAAGTCTAATTGCAAAACTGTTCTTGCAGCACAGGGTGCCCTGCTATAACACAAGGTCTGTTACACAGTGACTGAATGATGGTGAAGTGAATTATTTCAAGGACTGGCCAGGAAACAGCCTCAACCTAAACCCAACCGAAAATCTGTGGTCCATTGTGAAGCAACAACTACATGATGTTGATGCATTTTTTTTCTTTTACAAAGCTTAAGGTGGCAATTAAGCAGCTGTGGGGTAGTTTTCCTTCAGAACAACTCAAGAATCTTGCTGATGATGTTCTGAACTTGTGTACAGATCTGCATTAAGAGGAATGGGAATGTAACAAAATATCAATTATGTTGGTAAGTGTTGATTACATTTTGTAGGCCACTTAACCATAAGAAAATTTATTTTCAGCTCTAATCTTAATTTCAGGCACAGACTGAACATGCAGGAGAGTGAAAGGCATGCACAGGATAGAGGGATTTGGAACAGTGTGTGGATCAGGTATATGCTTTGAAGAATGTTTGTGAGAAATATGTAAAAGAAACAGATGGATTTGTATGTAGCATTTATCGATCTGGAGAAGGCATATGATAGGGTTGATAGAGATGCTTTGTGGAAAGTCTTAAGAGTATATAGTGTAGGAGATAAGTTTCAAGAAGCAGTGAAAAGTTTTTGCTAAGGACATAAGGCATATGTAGGAGTAGAAAGAGAGGAGAGTGATTGGTTCCCAATGAATGTTGGTCTGCGGCAGGGGTGTGTGATGTCCTCATGGCTGTTTAATCTGTTTATGAATGGGGTGGTTAGGGAGGTAAATACAAGAGTTTTGGAGAGAGGGGCGAATATGCAGTCTGTTGTGGATGAGAGGGCTTGGGAAGTGAGTCAGTTGTTGTTCGCTGATGATACGGCTCTAGTGGTTGATTTGAGTGAGAAATTGGAGAAGTTGGCGACTGACTTTGGAAAAGTGTGTGAAAGGGAAAAGTTGAGAATAAATGTGAATAAGAGCAAAGGTTATTAGGTTCAGCAGAGTTGAGGGACGAGTTGATTGGGATGTAAGTTTGAATGGGGGAAGATTGAAGGAAGTGAAGTGTTTTAGATATCTAGGAGTGGACTAAGCAGCAAAAGGAAGCATGGAAGTGGAAGTGAGTCACAGGGTGGGGGAGGGGGTGAAGGTTCTGGAAGCAATGAAGAATATGTGGAAGGAGAGAATGTTATCTCGGAGAGCAAAAAAAATGGTTTCACACACTTCCACAACTCTTGCTTCAGAAGTAGTGCTACTCCCTCCTTAGCTCTTGTCATCTCAACAACCCCTGACTCTACTCCAATGACATTTTCAAAACATTCTTCTCCTTAACCCTTAAGCGTTTTTTCACTCAGAGCCAGGTCATCTATGTTTCTTACCTCAAACATACTTTTTTATGTTAAAGGCTCCAGTCATGGGCAGAAGTCCACATCAAGGCTGGGCCTTAAATGAAATGAGAGAGAATTATGGAACATAAAAAGAAAAGACATGGGGAAGTATTTACGACTTTTGGAGAAAGTGAAAGAACTGTCTTTTGCAATGTGTCAGGTCATATTCATTAGGAAAATCATGAAAAGGTAGAGAGTTCCAAAGATTTGATATGTAAGGAAAGATGCAGTTATCAAAATGGGCCACCCCTGAGTTGCCGATGGCCACACAATAATCATGTGACTCAGAAGCTTACCAAGTATTGTGTGATATAGCTAGTGGTAGGGGCAGGGGCACACAGGTAGCTAGCTCTTGGGAGCAAAAACCAACATTGCACTGTAGGGCAAGAGGGTCAAATTTGAAAGTTAGCCTGAGACGGCATATAAGTTAGATTGCTTTCAACTCTGTCAAGTAAGCATACAGAGTCAGAACCACCCCAAATGTGAGAGCAGTACTCCATACAGGGACAAATTAATCCCTTCTGTAAATGGAGCAACTGTTCAGAAGAGAAGTGTCAACATCTAATCAGGACACCCAGTTTCTTAAAAGCAAACTTAGCTATTCCTGTAAAGTGGGAACTTCAAAGAAAGAGTGGATGTTACAGTAATACCAAGTATGTTCATTGAGAAAAGAGATAGAATTACAGAACTAACAGAGGAGAGACAAGAGTTGTTAGGAGTTTTTCATATAGAGATGGGTAGATATTACGTCTTGGAGGCATTAAACTTAACAAGAGTTTGTTTACTCCATTAAAATTTCCTGTCTGAGTTTATTGAAGAAGCAGTGTAAACAAGATGCAGACTGAGTAAGAGAAGAGGTAGCAGAATTGAAGGGTGTGGATGAATGTTGAGTCGTCAGTGTTTGAGTGCATTGGATCATTTGTGGAGGAGAGGAAATTATTGAAAAATAGGAGAAAAAGTGTAGGGGACAGGACAGAACACTGAGGGACACCACTGTTCATGGAGAAAAGGGGGTATGCTGATCCATCAACAACCACAGAGATAGATCATTCAAAGAGGAAACTAGATATGAAGGAGCAAAGTGAGGAAGTGAAGTGTTTTAGATATCTGGGAGTGGACTTAGCAGTGAATGGAACCATGGAAATGAGTCACAGGGTGGGGGAGGGGGTGAAGGCTCTGGGAGTGATGAAGAATGTGAGAAAGGAGAGAATGTTATCTCAGAGAGCAAAAATGGGTATGTTTGAAGGAATAGTAGTTCCAACAATGTTATATGGTTGCGAGGTATAGGCTATAGATAGGTTTGTATGGAGAAGGGTGGATGTGTCGGATATGAAATGTTTGAGGGCAATATGTGGTGTAAAGTGAATTGATTGAGTAAGTAATGTAAGGGTAAGAGAGATGTATGGAAATAAAGAGTATGGTTGAGAGAGCAGAGGAGGATGTGTTGAAATGGTTTGGATACATGGAGAGAATGAGTGAGGAAAGATTAACAAAGAGGATGTTTGTGCCAGAGGTGGAGGGAACAAGAAGTGGGAGTCCAAATTGGAGGTGGAAGGATAAGGTAAAAAAGATTTTGAGCAATCAGGGCCTGAACATACAGGAGGATGAAAGGCATGCAAGGAATAGAGTGAATTAGAATGATGTAGTATACTGGGGTTGACATGCTGTCAATGGACTGACTCAGGGCATGTGGAGCGTCCGGGATAAACCATGGAAAGGTCTGTGGGCCTTGGATGTGGATAGGGAGCTGTGGTTTCGGTGTACTACACATGACAGCTAAAGACTAAGTGTGAACGAATGTGGCCTTTTTTGCCTGTCTCCATTAACATCCGAAAATCTCTCTTCTACACGCCTATCAGTTAACACATAATCCAATAACGTCCTCTTGCCATCCTTCCTACTCACATACATTTACTTATGTATATATTTATATGTGTGTGTGTGAATGTGTATGTTTCTGTGTTGATACCTCTCTTCTCATGGGAGGTAAGCTGCTAGAAGCAGTGAAAAGTATTTATCAGGGGTGAAGGGCATGTGTACAGATAGGAAGAGAGGAGAGTGATTGGTTCTCAGTGAATGTCTGTCTGCTGCATGGGTTTGTGATGTCCCTAGTATTCAGTCTGTTGGGGATGAGAGGGCCTGGGAAGTGAGTCAGTTGTTGTTTGCTGATGATACAGCACTGGTGGCTGATTCAAATGAGATACTGCAGAAGTTGGTGACTGAGTTTGGAAAAGCATATGAACAGAGAAAGTTAAGAGAAAATGTGTATAAGAGCAAGGAATATATGAATTTACATGAGAATGACAGATAACAGGAGGCCTGATTGGCCCACAACTGGGCAGAAGTGAATCATAGGGTGGGGGAGGGGGCAAAAGTTCTGGGAGCGTTGAACAATGTGAGGAAGTCGTGAACATTATCTCGGAAAGCAAAAATGGGTATGTTTGAAGGAATAGTGGTTCCAACAATGTTGTATGGTTGCAAGGCATGGGCTATGGATAGAGTTGTGTGAAGGAGGGTGGATGTGCTGGAAATGAGATGTTTGAGGACAATATGTGGTGTGAGGTGGTTTGATCAAGTAAGTAATAATAGGGTAAGAGAGATGTGTGGTAATAAAAAGATTGTGGTTAAGAGAACAGAAGAGGGTATTTTGAAATGGTTTGGGCACATGGAGAGAATGAGTGAGGAAAGATTGACCAAGAGGATATATGTGTCAGAGGTGGAGGGAATGAGGAGAAGTGGGAGACCAAATTGGAGGTGGAAAGATGGAGTGAAAAAGATTTTGAGTGATTGGGGCCTAAACATGCAGGAGGGTGAAAGGCGTGGAAGGAATAGAGTGAACTGGAACGATGTGGTATACCGTGGTCAATGTGCTGTCAATGGATTGAACCAGGACATGTGAAGCGTCTGGGGTAAACCATGGAAAGTTGTGTGGGGCCTGGATGTGGAAAGGGAGCTGTGGTTTCGGTGCATTATTACATGACAGCTAGAGACTGAGTGTGAACGAATATGGCCTTTGTTGACTTTTCCTAGCACTACCTTGCACACATGAGGGGGAGGGGATTGTTACTGCATGTGTAGCGAGGTGGCAATGGGAATGAATAAAGGCAGACAGTATGAATTATGTACATGTGTATATATGTGTATATGTCTGTGTGTGTGTATATATATGTATATGTTGAGATATATAAGTATGTATATTTGCGTTTGTGGACGTGTATGTATATACATGTGTATGTACGTATGTGTTTCCTTGCACTACCTCGCTAATGCGGGAGACAGCGACAAAGCAAAATAATAGTAAAAGAAGAAAAAAAATTCTGCTCAGTACTTTTTTAGGCTATTACCAACTCCTCGCTGCCACACATTTATTTCTAGCATTTTTCTGAAAGTATACCTGAATTTATAAAATGATTGTCCAAACGAATTTTGAAGGTATTTATAGTTTTAGCATTTACTGCATCTGACAGTAACTTATTCCAGTGCTCAACATACCTATAGGAAAAAATGCTTTTTCTCACTTGTGTACCCCATCTTTTAGCTTTGAGTTCTATTCCATTTGTCCTAGTAACTGTATTTTCTTTTATTTTGAAAAGATGCTTGTGTTTTACTTTGTCAAACTTGTTCAGAATTTTGAATGCTTGGATTAAGTTTCCATGAAGTCTATGTATTTCAAGAGAGAAGAGATCCAATCATTTTAGCCTCTCTTTGTTTGCCAGATTTCTAAAGGATGGGATCAATTTTGTCGTGCATCTTTGCACTTGCTTTAATTTTTCCTCATCTTTTTTATAGTTTGGGGACCAAAGGTGTGGTCTTGCTAGAGAATTATAAAGTGTAACAATCGTTTCTGGTGTCTTATAATCTATTTTCCTGGCTGTGAAATCTAACATTTGGTTACTTTTTTACTTGCTGGTTGACACTGTTTAGTGTATCTCAAATTGTTACTAGTGACAACACCAAAGTCCTTTTCTTCATTTGCTTTAGTTAGAGAGTTTCCATATAGATTGTAGACATAACATATATTCTTGTCTCCAAAGTGCATAATGTTACACTTGTCTGCATTAAACTTCATTTGTCATCTGTCTGACCACTCTGCTAGTAAGTTAAGATCTCTTTGAATCATTTTGCAGTCCCGCCTGTTTACAGCTCTACCTTCGAGTTTAGTATCATCGGCAGATTTGGAGATCTGAGATAGGAGACCAAGTTCTAGGTCAATAATGTATATTATGAAAAGAATTGGGCCTAGGACCAATCCCTGTGGCACACCACTCGTTACGTACAGCCAGCCTGAAGTTTTGCCATTTAATACTGCATGCTGCTTTCTTATGGTAAGCCAGTCTCTGATCCATGTACAGAGTTCTTCACTGATTCCATGTGCTTTGAGTTTATGTAAAAGTCTCTTGTGAGGTACTGTATCAAAAGCCTTTTGGAAATCTAAATATACTGTATCAGATGGTAATTTTTCATCCCAATTTTTATAAATAATATTAAGAAATTCCAGCAAATTCATCAGGCAGGATCTTCTACAGCAGGAACCATGTTGGTTGTCCAATATAGTTTTGTGTTCTTCCGGAAATGTGACAATTTTTTTATATAATTTTTTCCATCATTTTACTTAACACTGACATGAGGCTAATTGGGTGGTAGTTCAAGGCACACTTTTTGTCTCCTTTTTCATGTATATGGGTAACACTTGCTTGCTTCTGGTCAGTTAGCACCTGACCATCAGATAGAGGTTTGCTGAATATTTTTGTTATGGGGTATATCAGCTGTATGTGGGTGGGTTGGGCCATCCTTTTGTTTGTTTCTTGCACTACCACACTAATGTGGGAGACAGCAACTAAGTATGACAAAAAAAAATTTTAATATGTGTGTATATAAGTGGATGGGTCTTCTTTGTCTGTTTCCTGGTGCTCCTTTGCTGATGTGGAAAATGGTGATCAAGTTTAATAAGTAATGATATTTATTCATTTATTTTATTATACTTTGTCACTATTTCCTGTGTGAGCAAGGTAGTAGCATTAGGAAACAGACGAAGAATGGCCAATCCACTCATATATGTGTGTATGCTTCTGCCCCCTTTAGTCACCTTCTAAGATATGCAGGGAATACATGGGAAGTATTCTTTCTCCCATATCCCCAGGGATACCTCGCTAATGTGGGAGACAGCGACAAAAATGTAATTAAATATAAGAATAGAATATATGTAAACGCCCACATATGCACCCACATATATATATATATATATATATATATATATATATATATATATATATATATGGGGGGCTGGAAATCCTCCCCTCTCGTTTTTTTTTAATTTTCCAAAAGAAGGAACAGAGAATTGGGCCAAGTGAGGGTATTCCCTCAAAGGCCCAGTCCTCTGTTCTTAACGCTACCCCGCTAATGCGGGAAATGGCGAATAGTTTGAAAGAAAAGAAGATATATATATATATATATATATATATATATATATATATATATCTTCTTTTCTTTCAAAGATGTTCTGGAAGGAGGTAAATAAAGTGCGTAAGACAAGGGAGCAAATGGGAACTTCAGTGAAGGGCGCAAATGGGGAGGTGATAACAAGTAGTGGTGATGTGAGAAGGAGATGGAGTGAGTATTTTGAAGGTTTGTTGAATGTGTTTGATGATAGAGTGGCAGATATAGGGTGTTTTGGTCGAGGTGGTGTGCAAAGTGAGAGGGTTAGGGAAAATGATTTGGTAAACAGAGAAGAGGTAGTGAAAGCTTTGCGGAAGATGAAAGCCGGCAAGGCAGCAGGTTTGGATGGTATTGCAGTGGAATTTATCAAAAAAGGGGGTGACTGTATTGTTGACTGGTTGGTAAGGTTATTTAATGTATGTATGACTCATGGTGAGGTGCCTGAGGATTGGCGGAATGCGTGCATAGTGCCATTGTACAAAGGCAAAGGGGATAAGAGTGAGTGCTCAAATTACAGAGGTATAAGTTTGTTGAGTATTCCTGGTAAATTATATGGGAGGGTATTGATTGAGAGGGTGAAGGCATGTACAGAGCATCAGATTGGGGAAGAGCAGTGTGGTTCAGAAGTGGTAGAGGATGTGTGGATCAGGTGTTTGCTTTGAAGAATGTATGTGAGAAATACTTAGAAAAGCAAATGGATTTGTATGTAGCATTTATGGATCTAGAGAAGGCATATGATAGAGTTGATAGAGATGCTCTGTGGAAGGTATTAAGAATATATGGTGTGGGAGGAAAGTTGTTAGAAGCAGTGAAAAGTTTTTATCGAGGATGTAAGGCATGTGTACGTGTAGGAAGAGAGGAAAGTGATTGGTTCTCAGTGAATGTAGGTTTGCGGCAGGGGTGTGTGATGTCTCCATGGTTGTTTAATTTGTTTATGGATGGGGTTGTTAGGGAGGTAAATGCAAGAGTTTTGGAAAGAGGGGCAAGTATGAAGTCTGTTGGGGATGAGAGAGCTTGGGAAGTGAGTCAGTTGTTGTTCGCTGATGATACAGCGCTGGTGGCTGATTCATGTGAGAAACTGCAGAAGCTGGTGACTGAGTTTGGAAAAGTGTGTGGAAGAAGAAAGTTAAGAGTAAATGTGAATAAGAGCAAGGTTATTAGGTACAGTAGGGTTGAGGGTCAAGTCAATTGGGAGGTGAGTTTGAATGGTGAAAAACTGGAGGAAGTGAAGTGTTTTAGATATCTGGGAGTGGATCTGGCAGCGGATGGAACCATGGAAGCGGAAGTGGATCATAGGGTGGGGGAGGGGGCGAAAATCCTGGGGGCCTTGAAGAATGTGTGGAAGTCGAGAACATTATCTCGGAAAGCAAAAATGGGTATGTTTGAAGGAATAGTGGTTCCAACAATGTTGTATGGTTGCGAGGCGTGGGCTATGGATAGAGTTGTGCGCAGGAGGATGGATGTGCTGGAAATGAGATGTTTGAGGACAATGTGTGGTGTCAGGTGGTTTGATCGAGTGAGTAACGTAAGGGTAAGAGAGATGTGTGGAAATAAAAAGAGCGTGGTTGAGAGAGCAGAAGAGGGTGTTTTGAAGTGGTTTGGGCACATGGAGAGGATGAGTGAGGAAAGATTGACCAAGAGGATATATGTGTCGGAGGTGGAGGGAACGAGGAGAAGAGGGAGACCAAATTGGAGGTGGAAAGATGGAGTGAAAAAGATTTTGTGTGATCGTGGCCTGAACATGCAGGAGGGTGAAAGGAGGGCAAGGAATAGAGTGAATTGGAGCGATGTGGTATACCGGGGTTGACGTGCTGTCAGTGGATTGAATCAAGGCATGTGAAGCGTCTGGGGTAAACCATGGAAAGCTGTGTAGGTATGTATATTTGCGTGTGTGGACGTATGTATATACATGTGTATGGGGGGGGTTGGGCCATTTCTTTCGTCTGTTTCCTTGCGCTACCTCGCAAAGGCGGGAGACAGCGACAAAGTATAATAATAATAATAAATATATATATATGTATATGTATGTGTATATGTATATATATATATATATTATCACTGGGGATAGGGGTGAAAGAATACTTCCCACGCATTCCTCGCGTGTCGTAGAAGGCGACTAGAGGGGATGGGAGCGGGGGGCCAGAAATCCTCCCCTCCTTGTATTTTCTTAACTTTCTAAAATGGGAAACAGAAGAAGGAGTCACGCGGGGAGTGCTCATCCTCCTTGAAGGCTCAGACTGGGGTGTCTAAATGTGTGTGGATGTAACCAAGATGTGAAAAAAGGAGAGATAGGTAGTATGTTTGAGGAAAGGAACCTGGATGTTTTGGCTCTGAGTGAAACGAAGCTTAAGGGTAAAGGGGAAGAGTGGTTTGGGAATGTCTTGGGAGTAAAGTCAGGGGTTAGTGAGAGGACAAGAGCAAGGGAAGGAGTAGCACTACTCCTGAAACGGGAGTTGTGGGAGTATGTGTTAGAATGTAAGAAAGTAAATTCTCAATTAATATGGGTAAAACTGAAAGTTGATGGAGAGGGATGGGTGATTATTGGTGCATATGCACCTGGGCATGAGAAGAAAGATCATGAGAGGCAAGTGTTTTGGGAGCAGCTGAATGAGTGTGTTAGTGGTTTTGATGCACAAGACCGGGTTATAGTGATGGGTGATTTGAATGCAAAGGTGAGTAATGTGGCAGTTGAGGGAATAATTGGTATACATGGGGTGTTCAGTGTTGTAAATGGAAATGGTGAAGAGCTTGTTGATTTATGTGCTGAAAAAGGACTGGTGATTGGGAATACCTGGTTTAAAAAGCAAGATATACATAAGTATATGTATGTAAGTAGGACAGATGGCCAGAGAGCGTTATTGGATTACGTGTTAATTGACAGGCGCACGAAAGAGAGACTTTTGGATGTTAATGTGCTGAGAGGTGCAACTGTAGGGATGTCTGATCATTATCTTGTGGAGGCGAAGGTGAAGATTTGTATGGGTTTTCAGAAAAGAAGAGTGAATGTTGGGGTGAAGAGGGTGGTGAGAGTGAGTGAGCTTGGGAAGGAGACTTGTGTGAGGAAGTACCAGGAGAGACTGAGTACAGAATGGAAAAAGGTGAGAACAATGGAAGTAAGGAGAGTGGGGGAGGAATGGGATATATTTAGGGAATCAGTGATGGATTGCGCAAAAGATGCTTGTGGCATGAGAAGAGTGGGAGGTGGGTTGATTAGAAAGGGTAGTGAGTGGTGGGATGAAGAAGTAAGATTATTAGTGAAAGAGAAGAGAGAGGCATTTGGACGATTTTTGCAGGGAAAAAATGCAATTGAGTGGGAGATGTATAAAAGAAGGAGACAGGAGGTCAAGAGAAAGGTACAAGAGGTGAAAAAGAGGGCAAATGAGAGTTGGGGTGAGAGAGTATCATTAAATTTTAGGGAGAATAAAAAGATGTTCTGGAAGGAGGTAAATAAAGTGCGTAAGACAAGGGAGCAAATGGGAACTTCAGTGAAGGGCGCAAATGGGGAGGTGATAACAAGTAGTGGTGATGTGAGAAGGAGATGGAGTGAGTATTTTGAAGGTTTGTTGAATGTGTTTGATGATAGAGTGGCAGATATAGGGTGTTTTGGTTGAGGTGGTGTACAAAGTGAGAGGGTTAGGGAAAATGATTTGGTAAACAGAGAAGAGTTAGTAAAAGCTTTGCAGAAGATGAAAGCAGGCAAGGCAGCAGGTTTGGATGGTATTGCAGTGGAATTTATTAAAAAAGGGGGTGACTGTATTATTGACTGGTTGGTAAGGTTATTCAATGTATGTATGACTCATGGTGAGGTGCCTGAGGATTGGTGGAATGCGTGCATAGTGCCATTGTACAAAGGCAAAGGGGATAAGAGTGAGTGCTTAAATTACAGAGGTATAAGTTTGTTGAGTATTCCCGGTAAATTCTATGGGAGGGTATTGAGTGAGAGGGTGAAGGCATGTACAGAGCATCAGATTGGGGAAGAGCAGTGTGGTTTCAGAAGTCAGTTGTTGAGTCAGTTGTTGTTCGCCGATGATACAGCGCTGGTGGCTGATTCATGTGAGAAACTGCAGAAGCTGGTGACTGAGTTTGGTAAAGTGTGTGAAAGAAGAAAGTTAAGAGTAAATGTGAAAAAGAGCAAGGTAATTAGGTACAGTAGGGTTGAGGGTCAAGTCAATTGGGAAGTAAGTTTGAATGGAGAAAAACTGGAGGAAGTAAAGTGTTTTAGATATCTGGGAGTGGATCTGGCAGCGGATGGAACCATGGAAGCGGAAGTGGATCATAGGGTGGGGGAGGGGGCGAAAATCCTGGGAGCCTTAAAGAATGTGTGGAAGTCGAGAACATTATCTTGGAAAGCAAAAATGGGTATGTTTGAAGGAATAGTGGTTCCAACAATATTGTATGGTTGCAAGGCGTGGGCTATGGATTGAGTTGTGCGCAGGAGGATGGATGTGTTGGAAATGAGATGTTTGAGGACAATGTGTGGTGTGAGGTGGTTTGATCGAGTAAGTAACGTAAGGGTAATAGAGATGTGTGGAAATAAAAAGAGCGTGGTTGAGAGAGCAGAAGAGGGTGTTTTGAAATGGTTTGGGCACATGGAGAGAATGAGTGAGGAAAGATTGACCAAGAGGATATATGTGTCGGAGGTGGAGGGAACGAGAAGTGGGAGACCAAATTGGAGGTGGAAAGATGGAGTGAAAAAGATTTTGTGTGATCGGGGCCTGAACATGCAGGAGGGTGAAAGGAGGGCAAGGAATAGAGTGAATTGGATCGATGTGGTATACTGGGGTTGACGTGCTGTCAGTGGATCGAATCAGGGCATGTGAAGCGTCTGGGGTAAACCATGGAAAGCTGTGTAGGTATGTATATTTGCGTGTGTGGACGTATGTATATACATGTGTATGGGGGTGGGTTGGGCCATTTCTTTCGTCTGTTTCCTTGCGCTACCTCGCAAACGCGGGAGACAGCGACAAAGCAAAAAAAAATATATATATATATATATATATTATTATATTATTTTTTTTATTATACTTTGTCGCTGTCTCCCGCGTTTGCGAGGTAGCGCAAGGAAACAGACGAAAGAAATGGCCCAACCCCCCCCCCATACACATGTATATACATACGTCCACACACGCAAATATACATACCTACACAGCTTTCCATGGCTTACCCCAGACGCTTCACATGCCTTGATTCAATCCACTGACAGCACGTCAACCCCGGTATACCACATCGCTCCAATTCACTCTATTCCTTGCCCTCCTTTCACCCTCCTGCATGTTCAGGCCCCGATCACACAAAATCTTTTTCACTCCATCTTTCCACCTCCAATTTGGTCTCCCTCTTCTCCTTGTTCCCTCCACCTCCGACACATATATCCTCTTGGTCAATCTTTCCTCACTCATCCTCTCCATGTGCCCAAACCACTTCAAAACACCCTCTTCTGCTCTCTCAACCACGCTCTTTTTATTTCCACACATCTCTCTTACCCTTACGTTACTCACTCGATCAAACCACCTCACACCACACATTGTCCTCAAACATCTCATTTCCAGCACATCCATCCTCCTGTGCACAACTCTATCCATAGCCCACGCCTCGCAACCATACAACATTGTTGGAACCACTATTCCTTCAAACATACCCATTTTTGCTTTCCGAGATAATGTTCTCGACTTCCACACATTCTTTAAGGCCCCCAGAATTTTCGCCCCCTCCCCCACTCTATGATCCACTTCCGCTTCCATGGTTCCATCCGCTGCCAGATCCACTCCCAGATATCTAAAACACTTCACTTCCTCCAGTTTTTCTCCATTCAAACTCACCTCCCAATTGACTTGACCCTCAACCCTACTGTACCTAATAACCTTGCTCTTATTCACATTTACTCTTAACTTTCTTCTTCCACACACTTTACCAAACTCAGTCACCAGCTTCTGCAGTTTCTCACATGAATCAGCCACCAGCGCTGTATCACCAGCGAACAACAACTGACTCACTTCCCAAGCTCTCTCATCCCCAACAGACTTCATACTTGCCCCTCTTTCCAAAACTCTTGCATTTACCTCCCTAACAACCCCATCCATAAACAAATTAAACAACCATGGAGACATCACACACCCCTGCCGCAAACCTACATTCACTGAGAACCAATCACTTTCCTCTCTTCCTACACGTACACATGCCTTACATCCTCGATAAAAACTTTTCACTGCTTCTAACAACTTTCCTCCCACACCATATATTCTTAATACCTTCCACAGAGCATCTCTATCAACTCTATCATATGCCTTCTCCAGATCCATAAATGCTACATACAAATCCATTTGCTTTTCTAAGTATTTCTCACATACATTCTTCAAAGCAAACACCTGATCCACGCATCCTCTACCACTTCTGAAACCACACTGCTCTTCCCCAATCTGATGCTCTGTACATGCCTTCACCCTCTCAATCAATACCCTCCCATATAATTTACCAGGAATACTCAACAAATTTATACCTCTGTAATTTGAGCACTCACTCTTATCCCCTTTGCCTTTGTACAATGGCACTATGCACGCATTCCGCCAATCCTCAGGCACCTCACCATGAGTCATACATACATTAAATAACCTTACCAACCAGTCAACAATACAGTCACCCCCTTTTTTAATAAACTCCACTGCAATACCATCCAAACCTGCTGCCTTACCGGCTTTCATCTTCCGCAAAGCTTTCACTACCTCTTCTCTGTTTACCAAATCATTTTCCCTAACCCTCTCACTTTGCACACCACCTCGACCAAAACACCCTATATCTGCCACTCTATCATCAAACACATTCAACAAACCTTCAAAATACTCACTCCACCTCCTTCTCACATCACCACTACTTGTTATCACCTCCCCATTATCCCCCTCCACTGAAGTTCCATTTGTTCCCTTGTCTTACACACTTTATTTACCTCCTTCCAGAACATCTTTTTATTCTCCCTAAAATTTAATGATACTCCCTCGCCCCAACTCTCATTTGCCCTCTATTTCACCTCTTGCACCTTTCTCTTGACCTCCTGCCTCTTTCTTTTATACATCTCCTACTCATTTGCATTATTTCCCTGCAAAAATCGTCCAAATGCCTCTTTCTTCTCTTTCACTAATCTTACTTCTTCATTCCACCACTCACAACCCTTTCTAATCTGCCCACCTCCCACGCTTCTCATGCCACAAGCATCTTTTGCGTAAGCCATCACTGCTTCCCTAAATACATCCCATTCCTCCCCAACTCCCCTTACCTCCTTTGTTCTCACCTTTTTCCATTCTGTACTCAGTCTCTCCTGGTACTTCCTCACACAAGTCTACTTCCCAAGCTCACTTACTCTCACCACTCTCTTCACCCCAACATTCTCTCTTCTTTTCTGAAAACCTCTACAAATCTTCACCTTCGCCTCCACAAGATAATGATCAGACATCCTCCAGTTGCACCTCTCAGCACATTAACATCCAAAAGTCTCTCTTTTGCATGCCTATCAATTAACACATAATCCAACAACACTCTCTGGCCATCTCTCCTACTTACATACGTATACTTATGTATATCTCGCTTTTTAAACCAGGTATTCCCAATCACCAGTCCTTTTTCAGCACATAAATCTACAAGCTCTTCACCATTTCCATTTACAACACTGAACACCCCAAGTATACCAATTATTCCCTCAACTGCCACATTACTCACCTTTGCATTCAAATCACCCATCACTATAACCCAGTCTCGTGCATCAAAACTACTGACACACTCATTCAGGTGCTCCCAAAACACTTGCCTCTCATGATCTTTCTTCTCATGCTCAGGTGCATATGCACCAATAATCACCCATCTCTCTCTATCAACTTCAGTTTTACCCATATCAATCTAGAGTTTACTTTCTACACTCTATCACATACTCCCACCACTCCTGTTTCAGGAGTGCTGCTACTCCTTCCCTTGCTCTTGTCCTCTCACTAACCCCTGACTTTACTCCCAAGACATTCCCAAACCACTCTTCCCCTTTACCCTTGAGCTTTGTTTCACTCAGAGCCAAAACATCCAGGTTCCTTTCCTCAAACATACTACCTATCTCTCCTTTTTTCACATCTCGGTTACATCCACACACATTTAGACACCCCAACCTGAGTCTACGAGGAGGATGAGCACTCCCCGCATGACTCCTTCTGTTTCCCATTCTTTAGAAAGTTAAAAAATACAAGGAGGGGAGGATTTCTGGCCCCCTGCTCCAGTCCCCTCTAGTCGCCTTCTACGACATGTGAGGAATGTGTGGGAAGTATTCTTTCACCCCTATCCCCAGGGATAATATATATATATATACATACACACACACACACACACACACACACACACATATATATATATATATATATATATATATATATATATATATATATATATATATATATATATATTTTTTTTTTTATTATACTTTGTCGCTGTCTCCCGCGTTTGCGAGGTAGCGCAAGGAAACAGACGAAAGAAATGGCCCAACCCCCCCCATACACATGTATATACATACGTCCACACACGCAAATATACATACCTACACAGCTTTCCATGGTTTACCCCAGACGCTTCACATGCCTTGCTTCAATCCACTGACAGCACGTCAACACCGGTATACCACATCATTCCAATTCACTCTATTCCTTGCCCTCCTTTCACCCTCCTGCATGTTCAGGCCACGATCACACAAAATCTTTTTCACTCCATCTTTCCACCTCCAATTTGGTCTCCCTCTTCTCCTTGTTCCCTCCACCTCCGACACATATATCCTCTTGGTCAATCTTTCCTCACTCATCCTCTCCATGTGCCCAAACCACTTCAAAACACCCTCTTCTGCTCTCTCAACCACGCTCTTTTTATTTCCACACATCTCTCTTACCCTTACATTACTTACTCGATCAAACCACCTCACACCACACATTGTCCTCAAACATCTCATTTCCAGCACATCCATCCTCCTGCGCACAACTCTATCCATAGCCCATGCCTCGCAACCAAACAACATTGTTGGAACCACTATTCCTTCAAACATACCCATTTTTGCTTTCCGAGATAATGTTCTCGACTTCCACACATTCTTCAAGGCCCCCAGAATTTTCGCCCCCTCCCCCACCCTATGATCCACTTCCGCTTCCATGGTTCCATCCGCTGCCAGATCCACTCCCAGATATCTAAAACACTTCACTTCCTCCAGTTTTTCTCCATTCAAACTCACCTCCCAATTGACTTGACCCTCAACCCTACTGTACCTAATAATCTTGCTCTTATTCACATTTACTCTTAACTTTCTTCTTCCACACACTTTTCCAAACTCAGTCACCAGCTTCTGCAGTTTCTCACATGAATCAGCCACCAGCGCTGTATCATCAGCGAACAACAACTGACTCACTTCCCAAGCTCTCTCATCCCCAACAGACTTCATACTTGCCCCTCTTTCCAAAACTCTTGCATTTACCTCCCTAACAACCCCATCCATAAACAAATTAAACAACCATGGAGACATCACACACCCCTGCCGAAAACCTACATTCACTGAGAACCAATCACTTTCCTCTCTTCCTACACGTACACATGCCTTACATCCTCGATAAAAACTTTTCACTGCTTCTAACAACTTTCCTCCCACACCATATATTCTTAATACCTTCCACAGAGCATCTCATCAACTCTATCATATGCCTTCTCCAGATCCATAAATGCTACATACAAATCCATTTGCTTTTCCAAGTATTTCTAACATACATTCTTCAAAGCAAACACCTGATCCACACATCCTCTACCACTTCTGAAACCACACTGCTCTTCCCCAATCTGATGCTCTGTACATGCCTTCACCCTCTCAATCAATACCCTCCCATATAATTTACCAGGAATACTCAACAAACTTATACCTCTGTAATTTGAGCACTCACTCTTATCCCCTTTGCCTTTGTACAATGGCACTATGCACGCATTCCGCCAATCCTCAGGCACCTCACCATGAGTTATACATACATTAAATAACCTTACCAACCAGTCAACAATACAGTCACCCCCTTTTTTAATAAATTCCACTGCAATACCATCCAAACCTGCTGCCTTGCCGGCTTTCATCTTCCGCAAAGCTTTCACTACCTCTTCTCTGTTTACCAAATCATTTTCCCTAACCCTCTCACTTTGCACACCACCTCAACCAAAACACCCTATATCTGCCACTCTATCATCAAACACATTCAACAAACCTTCAAAATACTCACTCCATCTCCTTCTCACATCACCACTACTTGTTATCACCTCCCCATTTGCGCCCTTCACTGAAGTTCCCATTTGCTCCCTTGTCTTACGCACTTTATTTACCTCCTTCCAGGACATCTTTTTATTCTCCCTAAAATTTAATGATACTCTCTCACCCCAACTCTCATTTGCCCTTTTTTTCACCTCTTGCACCTTTCTCTTGACCTCCTGTCTCTTTCTTTTATACATCTCCCACTCAATTGCATTTTTTCCCTGCAAAAATCGTCCAAATGCCTCTCTCTTCTCTTTCACTAATACTCTTACTTCTTCATCCCACCACTCTCTACCCTTTCTAATCAACCCACCTCCCACTCTTCTCATGCCACAAGCATCTTTTGCACAATCCATCACTGATTCCCTAAATACATATATATATATATATATATATATATATATATATATATATATATATATATATATATATATATATATATATATATTTTTTTTTTGCTTTGTCGCTGTCTCCCGTGTTTGCGAGGTAGTGCAAGGAAACAGACGAAAGAAATGGCCCAACCCCCCCCCCCATACACATGTATATACATACGTCCACACACGCAAATATACATACCTACACAGCTTTCCATGGTTTACCCCAGACGCTTCACATGCCCTGATTCAATCCACTGACAGCACGTCAACCCCAGTATACCACATCGATCCAATTCACTCTATTCCTTGCCCTCCTTTCACCCTCCTGCATGTTCAGGCCCAGATCACACAAAATCTTTTTCACTCCATCTTTCCACCTCCAATTTGGTCTCCCACTTCTCGTTCCCTCCACCTCCGACACATATATCCTCTTGGTCAATCTTTCCTCTCATTCTCTCCATGTGCCCAAACCATTTCAAAACACCCTCTTATGCTCTCTCAACCACGCTCTTTTTATTTCCACACATCTCTCGTACCCTTACGTTACTTACTCGATCAAAGCACCTCACACCACACATTGTCCTCAAACATCTCATTTCCAGCACATCCATCCTCCTGCACACAACTCTATCCATAGCCCATGCCTCACAACCATACAACATTGTTGGAACCACTATTCCTTCAAACATACCCATTTTTGCTTTCCGAGATAATGTTATCGACTTCCACACATTCTTCAAGGCTCCCAGGATTTTCGCCCCCTCCCCCACCCTATGATCCACTTCCGCTTCCATGGTTCCATCCACTGCCAGATCCACTCCCAGATATCTAAAACACTTTACTTCCTCCAGTTTTTCTCTATTCAAACTTACCTCCCAATTGACTTGACCCTCAACCCTACTGTACCTAATTACCTTGCTCTTATTCACATTTACTCTTAACTTTCTTCTTTCACACACTTTACCAAACTCAGTCACCAGCTTCTGCAGTTTCTCACATGAATCAGCCACCAGCGCTGTATCATCAGCGAACAACAACTGACTCACTTCCCAAGCTCTCTCATCCCCAACAGACTTCATACTTGCCCCTCTTTCTTTTCAAAACTCTTGCATTCACCTTCCTAACAACCCCATCCATAAACAAATTAAAGAACCATGGAGACATCATACACCCCTGCCGCAAACCTACATTCACTGAGAACCAATCACTTTCCTCTCTTCCTACACGTACACATGCCTTACATCCTCGATAAAAACTTTTCACTGCTTCTAACAACTTGCCTCCCACACCATATATTCTTAATACCTTCCACAGAGCATCTCTATCAACTCTACCATATGCCTTCTCCAGATCCATAAATGCTACATACAAATCCATTTGCTTTTCTAAGTATTTCTCACATACATTCTTCAAAGCAAACACCTGATCCACACATCCTCTACCACTTCTCAAACCACACTGCTCTTCCCCAATCTGATGCTCTCTACATGCCTTCACCCTCTCAATCAATACCCTCTCAATATATATATACATATATATATATATATATATATATATATATATATATATATATATATATATATATATATATATATATTTTTTTTTTTTTTTCATACTATTCGCCATTTCCCGCATTAGCGAGGTAGCGCTAAGAACAGAGGACTGGGCCTTTGAGGGAATATCCTCACCTGGCCCCCTTCTCTGTTCCTTCTTTTTGAAAAAAAAAAAAAAAGAAAAAAAAAAAAAAAAAAAAAACGAGAGGGGAGGATTTCCAGCCCCCCGCTCCCTTCCCTTTTAGTCGCCTTGTACGACACGCAGGGAATACGTGGGAAGTATTCTTTCTCCCCTATCCCCAGGGATAATATATATATATATATATATATATATATATATACATATCCAACAATGTTGTATGGTTGCGAGGCGTGGGCTATGGATAGAGTTGTGTGCGGGAGGATGGATGTGCTGGAAATGAGATGTTTGAGGACAATGTGTGGTGTGAGGTGGTTTGATCGAATGAGTAACGTAAGGGTAAGAGAGATGTGTGGAAATAAAAAGAGCGTGGTTGAGAGAGCAGAAGAGGGTGTTTTGAAGTGGTTTGGGCACATGGAGAGGATGAGTGAGGAAAGATTGACCAAGAGGACATATGTGTCGGAGGTGGAGGGAACAAGGAGAAGAGGGAGACCAAATTGGAGGTGGAAAGATGGAGTGAAAAAGATTTTGTGTGATCGGGGCCTGAACATGCAGGAGGGTGAAAGGAGGGCAAGGAATAGAGTGAATTGGAGCGATGTGGTATACCGGGGTTGACGTGCTGTCAGTGGATTGAAGAAGGGCATGTGAAGCGTCTGGGGTAAACCATGGAAAGCTGTGTAGGTATGTATATTTGCGTGTGTGGACGTATGTATATACATGTTTATGGGGGGGGGGTTGGGCCATTTCTTTCGTCTGTTTCCTTGCACTACCTCGCAAACGCGGGAGACAGCGACAAAGTATAATAATAAAAAAAAATAAATAAATCAACATATACATACTTGTGCATACACATATGCAGACATTACATACGTGCACCTCCCTGACCACCCCATCCATAAAGAAATTAAACAACCATGGGGATATCACACACCCCTGCCACAGACTGACATTCATTGGGAACCAATCACTCTCCTCTTTTCCTACTTGTACACATGCCTTACATCCTTAGATAAGATTTTTCACTGCTTTTAGCAACTTACCTTCCATACCATATACTTTTAAAACCTTCCACAAAGCATCTCTGTCACCCGTATCATATGCCTTCTCCAGATCCATAAATGCTACATACAAATCCATTTGCTTTTCTAAGTATTTCTCACATACATTCTTCAAAGCAAACACCTGATCCACACATCCTCTACCACTTCTGAAACCACACTGCTCTTCCCCAGTCTGATGGTCTGTACATGCCTTCACCCTCTCAATCAATACCCTCCCATATAATTTACCAGGAATACTCAACAAACTTATACCTCTGTAATTTGAGCACTCACCTTTATCCCCTTTGCTTTTGGACTGTGGAACTATGCAAGCATTCCACCAATCCTCAGGTACTTCACCATGAGTCATACATACATTAAATAACTTTACCAACCAGTCAACAATATAGTCAACCCCATTTTTAATAAATTCCACTGCAATACCATCTAAACCTGCCGCCTTACCAGATTTCATCTTCTGCAAAGCTTTCTCTGTCTCTTCTCTGTTTGCGAAACCTTTCTCCCTGACCCTCTCACTTTACACACCACACTGACCAAAACACCCTATAACTGCCACTCTGTCATCAAACGCATTCAACAAAATACTCTCCCCATCTCCTTACTCCATCACTACCTGTTATCACTTCTCCTCTTGCCCCCTTTACCAACATTCCCATTTGTTCTCTTGTTTTACGCACATTATTTTCTTCCTTCCAAAGCATCTTTTTATTCTCCCCAGAATTTAATGATACTCTCTCACCCCTACTCTCATTTGCCCTCTTTTTCAACTCTCACACCTTTCTTTTGACCTCATGCCATTTTCTTTTATACATCTCCCAGTCAATTTGCACTACTTCCTCTTTTTCCTATTTCACTAACAACCTTACTTCCTCATCCCACCACTCACTACCCTATCTAATCCACCCACCTCTCACCTTTCTCATGCCACAAGCATCTTTTGTGCAAGCCATCACTGCTTCCATAAATACATCCCTTTCCTCATTCACTCTCCTCACATTATTTGCTCTCACTTTTTGCCATACTACACTCAGTCTCACCTGATATTTCCTCTCTAAGCTTACCTGCTCTCACCACTCTCTTCACCCCAACATTCTCTCTTCTTTTCTGAAAACCTCTACAAATCTTCACCTTCGCCTCCACAAGATTGTTATCAGACATCCCTCCAGTTGCACCTCTCAGCACTATAACATCCAAAAGACTCTCACATAATCCAATAATTCCCTTTGACCATCTCTCCCACTCACATACATATACTTATGTACATCCCTTTTTAAACCAGGTATTCCCAATCACCAGTCTTTTTTCAGCACAAATCCACAAGCTCTTCACCAATTCTGTTTACAACACTGAATGCCCCATGTACACCCTCAACTGCCACATTACTCACCTTTGCATTTAAATCACCCATCACTATAACCCACACCAATTATACCCTCAACTGCCACATTACTCACCTTCGCATTCAAATCACCCATCACTATAACCCAGTCTCATGCATCAAAACTACTAACACACTCAGCTGCTCCCAAAACACTTGCCTCTCATGATCTTTCTTCTCATGACCAGGTGCATATGCACCAATAATCACCCATCTCTCTCCATCCACTTGTCTTTGGTAATTTTATGAAGGGATAATTGCACTTCAGTAGGAGTTTAGATGATTTAGTATATTGAAATTTAACAATACAGTACATACCTCATGGATGAAATCCACTTCATCAGGTGTTAACCATTTATAAAGTTTCATCTAATACAAGCAAACAGATATGTACACTCTCTTCCCACCACGACAAAGCAGAAACTGTTATATGTCCATAGCCGGCCATTAAAGAGAAAGCGGGGGAAGCCTTGTAATAATGAAGGGTTATGCAGAGGTGGTTGACCTGGCTAGAAAGATGCATGTTCAACTATTTTCCATATGCTATTGTGCCTTGATGTACATTCATGATTATCTGGTTGATGATAGGATACACTTTTAAGTTACCAAGGGATAGGTTAAAGTTATCAATATGAGCAACTAAGACAAATTCAATGTCATTACATGTAGCATGATCCAATGAGGAGTGCAATGTGACTGGTTGATAAGGTCTGCCTATGCTAAGTGATAGCATTACTGCGGTCACCTATGCTTACTGAACAATTGTGCTGATAGCATCTCAGTTTCTGTTTTAACTGTCTGGCCAATGTATACATCTTTGCATGCCTTGCATTTTATGGCATAAATACTCCTAATTTTTTGATGATTTAGCCTACCCTTAATTGAGGTCTTACTGTTAGTGTTACTGTATTGGAAGGCAACACGAAAAGCAATTTTTCTTAGTAACTATCTTACATTTTCTATGTTAGGAGAATACAGTGGTTTCGGTACATTACACATGACAGCTAGAGACTGAGTGTGAATGAATATGGCCTTTTTATGTCTGTTCCTGACACTGCCTTGCTGGAGAGAGAGGGAGGGGGCATGCTTTTTCGTGTGTGGTAGGGTGGCGACAGGAATGGATGAAGGCAGCAAGTATGGATATGTACATATGTATATATGTATAAGTTGAAAAGTATAAGTATGTATATGAAAATGTGTGGGCGTTTATGTATATACTTGTGTATGTGGGTGGATTGGGCCATTCCTCATCTGCTCATCTGTTTCCTTGTGCTACCTCGCTAACGTGGGAGATGGCAGTTAATTATGATAATAATAATGATGGTAAAAACACAAAGAAACAAATGTACGATATCCTAAATTTTGCTGTATTTGGAAATATTTTGTGCCATGTTTATTTCCCCCTGTGCTGGAGAAGACACTAATATTTTCTTTTTCCAAAGCAATGTGAAAAGAAGTTTTTTTTCCCAAATGTTATTTCAGTTCCTGACTGGATCATCAATTAAGTTTTACTCTGATATACTGCCATTTTTGCTTCATTAAAACAACTACTCTGTTTTCATAAGAGGTATAATCTCAAGGTTGTTTCTTAATCTTGCATCCAATTTTTTGACTGGATCATTCCTTAGATTCCGTTCAAATATACAGCCAGTTTTACTTCTTTATGTCAGGTATAATCTCAAGGCTGTTGATCTTATCTTGCCTCCAGTTTCCCTACAAAAGTCTTCGTCTATGGCCTTATGATGCCTAAGGAGTTCAAAATCATCAAAAAATTTTGTTGTGTCAACCTCAGTTTCTATACAATGATGCAAAAAATCTCAGAATACATTTGAGAAGTATTTCACAAGGTTTCTTCTCTTTTAAAAAATTCTATCATCAATGTATTCACAGCTATTCTGCTTTACAGCATTTCTTGTGCACTCCTGATAAGTAGTCTAAGGTAATTATGTGCCTCTGTTAGCAGCTCCTCCAGTCATGCATCAGTGGCAGCCACCATCTTTATATTAAGATATTAATCAGAGTTCCTCAGGTTTTGTAGACCTGATTCTTAGAGAGGCAGAAAGATTGCAGGAACAAAAGGAAAAATGTTGAAAGAAGAGAATGCCATTGTTTTGCTGTCTGAGGAAAGATCGAGGTATCATAAACACAAATTTTAAGGAGCAGGAGCCAAACATGGGCCATGTGTCCAAACTTTTGTGGGCACACAGAGACACCTCACAAAAGCAATGACCAAAATAACATCTCTAGAACAGAGAAAGGGCAGCAACAACAAAGTGGATGACAAAGGATGATTGGAAACAGTTGATAGCAAGAGAATTCATGAAACTAAAGGCATCTGGTTCCTTTCTGGCTGAGGTATACGTAAGAAGTAACCATCCCAGATATGCAAGCAGTATCGGGAGAGTACCTGTCAACCAAAAAGCTTGGGACTAGGAGCTTCTGTTATGTGGATAAGTATGTAAAGTGTGTAATCATGATAATCTCTCTGAGGAAACCATATCATAAACCAGGATACTTGCATCAGTCTGCTTATATTAGTGTGTTAAGCTAATGATTGTAATTATCAATTCATGTGTTAAGTAAGAACCTACTGAAGAGAATCATGTTGAAGTCATATATGGGAAATACAATCAATCATATCATTCATCAAGTATACTTAAAATGTATCTAACGTAATCACCTTGCATCCAAGCATTCATATGATGTATAACACTTGTATTTCTCCCATTTTCACCATTATTTTTCTGAATACATAAATTATCATTAGTTCATGAATTAGGTAAAAACATTCAGAAAAGAGCTGTGTTTAAGATATTCATATCATTTACCCAGCATAATGTGAGTTTTGCCACCAGCGCTGGCTTCTCCATATCCCTTGTTACCGAGTTTCACCAGCTCTTCCATCAACTGTACTTTACACCCATTTTTGCCATAAGTTCTGTATTTATGAACAATTACTAGTTCATACATTAGGGGGTGACTGTGTTGTTGACTGGTTGGTAAGGTTATTTAATGTATGTACGATTCATGGTGAGGTGCCTAAGGATTGGCAGAATGCTTGCATAGTGCCATTGTACAAAGGCAAAGGGGATAAGAGTGAGTGCTCAAATTACAGAGGTATAAGTTTGTTGAGTATTCCTGGTAAATTATATGGGAGGGTATTGATTGAGAGAGTGAAGGCATGTACAGAGCATCAGATTGGGGAAGAGCAGTGTGGTTTCAGAAGTGGTAGAGGATGTGTGGATCAGGTGTTTGCTTTGAAGAATGTATGTGAGAAATACTTAGAAAAGCAAATGGATTTGTATGTAGCATTTATGGATCTGGAGAAGGCATATGATAGAGATGCTCTGTGGAAGGTATTAAGAATATATGGTGTGGGAGGCAAGTTGTTAGAAGCAGTGAAAAGTTGTTATCGAGGATGTAAGGCATGTGTACGTGTAGGAAGAGAGGAAAGTGATTGGTTCTCTGAATGTAGGTTTGTGGCAGGGGTGTGTGATGTCTCCATGGTTGTTTAATTTGTTTATGGGTGGGGTTGTTAGGGAGGTGAATGCAAGAGTTTTGGAAAGAGGGGCAAGTATGCAGTCTGTTGTGGATGAGATAGCTTGGGAAGTGAGTCAGTTGTTGTTTGCTGATGATACAGCGCTTGTGACTGATTTGGGTGAGAAACTGCAGAAGCTGGAGACAGTTTGGTAAAGTGTGTGAAAGAAGAAAGCTCAGAGTAAATGTGAATAAGAGCAAGGTTATTAGGTACAGTAGGGATGAGGGACAAGTCAATTGGGAGGTAAGTTTGAATGGAGAAAAACTGGAGGAAGTGAAGTGTTTTAGATATCTGGGAGTGGATGGAACCATGGAAGTGGAAGTGAATCATAGGGTGGGGGAGGGGTTGAAAGTCCTGGGAGCATTGAAGAATGTGTGGAAGTCGAGAACGTTATCTTGGAAAGCAAAAATGGGTATGTTTGAAGGAATAGTGGTTCCAACAATGATATATGGTTGCAAGGCTTGGGCTATAGATAGAGCTGTGCGCAGGAGGGTGGATGTGCTGGAAATGAGATGTCTGAGGACAATATGTGGTGTGAGGTGGTTTGATCGAATAGTGATGAAAGGGTAAGAGAGATGTGTGCTAATAAAAAGAGTGTGGTTGAGAGAGCAGAAGAAGGTGTTTTGAAATGGTTTGGACACATGGAGAGAATGAGAGAGGAAAGATTGACAAAGATGATACATGTGTCAGAGGTGGAGGGAACGGAGAGAAATGGGAGATCAAATTGGAGGTGGAAAGATGGAGTAAAAATGATTTTGAGTGATCGGGGCCTGAACATGCAGGAGGGTGGAAGGTGTGCAAGGAATAGAGTGAATTGGAACGATGTGGTATACAGGGGTTGACGTGCTGTCAATGGATTGAACCAGGGCATGTGAAGTGTCTGGGGTAAACCATGGAAAGTTATGTGGGGCCTGGATGTGGAAAGGGAGCTGTGGTTTCGGTGTATTATACATGACAGCTAGAGACTGAGTGTGAACAAATGTGGCCTTTGTTGTCTTTTCCTAGTGCTACCTCGTGCACATGCGGGGGGAGGGGGTTGTTATTTCATGTGTGGCGGGGGGAATAAGGAATGAATAAGGGCAGACTGTATGAATCATGTACATGTGTATATATGTATATGTCTGTGTGTGTATGTATATGATGAGATGTATAGGTATGTGTATGTGTGTGTGTGTGGATGTGTATGTGGGTGGGTTGGGCCATTCTTTCGTCTGTTTCCTTGTGCTACCTCACAAATGCGTGAGACAGCAACAAAGTATAATAAAAAAAATATTACCTGCATGATTTCAATAAATCTAAATCTCAGTTTTAGTTTCCAAACAATAATTAAAACCTCAAAATCAGTGAAACACAAAAAACCATTTGTTTTTATTTAAAAGTTATCACAATATGTGGAGACTGAAAACATTGTATCTTTTGTTAGTAAATGTTGCAGTACTGTAAGGAATCATCTACACACAGTCAATGGCTGATAAAGAATACATTGTATAGGGCTCTGCTGGCAAACCTGTGGCACATGTGCCTAAAGTAACAAGAGACAATTTTTGTTGTAAAACAGCGCACACTGTGGTCCCAAGTTTTCTTTCCTGACTAACATATGTCAAATAATTTTTTCTTACTCTCATATGAACCTGCAAATCACATCATTATCCAAACCAGTAACAATGTGAAGTGTGAAAGGATACTTCTTAAGGTGCCATAGTATTCATCCTACTGGGCGCATACGTGTCTGAAGAATCTAAAATCCTTAAAGGCTGAAAAATATTATTTGGCTATAATGAAAGTAAATCATTCACATTAAACGGTTTTGCTCATAATTTTTCTGTTCATTGTGAAGGAACATTCAATATTCTTTTATATATTCAAGGAAATTATTGTAACTCGTCATGAGGAGAAAAATCTGATTAACCAATGTGAGTATACGACACAGCCGAGTGTGCTGTGTATGATTTTATTTTCATTTATTGGAAGCATGTTTTGCAGAACGTATTGGTATCCACTAGTTTTTTTTTTTCAACTTTTGATAGGTAAAACTTTGTAATTTACCTATTCTTTTTTTTTAGCCTGTTGAGAATAATCAGCTAAGCCATCGAAGAAACATAATTGTTAGAATGAGGGAAGAAGCATGGTGGAGTGAGACATGTGTCATGATCAGAAAGGGTAATAAAGCTTTATGAATTATATGCTTCAAATTAGATGTCTGCAGAACTGTATCAGTGGAAAGGCACAGTTCACAATGGGCTTTGAGGGGGAAGGAAGTGAGAACATCTGTGTACATTTCTTGTGGAACAAAGAGCAAAATAATCCAATCTAATGTTTTATGAAATTAATTTTGGAAAGTTCCAACTTCGGCAATGCCGGTTTTGCGATACTGAAGATTTTTGTTCAGCACGCGAAATACAGTAATGGTGATTATATAAAAAAATTCGAGGCTACAGTGTGTCACCACCCTAGTTAGCTACTATAATCATGCTGGCATTCCAGAAAAACAAATTATGAATTCTGAAATACATCTGGCCCCAAGGATTTCAGATTTTGGATACTTGATCTGTATATCAAAAATGCAATATGCTATATCATTCACCAATTGATTTCCTGAATGGAACAAATTGTAATTAGGAAAGAATGCTAACTTTTTCTGCTATTATCTCCAAAGTTTACTGAATGTGTAATGATCTCTTCACGTAAGAAGGCAAAATATTTTTTCAGTAACACTGTTTAGTGAATGACTAATACGTATCTAACATGAGCCAGCTTCCTGCTGGCTTTTTCAAGTCTTGTCACCACAAATTCTGCTTCATCAGATAAAGTGTGAATTAAATGGCTAACATTTATTTTCACTTTATTCTTTAAAACAAACGATTTTTCAGGCAAACAAACATTGCCCATCGTCAGTCAAACTGATGAATAATAATACAGTAAAAATTATTTTCTAATTAATTCATGCATTTGGTAAGATCCTTCAAAAGAGAACCATGTAGAAAAAAATATAATTTACCCTACCATTTACGGATTGTATGATGAATGTTTTACACCAGTGACAATCATGAGCAAATTAAGAATTCTACCTCAGCTATTCACTACAATTCTATGAATATGAAAATATCTATCATTATATACATTAGTTAAAAAGCTGCTAAACAAATAAATGTAGTAAAATTAAATGAAAAATAAAATTGACCATATCACTGTTAGACTTCCTCGGATCCCAAGCATTCACGTTTTATGTAGCACTTCCATTCATATAGCAACATTCACCATCATTTTTTCTGAATGCGTGAAGTTATCATTAGTACTTGAGTAAGGTTAGGACCAACTGAAGAGAACTATGTAGTTGTAGAAAAATATCTGAAAAAATGACAGTATCCACTGATCATAATTGGAATGCTCTAAATGTTAGGCAATCATAAGCTAGGTAAGAATTCTATCTCGTTCAGCCATTTTCCCTTAATTTCAATACATATGTGAAGAAAAAAGTGAATGAAACTTTTGTAAAAAAAATGAATTCACATTGTTCATTAATTATAATGTTAAATGTTTTGAGCCAAGACTCCTTGAATACCGACACTTAACCCAGCGTTGGTCATGTTCAAGCGTTGGTGACTGCAGTGCTCGATAAACATGTAGATGGAAATGATCAAAGTTCAGAGCTTTCATCAAACACATTATTTCAGAAAGTATTTTCTGTTGCTACATAATCTACTTTTACTCCATACCTGTAGATCCGAAATACCTGCTAATTAAAAAAAATCATTTCACCACTTAAACTCAAAGTCCAGCTTTCAGAAGAGATTTTGTGATGTTCAAAGTGTGAGGTTTCCACAAAAGAATGGAGAATACAGCTTCAGCCAACATGTTTCTGTTGGTGGAATATATACTGCATAGTCTATATACTGCATAACTGCCACTCATTTAAGGGTTTCAGTTGCAGTAAAAATTTTCTTTTTTCTTTAACATGATGTCCTTGGCTTTGGTCAGTTCCAAACAAATCAAACATTTTTTAAAGATCATTTTGTGAGCAATTTTCATTTTTAACTTGAAATTCTGATGTCAAGGCTCATTAATAAATCGCACAAAGCTAACGATCAACTTCAAAAACACAAAGAACTTTGTTAGTATTTGAGAGATATCTAAAATAATGGTCCTATATCCTACCCCTAACACAGACTGACTGTGGCCAGTGGCTTTGAATGACAAAGATTATAAAACCTGTGAATAGCCAGTGGAAAGAAACACAAAAGTATCTATTTAAATCATTCCATAATTTATATATATCCTTAGATATGTTTTGTTCATTTATTATATTTCTACAGCACAAGAGCGGGCTGCTTTGGTAAAAAAATATATATTTCCCTTTGATAACTCCATCAGACACATTTATTACATAGCTATTAACTTTCAACAAATTACACAGATATTTGCAAAAGTTATCAACTTGTAGAGAATGCAGCAAAATATGCCAAACAAAGTGTACTAAGGGTAGTCTAGCATAATGACAATATGTGTTGTATAATAATGGTCATCTGGTAACATTAGCTGCTGCTGTCCTTGGTCTTGGACTTCTTGTTACTTTCACGTATGATCTGCGACATCATATCCCATTGTTCTTGAGTGATCTTGGATAATAAGTTCATCATCCCAGCCATGTTGCAGTACTCTCCACCATCTTGCACCACCACCTGAGAAATGAAAATGTCAGTTCGTAAAGTAGTAATTTGCTTTGTTTTAAGAGAAAAAGAAAATATTCCAATACTCATATTTTTTGGAAAACAAATATGAATTTTCAACTAGGTCACTCATTCTCTCTATATGCTGAATACTAATACTGAAGATATTTCATACTTGTGCTATGAGGAAGATTTCCGATCAGCTCACATCTTCAAAAATTTATCCACATAAACACATTTTATACTTGCATATTATACTACTTAATAATTATATATATTTCAATTTCTTATCATTATTATACATAATCGCTGTTTCCCGCATCAGCAAGGTAGCACCAGGAACTGACGAAGAATGGCCCATCCACTCACATACACGTACATATACTCCCATATATGCACATATACATATCAACATATACATACATACACACAATAGACATATACGCATATGCACATGTACATATTCATACTTACTTGCCTTTATCCATTCCTGTCGCTACCCCAACCCACAGAAAACAGCATCGCTACCCCCCCCACTTCAGCTAGGTAGCGCCAGGAAAACAGACAAAAAAAGGCCACATTCTTTCACACTCAGTCTCTAGCTGTCATGTATAATGCACCAAAACCACAGCTCCCTATTCACATTCATGTCCCACAGACCTTTCCATGGTTTACCCCAGACACTTCACATGTCCATTCACAGCACGCTGACTCCGGTATACCACACTGTTCCAATTCACTTTTTTCCTCGCATGCCTCTCATCCTTCTGTATGTTCAGGCCCTGACCATTCAAATTCTTTTTTCACTCCATCCTTCCACCTCCAATTTGGTCTCCTGTTTCTCCTTGTTCCCTCCACCTCTGACACATATATCCTCTTTGTCAACCTTTCCCCACTCATATGTCCAAAACATTTCAACACACCCTCTTCTGCTCTTTCAACCACACTCTTTTTATTTCCATACATACTTGATCAAACTCCCTCACACCACATTGTCCTCAAATCTAATTTCCAATATATGTACCCTCTTCCATACAACCCTATGTATAGCCCATGATTTGCAACTATATAACATTGTTGGAACTACTATTCATTCAAACATACCAATTTTTGCTTTCCGAGATAACCTTCTCTCCTTCCACACATTCTTCATTGCTCCCAGAATCTTCGCCCCCTCCCTGACCCTATGACTCACTTTCACTTCCATGGTTCTATCCACTGCTACGTCCACTCCCAGATATGTAAAACATTTCACTGCCTCCAACTTTTCTCCATTCAAACTTACATCCCATTCAACTTATCCATCAACCCTACTGAACCTAATAACCTTGCTCTCATTCACATCTACTCTCAACTTTCTCCTTTCATACACTTTTCCAAACTCAGCCACCAACTTCTGCAGTTTCTCACATGAATCAGCTACAAGATCTGTATCATCGATGAACAACAAATGACTCACTTCCCAGGACCTCTCATCCTAACAGACTGTATGCTTGCCCCTCTCTCCAAATCTCTTGCATTCACCTCCCTAACTACCCCATCTATAAACAAATTAAACAACCATGGGGACATCATACACACCTGCCGCAAACTGACATTCACAGGGAACCACTCATTTTCCTCTCTTCCTACTCGTACACATGCCTTACATCCTTGGTAAAAAAATTTCACTGTTTCTTGTAACTTACCTCCTACAATATATATATATATATATATATATATATATACAGTAAACCCTCGATTTAACGGACCCTAACATAATGGATTTCGGATTTAACTGACAAATAATAATACAATACATTAATTGATAATGATTAAAGAAAAAAGAATAAAAAAAATATCAAACAATGCACTATGCGCATTTCATATTGCACTTTTTTTTGCTAGCATGGGGTAGATTCATCTTTGTTTCGGTCTCAGTCAGCCTCAAGTTACTGTGCAGACAGGCTGTATACAGAGTGTTTCTGTTTTTCAGAACTGTGACTATCTATTAAACAATTTTACAATCCTTACAATTCAAAATGGCATCAAGCGATTGTAAGAGGTGCAATGAAAGCAGGTAGTCTGTCCTCACTTTAAGACGAAATATCCTTTTACAGGAGAGGTGGTGGCATCACCTCTATCTCAGTCTAACTCCTGCTTCCAACTGCCCAGTGAGCATTCCCATGCTGCTGGGCACCCGCTGCCCAACTATGTAGCATACATTAAACTCTACAGTGATAGAGGAAGTAAAAGCGTGTGAACTTAAATGTGGTACAGAAATAGGTTACATTCTATTCAATGGACTTTCAGCATTAACGGACATCCGTTCTCTATATTAGTCCATTAAACTGAGGGGGCAAGGGGGGAAGTGATAATAGATAGTGATGAAGTGAGGAGATGGAGTGAGTATTTTGAAGGTTTGCTGAGTATGTTTGATAACAGAGTGGCAGATATAGGGTGCTTTGGTCGGGGTGGTGTGCGAAGTGAGAGGGTCTGGGAGAGTGGTGAAAACTTTGTGGAAGATGAAATCTGGCAAGGTGGCAGGTTTGGATGGTTCTGCAGTTGAATCTATTAAGAAACAGGGTGACTTAAGTTGTTGATTGGTTGGTAATGAACCTGAGGATTGGCGGAATGCATGTATAATGCCATCGCATAAAAGTAAGGATGGTAAAGGTGAGTGTTCATACTACAGAGGCATTCGTTTGTTACGCATACCTGGTAAGTTATAAGGGATGGTTGAAGGCATGTACAGAGCATCAGATTGGGGAAGAGCAGTGTAGTTTCAGAAGTGGTAAAGGATGTGTGGATTAGGTGTTTGCTTTGAAAATGTAGGTGAGAGATATCTAGAGAAATGCATGGATTTGTATGTAGCATTTATGGATCTGGAGAAGGCATATGATAAGGTTGATAGAGATGCCTTGTGGAAGGTTTTAAGAGTATATGGTGGGGGAGGTAAGTTGCTAGAAGCAGTGAAAAGTTTTTATTATAGGTTTAAGGCTTGTATATGAGTAGGAAGAAAGGAGTGTGAGTAGTTCCATGTGAAGGATGGTCTGCAGCAGAGATGTGTGATGGAATTACAGACTATCGAAGGTGAGTGGAAAGCTGTGAGGAATTTTCAATAGAGAGATGAGCAGACACTAGGTCTTGGAACTTCACAGATTCCAACAACACAACTGAGATATCCTATCCAAGTCCGCATTTACTGAGAAAGTTGTGTCGAGATGAGATGCAGATCAAGTGAGATAAGGAAGAGAACTGAAGGATTCATCAGCATATGATCATATTTCATTATTTGTGTTAGAAATGAAACTGTTGAATAAAAAGGACAAAAAGTGTAGGATACCAGAGAGAACCATGATGGAGAAAGAGGGAGAGCCAAATCCATCAACAGTCATAGATAAATCAGCCAAAGAGGAAACTAGTTAGATATGAGAGAGGAAAGTGAGAAAGGGAAGTCAAAAGAGGGGACTTAAGAGATGAAACCCCAATGCCACATCCTGTCAAAGACTTTAGATATATCAAGGGTAATTACACACGATTTCCCAAAATCTTTCAAGGATGATGACCAGACATTAGTAAGACAGGAAAGTATATCACCAGTGGATCTCACTTTAGGGAAGCCATAATGGTGATTAGAGAGAAGACTGTGAGATCCAAGATGTCTGAGGGTATGGTACCTGAGGGGGGATTCAAAGACTGGAAATGGTAGATGTCAAAGCAACAAGATGATAGTCACAGCGATCAGAACGATCACCATTTTTTAGGGATGGGATGTACCAATGCAAGCTTCCAAGAGGGGAAAGTTCTGGTTTAAACAAACAGAATAGACGAGCAAACACAGGTGCAAGTTCAGAGGCACACTCTTCAGTACACGGGGATGGATGCCATCAAGACCATAAGCATTACATATGTCTAGAGAGAGAAGTGCTTTCTGGAGAGTTCAAAGAGCAATTTTGGGAGGGACTATAAGATTAGTAAGAGGAGCATCAGGAGGTAAAAGATTGTTAGTCATGCAAGGAAGAGTTAGGAGGGGAAACGAGAACCAAAGAAAATCACTTTGTCTATGGGAGATACAGCTATATTACCATCAGAATGGAAAAGTGAAGGAAAGGTAGAGCGACATAAGTTGTTAGCAATGCCCTTAGCTGAAGGCCTGAAAGACCTATCAGTGGATGACAAAAAGAGGTTATCACACCTTTAAACAGAGGAATGCTTTGCCTCACAAATAACATACTTGAAGAATGGGAGTCACAGGAAGGAGAGTTTTTGCTTGCCCAATATGCCTGATGCCTCACTTGAATACTCTTTGATCAGTTAGTCATATCATTTCCAAATGTGGCTGGTCCATCCATAAATATCAGTAGAATCAAATTAATGTGTTATTCAGCTTACATACGACTGAACTGAAATTTTTGAGATCATCTGATGTGAAATATTGGTTACCTCCCTGTTCTTCTAGTCCCAGAATTGTATGACCAAACCAGTTGTTCTTCATGCCAAAATCTGCTTAGTGATGCCAAAACTTAATACCCTAAATGACTGCAAGCTGTGACAATAAATCTAAAAGACTTTGCTCAAAGAATGATGCCAACTAGCCTGAATCTGAAAATGTATCGACATTTTGTAATACTATACCTGAAGTGTTTCGCTATCTACAATCTCTGAGAATATCTACAGGAACATGACATGGACTTACGACCACTGGAGTTGTGACCCAGCAGACCACAGTGACTGATGAAGTTGCCAAAGTTGCCAAAATGCCAAGATTAACCTCCATGGGCCCATGTCTCTTTCCATAATCAACCTATAGCACCCAGTGCTCATACAGATATAAGAACTGTCCTACATCTACTACTGTGTATGTCATGAATAATCCACGAACAAGTACGCAGCTAAGAAAACCTACAGCTTAGTTTTCCATTACTTATATGCATGTCAACATATATGTTACTGTAACACGACCAATGTGAAAATATTCATCACTTAATGTACACCATTAAATACATAATGCGTCAACATAATATTATTGAAGTTCAATAAGTATGTAACTTTACATCATTAAGTGTTCACCATTAAGTGCCTAACATATGTCAACGCAATACTACAGCAATTCAATAAGTAACTTTGCTTCACTTAAAGTTCAACTAATTACCACTTAATGTAAAATGTATAAACCATAAAATTTGCTCTGTAGAACTTCCTATACTATGGAGATACACTTCCCTCATGTGCTTTTAAGCCATTTTATGATTACTTATGTAGCAACTATTCTGACCCTCCCACTTATGTAATTCCTTGACTATATTTTCAGCCAAATAGCGGGGTTTTTCCTTTTATGCTGAAGGCTCCTGCCACAGACAAAAGTACACGTCAAGGCCGGGCCTTGACTTATGTGAAAAAAATAATAATAATAAGCAAGGTTTGAGTAGGTGTGTGGTGCTTAAAGGAAGATGGTAGGACTAGTATGGGAATCCCATTCTGATGAGACAGAAAGTAAGACCAGCAATCCTGACATGGAGAGTGTAAGATGGTTCTAGACACCACTTTAACGCTCCTCAGTCAGGATGGTAGTACCACCCTGGGCGGTTGTTGTCAACAACCTACTACCTGAATTCAATACACCATTCTTTATCTATTCAGCCAATTTTTGAATATGTGATATCACCATGCTGAAGCCCACAGAAACTCTTTAAGCCTTTATCTTTGATGAGATGCTATGGGATAAATGAATGAGTTATATTTCTGAAATTGCTGGAACACCCAAATGATCAAGTTCTTTATGAAGTGAGATATCAAACGAAATGACATAAGAGGGTTCAAGATGTGATGTTTCTGCACATGTAGCCTCTACCATTTAAGACTTATTTTCAAACAGAAGTATTACTAAAATATGAAGCTGACTGTGGACAGGGGGCTGTGGTTTGGTGCATTATACATGACAGCTAGAAATTGGATGTGAGCAATTGTGGATATTTCTTTGTCTGTTCCTGGTACTACATCACTAACACGGGAAATGGTGAATGTGAAAAAAAGGAGCTACATACAGATCACACAGACCTAAGGTTCAAGAAAGGTGGTCACAGATCAAACAGACCTAAGGTTCAAGAAGGGTGGTCTGTCCTTAATGCTAAAACATACACAGACAAACACCTTCTTGTAAGCTGCAGAAGAAGAGGATGGCAAAGCAAAGGTTCTCTCCCTACCCTCTGACACAAGCCGGCAGGAAAACAGGTGGAAAAAAATACCTTGCAGGATTAATGCTGAAGGAGATTTTTATAGGAAAGTCATAAGGTAGAATGAACGAGAATATGTCATGCAGCCCATCACCCATGACACCCATCCCTTCACTTTTTGTTACAAAGACAATACTAGTGATAACCTTGAGCTCCATCCTCTCGACTTACCATGCTCATATTACTAGTGATAACCTTGAGCTCCAGCCTCTCGACTTACCACGCTCATATGATTCCTGATGATGAATGATACAGCAATTCTCAATTAATCCCTCAAAGCAGGTGACATGGGTTAATCAATGTTGGTATGATACTACAACAAGATGACTGATTAAATGAATTGGTCAATAATGGAGAGTGACAAGTGATGATTATTCCTCATTTGGAAGATATTATGGGTCAGTACTGCTCTGAATAATATTTTCTGGGAGCTTATTCCATGCATCAATAATGTTGTTGGTAAAAATACATTGTGCGCAGTCCAGATTAATTTGGTGACCTATTAAGTTATAATCCACTTCCTCCTGTTGGTAATGCTGGCACTACTGTAAAGAAATGCTCAATATCAACACTTTTGAATTCTTAAAGTATTTTGAATAATTCTATTAATTTGCCCCAGAGGTGCCTCTTGCTAAGGGAGAACAAGTTTGATTTTCACAATCTCTCCTCATATGATTTGCTATGTAAGGAGGGAACCAATTTAGATAATCTTCACTGTGCTACTTCGAATTTAAGAATGTCTTTACTTAAATGGGGGCCTAAAACAGCAATGAATTTTCAAGCTGTGGTCTAACTAGACTTAGGTATAGTGGCAATATCATATCCATGCTTTTGTATGAAAAGCTTCTGTTTATGAATTCTAACATTCTATTTGTTTCCTTGGCGGTTTCATTACAATGCTGAGAAAATATGAAGTTACTGGTGAGTGTCCCTAAATCTCTCTCCCTAGGGGTGTCCAATCACTTCATAATAAATTTTTTGTTAAGGTTTCCTACGTGTACCAGCTGACATTTATTGATGTTAAATGGCATATGCCATTTATTAGACCATTCAGCAATTTCACTAGGTCCTCATGTAATCAGCCTACCTTCTTCAGTTAATATGGCACTGCTGATCTTTGTGTATGCAAACTGGAAACTAGATTATTTAGCCCTACATCTATACTGTTAATATAAATGATGAAAAGTATAGGCCCAAGTATGGATCCCTGGGGATTGAAGCCTGGTTACGTGATAGGAAGCAAAGAGTCGTAATGAATGGAGAGTCATCACTAGCAACAGGTGACCACAGTGATGATTCATCATCATTACGACCCTCTGTTTCCTATCACGTAACCAAGCTTTAATCCAATTTCCTATGTAACAAGTAATCACCAAGGCCTGGACTTTGTGCATCAATTCAATGTGGGAAACTCTGTTGAATGCATTCTGGGAGCCCAAAAATATCACATATATTGCTTTAGTCTTGACATGGGTATTGAATAATGTATGATTAAATTCAAGGTTATCCCTGGGGATAGGGGAGAAAGAATACTTGCCACACATTCCCCACATGTCGTAGAAGGCGACTACAGGGGATGGGAGCAGGGGGCTGCAAACCCTCCCCTCCTTGTATTTCAACATTCTAAAAGGGGAAACAGAAGAAGGAGTCACGTGGGGAGTGCTCATCCTCCTCAAAGGCTCAGATTGGGGTGTCTAAATGTGTTTGGATGTAACCAAGATGAGAAAAAAGGAGAGATAGGTACTATGTTTGAGGAAAGGAACCTGGATGTTTTGGCTCTAACTGAAACAAAGCTCAAGGGTAAAGGGGAGGAGTGGTTTGGGAAAGTCTTGGGAGTAAAGCCAGGGGTTGGTGAGAGGACAAGAGCAAGGGAAGGAGTAGCACTACTCCTGAAACAGGAGTGGTGGGAGTATGTGGTAGAGTGTAAGAAAGTAAACTGTAGATTGATATGGATAAAACTGAAAGTGCATGGACAGAGATGCACCTGGGCATGAGAAGAAAGATCATGAGAGGCAAATGTTTTGGGAGCAGCTGAGTGAGTGTGTTAGTGGTTTTGATGCATGAGACCGAGTTATAGTCATGGGCGATTTAAATGCAAAGGTTAGTAATGTGGCAGTTGAGGGAATAATTGGTGTACATGGGGTGTTCAGTGTTGTAAATGGAAATGGTGAAGAGTTTGTAGATTTGTGTGCTGAAAAAGGACTGGTGATTGGGAATACCTAGTTCAAAAAGAGAGATATACATAAATATACATATGTAAATAGGAGAGACGGTCAGAGAACATTATTGGATTGCGTATTAACTGATAGGTGCGAGAAAGAGAGACTTTTGGATGTTAATGTGCTGAGAGGGGCAACTGGAGGGATGTCTCATCATTATCTTGTGGAGGCAAAGGTGAAGATTTGTAGAGGTTTTCAGACAAGAGGAGAGAATTTTGGGCTGAAGAGAGTTGAGAGAGTAAGTGAGCTTAGGAAAGAGACTTGTGTGAGGAAGTAACAGGAGAGACTGAGTACAGAATGGAAAAAGGTGAGAGCAAAGGACGTAAGAAGGAGTGGGAGAGGAATGGGATGTATTTAGGGAAGCAGTGATGGCTTGCGCAAAAGATGCTTGCGGCATGGGAAGCGTGGGAGGTGGGCAGCTTACAAAGGGTAGAGTGGTGGGATAGTCAGATTGTTAGTGAAAGAAAAGAGAGAGACATTTGGATGATTTTTGCAGGGAAATAGTGCAAATGAGTGGGAGATGTATAAAAGAAAGAGGCAGGAGGTCAAGAGAAAGGTGCAAGAGGTGAAAAAGAGGGCACATGAGAGTTGGGGTGAGAGAGTATCATTAAATTTTAAGGAGAATAAAAAGATGTTTTGTAAGGAGGTAAATAAAGTGCGTAAGACAAGAGAACAAATGGGAACATTGGTGAAGGGGACTAATGGGGAGGTAATAACAAGTAGTGGTGATGTGAGAAGGAGATGGAGTGAGTATTTTGAAGGTTCGTTGAATGTGTTTGATGATAGAGTGGCAGATATAGGGTGTTTTGGTCGAGGTGGTGTGCGAAGTGAGAGGGTCAGGGAGAATGATTTGGTAAACAGAGAAGAGGTAGTGAAAGCTTTGCACAAGATGAAAGTCAGCAAAGCAGCAGGTTTGGATGGTATTGCAGTGGAATTTATCAAAACAAGGGGGTGACTGTGTTGCTGACTGGTTGGTGAAGAAACTCAATGTATGTATGGCATATGGTGAAGTGCCTGATGCTTGGAGGAATGCATGCATGGTGCCATTGTACAAAGGCAAAGGGGATAAATGTGAGTGTTCAATTTACACAGGCATACGTTTATTGAGTATTCCTGGGAAATTATATGGGAGGGTATTGACTGAGAGGCTGAAGGCATGTACAAAGCATCAGATTGGGGAGGAGCAGTGTGGTTTCAGAAGTGTTAAAGGATGTGTGGATCAGGAGTTTGCTTTGAAGAATTTATGTGAGAAATACTTAGAAAAACAAATGGATTTGTATGTAGCATTTATGGATCTGGAGAAGGCATATAACAGAGTTGATAAAGATGCTCTGTGGAAGGTATTAAGAGTATATGGTGTGGGAGGCAAGTTGCAAGAAGCAGTGAAAAGTTTTTATCAAGGATGTGAGGCATGTGTATGAGTAGGAAGAGAGGAAAGAGACTGGTTCTTAGTGAATGTCGGTTTGTGGTAGGGGTGCATGATGTCTACATGGTTGTATTCTTTGTTTATGGATGGGGTTGTTAGGGAGGTGAATGCAAGAGTTTTGGAGGGAGGGGCAAGTATGCAGTCTCTTTTGGGAAGCTTGAGAAGTGAGTCAGTTGTTGTTCACTAATGATACAGTGCTGGTGGCTGATTTGGGTGAGAAACTGCAGAAGCTGATGACTGAGTTTGGTAAAGTGTGTGAAAGAAGAAAGCTGAGAGTAAATGTGAATAAGGGCAAGGTAGTCAGGTACAGTAGGGTTGAGGGACAAGTCAATTGGGAGGTAAGTTTGAAAGGAGAAAACTGGAGGAAGTAAAGTGTTTTAGATATCTGGGAAAGGATATGGCAGCGGATGGAACCATGGAAGCAGAAGAGAGTTGCAGGGTGGGGGAGGGGGCGAAAGTTCTGGGAGTGTTGAAAAATGTGTGGAAGGCGAGAACATTATCTCAGAAAGCAAAAATGGGTATGTTTAAAGGAATATTGGTTGCAACTATGTTATATGGTTGCGAGGCATGGGCTATATATAGGGTTGTGCAGAGGAGGGTGGATGTGTTGGAAATGAGATGTTTGAGGGCAATATGTGGTGTGAGGTAGTTTGATCGAGTAAGTAATGAAAGGGTAAAAGAGATGTGTGGTAATAAAAAGAGTATGGTTGAGAGAGCAGAAGAGGGTGTATTGAAATGGTTTGGTCACACAGAGAGAATGAGTGAGGAAAGATTGACAAAGAGGATATATGTGCCAGAGGTGGAGGGAATGAGAAGTGGGAGACCAAATTGGAGGTGGAAAGATGGAGTGAAAAAGATTTTGAGCGATCGGGGCCTGAACATGCATGAGGGTGAAAGGCATGCAAGGAATAGAGTGAATTGGAAAGATGTGGTATACCAGGGTCGACGTGCTGTCAAGGGATTGAACCAGGGCATGTAAAGTGTCTGGGGTAAACCATGGAAAGTTCTGTGGGACCTAGAGTGGAAAGGGAGCTGTGGTTTCGGTGCAATATACATAACAGATAGAGACTGAGTGTGAACGAATGTGGCCTTTTTCGTCTTTTCCCAGTGCTACCTCACACGCATACTGGGAGAGGTGGTTGTCATTTCATGTGTGGTGGGGTGGTGATGGGAATGAATAAAGGCAGCAAATATGAATTATGTACATGTGTATATATGTATATGTCTGTGTATATATACGTTGAAATGTATGGGTACATATATGTGCGTGTGGATGGGTATGTATATGCATGTGTATGTGGGTGAGTTGGGCCATTCCTTCGTCTGTTTCCTTGCGCTACCTCACTAATGTGGGAGACAGTGACAAAGTATAATAAATAATATAAAAAAATATTCAAGGTTTGTAAGACATGATCTGTGCCTTCTAAAACCATGCTGCATTTTACTGATCATGCTGTGTTGTTCCAGATAGGCTAATATGATATTCCTATTATTTGCAATTTTTCTATCCCTGCTTACGTTTCTCATCACTAGCATGTGTCTGTAATGCCTCCTTTCTCGTATTTCCAAGCACAAAGTTCCGGTGACAAACTGCGTAAATGCACGTTGATTGGTGGGATCCTTTACTATCCAGGATGAGAATTTTGGATCATGAAATCAAAGCAATCTGAAAATTGTTTACTTACTCAGTTATCTTTTTTTTTTTTTTGCTTTGTCGCTGTCTCCTGCGTTTGCGAGGTAGCACAAGGAAACAGACGAAAGAAATGGCCCAACCCACCCCCATACACATGTATATACATACGTCCACACACGCAAATATACATACCTACACAGCTTTCCATGGTTTACCCCAGACGCTTCACATGCCTTGATTCAATCCACTGACAGCACGTCAACCCCGGTATACCACATCGCTCCAATTCACTCTATTCCTTGCCCTCCTTTCACCCTCCTGCATGTTCAGGCCCCGATCCCACAAAATCTTTTTCACTCCATCTTTCCACCTCCAATTTCGTCTCCCTCTTCTCCTCGTTCCCTCCACCTCCAACACATATATCCTCTTGGTCAATCTTTCCTCACTCATTCTCTCCATGTGCCCAAACCATTTCAAAACACCCTCTTCTGCTCTCTCAACCACGCTCTTTTTATTTCCACACATCTCTCTTACCCTTACATTACTTACTCGATCAAACCACCTCACACCACACATTGTCCTCAAACATCTCATTTCCAGCACATCCATCCTCCTGCGCACAACTCTATCCATAGCCCACACCTCACAACCATACAACATTGTTGGAACCACTATTCCTTCAAACATACCCATTTTTGCTTTCCGAGATAATGTTTTCGACTTCCACACATTCTTCAAGGCTCCCAGAATTTTCGCCCCCTCCCCCACCCTATGATCCACTTCCGCTTCCATAGTTCCATCCGCTGCCAGATCCACTCCCAGATATCTAAAACACTTCACTTCCTCCAGTTTTTCTCCATTCAAACTCACCTCCCAATTGACTTGACCCTCAACCCTACTGTACCTAATAACCTTGCTCTTATTCACATTTACTCTTAACTTTCTTCTTTCACACACTTTACCAAACTCAGTCACCAGCTTCTGCAGTTTCTCACATGAATCAGCCACCAGCGCTGTATCATCAGCGAACAACAACTGACTCACTTCCCAAGCTCTCTCATCCCCAACAGACTTCATACTTGCCCCTCTTTCCAAAACTCTTGCATTCACCTCCCTAACAACCCCATCCATAAACAAATTAAACAACCATGGAGACATCACACATCCCTGCCGCAAACCTACATTCACTGAGAACCAATCACTTTCCTCTCTTCCTACACGTACACATGCCTTACATCCTCGATAAAAACTTTTCACTGCTTCTAACAACTTGCCTCCCACACCATATATTCTTAATACCTTCCACAGAGCATCTCTATCAACTCTATCATATGCCTTCTCCAGATCCATAAATGCTACATACAAATCCATTTGCTTTTCTAAGTATTTCCCACATACATTCTTCAAAGCAAACACCTGATCCACACATCCTCTACCACTTCTGAAACCACAGTGCTCTTCCCCAATCTGATGCTCTGTACATGCCTTCACCCTCTCAATCAATACCCTCCCATATAATTTACCAGGAATACTCAACAAACTTATACCTCTGTAATTTGAGCACTCACTCTTATCCCCTTTGCCTTTGTACAATGGCACTATGCACACATTCCGCCAATCCTCAGGCACCTCACCATGAGTCATACATACATTAAATAACCTTACCAACCAGTCAACAATACAGTCACCCCCTTTTTTAATAAATTCCACTGCAATACCATCTGTTATTTTTTATACAATTCACACACAACCATCATTACCTGGTAGCATTCAGGAAAACTAAATTAGGTTTAGGATACCCAAATATGGAGATGACATACTATAAAGCCATAAAGATAAAAGCAGGAATTCTACTGCAGAAGCACCATATCCATATTACTTCATGAAAGGTGTCACAAACTTATCACCATCTGATACAAAAAATGACTTAAAAAGACAATATCAAAATACGATTTAATTTTGCAGGGAGCAAGATGGATTGGTACCAACCACGGACAGACAACTTCTACAAGCTTACAAAGCAAAGTGAAGATACCCATTTGAGATACATACTTCCCTTGAGGCTAACTAAAAGTGTGTCATACATTTACTACATTTCCTACCATTTCATGGCCACAGTGTATGCAAATATATCCTTAGAGGATGACTTCTTGAACAAATGGGCCCTGATCATACCAAATACAGATCTATGTACGGAGAAATGCAGTAAATGGTGACATGAAAAGCTCACAGTCCTGGATATTTTGAGTCTCTGTGATAGCATCAGGCACAGAAAATATACAGAAGACAGTCTACCAATATGTGTGCTCTTGAGAAATCATGATAAATGTACATTATGAATGGATGAAAGTGTAAAATAAAAAATGAACACATTACCTTACAACTGTTTACCTCTCCCAACACACAACTGGTGAATAAGCTTTCAAGAAGACAAAGCACTGATCATAGATGCATTAAATTGAAAGTAAAAGAGCCATCAGAAAAATAGAGGATAAGAGCTCAACTTCTCCTACAGCAGCATTTCCAAAGATGAGGAAATCAACACTTACTCAAAGTCCTTTTCACAAAGGCATTGTTTACAGCAAAAATTCATAGCCTGGGGGATATATTGGCAAATCATGGGGGAAAGAGAGCTTCTAAATTTTTACATTGCACATAAAACTAGTATTGCTTTTAGCTTCTGAATTTTCAGTTTTGATGAGAAAATATCGACTGATAGTAATGTAGTTGCTTATAACTTAACTTTTCTAATGGATGTAGATAGGGAGAAATAATGGTCTGGTAAAGACAAACAGGGGATTTTGAGAAAAAAAGGTAAAAAACCACTGGTTTAGACTGTAAGAGAGACTAAAACATTCATACTCACTAAGACTACCACAGTGTGAGATACAGCCTATTTCATACTTGTATTTTTTCAGTTTAAAAATCTTTACCATGATAAATTGTTCATCAATACATCCATGACGAGAACAAGCATGCATCAGTGCTTGTCACATTAACTCATAATTTAGCCTTCATCTGTGCTTTGTCCTTGCTTGTGGTTTTTCGGATCAGTTTCTCCATTTCATCCCAATCCTCAGATGTTAATCTCATGAGCCTGTTGAATTCTCCTGATCGGAGCCAGAAGCTTCCACCATCCATAGCAAGGGTCTGTAATATGTGGTCTGCTGAATGTCGGTGCCTCAGCTGGCAGAGATATCTAAAGAGGTTCCTATTTACAGTAGAGGAAACGTAACATTACTGACAAAGTACCTTCTAATAAACAATTTTCTTACCTAGATGAGATTACCCTGTAAACAGAGATCATGAGAATAATACTCATAAGTCAATATGAACCCATCTGGCCTCCTATAAGGGGTTCAACTTCCTATCTGATGTCACAGGATCTACCTCAGTAACCCCAAAAGCATCCCCATCCCCTCCCCACAAACACAGACAACCACAATCTGTCACTTCCTCTTCCAAACTGTCACATTAGGGTCTTTGGTATCTAAAAACCATGTTTATTCCTTGAAACTGCAGTCAATAATCTCTATGTGATGTACCCTTTTATACCATGTTTGATTTGATTTTCCCACCTTCACCTGGTCAGAGTCCTTCTGCAAAAGTAGTGATCCAGTGATAAATGAATTCCCTACTTCAAGGCCTAGGTGGCCTATTTGGAAATATATTCCTGTCAGTGGACAACCTCCTACTGACCTTTACCTACAGCTGAACTTAACCTCCTGCTGACCTTAAACATTCTCTGATGGTCAACAGGGGGAGATAATCCTTGGGTATAAACCTTTTTTGCCGCTGAGACACTACTTCATCTCTCACTACGGAAGTGTCTCTCTCATGCTCAAATGGTTTTGACCACAAGTGAAAAAATTCTACATCTATCACTCAGACCTTAGAATACAAAAAAAAAAAAAAAAGATTCTATCTAAAGAAAAGTGATAAACAAAGAGATGAGAGAATTAAAGTTAACATCTGTTACTTTCCTGTTCATCCAACACTCAGTCTACAGATCATATCATGAATGACTACATGTGCACAAGCCTCTGGAAGTCCTCATTATCTATATACAGTAAATCAAAGACAAGGTGTTATCCAACTCACCCAAAAAATATCACACATCAAGATATAGGCAGCAATACGCAATACGAACCTGAAACAGGGACATACCTCTCCTGAAACCCATGATGAATAATCAGAAACAAGATAGGTTGCTAAGTTAGCCAATTCCTCCACTTCTCCTAATCGTCCAGCAGGAATTCGCTTGTGCAGAGTACGAATAAAACTACCTGTTGGGTCAAGGCGACTAAATGCACCCTCTGTCTCTATTGGGCCAGGAGAAATGCAGTTGAAGCGCATGCCATAACGTCCCCATTCTGCTGCAAGAGACCTGTGAAACAAGTGAAGAGTTAAATATTTTCAACTGTTTCATTTGTTCTGTAGTAGGGATAAATCATGGTGATCCAAAAGTGCAGTTTTTGCATAGGCTCCCACCTAATGTTCCTACTGACTATGTCTACCTTAGCTCCTACCTAATGATCTTACTACCTCTATCTACTGTTTCTACTTAATGTTCCTACAGACTGCATACTCATCCCTCTCTCCAAGGCTCTCACATCTATCACTCTTGCCACCGTATCCATACACAAATTAAACAGCCATGGGGACATCACATACTCTTCCAAAAGACTGATCTTCACTTGGAACTACTTAATCTCCTCTCTTCCTATTCATACCCATGCGTTACACCCTTGATAAAAATTTCTCATTGCTTCTAATATCTTTCCACCCACACCATATATTCAGACTTTCCATGAGGCATCTACATCAACCTTATCGTATGCCTTCTCCGGATCCATTAATGCCACATACAAATCCATGTTTCTATAAGTATTTTTCAATTCTTTTTTTTTTTTTTTTTAGAGAAAACACCTAATCCACACATCCTCCACCATTTCTGACACCAAAATGTTCCTCCACATTCTGATGTTCTGTACATGCCATCACCCTCGCAATCACCTCTCTCCCATACAACTTGCTGGGTACACTCAGCAAACTTGTAATTCTGTAATCTGAACCCTCACCTTTATCCCCTTGCCTTTATACCCCGGCACTATACATGCATTCTGCCAATCCTCAGGCACCTTACTATAATCCATACACTCACTGAAAATACTAACTAACCAATCAACAACCCAACCATCCCTTATTCAACTACAATACCGTCCACTTCAGCCATACAGACATATTTCATCATACATAAGGAATTCACCACTTCATCTCGCTGCACCTGCCAACTATTCATCAAACACATTCAAAGTCTTTCAAAATACTCACTCCATCTCCTCCTCACTTCATCACTATACCCTCTTCACTCAGATCTGGTAGCTGGGTTGACACAAAGCTTAGCTGCTATTGGTGGACACAAACAGGTGAAGGGTGTGTGTGGAGTAGGGAGTCACTTTGGTTATCAGACAACAATGATGGCCGCCACGGGAACATCTATGGCCAGAGGGTGGCAACCTGGCATCAACCAGGCTACTGTAATAACCTAGCCTACTTTTTATTGCCATTTATTGGTTTACTTATAGTTAGACAGATCAAGGAACTGCGTTAATCAGGATAAATCTAAAGTATTTCTTGATATTTTATGATTGTCAGACGTAGCTACTGTTGGTTAAGACTTGAATACCCAACAATTGTTATAACACTTCTCTGGCTCAACCGCCTGCTCTGTCAATCTTACCTGTTCAAGACACCCGTCAAGTCCATTGCATCACACTATAATGAAAGATTTTCATAATATCACCACATTACAGTGAGAAGGTGTGAAATAAACAACCAAAAACCTTTAAATAATGAGGAGTAAGTTGCAGTGTCACCAGACTTTGGCATGTGCTGCTTTAGTTTCCCACCATTTCTTTATTTTCAAGTATTTCCTCAGCCAGAAATAAAGCGAAATAAGAGGTGGTATAACATTTCAGGAACAGTATTTCATTGATCTTGTATCTTCCGAAATATAGTGACCAGTGCAAAATGCATCATGGGGAATAAATATGAAAATTATAAACTGACGACATGAAAGCGCATGTAATGTGCTGGTGCCAGTTGTAAGCCCTTTGAACTTCTAATGTTGAATTTGCCTATTTCTTTCTTTGAAGCATGTTAAATAAAGCTAGACACAAATGATTTACAAAAAATTTTGTAAACTGGCAAATAATAATTATCTAAAGAATAATGAAAACTGGCTACCCAATATTTACAGTGCAAGCTGATACAGTTTGGCACCACTGCCTTATGAGACTAAACTCGTTACCTTGTTGATTGAAAACACCTATATGCCTGCATTTACCTCAAACGTCACTCATCGCTTTATAATCAACATATGAATCAAATAAAAAATCTCACACTGTACAGTAAAAATAGGTAATTAAACAGTCAGTTTGTTTAGCTTCATAACACCCAAAATGCTCTATGCACATTATTGCCCGATTTTCTCTTGTAAATCATCATACTGAAGTTGTCGTCAAATCCTTTCACATGACACTGGGCAGCACTGTATTCTAATCTATATCAATGTACACCAGTTAGTTTTCCACACATTATGGAATCAAGAGATCAATGAAGAATTAGTTCCTGTCGTAAACATAAATCAAAATGTTCAACTTTCTTAATAATCTACAAGTACGTATGTTGTGCCACTTGCATTGTGTTCACCTGTTCATGCATCTGGGTTAATGTAAATTATCAAGAATGGTGCAGTGGTCCTCATGCATTCTCCTCAACTCTTCATGTTGAAACTGACGTCTTAATGTGATATTACAGAAGATAAAATTCTATCAGTAAATGTGGAGCAATTTACCTATTCATCATATCAATCTTCAATGTAGTTAAGCAACACACAGATCAGCACATGAGAAAATATGTCTACATAATTTTCTCTGGAACATGAAGAGTATCTATAACACTAAGTCTAACGTAAAGCTGGTTTTGTTAAACTAATTTTTACACTTTTCAGTAATGCATATAATATGTTTACAGAGCTCCTGTATATTTTCAAGAAAGGTAATAATCCCAGTCATAAATACAACATATATTTCTTTATTTTCCAACAATCAATTTTTTTATCAACTTTTAGTCTCTCACGTTGGGAAAATTAATCTAACTGGCGCTATCAAGTTCCTATAAGTGCCAATTAATGACCAGTCTACAATAACTAGTTTCTACAAAATGTACTATGTACTAGCCCTCCCACTTTGGCAATAGCTCTTTGCAGGTACTTGAAGGTACTCTTTCTCTCTTTCTGTAATTCAGACAAGATGGGGATAACATGATTAAAAAACTAAGGGAAAACTTATCAAGACTTACTTTGTCAAATTCTGAACTCCAGCTTTAGCTGATGCACTTGGTGAGACAAAGCCAGACCCACTGCGAGTGTATGGTGCTGTGATTGCCAGAAAAACTCCTCCTGTAACAAAATTGTATAAAATCAATAATTCTAAAAAATGCCATGATACATAATTCTGACATCCTGAAAAATCTGATTTAGTTTGGCGTATTCTAAGAAAATTCCAGTATCAGACAACTTGAAAGTAAGCTGCCGTAAAGTGTTTCTTTCTAGATATAACTAAACAAGTGCTACAGGGGAGTCACCTTCGACAGGGCTGTATCAATGCCCCGAGATGTGGAGAAAAACAGTGTCATCCAAGACCCTCTCACCTAAAAAGATACCACCTTACCCTTCTTCACATGAAACAGAACCTCAGAGCAGTTGGAACCCCAAAAAAGGGGTTCTTTACTTACAAAATGATCACTAAGCTTTGAACTTTAACCTTTCAAAAGACAAGCTTTGCACACACTGAAAAACCACAGCTGTATCACTGGCGAACAACAATTGACTCGCTTCCTAAGCCCTCTCATCCCCAACAGACTGCATACTAGCCACTCTCTCCAAAACTCCTACATTTACCTCCCTACCCACTTCATCCATAAATGAATCAAACAACCATGGTGACATCACACACCCCTGCCGCAGACCAACCTTTATTGAAAACCAATCACTCTCCTCTCTTCCTACTTGTACACATGTCTTCTCCAGATACATAAATGCTACCTACTAATCCATGTTTTTCTAAGTATTTCTCACACACATTCTTCAAAGCATACACCTGATCCACACATCCTCTACCATTTCTGAAACCACACTGCTCTTCCCAATCTGATGCTCTGTACATGCCTTCAACCTCTCAATCAATACCCTACCATACTATTTCCCAGGAATACTCAACAAACTTATGCCTCTGTAGTCTGAACACTCACCTTTATCCCCTTTACCTTTGTACAATTGCACAATGAATGCATTCTGACAATCTTCAGGTACTTCACCATGATCCATACATAGACTGAATATCCTCACCAACTAATCAACAAATAGTCATCCCTTTCCTAAAAATTCAACTGCAATACCATCCACTCCTAATGACTTGCTGGATTTCATCATCCATAAGGTTTTCACCTCTTCATTCTCTCTCCACCAAACCACTCTTCCTGATTCTCTTACTTTGCACAACACCCTGACCAAAACCCCCTACATCTGCCACTCTGTCATCAAACACAATTAACAGTCCTTCAAAATACTCACTCCATCACTACTGTTATAGCTTGCCTCCTTGCCCCCATCACCGATGTTCCCATTTTTTTCCACTGTGTGGTAAGCTGCTAGAAGCAGTGAAAAGTTTTTACCAAGGATGTAAAGCATGTGTACGAGTAGGAAGAGAGGAGAGTCACTGATTCCCAGTGAAAGTAGGTCTGCAGCAGAGGTGTGTGATATCACTGTGGTTGTTAAATTTGTTTATGGATGGGGTGGTTAGGGAGGTGAATGCAAGAGTTTTGGAGAGAGAGGTGAGTATGCAGGCTGTTGTGGATGAGAGGGCTTGGGAAGTGAGCCAGTTGTTCACCAAAGATACAGCATTGGTGGCTGATTTGAGTGAGAAACTGCAGGTAAGTTGGTGACTGAGTTTGCAAAAGTATTTGGAAGGAGAAAGTTCAGAGTACATATGAATAGAGCATGGTTATTAGGTTCAGTAGGGTTGAGGGACAAGCTAGTTCTGATGAAACTTTGAATGGAGAAAAATTGGAGGAAATGAAGTGTTTTAGATTTCAGGGAGTGGACTTGGCAGCAAATGGAATCATGGAAGCAGAAGTGAGTAACTGGGTTGGGTAAGGGGTAAAGGTTGTGGGAGCAATGAAGAATGTGAAGGAAGAGAAAATGTTCTCTTGGAGAGCAAAAAATGGTTTGTTTGAAGAAATAGTAGTTCCAACATCATTATATGGTTCCGTGGCGAGTGGATTTGTTGGAAATGAAATTTGAGGACAATATGTGGCGTGAGGTGGTAAGGTAACAGAGATGTGTGGTAATAATAAGAATGTGGCTGAGATAGCAGAGGAGGGTGTGTTGAAATGGATTGGACATATGGAGAGAATGAATGAGGATAGGATGACAAACAGGATACATATGTTAAGAGGTGGAGGGAACAAGGAGAGGCAGGAGACCAAATTGGAGGTGAAAGGGTAGAGTGGAAAAGATTTTGAGCAATCGGGGCCTAAACATGCAAGAGAGAGAAAGGCGTGCAAGGAATAGAGTGAATTGGAATGATGTGGTATACCGGGGTCAATTTGCTGTTCATGGAATGAAACAGGGCATGTGAAGCATCTGGGGTAAACCATGGAAAGGTCTGTGAGGCCCAGATGTGGATAGGGAGCTGTGGTTTTGGTGCATTAAACAAGACAGCTAGAGAATGAGAGTTAGCAGATGTGGCCTTTTTCATCTGTTTCCTGGCACTACCTCACAAATGCTGGGGGTAGCGATGCTGTTTTCTGTGGGGCAGGGTGGCACCAGAAATGGATGAAAGCAAGGAAGTATGAGTATGTACATGTACGTATACATGTATAAGCTGATATGTATGTGTATACGTATGTATATGTACGTGTATGTGCATGTATGTATATATGTGTGTATATGAGTGGATGGGCCTTTCTTCTTCTGTTTCCTGGTGCTATCTCCCTGATGTGAGAGGTGGTAATGAAGATTAATAGTAACGATAAAAAAAATATATGTTATGTATATGTATATGTATTTGTGTGTATTTACATAAGTATGAATATGAGTGGCTGGGCATTTTCCACTTTCTGGGTGCAACCTTCTAACGCGGAAAACTGCAATCAAGTATAAATGATAAATAAATTGAAGTGCATCAATTCATACTTGCTCACTGTCATCCATTCCACCCCACTCTACAGGAAACAGTACAAATGCATGAAAGAAAAGAAAAATGATAACATATATTCTTCTCTCCCCTACACTTGATTGCTGCTCCCTGCGTCAGCAAGGCCCAGGACATATATGAAAAAAGGCCACATTTGCTCACTCATACACAAGCTGTCATGTGTTATGCATCAAAACCACAGTTCTCTATCCATATCCAAGCCCCACAGACCTTTCAATGGCTTACCTCGGATGTTTCACATGCCCTGGTTCAGTCCACTGACTGCGCGATGACCCCAGTTTACTACATCATTCCGATTCAGTCTATCCCCTTCATGCCTTTCACCTTCCTGCATGTTCAGGCCTCAATCACTCAAAGTCTTTTTCACTTCATCCTTCCATCTCCAATTTGGTCTCCTAGTTCTCCTTGTTCCTCATTCATTCTCTCCATATGTCCAAACTATTTCAACACACCCTCTTCTGCTCTCTATACCCCTATGTTTTTATTACCAAACATCTCTCTTACCCTTTCATTACCTACTCGATCAAACCACTTCACATCACATGTTGTCCTCAAACATTTCATTTTTCAACACATCTATCCTTCTGTGCACAACCCTATCTATAGCCCATGCCTCGCAACCATACAATATTTTTAGGACTTCTATTCCTTCAAACATACCTACATTTACCCTCCCAGATAACATTATCTCTTTCCACACATTCTTCATCATTCCCAGAACCTTTGCCCCCTCCCCCACCCCATGACTTATTTCTGCTTCCATGGGAAAATAATTAGACAAAGCAAAATGAATAGATAAATAAATATTAATTCTTCAACGCTCCCAGAACTTTCGTCCCCTCCCCCATCCTATGATTCACCTCTGCTTCCATGGTTCCATCTGCTGCCAAATCCACTCCCAGATATCTAAAACACTTAATTTCCTCCAGGTTTTCTCCATTCAAACTTACCTCCCAATTGACTTGTCCCTCAACCCTACTGTACCTAATAACCTTGCTCTTATTCACATTTACCCTCAGCTTTCTTCTTTCACACACTTTAACAAACTCAGTCACCAGCTTCTGCAGTTTCTCACATGAATCAGCCACCAGCACTCTATCATCAGCGAACAACAAATGACTCACTTCCCAAGCTCTCTCATCCACAACAGACTGCATACTTGCCCCTCTTTCCAAAACTCTTGCATTTACCTCCCTAACAACCCCATCCATAAACAAATTAAACAACCATGGAGACATCACACACCCTTGTCGCAAACTTACATTCACTGAGGACCAATCACTTTCCTCTCTTCCTACACGTGCACATGCCTTACATCCTCGATAAAAACTTTTCACTGCTTCTAACAACTTGCCTCCCACACCAAATATTCTTAATACCTTCCACAGAGCATCTCTATCAACTCTGTCATATGCCTTCTCCAGATCCATAAATGCTACATACAAATCCATTTGCTTTTCTAAGTATTTCTCACATACATTCTTCAAAGCAAATACCTGATCCACACATCCTCTACCACTTCTGAAACCACACTACTCTTCCCCTATCTCATGCTCTGTACATGCCTTCACCCTCTCAATCAATACCCTCCCATATAATTTCCCAGGAATACTCAACAAACTTAGACCTCTGTAATTTGAGCACTCACTTTTATCCACTCTGCCTTTGTACAACGGCACTATGCAAGCATTCCGCCAATCCTCAGGCACCCCACCATGAGTCATACATACATTAAATAACCTCACCAACCAGTCAACCATACAGTCACCCCCTTTTTTAATAAATTCCACTGCAATACCATCCAAACCCAGAACATTATCTCGGAAAGCAAAAATGGGTATGTTTGAAGGAATATTGGTTCCAACAATGTTATATGGTTGCGAGGCATGGGCTATGGATAGAGGTGTGTGGAGGAGGGTGGATGTGCTGGAAATGAGATGTTTGAGGACAATAAGTGGCATGAGGTGGTTTGATCAAGTAAGTAATAATAGGGTAAGAGAGATGTGTGGTAATAAAAAGAGTGTGGTTGAGAAGGTATTTTGAAATGGTTTAGTCACATGGAGAGAATGAGTGAGGAAAGATTGACAAAGAGGATATATGTGTCAGAGGTGGAGGGAATGAAGAAAAGTGGGAGACCAAATTGGAGGTGGAAAGATGGAGTGAAAAAGATTTTGAGTGATCGGGGCCTGAATATGCAGGAGGGTGAGGGGCGTGTGGGGAATGGAGTGAATTGGAATGATGTGGTATACCAGGGTCAATGTGCTGTCAATGGACTGAACCAGCCTATGTGAAGCATCTGGGGTAAACCATGGAAAGTTGTGTGGGGCCTGGATGTGGAAAGGGAGCTGTGGTTTCGGTGCATTATTACATGACAACTAGAGACTGAGAGTGAAAGAAAGTGGCCTTTGTTGTCTTTTCCTAGCACTATCTCACACACATGAGGGGGGAGGGGGTTGTTATTTCATGTGTGGCGAGGTGGCGATGGGAATGAATAAAGGCAGACAGTATGAATTATGTACCTGTGTATATATGTATATGTATGTGTGTGTATATATATGTACACGATGAGATGTATAGGTATGTATATTTGCGTGTGTGGACGTGTATGTATATACATGTGCATGTGGGTAGGTTGGGCCATTCTTTAGTCTGTTTCCTTGCGCTACCTCGCTAATGCGGGAGACAGCGACAAAGCAAAATAAATAATATATTAATCTTGCATTATAAAAAATATTAATGTAAAAAGTTTCTTGCCTAATGTGCACTATAGAGGGAAATGGTTCACTATTTTTTCTGGTCTCTTTCTAAATTTGTGAAGAAACCTCAACTTCATTTGGTGTGCTAATATCTTTTCACTGTTAGTCGAAACAGTGCAGCATAAACTTGCCCAACTATGGCCATCTTAGATGAAAAAAAAAAGAGACACATTTGAGAAAATGCAGAAACTAATATAAGCTCCTCAAATGTCTGTAGATTTAACTCTTAAAGGTGCAAAGGTTATGGGAAAAGTATACACAAAAAGGAGGAAGAGAATTCCAGAACTTCACTGGTCTCTGAGACTACTTCTGTTTCTGGTCTGCTGCTTATATGCTGCTTACTTTGTTTTCTTCCTTGCCTAACTTTTTAAGTTGTTTTCAGAAGTTTCTGGAATTTGGGCTAAAAGAACTTGGGAAGGTTTTAATAAATATGAAGTTTCTTCAATACTGTTATGATTACTTTTGGTCCATATCTTCTATTCATAAAAATCAAGTACTTCTTCTGTGATTTCTCTTTGGTTACATAGCCAAAAACCTCAAACATCAATAGACTTTGAACATTACAAGGAAACTGGATGAACTCATGCTAAGGCCGGAACTTCTGTAGTACCACATAAGCCTTCTTGAGGCTGCTCAAAAGCATTCTGACAACTTAGACAAGTGTCCCTCAGTCTATGAAGCCAGATACTGTAAAAAGGTTGCACATTTGCTAGGAGCTTTCACAGCTTGTCTCATGAGTGTTTTGTGGTTAATAAGTCTCTTCTGAAAGATCTCTTCAGGAATTTACTGTGCTTTCCATATTTGAAGGAACTGCCATCAAGCTACTGGTTCTGTTCTGTAACTGGATGCCTTTCTTTAAGGTCCATTCTGTACAAATGTCTTAAAAACTGTATTTTCGAGTATTTACAATGTAATTCCAGTGCATGGTTGAAGTCAGGAGTTACAAAAGTTGAAAGCGTCACCCAGTGGAGGACATATGTTGTACTCGCTCTCACAATTATCTCCATACTGACAATTTCACTGTATCTTATGCATTTGTTTAGGCCATTTCCTCATATACCCTTTTCTCTATTTTTCACGTTTATCCTCCACAGGCCTAAAGTCATATCTGTTGTACGAGCATCTATCAATGAACGTTTGACTGAGTAGTTAAAGGCAACAGTCAAGGGAGTATCCATGGTCTATGACATTAACCTTTCAGATCGATCTTTTGTATTAAATTAGGTACAATTTCTTTATTCTAGTTCTGTAAAAAAAAATCTGTCACAGGTCACCATAAATGGAAAATCTTATTGGGTAAGTGGTTAGTCACTTGGCATATACTTGTACACAACACCTAACTCACATATCTCATTCTTCGTAATTCCAGATTTTCCTGCGGTGAGTACTGTATGCTAGCCTGCCTTTTGGCAAAATGGCAGGAGCAGTAAACAGAAGTAGTAGGTAGGAACATTTAGGCAGGAGGATTAGGCAGAAACATTAGGTAGAAACACTAGGTACGAGGAGCATTAAACAGAAGCAGTCATTAGGAACATAAGGAAGAAGCTTCTGAAAACAATGCACTAGACTTGCCCTATGCCAGTGGCCTGTTAAGGGTGAGGCAATAAAGGGTAAGTGGCACTGGAATTATTCAGTTATGGAGACTCTGTTTTGTGGCCACACCTTTTAGGGAGTTCCAACTGAACAGGCATTAGAGACATAGATAAATATATAGAAGATAAGTTCAATAAACCTATATGAAGAGCTCCCTTGCAAAATTCAATGCTCCTTGTATTCATTGTTGCCTATATTATACAATAAAATCTAATTATTTTCAGATCCACTTAAAATCTAAGCTACAGGACACCAAACAACTTTAATGACTTTAAATTCACTTACTTTGAACACTCAAGACTATCATTTCTTTCATGACTTTAAATTCACGTACCTTGAATATCTACCAACATCCTAATTTTAGCAGAGTACTGCCAAAGCATGTCCACATATCACCAAACACAAAACATACTCAATTTAGTTTAACTCATTCATTTCATATCATTAATAAAAAAGTAAAAACTACTCTTCATAAGGATCAAAAAGATAAACACTACTCTTCATGAGGATCATCCTAAAGAATTATACATATTCTGACCTTGCTCTGCTTTAATAAGCCTCTTGCCAGCTTCTAATGTTACAAAAGCTGTGCCATTCAGCACTATATCTGTGACAGCCTTCCAAGCGTTTGGACTCAGTCTTTCTGTTGGCTGGGAGAGAGATACAAGTATAAAAAACTGTGATATTTCTTTACTTGATAAGGAATAGCAAGAATATCATCATAAAACAGAAACATCTTTTTTGATAAGAATTGCAGAAGTTCATTACCTTCAGGTACTCCCATCAAGTGGGTGGCTACTGCAGAAGAGTCTCCGTTTATCCCTGTCCGTACATGCCTCCCTCGCATACAATATGCCATGCGCTTTTTCACCATTTCGCTCCCTCTAGTACTCTTCAACTCTATTTCTCCATGTCACAGGCGGTCTTTTCACACCGATCCCTTTAATAGTACTACCATACACTCCTTGTAAACTTCCCATGCTGCATTCTTTCCACAAGCCTAAACCATATCAAAGTATTATGCTTCGTTCACTCTACCATTCCACAATTCATTCCTTTGCATTCCCTGCCATACCACATCTCTCATACCCAGCTCATTTATTTCTTCACTGCACATACTCCTGTCAAATACCTCATTTCCACAGTCTGGATTCTTGATCTTTGTGACTCATTCCATGTCCACGTTTCAGCTGTATAGGTCAGGGTTGGGAGGGTTATGCTGTGCCTCAATCATTGATTCGAATCAACTTCCATACTTACTCCTCTACCCTTCATTATTCTATTAAGGACCCAGTGATTCTTCTATCCTATTCTGCTTTCTCCCTCATCTCTTCTTCCATTCCATTCCTTGACAGGGAACAAAACGAATATCATCATAAAAGCAGAAACATCTTTCTTGACAAGGAATACAATGATACTTGCAAGGAAGGACTGTAAATAACTGGGAGATGTATAAAAGAAAGAGACAGAAGGTCAAGAGGGAAGTGCAAGAGTTGAAAAAGAGGGCAAATGAGAGTTGGGGTGAGAGAGTGTCATTAAACTTTAAGGAGAATAAAAAGATGTTTTGAAAGGAGGTAAATAATGTGTGTCAGACAAGAGAACAAATGGGAACATTGGTGAAGGGGGGAAAATGACAAAAGGTAGTGATGAAGTGAGGAGGAGATGAAGTGAGTATTCTGAGGGGTTGTCAAATGTGTTTCATGATAGAATGGCAGATGAAGGATGTTTTGGTTGGAGTGGTGTGCAAAGTGAGATAGTCAGGGAAATATACATACATATAAACCATGGAAAGTTCTGTGGGGCCTGGATGTGGATAGGGAGCTGTGGTTCTAATGCATTACACATGACAGCAGGAGAATAAGAATGAGTGGCCGTGGCCTTTCTTTGTCTGTTTCCTGGTGCTACCTCCCTGATGCACAGGGTGGCAATACTGTTTCCTGTGGGGCAGGGTGGTGCTGGGAATGGGTGAAGGCAAGTAAGTATGAATATGCACGTGTATATATGAGAGGGTGAAGGCATGTACAGAGCATCAGATTGGGGAAGAGCAGTGTGGTTTCAGAAGTGGTAGAGGATGTGTGGATCAGGTGTTTGCTTTGAAGAATGTATGTGAGAAATACTTAGAAAAGCAAATGGATTTGTTTGTAGCATTTATGGATCTGGAGAAGGCATATGATAGGGTTGATAGAGATGCTCTGTGGAAGGTATTAAGAATATATGGTGTGGGAGGCAAGTTGTTAGAAGCAGTGAAAAGTTTTTATCGAGGATGTAAGGCATGTGTACGTGTAGGAAGAGAGGAAAGTGATTGGTTCTCAGTGAATGTAGGTTTGCGGTAGGGGTGTGTAATGTCTCCATGGTTGTTTAATTTGTTTATGGATGGGGTTGTTAGGGAGGTAAATGCAAGAGTTTTGGAAAGAGGGGCAAGTATGAAGTCTGTTGGGGATGAGAGAGCTTGGGAAGTGAGTCAGTTGTTGTTCGCTGATGATACAGCGCTGGTGGCTGATTCATGTGAGAAACTGCAGAAGCTGGTGACTGAGTTTGGTAACATGTGTGAAAGAAGAAAGTTAAGAGTAAATGTGAAAAAGAGCAAGGTAATTAGGTACAGTAGGGTTGAGGGTCAAGTCAATTGGGAGGTAAGTTTGAATGGAGAAAAACTGGAGGAAGTAAAGTGTTTTAGATATCTGGGAGTGGATCTGGCAGCGGATGGAGCCATGGAAGCGGAAGTAGATCATAGGGTGGGGGAGGGGGCGAAAATCCTGGGAGCCTTGAAGAATGTGTGGAAGTCGGGAACATTATCTCGGAAAGCAAAAATGGGTATGTTTGAAGGAATAGTGGTTCCAACAATGTTGTATGGTTGCGAGGCGTGGGCTATGGATAGAGTTGTGCGCAGGAGGATGGATGTGCTGGAAATGAGATGTTTGAGGACAATGTGTGGTGTGCGGTGGTTTGATCGAGTAAGTAACGTAAGGGTAAGAGAGATGTGTGGAAATAAAAAGTGGGGTTTGAGAGGTATTTGAAATGGTTAGCAATGGAGAGAATGATGAGGAAAGATGACAAGGGTATTGTGTCAGGGTGAGGGAATAAAGAAAAGTGGAACCAAATTGAGGTGGAAAGATGAGTGAAAAGATTTTAAAGTATCGGGCCCGAAATGCAGGGGGGTGAGGGGCGTGTGGGAAGGAGTGAATTGGAAGATGTGGTATACCAGGGTCAATGTGCTGTCAATGGACTGAACCAGCCTATGTGAAGCATCTGGGGTAACCATGGAAATTTGTGTGGGTGAGTGGAAAGGGAGCGGGTTTCGTGCATTATTACTGACAACTAGAGACTGAGAGTGAAAGAAGTGGCCTTTGTGTCTTTCAGCCTTTTCACACACATGAGGGGAGGGGGTTGTTATTTCATGTGTGGCGAGGTGGCGAGGAATGAATAAAGGAAGACAGTATGAATTATGTACCTGTGTAAGTATAGTAGTGTGTGTATATATGAAACTGTGTATAGGTATGTATATTTGCGTGTGTGGACGTGTATGTATATACATGTGCATGTGGGTAGGTTGGGCCATTTCTTTAGTCTGTTTCCTTGCGCTACCTCGCTAATGCGGGAGACAGCGACAAAGCAAAATAAATAATATATTAATCTTGCATTATAAAAAATATTAATGTAAAAAGTTTCTTGCCTAATGTGCACTATAGAGGGAAATGGTTCACTATTTTTTCTGGTCTCTTTCTAAATTTGTGAAGAAACCTCAACTTCATTTGGTGTGCTAATATCTTTTCACTGTTAGTCGAAACAGTGCAGCATAAACTTGCCCAACTGTGGCCATCTTAGATGAAAAAAAAAAGAGACACATTTGAGAAAATGCAGAAACTAATATAAGCTCCTCAAATGTCTGTAGATTTAACTCTTAAAGGTGCAAAGGTTATGGGAAAAGTATACACAAAAAGGAGAAGAGAATTCCAGAACTTCACTGGTCTCTGAGACTACTTCTGTTTCTGGTCTGCTGCTTATATGCTGCTTACTTTGTTTTCTTCCTTGCCTAACTTTTTAAGTTGTTTTCAGAAGTTTCTGGAATTTGGGCTAAAAGAACTTGGGAAGGTTTTAATAAATATGAAGTTTCTTCAATACTGTTATGATTACTTTTGGTCCATATCTTCTATTCATAAAAATCAAGTACTTCTTCTGTGATTTCTCTTTGGTTACATAGCCAAAAACCTCAAACATCAATAGACTTTGAACATTACAAGGAAACTGGATGAACTCATGCTAAGGCCGGAACTTCTGTAGTACCACATAAGCCTTCTTGAGGCTGCTCAAAAGCATTCTGACAACTTAGACAAGTGTCCCTCAGTCTATGAAGCCAGATACTGTAAAAAGGTTGCACATTTGCTAGGAGCTTTCACAGCTTGTCTCATGAGTGTTTTGTGGTTAATAAGTCTCTTCTGAAAGATCTCTTCAGGAATTTACTGTGCTTTCCATATTTGAAGGAACTGCCATCAAGCTACTGGTTCTGTTCTGTAACTGGATGCCTTTCTTTAAGGTCCATTCTGTACAAATGTCTTAAAAACTGTATTTTCGAGTATTTACAATGTAATTCCAGTGCATGGTTGAAGTCAGGAGTTACAAAAGTTGAAAGCGTCACCCAGTGGAGGACATATGTTGTACTCGCTCTCACAATTATCTCCATACTGACAATTTCACTGTATCTTATGCATTTGTTTAGACCATTTCCTCATATACCCTTTTCTCTATTTTTCACGTTTATCCTCCACAGGCCTAAAGTCATATCTGTTGTACGAGCATCTATCAATGAACGTTTGACTGAGTAGTTAAAGGCAACAGTCAAGGGAGTATCCATGGTCTATGACATTAACCTTTCAGATCGATCTTTTGTATTAAATTAGGTACAATTTCTTTATTCTAGTTCTGTAAAAAAAAATCTGTCACAGGTCACCATAAATGGAAAATCTTATTGGGTAAGTGGTTAGTCACTTGGCATATACTTGTACACAACACCTAACTCACATATCTCATTCTTCGTAATTCCAGATTTTCCTGCGGTGAGTACTGTATGCTAGCCTGCCTTTTGGCAAAATGGCAGGAGCAGTAAACAGAAGTAGTAGGTAGGAACATTTAGGCAGGAGGATTAGGCAGAAACATTAGGTAGAAACACTAGGTACGAGGAGCATTAAACAGAAGCAGTCATTAGGAACATAAGGAAGAAGCTTCTGAAAACAATGCACTAGACTTGCCCTATGCCAGTGGCCTGTTAAGGGTGAGGCAATAAAGGGTAAGTGGCACTGGAATTATTCAGTTATGGAGACTCTGTTTTGTGGCCACACCTTTTAGGGAGTTCCAACTGAACAGGCATTAGAGACATAGATAAATATATAGAAGATAAGTTCAATAAACCTATATGAAGAGCTCCCTTGCAAATTCAATGCTCCTTGTATTCATTGTTGCCTATATTATACAATAAAATCTAATTATTTTCAGATCCACTTAAAATCTAAGCTACAGGACACCAAACAACTTTAATGACTTTAAATTCACTTACTTTGAACACTCAAGACTATCATTTCTTTCATGACTTTAAATTCACGTACCTTGAATATCTACCAACATCCTAATTTTAGCAGAGTACTGCCAAAGCATGTCCACATATCACCAAACACAAAACATACTCAATTTAGTTTAACTCATTCATTTCATATCATTAATAAAAAAGTAAAAACTACTCTTCATAAGGATCAAAAAGATAAACACTACTCTTCATGAGGATCATCCTAAAGAATTATACATATTCTGACCTTGCTCTGCTTTAATAAGCCTCTTGCCAGCTTCTAATGTTACAAAAGCTGTGCCATTCAGCACTATATCTGTGACAGCCTTCCAAGCGTTTGGACTCAGTCTTTCTGTTGGCTGGGAGAGAGATACAAGTATAAAAAACTGTGATATTTCTTTACTTGATAAGGAATAGCAAGAATATCATCATAAAACAGAAACATCTTTTTTGATAAGAATTGCAGAAGTTCATTACCTTCAGGTACTCCCATCAAGTGGGTGGCTACTGCAGAAGAGTCTCCGTTTATCCCTGTCCGTACATGCCTCCCTCGCATACAATATGCCATGCGCTTTTTCACCATTTCGCTCCCTCTAGTACTCTTCAACTCTATTTCTCCATGTCACAGGCGGTCTTTTCACACCGATCCCTTTAATAGTACTACCATACACTCCTTGTAAACTTCCCATGCTGCATTCTTTCCACAAGCCTAAACCATATCAAAGTATTATGCTTCGTTCACTCTACCATTCCACAATTCATTCCTTTGCATTCCCTGCCATACCACATCTCTCATACCCAGCTCATTTATTTCTTCACTGCACATACTCCTGTCAAATACCTCATTTCCACAGTCTGGATTCTTGATCTTTGTGACTCATTCCATGTCCACGTTTCAGCTGTATAGGTCAGGGTTGGGAGGGTTATGCTGTGCCTCAATCATTGATTCGAATCAACTTCCATACTTACTCCTCTACCCTTCATTATTCTATTAAGGACCCAGTGATTCTTCTATCCTATTCTGCTTTCTCCCTCATCTCTTCTTCCATTCCATTCCTTGACAGGGAACAAAACGAATATCATCATAAAAGCAGAAACATCTTTCTTGACAAGGAATACAATGATACTTGCAAGGAAGGACTGTAAATAACTGGGAGATGTATAAAAGAAAGAGACAGAAGGTCAAGAGGGAAGTGCAAGAGTTGAAAAAGAGGGCAAATGAGAGTTGGGGTGAGAGAGTGTCATTAAACTTTAAGGAGAATAAAAAGATGTTTTGAAAGGAGGTAAATAATGTGTGTCAGACAAGAGAACAAATGGGAACATTGGTGAAGGGGGGAAAATGACAAAAGGTAGTGATGAAGTGAGGAGGAGATGAAGTGAGTATTCTGAGGGGTTGTCAAATGTGTTTCATGATAGAATGGCAGATGAAGGATGTTTTGGTTGGAGTGGTGTGCAAAGTGAGATAGTCAGGGAAATATACATACATATAAACCATGGAAAGTTCTGTGGGGCCTGGATGTGGATAGGGAGCTGTGGTTCTAATGCATTACACATGACAGCAGGAGAATAAGAATGAGTGGCCGTGGCCTTTCTTTGTCTGTTTCCTGGTGCTACCTCCCTGATGCACAGGGTGGCAATACTGTTTCCTGTGGGGCAGGGTGGTGCTGGGAATGGGTGAAGGCAAGTAAGTATGAATATGCACGTGTATATATGAGAGGGTGAAGGCATGTACAGAGCATCAGATTGGGGAAGAGCAGTGTGGTTTCAGAAGTGGTAGAGGATGTGTGGATCAGGTGTTTGCTTTGAAGAATGTATGTGAGAAATACTTAGAAAAGCAAATGGATTTGTTTGTAGCATTTATGGATCTGGAGAAGGCATATGATAGGGTTGATAGAGATGCTCTGTGGAAGGTATTAAGAATATATGGTGTGGGAGGCAAGTTGTTAGAAGCAGTGAAAAGTTTTTATCGAGGATGTAAGGCATGTGTACGTGTAGGAAGAGAGGAAAGTGATTGGTTCTCAGTGAATGTAGGTTTGCGGTAGGGGTGTGTAATGTCTCCATGGTTGTTTAATTTGTTTATGGATGGGGTTGTTAGGGAGGTAAATGCAAGAGTTTTGGAAAGAGGGGCAAGTATGAAGTCTGTTGGGGATGAGAGAGCTTGGGAAGTGAGTCAGTTGTTGTTCGCTGATGATACAGCGCTGGTGGCTGATTCATGTGAGAAACTGCAGAAGCTGGTGACTGAGTTTGGTAACATGTGTGAAAGAAGAAAGTTAAGAGTAAATGTGAAAAAGAGCAAGGTAATTAGGTACAGTAGGGTTGAGGGTCAAGTCAATTGGGAGGTAAGTTTGAATGGAGAAAAACTGGAGGAAGTAAAGTGTTTTAGATATCTGGGAGTGGATCTGGCAGCGGATGGAGCCATGGAAGCGGAAGTAGATCATAGGGTGGGGGAGGGGGCGAAAATCCTGGGAGCCTTGAAGAATGTGTGGAAGTCGGGAACATTATCTCGGAAAGCAAAAATGGGTATGTTTGAAGGAATAGTGGTTCCAACAATGTTGTATGGTTGCGAGGCGTGGGCTATGGATAGAGTTGTGCGCAGGAGGATGGATGTGCTGGAAATGAGATGTTTGAGGACAATGTGTGGTGTGCGGTGGTTTGATCGAGTAAGTAACGTAAGGGTAAGAGAGATGTGTGGAAATAAAAAGAGCATGGTTGAGAGAGCAGAAGAGGGTGTTTTGAAATGGTTTGGGCACATGGAGAGAATGAGTGAGGAAAGATTGCCCAAGAGGATATATGTGTCGGAGGTGGAGGGAACGAGGAGAAGTGGGAGACAAATTGGAGGTGGAAAGATGGAGTGAAAAAGATTTTGTGTGATCGGGGCCTGAACATGCAGGAGGGTGAAAGGAGGGCAAGGAATAGAGTGAATTGGATCGATGTGGTATACCGGGGTTGACGTGCTGTCAGTGGATTGAATCAGGGCATGTGAAGCGTCTGGGGTGAACCATGGAAAGCTGTGTAGGTATGTATATTTGCGTGTGTGGATGTATGTATATACATGTGTATGGGGGTGGGTTGGGCCATTTCTTTTGTCTGTTTCCTTGCGCTACCTCGCAAACGTGGGAGACAGCGACAAAGCAAAAAAGAAAGAAAAGAAGAAATATATGTATAGGTAGACATGTATATGTTTTAGATATCTGGGAGTGGATCTGGCAGCGGATGGAACCATGGAAGCGAAAGTGAATCATAGGGTGGGGGAGGGGGCGATAGTCCTGGGAGCCTTGAAGAATGTTTGGAAGTCGAGAACATTGTCTCGGAAAGCAAAAATGGGTATGTTTGAAGGAATAGTGGTTCCAACAATGTTGTATGGTTGCGAGGCGTGGGCTATGGATAGAGTTGTGCGCAGGAGGGTGGATGTGCTGGAAATGAGATGTTTGAGGACAATATGTGGTGTGAAGTGGTTTGATCGAGTACGTAATGTAAGGGTAAGAGAGATGTGTGGAAATAAAAAGAGCGTGGTTGAGAGAGCAGAAGAGGGTGTTTTGAAATGGTTTGGTCACATGGAGAGAATGAGTGAGGAAAGATTGGCCAAAAGGATATATGTGTCGGAGGTGGAGGGAACGAGGAGAAGTGGGAGACCAAATTGGAGGTGGAAAGATGGAGTGAAAAAGATTTTGAGTGATCAGGGCCTGAACATGCAGGAGGGTGAAAGGCAGGCAAGGAATAGAGTGAATTGGATCGATGTGGTATACCGAGGTCGACGTGCTGTCAATAGATTGAATCAGGGCATGTGAAGTGTCTGGGGTAAACCATGGAAAGTTGCGTGGGGCCTGGATGTGGAAAGGGAGCTGTGGTTTTGGGCATTATTACATGACAGCTGGAGACTGAGTGTGAACGAATGGGGCCTTTGTTGTCTTTTCCTAGCGCTACCTCGCACACATGAGGGGGGAGGGGGATGTTATTCCATGTGTGGCGAGGTGGCGATGGGAATAAATAAAGGCAGACAGTATGAATTTTGTACATGTGTATATATGTATATGTCTGTGTGTGTATATATATGTGTACATTGAGATGTATAGGTATGTATATTTGCGTGTGTGGACGTGTATGTATATACATGTGTATGGGGGTGGGTTGGGCCATTTCTTTTGTCTGTTTCCTTGTGCTACCTTGCAAACGCGGGAGACGGCGACAAAGCAAAATAAATAAAATAAATAATAATGAGTGTGCATGTGTTTATGTGTGGAAGGGTCTTTCTTTGTCTGTTTCCTGACACTACCTCACTAATGGGGGAAATGGCAATCAAGTATAATAATAAGATATGTATGTAAATGTCATTTTTTTTCTGTTTTTTCATTATATTTAGTCACCATCTCCTGCGTTAGCGAGGCAGCCCAAGGAAACAGATGAGAGATTAGCCCAACCCACCCACGTACACATGTATATTCATAAACGCCCACACATGCACATATACATAGTTATACATTTCAATGTATAAACACATATACATACACAGACATAAACATATATACACATATACATATTCAATACCTGCTGCCTTCATCCATTCCTGTCGCCACCCAGCCACACATGAAATAGCACACACACACATCCTACGAGGTCACATTCATTCACACTCAGTCTCTAGCTGTCATGTGTAATGCACCCAAACCAAAGCTCCCTACATCCAGGCCCCACAAAACTTTCCATTGTTCACCCCAGATGCTTCACATGCCCTGGTTCAATCCATTGACAGCATGTCGAACCCAGTATACAACATTGTTCCAATTTACTCTATTCCTTGTATGCCTTTCACCCTCCTGTATATTCAGGCTCCGATTGCTCAAAATTTTTTTCACTCCATCCTTCCACCTCCAATTTGGTGTCCTGCTTCTCCTCGTTCCCTCTACCTCTGACACATATATCCTCTCTGTCAATCTTTCCTCACTCATTCTCTCCATGTGACCAAACCATTCCAACACATCCTCTTCTGCTCTCTCAACGACACTCTTTTCATCACCATACATCTCTCCTACTCTTTCATTACTTATTCGATCAAACCACCTCACACCACATATTGTCCTCAAACATTTAATTTCCAACACATCCATGCTCCTCCACACAACCCTATCTATAGCCTATGCCTCACAACCATATAACATTGTTGGAACCACTATTCCTTCAAACACATACTCATTTTTGCTCTCAGAGATAACATTCTTGCGTTCCACACATACTTCAATGTTCCCAGGACCTTCGCCTCTTCCCCATCCTGCGACTCACTTCCGCATTCATGGTTCCATTCGCTGCTAAATCCACTCCCAGATATCTAAAACACTTCACTTCCACCAGTTTTTCTCCATTCAAACTTACCTCCCTATTAACTTGTCCCTCAACCCTACTGAACCTAATAACCTAATAACACTCAGATTTCTTCTTTCATACACTTTACCAAACTCAGTCACCAGCTTCTGCAGTTTCTCACCTGAATCAGCCACCAGCACTGTATAATCAGCAAACAACAACTGACTCACTTTCCAAGCACTCATCCACAACAGACTGCATACTTGTCCCTCTCTCCAAAACTCTTGCATTCACCTCCCTCACCACCCCATCCATAAACAAATTAAACAACCACAGAGACATCACGCACCCCTGCTGTAAACTGACATTCACTGGAAACCAATCACTTTCCTCTCTTCCTACTTGTACACATGCCTTACATCCTTGGTATGTATATGTACATGTAAGTTTATATGTGTGTATATGAGTGAATGGGCCTTGCTTCAACTGTTTCCTGGTGCTACCTTGCTAATGCAGGAATCGATGATCAAGTATAATAGTTATATACAAAAAAATATTTGTATATATACGTTTTTTTTTTTTTTTTTTTTTTTTTTTTATACTTTGTCGCTGTCTCCCGCGTTTGCGAGGTAGCGCAAGGAAACAGACGAAAGAAATGGCCCAACCCCCCCCCATACACATGTATATACATACGTCCACACACGCAAATATACATACCTACACAGCTTTCCATGGTTTACCCCAGACGCTTCACATGCCCTGATTCAATCCACTGACAGCACGTCAACCCCGGTATACCACATCGCTCCAATTCACTCTATTCCTTGCCCTCCTTTCACCCTCCTGCATGTTCAGGCCCCGATCACACAAAATCTTTTTCACTCCATCTTTCCACCTCCAATTTGGTCTCCCTCTTCTCCTCGTTCCCTCCACCTCCGACACATATATCCTCTTGGTCAATCTTTCCTCACTCATTCTCTCCATGTGCCCAAACCACTTCAAAACACCCTCTTCTGCTCTCTCAACCATGCTCTTTTTATTTCCACACATCTCTCTTACCCTTACGTTACTCACTCGATCAAACCACCTCACACCACACATTGTCCTCAAACATCTCATTTCCAGCACATCCATCCTCCTGCGCACAACTCTATCCATAGCCCACGCCTCGCAACCATACAACATTGTTGGAACCACTATTCCTTCAAACATACCCATTTTTTTTTTTTTTTTTTTTTTTTTTTCCCCCTCAAAGGCCCAGTCCTCTGTTCTTAACGCTACCTCGCTATCGCGGGAAATGGCGAATAGTATGAAAAAAAAAAAAAAAAAAAAAATATATATATATATATATATATATATATATATATATATATATATATATATATATATATATGAGTATGTGAGTGGATACACCTTTCTTCATCTGTTTCCCAGGGCTACCTCGCTAACAAGGGAAACAGCAATCAAGTATATACAAAATCTAAATTCTACCTAAGTATATCCTACGTGTCACATAAGGCAATCAAGATGAGCTAGAGTGGAAGGCTGAATATCATCTAATATCATCATTTTCTGTATGTAGGTAGGAGTTGGGGAGAAAGATGTTTACCCCCATATTGCCTGAATGTCATAGAAGGTAACTAAATGGGGTGGGAGTGGGGGGCTGGAACCCTCCCCCTTTCTCATATTTTAATTTCTAAAAGAAGGGACACAAGAAGGAGCCAAACAGAGAGTGCTCCTCCTCCTTAAGGTCTCATATTGGGGTGTTTAAATGTGTGTGGATGTAACCAAGATGAGAAGAGAGGAGATATAGGTAGTATGTTCTGGCTGAATACTACTAAGCTAAAGAGAAAAGGAGAGGAATGGTTTCGAAATGTCTTGGTAAAGTCAGGGACTAGCGAGAGGACAAGAGCTAAGGAAGGAGTAGGACTACTCCCGAAGCAGGAGTTGTAGGAGTGTGTGATAGAATGCAATGAAATAAATTCTAGTGTAAAATTGAAAAAGGTTACCAAGAGATGGGTGACTATCAGTGCTGATACACCCAGTCAAGAGAAGAAAGATCATGAGAGGCAAGTGTTCTGGGAGCAGCTGAGTGAGTGTGTCAGTAGTTTTGGTGCACAAGAACGTGTATTAGTGATGGGTGATTTTAAATGCAGAGATGAGCAATGTGGCAGTTTAGGGTATAATAGTGGGCATGGGATATTCAGTGCTATGAATGGAAGTGGTGAAAAGCATGTGGGGTTGCATGCTGAAAAAGGACTAGTCACTGGGAATACCTGGTTTAAAAAGAGAGATATACAAAAGCATATGTATGTGAAGAGGAGAGATGGTCAGTGGGCATTATTGGATTACACATTAACTGATAGAAAGACTTTTGGATGTAAATGTGCTGAGAGAGGCAGCTTGTGGGATGTCTGATCACTATGTTGTGGGGTGAGGGTGAAGATTTCTAGAGGTTCTCAAATAAGAGGAAACAATGTCAGAGAAGAGAGTTGTGAGAGTAAGTGAGCTTGGAAAAGAAAAAACAGAAGTGTAGAATGGGAAAAGGTGAGAGTAAACAAAGCAGGGAGATAGGCTGAGGAATGGGAGGTATTTAGGGAAGCAGTGATGGCATATGCAAGAGATGCATGTGGCACCAGAAAGGTGCGAGGTGGGGAGATTAGAAAGGGAAAAGAGTGGTGGGATGAATATATAAAGGTGCAAGAGTAAGAGAAAAAGAGGCATTTGGGAAGCACTTGCAGAGGAGTGCTCATAATTGGGGGATGTATATGAGAGAGCAGCAGGAGGTCAAGAGGAAGGTGCATGTGTTGAAAAAGTTTAAATGAGAGTTGGGACGAGAGAGTATCAGTAAACTTTAGAGAGGATAAAAAAATGTTTTGAAAGGAGGTAAGTAATGTCAAAAAGACGAGAACAAATAGGAACATCGGCAAAAGAGGCAAAAGGGAAAGTGATAAGAGACAGTGATGAAGTGAGGAGGAGATGGAGTATTTTGAAGGACTGTTAAATATGTTTGATGACAGAGCAGCTGGAGAGGAGAGTAAAGTTGCATTCATGGAGAGGGGGGTGTTGGTGTAGTTTGTTGGTTAGCACCGATTTTCAAAGTATGAATGGATCATGGTAAAGTGCCTGAGGATCTGAAGAATGCACGTATAAATAAAGGCAAGAGGGATAAAGATGAGTGTTCAAACTAAAGAGGTCTAAGCCTGTTGAGTATACCTGGTACGGTGTATGGGAGGGTAATGATTGAGAGGGTAAAGGCATGTACAGAGCATCAGATTGGGGAAGAGTAGCATGGCCTCATTAGTGGTAGAGGAAGTGTGGTTCAGGTGTTTGCTTTAAAGACTGAGAGTAAGAAATAATTAGAAAAATATGGATCTGTATGTGGCATTTATGGATCTTGAGAAAGAATATAATACAGTTGACAGAGATGCTTTGTGGAAGGTCTTAAGAATATATGATGTGGAAGGTATGCTGCTAGAACCAGCAAGTTTTCATCAAGGATGTAAGGCTGTGCACGAACAGGAAGAAAGGAAAGTGAATAGTATCATAAGAAGGTCGGTCTGCAGCAGAGGTGTGTGATGTCCCCATGGTTGTTCAATTTGTTTATGGATGGGGTGGTTTGGGAGGTAAATACAAGAGCCTTGGAGAGAGGGGTGAGTATACAACCTGTGGCAGATGAAAGTGCCTGGGTATGGAGTCAGTTTTTGTTTGCTGATGATACAGCCCTAGTGGCAGATTCTTGTGAAAAACTGCAAAAGTTGGTGACTGAGTTTGGAAGAGTATCTGAAAGGAAGAGCATTTGAAAGGATACAGTTGAGAGTGAATGTGAGCAAAAGTAAGAGTGTTAGGTTTAGCAGGGTTGAGGGACGGGTTAGTTGGAGTGTGAGTATGAATAAAGTAAACTTGGAGGAAGTGATTTGTTTTCGATACCTGGGAGTGGATATGGCAGCAAATGGAACCATGGAAGTGGAAGTGAGTCATAGGGTAGAGGGGGTGAAGGTTCTGGGAGCGATGAAGAATGTGCGGAAAGACAGAATGTAATCTGGAAGAGCAAAAATGGGTATGTTTGAGGGAACAGTAGTTCCAACATTATATAAATGTAATGCATGGACTATAAACAAGGCTGAGCAGAAGAAAGTGGAAGTGTTTGAAATGAAATGTATGAGGACAATAGGTGGTGTGAGGTGGATTGATCGAGTAAGTAGTGACAAGGTAAGAGATGTGTAGCGATAAAAAAAGTGTGGCTGAGATAGCAGAAAAGGATGTGGGTAAAAATGGTTTGGACATATGGAGAGAATGCATAAGGAAAGATAGACAAAGAGAATATACATGTCAGAAGTAGAGGGAACAAGGTGAAAAGAGAGACCAAATGGAGATGGAAGGATCTTGTGAAAAAGATTTTGAGCAATTGGGGCCTAAACATGCAGGAGGGTGAAAGGCGTGCATGGAAGAGAGTAAACTGAAAAGATGTAGTATAATGGGGTTTAGTGCTGTCAATGGACTGAAACAGGTAATGTGAAGTGTCCAGGGTACACCATGGTACGGTCTGTAGGGCCTGGTTATGGATAAGGAGCGGAAGTTTCAGTGAATTATACAACAGGTAGAGAATGGATGCATGCATATGTGGCCTTTTTCTCATCTGTTTCTGGAGCTACCTCACTAAAATGGGAAATGGCAACCAAGTATGAAAAAAGAAGGAATAATGAAAAGAGTCAAGTGAGGATTTTTTCTCATTGGCTCAGACCAACAGGTCTAAATGTGCATGGTCATCACAAGGATGAAAAGAAAAGAGAAGTTCTGCTGGCTCTGAGCAAAACTAACTTCAAGGTTAATGGTTCAGGAATGTTCAACTGGCAAAGTCCAGGGTCATTAAAATGACAAGTACAATGGAATGATTGACTCTTCTCATCCAGACTAAGCTGTAGGACTGTTAAAAGAACAATCTTCTCGGCTTGAAAGAATACCTTATTCTTTTTTATCTCTATGCTTTTAAATGCTTTAGTAAGGTAAGATCAGAAAGAGACAACCAATCCTTAAAGGAAAAAACAATTACTTTGGCTCCTGTTCTGAGTTTTAGAGAGTCATCATGATACATGGGGGGAGTATTTCCAGCCATCTTCCCCAAGCTGCTTTCTACAAGTAGTAGGTATGTGGGTAGTGTTCATTTTCTCCTATTTCTAGATTTATTTCATGATTATCCATCCTTTCCCACATGTCAAGGCAGTGCTAGGAACAGATAAAGTGATGTTATTACACCATATTATCATATTCTATCCTTGGGATAGGAAAAAGAAGAATACAGCCAAAATATCCACATTGAAAGAACAAAGGAAGGAGCCATGTAAGATTTTTTCTGTAAGGCTAGTTCATCTACTTCCGATGCTACCTTGCCCATGTGAGAAGTAATGAAAACATATGAAAGAATATTATTTCATATATCGGACAAAGCAATTAGGTATTAAAAATATCAGTATAAAAAAATTTTCACAACTGTACTAGAAATATTCAATTGTCATGCAATTAATGACGTCTCGAGATAATTCTTATTTCTGGTGAAAAGGTTATACAAAATAGACACACAATGACATTGACACAAATTTTGCCACTTACTGATATAAAGTTTCCTGCAGCATTATTGATGATGATGTTGGGAAGGCCAAACTTAGCTTCACAAGAATCAAAAGCAGCTGCTACGGCCGCAGGATCACGAACATCCATCTGGACAGCATGAACAGAGTTCCCAGTTTGTTTTGATATTTCATTAGCAGTTGCCTCTAAGACAGGAAGCCGCCTGAAAATTGATACCTTCATAAGATTGAATGATTCCCCCACAAACTCTTCCACTTAAACTTATCACTCAGTTCCCTGTATACTTCTACCTCATCCATAATAATCATTCCTTCTGCATCTCCAAGCCTGATCAGCTGCTTTGACCAAAAATGAACTTATAGAAAAATCTTGTATTTTCTTTTGCTTTGTCCACAATATCTTTTCCCAGGTTTCTCTGTTCCTCCCCCTTTATACTGCAGTATTCACTTCTTTCAAAAAACAGCTGGCTACAGTAAACTCCCATTCTAACAGACTTCAGCGTACTAAAATTTGGCCCCTAATGAGCCTTCTGGACCCTACCAGACTAAGTTTGGGATCTAACAGACATATCAGTGAGTTTTGTTTGTTCACAATTTTAGTCTGGTAAGTTATGGACCCAATGTAATGATTGTGGGATGTAATGGAATAACCCATTAGTTTCCAATCTCAGTCCAGGTTGGTGGGTGTCAGAACATGTGACCCTGTTGTGCAACACCTTTGCGAATTTTAACTTTATTTTACTAATATACAATGTTCCCTCTTCACACATACAAATAATCTTACTATCTATCTGTATTTCTGATGCCTGTTCCCACCTGGAACTCCCTCAAGGGGGTGGCCAAGCCAATAGAGTCTCCATAACTAAGTGAACTCTAGTGCCACTTCTTGGCCTTTAGTGCAGAGGCTCCTTCCCAATGTTCCGACAACGACTTTTCCCTAATGTTCCTGCCTAGGATGAAAGAAAACACAGCTCCATGGTTCAGAGAAGTGCACCATGAGAGCCAGTGAAAAGTTGGCTCACTACATAGCTGTCACTCATCCTCCCAATACCTAGGTAGGTAGCACGGGCAATATACCTCTCTGGTCATTGACTGCTCACCAACTATACTACCTACCTTTACATGGAGTGACCATATCTGAGATGCATAACCTTGTTTTGATCTGGGAAAAGCTTACTAAACATTTTCTTATCCATATTCTTGACAGTTAATCAATTTGCCACCAGAAAATTTGATTCTGTCTCACTGTTTCTTCTGACATGCAGCTCTGGCAACAGACTTGGCAAAATGTCAATCCCTATGTCTCTTTCACATCACATAATGGGTGGCAGTAGAAAGCTCTAAAATCAACCTTTACATTCCAAAACCATGTGCACCATCTCTCGAAATGGGACTCTCTCTCTGTACCTTCTGCAGTGTATAGAGGAACCATCCACAGGAAAAAGGTTACGAGAAAAGGCCTCTTAATTGTAAAACTCTCTCTCTATACCGTATAGATTGGTAACATACTTTTATACCTAGTTTGAGGTACATACATGCATGCATCACAAGTTTAAAATTTCCACCTACAATGCACAAAGAGCAATCACACAGTAAAACAGTGCCCCTGCCATGGGCCTCAACAAGGAAGCAGTATAATACACAATAAACTACGATGCCCACGACTTACAGTATGGTGTAATTATGATTTCCACATTTAACATAAATCACATACCGCAAAACACATATCAAAAATACACTAAATCAACAAACACCCTAGAATATTGTGCCCTATCTATACTGCCATGTTAAAAAAAAAACATATGCTTTGACTTGGTACTAACCTTGCAGCAATGACAACATTTGCTCCAAGATAACTAAGCATAGTAGCCATTCCTTTTCCTAGGCCAGTCCCGCCTCCAGTGATAAAAGCAGTTTTGCCCTTAAATGTGTCCTTGGGTAACATGGGTGTCTTTACGGGTGGAAAATATTTTGCTTGTGGCTCTTCAGATTTGGAACTATCAAGTGCTGATGTATGGACAGACTGGAGGTGCTGAAAGCAAAGATGTCTTCAGTACCAAAATGCTATACAAAGTAATGTTTCCTTTTTACAATCACACGAATACCATTATGGTTGTTTTCTACATTACAATTCAGCATTGAAATAATCACTAAATGAGCATATAACAAAAACAAAGAAAAATCAAGTTCAAAAATGTAGATTACCATTAGAAATATTGCATATGCTGGGAATCTGAAAGCTTTATAATAGTCAGGAGAATCGAGAAATATAATAGCTGGAGTGTTTAAGATAATACTAAAAGGTAAAACTAAGTTATCTTAAGATATGTTACATTTTCATGAATATATTACAGAAATACATATATCTTCACATATGCTCGCCATTTCCCATGTAAGCAAGGCAGCATCAAGAACAGATGACAGTGCCCTAGAGGGGAAATTCCTCATTTGGCTCCTTCCTCTATTCCTTCTGTTGGAAAGTAATTCAGGAAGGGAGGATTTCCCATCACCTGCCCCCACCCCTCTAACTCACTTCTAAGGTATGCAGGAATACACAGGCTGTATTCTTTCTCCCCCTATTCCCAGGAAATACAGATATATCCAAAATTTCTGTGACATGTGCACCTTCCATGAAGAACAACAGAAACACAAGAGTGAAGAGAGAGAGCAATTGTATCTAAATCAGGAAAATACTATGGATGGTATTGCCATTGAACTTAAGAAAGAGAGTGACTGTGTTGTTGATTGGTTGGTAGGGATATTTAGCGTATGTAAGGATGGTGGTGAAATGCCTGAGGATTGCTGAATTTCGTGTATAGTGCCATTGTACAAAGGCAAAGAGGACAAAGGAGGGTGATCAAACTACAGAGGTATAAGTTTGTTCAGTATTCCTGGAAAATTGTATGGGAGGGTACTGACTGAGAAAGTGAAGGCATGAACATAGCATCAGATTGGGGAAGAGCAGTGTGGTTTCAGAAGTGACAGAGGATGTGTGGATCAGGTGTTTGCTTTGAAGAATGCATGAGAAATAAATGGAGACATACATGGATATGTATGTGGCATTTATGGATCTGGGGAAGACATACGATAGGGTTGATAGAGATGCTTTGTGGAAGATCATATGATTTTATGGTGTGGAAAGTAAGCTGAAAGAAGCTTTGAAAAGTTTTTACCATGGATGTAAGGCATGTGTATGTGTAGGAAAAAAGGAGAGTGAAGGTCGGTCTGTGGCAGGGGTGTGTGATGTCTCCATGGTTGTTTAATTTGTTTATGGATGGGGTGGTTAGGGAAGCAAATGCAAGAGTTTTGGAGAAAGGGGTGAGTATGCAGTCTGTTGAGGATGAGAGAGCCTTGGAAGTGAGTCAATTGTTGTTTGCTGATAATACAGCACTGGTGGCTGATTCAAACGAGAAACTGCAAAAGTTGGTTACTGAGTTTGGGAAAAGTGTGTGAAAGGAGAAAGTTGAGAGCAACTGGGAATACAAGTAAGGTTATTAGGTTCAGCAGGGTTGAAAGACAAGTTAGATGAGATGTGTTTGAAAGGAGAAAAATTGGAGGAAGTGAAGTGTTCCAGATATCTGGGAGTGGACTTAGCAGCAGATGGAACCATGGAAAAGAGTCATAGGGTGGGGGAAAAGGCAAAGGTTCTGGGAGCCATGAAGAATGTGAGGAGACATCATCATCTCAGAGACTGAAAATGGGTGTTTGAAAGAATAGTAGTTCCAACAATGTTACACGGTTGTGAGGCGTGGGCTATAGATAGGGTTGTGCAGAGGAGGGTGGATGTGTTGGAAATGAAGTGTTTAAGGACAATATGTAGTGTGAGGTAGTTTGATTGAGTAAGTAAAGAAAGAGTAAGAGAGATGTGTGGAAATAAAAAGAGTATGGTTGAGAGAGCAGAAGAGGATGTGTTCATATGGTTTGGACATATGGAGAGAATGAGTGAGGAAAGACTGACAAAGAGTATATATGCATCAGAGGTGGAGGGAACAAGAAGTGGGAGACCAAATTGGAGGTGGAAGGATGGAGTGAAAAAGATTTTGAGCGACTGGGGCCTGAACATGCAGGAGGGTGAAAGGTGTACAAGGAGAAGAGTGATTTGGAACAATGTGGTATACCAGGGTCATCATGCTGTCGATGGACTGAACCAGGGCATGTGAAATGTCTGAGGTAAACGTCTGTGGGGCCTGGATGTGGATAGGGAGTTGTGGTTTTGGTGCACTGCACATAACATCTAAAGACTAAGAGTGGAAAAATGTGGCATTTTTTGTCTGTACTCCTGGCACTACATCGCTGATGCAGGGGGCAGTGATGCTGTTTCCTGTGGGGTGGGGTGGTGCCAGGAATGGATGAAGGCAAGCAAGTATGAATATGTACATGTGTATTTATGTATATGTATGATTATGTGTATATGTTGATATGTATATGTACATATGGATCTAGTTCTGGAGAGAACATATGATAGGGTTGACAGAGATGCTTAGTGGAAGGTCTTAAGAGTATATGGTGTGGGAGGTAAGCTGCAAGAAGCAGCGAAAAGTTTTTACCAAGGATATAAAGCATATGTACGTGTAGGAAAAAAGGAATGGGATTGGTTCCCAGTGAAAGTTGGTCTGCGGAAGGGGTGTGTGAAGTCCCCATATATATATGGCTTAAGTTAATAAAGTGGCAAACAAATCTGAAGTCCTTCTAATGAAACTACAACAGCAGTGATGATGTTAAGCCATGGCACAGCAGTAGCAACAATGGATCATGACTGCCACTGTGAGAATGTTTGAGCATGCTTCAAATTTTTTGTTCATGTTGGCCATGGCTACCCTACTGGTTAACATCTAATGTCCTGATTCATCTAGACTCTCCTTAGAGCTTCAGCTATGTTTGCTGGAGGGCAATTATAATTATCTTGGAAAAACTGAAGCAACTAAAAGTGTCCCACTAATTTTGGTAGACACATTTTCAGTATTCTAGGAAATGTATGCGCATCATTGTATATGCCATACAATAAAGTCAAGGCTCTGGCTACAGACTGTAACTTTAGAGACTAACTTGATCCCAGGATAAGAGTTCAAATGTTCATGGCTCAGGACCATAAAGTGTATTTCCTTATTTTGGTGGTGGTAAATTACAATCAAAGTAGGGAATCTATAATTTCAGAGAAAATCATAAAGATGGAAAAAGAATTTTGTAGAAATAAATTTCAACTTTGCTTTGAAGAATGTATGTGAGAAATACTTAGAAAAGCAAATGGATTTGTATGTAGCATTTATGGATCTGGAGAAGGCATATGATAGAGTTGATAGAGATGCTCTGTGGAAGGTATTAAGAATATATGGTGTGGGAGGCAAGTTGTTAGAAGCAGTGAAAAGTTTTTATTGAGGATGTAAGGCATGTGTACGTGTAGGAAGAGAGGAAAGTGATTGGTTCTCAGTGAATGTAGGTTTGCGGCAGGGGTGCGTGATGTCTCCATGGTTGTTTAATTTGTTTATGGATGGGGTTGTTAGGGAGGTGAATGCAAGAGTTTTGGAAAGAGGGGCAAGTATGAAGTCTGTTGGGGATGAGAGAGCTTGGGAAGTGAGTCAGTTGTTGTTCGCTGATGATACAGCGCTGGTGGCTGATTCATGTGAGAAACTGCAGAAGCTGGTGACTGAGTTTGGTAAAGTGTGTGAAAGAAGAAAGTTAAGAGTAAATGTGAATAAGAGCAAGGTTATTAGGTACAGTAGGGTTGAGGGTCAATTCAATTGGGAGGTGAGTTTGAATGGAGAAAAACTGGAGGAAGTGAAGTGTTTTAGATATCTGGGAGTGGATCTGGCAGCGGATGGAACCATGGAAGCGGAAGTGGATCATAGGGTGGGGGAGGGGGCGAAAATTCTGGGAGCCTTGAAGAATGTGTGGAAGTCGAGAACATTATCTCGGAAAGCAAAAATGGGTATGTTTGAAGGAATAGTGGTTCCAACAATGTTGTATGGTTGCGAGGCGTGGACTATGGATAGAGTTGTGCGCAGGAGGATGGATGTGCTGGAAATGAGATGTTTGAGGACAATGTGTGGTGTGAGGTGGTTTGATCGAGTAAGTAACGTAAGGGTAAGAGAGATGTGTGGAAATAAAAAGAGCGTGGTTGAGAGAGCAGAAGAGGGTGTTTTGAAATGGTTTGGTCACATGGAGAGAATGAGTGAGGAAAGATTGACCAAGAGGATATATGTGTCGGAGGTGGAGGGAACGAGGAGAAGAGGGAGACCAAATTGGAGGTGGAAAGATGGAGTGAAAAAGATTTTGTGTGATCGGGGCCTGAACATGCAGGAGGGTGAAAGGAGGGCAAAGAATAGAGTGAATTGGAGCGATGTGGTATACCGGGGTTGACGTGCTGTCAGTGGATTGAATCAAGGCATGTGTATGGGGGTGGGTTGGGCCATTTCTTTCGTCTGTTTCCTTGCGCTACCTCGCAAACGCGGGAGACAGCGACAAAAAAAAAAGAAAAAAAAAAAAATTCAAATGATTAAGGCAATCAATGTTAAAACCTTGCAAATATCGTTGCTTTTTCTGTCATAGCATAAAGTATAAAGATCTCAATTACAACTTTTCTTATGAAAAAAGGCCACTAGAAAAAGATATGTAAGGAAGCTCTGAAAAGTTTAAGGAATGAAGATAAGCCTTCCTGATAAAAAATTCTAAAGTTAAGACCAATTAACACACCAAAAAAGGTGATTATGGAGTAAACAACTGTGAACTTGGTTTTGAAAAAATTGATGAAAAATTTTTAACAGCCAGTGCTTCCAGCAAAGACAGAACAGCTCTAATTTAAGATCACCACGGATTAAGTTCCATTTGAGACTGATATGTGCAAAGGTTTCAAGACAACAAAAGAGTGTGTTCAGTCCTTGAAATGAGATGCGGAGCAATGTATTAAGAGATTACATGCTTATGATAATTTGCATACAAATGTGCTAGGTAAGGTTGTGTAATATAATGGTTTAAGTGTTACCCAGTCACTTTGTTATAAATTGTAAAAATTCCTTGGGATTTTGTAGCAAAATTCTAATAAAGAAAATAAAGAAAGGATGAATTTACTGAGCTTAAGTGTATGAATCCTCAAAAATGAACAGAGTACGCAGTGCAGATGACAACTATTCAGGGGATCCTATTCAACCTATTTCAACCATTATAGCAAAAATGTAGCTCAATAGTTCTGTTTCTCGTAAGTTTAGGATGGCTCGTACTGTTCCATTTCACCATAAGGTAATGGCAGAGGTTGCTTTAAACCAACTTACAGCAAGAGGTATAATCAAACCTGTTTCTTACGGTAAATGGGCAGCAACTATATTTCCTGTTTTAAAGGCTAAAAAAGAGAGCTCATTTGCCATAGGTATTAATTTCTAAAGAAGGGTAAATTGTTTAAAAAAATAGGACTTACAGAATGCTTGTTTGCAAATGCCATTGAGTTTTTCGTTATTAATATTCATAGAAGTTTGTTTAACAATGAGAGGTCACTGTTGCTCCTCGTCCACAGCTATTTTCCAGTTATATTTCTTAGTTCTTGGCTTATACTGTGGCTTCCTATTTGGATGATATCAGCGGGATCAACAAAAAATGAACATAAGACAAAAATGTTTTCAACAAAAAATGAATATAAGACAAAAATGTTTTCAAGATTTTGCAGGATCAAATGCACAAATTTTTAAAAGTCAGTCAGTGCTGAATGACTAAGTCATTTGAGAGTTTGGGTTACCATATTTTGGGTAAAAGGATCAAACCATCTCTAAGAAATCTTCTCCTCCCAATGTATTGTTGGTATAGCAATTTCTTGGAATGGTCAAATAGTAATTTAGACCTGTTACACATTTTTCCCCTCTACAAATTACCAAAGGTGCTGGTTTTAAGTGGGCTTTTGTGGAAAGGATAGCTTTTCAATGTGTTAAGAATGATTCACTAAATTTCATGATGTTAATTAGTTCTGAATGACAGAATTCACTGTTAATGAAGTTCATGCTTCATCAGGAGGTAAAGGTTATAATTTTGTGCAAAATGTGGATGGTCAAGAAATAAAAACAATATACTTTAAAGGAAAATAATCCTTCCCAGTTGAGAACGACGACTCTCAATTTGATAGAGGATTTAGCATTAGTGTATGATACTAAACTTTGGTTAATTGGTGAAGGTAAACATGTTCTAGAAGACAAATTCCATTTACTGCTAATACAAGGATTCAATGATGGGCTTTGTTACTGTCCCAATTTGATTACCACTTGCTTTACGCATTGTTTGGTTATCACTTGCTTTACACATCGTTTGATTATCACTTGCTTTACACATCAAGGAAAACGTGACAGAAGAGGGCATTAAGTCAGTCACCCACTGATGGTGAATTTGAATCAAATGATCCTTTGCAGTATGTTGAGCTTGTTAATTCACTTGTATTCAGAGATATTTCCTTTCAAACTAACTTAACTTGTGGGGATGCAATTTTGACACAACAGATTTCTTGCATAAAATTTGGCTAGTCTGACAATAACTCGCAACATTCTGAGTGAGTATCAGTTAAGTCAGATCTCAGTCTTCATAATCATGCAAAATGGTACAGAAATAGTTTTACTCATTGCAAACTGAGATGTAAAAATCTTAGAACATCATATTTTGGTAATAATGACATGAATGCCATGAAAACCTCAGCATGAAATTGTATGTGGTGGCCTAAGACAAATCAGTACAGATATGCTGTAAACATTTCAATAAACTTCAGGCTGCATTTCATAACTAGCTATACTGAGGAAAATTTTGGTCTACACTGCATCCAGATTATGGAGGTCACACTGATGATAAGTATATTCTTGTAGTAACTGTAGACTTGGGCAAAATTACTGGTTGTCTTGGCAACTAATTCTATAAATTCTACAGTCACTACTGATGTGTTAAGGAAATTTTCTGTAACAATGGATTGCTAGATAAAATAGTTTGAGATAATAGTGCAAAGTCTGTGTAATGGGATGGGATTATTCTTCCTTAAAAATGGGAGCAAGCACAACTCCAGCTTCTTAAAATTCTTCTTCAAATGGTCTTGCAGCGACAGCTATAAGAAATTTAAGGAAGGCTTGAAAAAGTTTACAGTGGAATCTCTTAATACTAAAATTTGTATATATTCATACAACTCATTGAAAACGGTTCATTCCTCAGCTGGAAAGCCATCCACCAACTGAACTAATGTCCAATAGGGATTTTTGGGATAGGTAGAATCAGTCAAACTTAAACCAATGAAAAAGAAATCATCGTCTACAATTGATAATCAGCTGTCACATAATGGCAATAAAACATTTCAAGTAGGTGATGCTGAACATGCTAAAATTTTTGGAAAAGGAGCAGAGAGGGATGAAGGAAAACTAGTGGAGGTCTCAGGACTTAGGAATTATGTAGTTCACTAGTGGAAGTCTCAGGACTTAGGAATTATGTAGTTCAAGTAGAAAGTTTTGGGAACATGGCATGGAAAAGACATCAAAACCATCCTGTGTGAAAATTTATGGATAATTCTTCACAGTCTGTCAAGAAGTGATTAGCTAGGATCCCGTCAAAAGCTGAGGAGTCCAGACAGGACTAACTACAAGTTCAGAAGTTAGTCGTACTGATAGTTAGGGACTAACTATAAGTTCAGAAATTAGTTGTACTGATAGTTAGGGACTAACTATAAGTTCAGAAGTAAGTCGTACTGATAGTTAGGGACTAACTATAAAATCAGAAGTTAGTTGTACTGATAGTCAGGGACTAACTATGTCCCTATAAGTTCAGAAGTTAGTCGTACTGATAGTTAGGGACTAACTATAAGTTCAGAAGTTAGTTGTACTAATAGTTAGGGACTAACTATAAGTTCAGAAGTTAGTCGTACTGATAGGGACTAACTATAAGTTCAGAAGTTAGTCGTACTGATAGTTAGGGACTAACTATAAAATCAGGACTAACTATAAAATCAGAAGTAGTCGTACTGATAGTTATGACACAATTAACAATGAGGTTGAGTATGAAGTAAATACTGGTATGGGGTTGGATAAAGATAAGGAATCACAAGCCCTTCATCTTCATCCCATTAAAATCTATGACAATCAAGTAGAAATGTGAAACCTTGCAACAGACTTATTCTTTAAGATGCAAAATAGTCTAAATTCAATCCTATATAGCCTGATTAAGGAAATGTATTATTCATGAATGCCACCTATTTTTAATATATGAAAATGAAATTATAATATGTACTGTCATCATCTAAGAATCCGAAGCTGTTGCGTACAGGTCTGTGGCTCTTATGTGAAAGAACTGGATACCCTCGTCTGTCATTTGTTTGCTGCTTCCTCCATGAGGCAGAAATATTTGGACAGCCACTTGGCAGTTTAAGATAACAAAGTTATCAATAAAAATAGTGTTTCAAATGAAACTACAGCAGGACAGATAAAAATGGGAAGTTTCTCCATCTTTGTTGTTCTAGGAGGTATCACAATAGTCAATCCTCATGTGGCTGGTCTTCACACAGAATCTATAGGAAGCAAATGGCATGTGCAATATACAGGTCCAATCCTTGGTGGCTGTGATACACAGATGCAGACAGCTCACAAGATCAGCGGCCAAAATAATACCTGGAGAACAAAGGAAGGCCAACAACTTTACAGCTGACAGAAAGGAATGGTTGTATGGAGAAGATGCCTTGTGAAATGGCAAGTTGAAGTCTTCTGATTCCTCTCTTGCTAAGAGATAGGTGGAGGAGGAACCATCCCAGTTACGTGAACAGCATTAAACATTAGGACAAAGAAAACACCTGTAAATTTGAAATAATTAAAAGAGATATAATTGTGGCACCTATATAACTTGCTAGCTTTAAAGAAGCAGTTTTTATCCATGATAAAAAAATAAGGATATGGTTGTGCCCAACAGGCTTTTATCGTTGGAAGGATAAAATGTGAAATTTTCAAAGTGAGTATACGAGAACAAATGACATTTAGAGAGAGAAAAGGAGGTTATACATTTTCGTAATACTGAATCTGCTTTCTCTTGCTATGGTCAGGTGAAGTCATTGTTGGCTCTTTAATCATACATACAACCAACTTTAATTACATATATACATATAACCAACTTTAAATATATTTTTTTTTTTGCTTTGTCGCTGTCTCCCGCGTTTGCAAGGTAGCCCAAGGAAACAGACGAAAGAAATGGCCCAACCCACCCCCATACACATGTATATACATACGTCCACACACGCAAATATACATACCTACACAGCTTTCCATGGTTTACCCCAGACGCTTCACATGCCTTGATTCAATCCACTGACAGCACGTCAACCCCGGTATACCACATCGATCCAATTCACTCTATTCCTTGCCCTCCTTTCACCCTCCTACATGTTCAGGCCCCGATCACACAAAATCTTTTTCACTCCATCTTTCCACCTCCAATTTGGTCTCCCACTTCTCCTCGTTCCCTCCACCTCCGACACATATATCCTCTTGGTCAATCTTTCCTCACTCATTCTCTCCATGTGCCCAAACCATTACAAAACACCCTCTTCTGCTCTCTCAACCACGCTCTTTTTATTTCCACACATCTCTCTTACCCTTACGTTACTTACTCGATCAAACCACCTCACACCACACATTGTCCTCAAACATCTCATTTTCAGCACATCCACCCTCCTGCGCACAACTCTATCCATAGCCCACGCCTCGCAACCATACAACATTGTTGGAACCACTATTCCTTCAAACATACCAATTTTTGATTTCCGAGATAATGTTCTCAACTTACACACATTCTTCAAGGCTCCCAGGATTTTCGCGCCCTCCCCCACCCTATGATCCACTTCCGCTTCCATGGTTCCATCCACTGCCAGATCCACTCCTAGATATCTAAAACACTTTACTTCCTCCAGTTTTGCTCCATTCAAACTTACCTCCCAATTGACTTGACCCTCAACCCTACTGTACCTAATAACCTTGCTCTTATTCACATTTACTCTTAACTTTCTTCTTTCACACACTTTACCAAACTCAGTCACCAGCTTCTGCAGTTTCTCACATGAATCAGCCACCAGCGCTCTATCATCAGCGAACAACAACTGACTCACTTTCCAAGCTCTCTCATCCACAACAGACTTCATACTTGCCCCTCTTTCCAAAACTCTTGCATTTGCCTCCCTAACAACCCCATCCATAAACAAATTAAACAACCATGGAGACATCACACACCCCTGCCGCAAACCTACATTCACTGAGAACCTATCACTTTCCTCTCTTCCTACACGTGTACATGCCTTACATCCTCGATAAAAACTTTTCACTGCTTCTAACAACTTGCCTCCCACACCATATATTCTTAATACCTTCCACAGAGCATCTCTATCAACTCTATCATATGCCTTCTCCAGGTCCATAAATGCTACATACAACTCCATTTGCTTTTCTAAGTATTTCTCACATACATTCTTCAAAGCAAACACCTGATCCACACATCCTCTACCACTTCTGAAACCACACTGCTCTTCCCCAATCTGATGCTCTGTACATGCCTTCACCCTCTCAATCAATACCCTACCATATAATTTACCATGAATACTCAACAAACTTATACCTCTGTAATTTGAGCACTCACTCTTATCCCCTTTGCCTTTGTACAATGGCACTATGCAAGCATTCCGCCAATCCTCAGGCACCTCACCATGAGTCATACATACATTAAATAACCTTACCAACCAGTCAATAATACAATCACCCCCTTTTTTAATAAATTCCACTGCAATACCATCCAAACCTGCTGCCTTGCCGGCTTTCATCTTCCGCAAAGCTTTTACTACCTCTTCTCTGTTTACCAAATCATTTTCCCTAACCCTCTCACTTTGCACACCACCTCGACCAAAATACCCTATATCTGCCACTCTATCATCAAACACATTCAACAAACCTTCAAAATACTCACTCCATCTCCTTCTCACATCACCACTACTTGTTATCACCTCCCCATATGCGCCCTTCACTGAAGTTCCCATTTGCTCCCTTGTCTTACGCACTTTATTTACCTCCTTCCAGAACATCTTTTTATTCTCCCTAAAATTTAATGATACTCTCTCACCCCAACTCTCATTTGCCCTCTTTTTCACCTCTTGCACCTTTCTCTTGACCTACTGTCTCTATTTTATACATCTCCCACTCGATTTCATTTTTTCCCTGCAAAAATCGTCCAAATGCCTCTCTCTTCTCTTTCACTAATAATCTTACTTCTTCATCCCACCACTCACTACCCTTTCTAATCAACCCACCTCTCACTCTTCTCATGCCACAAGCATCTTTTGTGCAATCCATCACTGATTCCCTAAATACATCCCATTCCTCCCCCACTCCCCTTACTTCCATTATTCTCACCTTTTTCCATTCTATACTCAGTCTCTTCTGGTACTTCCTCACACAAGTCTCCTTCCCAAGCTCACTTACTCTCACCACCCTCTTCACCTCAACATTCACTCTTCTTTTCTGAAAACCCATACAAATCTTCACCTTAGCCTCCACAAGATAATGATCAGACATCCCTCCAGTTGCACCTCTCAGCACATTAACATCCAAAAGTCTCTCTTTCGCGCGCCTATCAATTAAAACGTAATCCAATATTGCTCTCTGGCCATCTCTCCTACTTACATATGTATACTTATGTATATCTTGCTTTTTAAACCAGGTATTCCCAATCACCAGTCCTTTTTCAGCACATAAATCTACAAGCTCTTCACCATTTCCATTTACAACACTGAACACCCCATGTATACCAATTATTCCCTCAACTGCCACATTACTCACCTTTGCATTCAAATCACCCATCACTATAACCCGGTCTCGTGCATCAAAACCACTAAAACACTCATTCAGCTGCTCCCAAAACACTTGCCTCTCATGATCTTTCTTCTCATGCCCAGGTGCATATGCACCAATAATCACCCATCTCCCTCCATCAACTTTCAGTTTTACCCATATTAATCGAGAATTTACTTTCTTACATTCTATCACATACTCCCACAACTCCTGTTTCAGGAGTACTGCTACTCCTTCCCTTGCTCTTGTCCTCTCACTAACCCCTGACTTTACTCCCAAGACATTCCCAAACCACTCTTCCCCTTTACCCTTGAGCTTCGTTTCACTCAGAGCCAAAACATCCAGGTTCCTTTCCTCAAACATACTACCTATCTCTCCTTTTTTCACATCTTGGCTACATCCACACACATCTAGACACCCCAGTCTGAGCCTTCGAGGAGGATGAGCACTCCCTGCGTGGCTCCTTCTTCTGTTTCCCATTTTAGAAAGTTAATACAAGGAGGGGAGGATTTCTGGCCCCCCGCTCCCGTCCCCTCTAGTCGCCTTCTACGACACTCGAGGAATGCGTGGGAAGTATTCTTTCACCCCTATCCCCAGGGATAGGGGTGAATATATATATATATATATATATATATATATATATATATATATATATATATATATATATATATATATATATTAATATCCCTGGGGATAGGGGAGAAAGAATACTTCCCACGTATTCCCTGCGTGTCGTAGAAGGCGACTAAAAGGGGAGGGAGCGGGTGGCTGGAAATCCTCCCCTCTCGTTTTTTTTTAATTTTCCAAAAGAAGGAACAGAGAAGGGGGTCAGGTGAGGATATTCCCTCTAAGGCCCAGTCCTCTGTTCTTAACGCTACCTCGCTAATGCGGGAAAGGCGAATAGTATGAAAGAAAGATATATATATATATATATATATATATATATATATAACAAGTAGTGGTGATGTGAGAAGGAGATGGAGTGAGTATTTTGAAGGTTTGTTGAATGTGTTTGATGATAGAGTGGCAGATATAGGGTGTTTTGGTCGAGGTGGTGTGCAAAGTGAGAGGGTTAGGGAAAATGATTTGGTAAACAGAGAAGAGGTAGTAAAAGCTTTGCAGAAGATGAATTTATTAAAAAAGGGGGTGACTGTATTGTTGACTGGTTGGTAAGGTTATTTAATGTATGTATGACTCATGGTGAGGTGCCTGAGGATTGGCGGAATGCGTGCATAGTGCCATTGTACAAAGGCAAAGGGGATAAGAGTGAGTGCTCAAATTACAGAGGTATAAGTTTGTTGAGTATTCCTGGCAAATTATATGGGAGGGTATTGATTGAGAGGGTGAAGGCATGTACAGAGCATCAGATTGGGGAAGAGCAGTGTGGTTTCAGAAGTGGTAGAGGATGTGTGGATCAGGTGTTTGCTTTGAAGAATGTATGTGAGAAATACTTAGAAAAGCAAATGGATTTGTATGTAGCATTTATGGATCTGGAGAAGGCATATGACAGAGTTGATAGAGATGCTCTGTGGAAGGTATTAAGAATATATGGTGTGGGAGGCAAGTTGTTAGAAGCAGTGAAAAGTTTTTATCGAGGATGTTAGGCATGTGTACGTGTAGGAAGAGAGGAAAGTGATTGGTTCTCAGTGAATGTAGGTTTGCGGCAGGGGTGTGTGATGTCTCCATGGTTGTTTAATTTGTTTATGGATGGGGTTGTTAGGGAGGTGAATGCAAGAGTTTTGGAAAGAGGGGCAAGTATGAAGTCTGTTGGGGATGAGAGAGCTTGGGAAGTGAGTCAGTTGTTGTTCGCTGATGATAGAGCGCTGGTGGCTGATTCATGTGAGAAACTGCAGAAGCTGGTGACTGAGTTTGGTAAAGTGTGTGAAGAAGAAAGTTAAGAGTAAATGTGAATAAGAGCAAGGTTATCAGGTACAGTAGGGTTGAGGGTCAAGTCAATTGGGAGGTGAGTTTGAATGGAGAAAAACTGGAGGAAGTGAAGTGTTTTAGATATCTGGGAGTGGATCAGGCAGCGGATGGAACCATGGAAGCGGAAGTGGATCATAGGGTGGGGGAGGGGGCGAAAATTCTGGGAGCCTTGAAGAATGTGTGGAAGTCGAGAACATTATCTCGGAAAGCAAAAATGGGTATGTTTGAAGGAATAGTGGTTCCAACAATGTTGTATGGTTGCAAGGCGTGGACTATGGATAGAGTTGTGCGCAGGAGGATGGATGTGCTGGAAATGAGATGTTGGAGGACAATGTGTGGTGTGAGGTGGTTTGATCGAGTAAGTAACGTAAGGGTAAGAGAGATGTGTGGAAATAAAAAGAGCGTGGTTGAGAGAGCAGAAGAGGGTGTTTTGAAATGGTTTGGTCACATGGAGAGAATGAGTGAGGAAAGATTGACCAAGAGGATAAACGTGTCGGAGGTGGAGGGAACGAGGAGAAGAGGGAGACCAAATTGGAGGTGGAAAGATGGAGTGAAAAAGATTTTGTGTGATCGGGGCCTGAACATGCAGGAGGGTGAAAGGAGGGCAAGGAATAGAGTGAATTGGAGCGATGTGGTGTACCGGGGTTGACGTGCTGTCAGTGGATTGAATCAAGGCATGGGAAGCGTCTGGGGTAATCCATGGAAAGCTGTGTAGGTATGTATATTTGCGTGTGTGGACGTATGTATATACATGTGTATGGGGGTGGGTTGGGCCATTTCTTTCGTCTGTTTCCTTGCGCTACCTCGCAAACGCGGGAGACAGCGACAATGCCAAAAAAAAAAAAAATATATATATATATATATATATATATATATATATATATATATGTAACTGGTGGTTTACAACGGCTCTGCAGCTGTCAGCCGGCGGGAATTGACAGTTTGATTGCTGACCTAAGCTGCACCTCTTCGCAAACGGAACTACCTTGGTCCACCAGTGATGCTACTACGTTTGTGAATCAAGAACCATTGCAACACAAACCTCGCCAGGTGGTAGAGTTTCCCGCAGTGTATCGAGACAGACTTCCCCAGAACTTTTTAAAGGGGAAGTAAATGTTTATAGTTGTGTTACTGGAGTGATAGTTTTCATACATGGTGTTTTGACAAGAAAATAGTGAAATTGGAGAAAAATGTAGCTCAGACATTGAAGCTTATTGATACAGTGGTTAAATTGATAAGAACTGCTATTGACGTTTGTGTAAATAAATTATACATTTCCTTTTTCCATAGCCTGAGGTTAAACCATTATGTGACATTCATTTTTTCATTCATTTCAAGCTAGAAGTTTCAGTTTTCTAAATTGTTTCTTACATTTTTCATATGTATATATATGTATGTGTGTGTGTGTGTGTATATGTGCGTATGTATGTGTATGTGTGTGTATGTGTGTATGTATATATATATGTATATTATCCCTGGGGATAGGGGTGAAAGAATACTTCCCACGTATTCCTCGCGTGTCGTAGAAAGCGACTAGAGGGGACGGGAGCGGGGGGCCAGAAATCCTCCCCTCCTTGTATTAACTTTCTAAAATGGGAAACAGAAGAAGGAGTCATGCGGGGAGTGCTCATCCTCCTCGAAGGCTCAGAGTGGGGTGCCTAAATGTGTGTGGATGTAACCAAGACGTGAAAAAAGGAGAGATAGGTAGTATGTTTGAGGAAAGGAACCTGGATGTTTTGGCTCTGAGTGAAACGAAGCTCAAGGGTAAAGGGGAAGAGTGGTTTGGGAATGTCTGGGGAGTGAAGTCAGGGGTTAGTGAGAGGACAAGAGCAAGGGAAGGAGTAGCAATACTCCTGAAACAGGAGTTGTGGGAGTATGTGATAGAATGTAAGAAAGTAAATTCTCGATTAATATGGGTAAAACTGAAAGTTGATGGAGAGAGGTGGGTGATTATTGGTGCATATGCACCTGGGCATGAGAAGAAAGATCATGAGAGGCAAGTGTTTTGGGAGCAGCTGAATGAGTGGGTTAGTGGTTTTGATGCACGAGACCGGGTTATAGTGATGGGTGATTTGAATGCAAAGGTGAGTAATGTGGCAGTTGAGGGAATGATTGGTATACATGGGGTGTTCAGTGTTGTAAATGGAAATGGTGAAGAGCTTGTAGATTTATGTGCTGAAAAAGGACTGATGATTGGGAATACCTGGTTTAAAAAGCAAGATATACATAAGTATACTTATGTAAGTAGGAGAGATGGCCAGAGAGCGTTATTGGATTACGTGTTAATTGACAGGCGTGCGAAAGAGAGACTTTTGGATGTTAATGTGCTGAGAGGTGCAACTGGAGGGATGTCTGATCATTATCTTGTGGAGGCTAAGGTGAAGATTTGTATGGGTTTTCAGAAAAGAAGAGTGAATGTTGGGGTGAAGAGGGTGGTGAGAGTAAGTGAGCTTGGGAAGGAGACCTGTGTGAGGAAGTACCAGGAGAGACTGTGTACAGAATGGAAAAAGGTGAGAACAATGGAAGTAAGGGGAGTGGGGGAGGAATGGGATGTATTTAGGGAATCAGTGATGGATTGCGCAAAAGATGCTTGTGGCATGAGAAGAGTGGGAGGTGGGTTGATTAGAAAGGGTAGTGAGTGGTGGGATGAAGAAGTAAGAGTATTAGTGAAAGAGAAGAGAGAGGCATTTGGACGATTTTTGCAGGGAAAAAATGCAATTGAGTGGGAGATGTATAAAAGAAAGAGACAGGAGGTCAAGAGAAAGGTGCAAGAGGTGAAAAAAAGGGCAAATGAGAGTTGGGGTGAGAGAGTATCATTAAATTTTAGGGAGAATAAAAAGAGGTTCTGGAAGGAGGTAAATAAAGTGCGTAAGACAAAGGAGCAAATGGGAACTTCAGTGAAGGGCGCAAATGGGGAGGTGATAACAAGTAGTGGTGATGTGAGGAGATGGAGTGAGTATTTTGAAGGTTTGTTGAATGTGTTTGATGATAGAGTGGCAGATATAGGGTGTTTTGGTCGAGGTGGTGTGCAAAGTGAGAGGGTTAGGGAAAATGATTTGGGGTGACTGTATTGTTGACTGGTTGGTAAGGTTATTTAATGTATGTATGACTCATGGTGAGGTGCCTGAGGATTGGCGGAATGCGTGCATAGTGCCATTGTACAAAGGCAAAGGGGATAAAAGTGAGTGCTCAAATTACAGAGGTATAAGTTTGTTGAGTATTCCTGGTAAATTATATGGGAGGGTATTGATTGAGAGGGTGAAGGCATGTACAGAGCATCAGATTGGGGAAGAGCAGTGTGGTTTCAGAAGTGGTAGAGGATGTGTGGATCAGGTGTTTGCTTTGAAGAATGTATGTGAGAAATACTTAGAAAAGCAAATGGATTTGTATGTAGCATTCATGGATCTGGAGAAGGCATATGATAGAGTTGATAGAGATGCTCTGTGGAAGGTATTAAGAATATATGGTGTGGGAGGCAAGTTGTTAGAAGCAGTGAAAAGTTTTTATCGAGGATGTAAGGCATGTGTACGTGTAGGAAGAGAGGAAAGTGATTGGTTCTCAGTGAATGTAGGTTTGCAGCAGGGGTGTGTGATGTCTCCATGGTTGTTTAATTTGTTTATGGATGGGGTTGTTAGGGAGGTAAATGCAAGAGTTTTGGAAAGAGGGGCAAGTATGAAATCTGTTGGGGATGAGAGAGCTTGGGAAGTGAGTCAGTTGTTGTTCGCTGATGATACAGCGCTGGTGGCTGATTCATGTGAGAAACTGCAGAAGCTGGTGACTGAGTTTGGTAAAGTGTGTGGAAGAAGAAAGTTAAGAGTAAATGTGAATAAGAGCAAGGTTATTAGGTACAGTAGGGTTGAGGGTCAAGTCAATTGGGAGGTGAGTTTGAATGGAGAAAAACTGGAGGAAGTGAAGTGTTTTAGATATCTGGGAGTGGATCTGGCAGCGGATGGAACCATGGAAGCGGAAGTGGATCATAGGGTGGGGGAGGGGGCGAAAATTTTGGGAGCCTTGAAGAATGTGTGGAAGTCGAGAACATTATCTCGGAAAGCAAAAATGGGTATGTTTGAAGGAATAGTGGTTCCAACAATGTTGTACGGTTGCGAGGCGTGGACTATGGATAGAGTTGTGCGCAGGAGGATGGATGTGCTGGAAATGAGATGTTTGAGGACAATGTGTGGTGTGAGGTGGTTTGATCGAGTAAGTAACGTAAGGGTAAGAGAGATGTGTGGAAATAAAAAGAGTGTGGTTGAGTGAGCAGAAGAGGGTGTTTTGAAATGGTTTGGGCACATGGAGAGAATGAGTGAGGAAAGATTGACCAAGAGGATATATGTGTCGGAGGTGGAGGGAACGAGGAGAAGAGGAAGACCAAATTGGAGGTGGAAAGATGGAGTGAAAAAGATTTTGTGTGATCGGGGCCTGAACATGCAGGAGGGTGAAAGGAGGGCAAGGAATAGAGTGAATTGGAGCGATGTGGTATACAGGGGTTGACGTGCTGTCAGTGGATTGAATCAAGGCATGTGAAGCGTCTGGGGTAAACCATGGAAAGCTGTGTAGGTATGTATATTTGCGTGTGTGGATGTGTGTATGTACATGTGTATGGGGGGGGGGGGCCATTTCTTTCGTCTGTTTCCTTGCGCTACCTCGCAAACGCGGGAGACAGCGACAAAGTATAAAAATATATATATATATATATATATATATATATATATATATATATATATATATATATATATATATATATATATTTGCAGGGAAAAAATGCAAATGAGTGGGAGAGGTATAAAAGAAAGAGGCAGGAGGTCAAGAGAAAGGTGCAAGAGGTGAAAAAGAGGGCAAATGAGAGTTGGGGTGAGAGAGTATCATTAAATTTCAGGGAGAATAAAAAGATGTTTTGGAAGGAGGTAAATAAAGTACGTAAGACAAGGGAGCAAATGGGAACTTCAGTGAAGGGGGCAAATGGGGAGGTGATAACAAGTAGTGGTGATGTGAGAAGGAGATGGAGTGAGTATTTTGAAGGTTTGTTGAATGTGTTTGACGATAGAGTGGCAGATGTGGGGTGTCTTGGTCGAGGTGGTGTGCAAAGTGAGAGGGTTAGGGAAAATGATTTGGTAAATAGAGAAGAGGTAGTAAAAGCTTTACGGAAGATGAAAGCCGGCAAAGCAGCAGGTTTGGATGGCATTGCAGTGGAATTTATTAAAAAAGGGGGTGACTGTATTGTTGACTGGTTGGTGAGGTTATTAAGTGTATGTATGATTCATGGTGAGGTGCCTGAGGATTGGCGGAATGCTTGCATAGTGCCACTGTACAAAGGCAAAGGGGATGAGAGTGAGTGCTCAAATTACAGAGGTATAAGTTTGTTGAGTATTCCTGGTAAATTATATGGGAGGGTGTTGATTGGGAGGGAGGGGGCATGTGCAAAGCATCAGATTGGGGAAGAGCAGTGTGGTTTCAGAAGTGGTAGAGGATGTGTGGATCAGGTGTTTGCTTTGAAGAATGTATGTGAGAAATACTTAGAAAAGCAAATGGATTTGTATGTAGCATTTGTGGATCTGGAGAAGGCATATGACAGAGTTGATGGAGATGCTCTGTGGAAGGTATTAAGAATATGTGGTGTGGCGGGCGAGTTGTTAGAAGCAGTGAAAAGTTTTTATCGAGGATGTAAGGCATGTGTTCGTGTGGGAGGAGAGGAGGGTGATTGGTTCTCAGTGAATGTAGGTTTGCGGCAGGGGTGTGTGATGTCTCCATGGTTGTTTAATTTGTTTATGGATGGGGTTGTTAGGGAGGTGAATGCAAGAGTTTTGGAAAGAGGGGCAAGTATGCAGTCTGTTGTGGATGAGAGAGCTTGGGGAGTGAGTCAGTTGTTGATCGCTGATGATACAGCACTGGTGGCTGATTCATGTAAGAAACTGCAGAAGCTGGTGACTGAGTTTGGTAAAGTGTGTGAAAGGGGAAAGTTAAGAGTAAATGTGAATAAGAGCAAGGTTATTAGGTACAGTAGGGTTGAGCGTCAAGTAAATTGGGAGGTAAGTTTGAATGGAGAAAAGCTGGAGGAAGTGAAGTGTTTTAGATATCTGGGAGTGGATCTGGCAGTGGATGGAACCATGGAAGCGGAAGTGAATCATAGGATGGGGGAGGGGGCGAAAATTCTGGGAGCCTTGAGGAATGTTTGGAAGTCGAGAACATTATCTCGGAAAGCAAAAATGAATATGTTTGAAGGAATAGTGGTTCCAACAATGTTGTATGGTTGCGAGGTGAGGGCTATGGATAGAGTTGTGCGCAGGAGGGTGGATGTGCTGGAAATGAGATGTTTGAGGACAATGTGTGGTGTGAGATGATTTGATCGAGTAAGTAATGTAAGGGTGAGAGAGATGTGTGGAAATAAAAAGAGTGTGGTTGAGAGAGCAGAAGAGGGTGTTTTGAAATAGTTTGGTCACATGGAGAGAATGAGTGGGGAAAGATTGACCAAGAGGATATATGTGTCGGAGGTGGAGGGAACGAGGAGAAGTGGGAGACCAAATTGGAGGTGGAAAGATGGAGTGAAAAAGATTTTGAGTGATCGGGGCCTGAACATGCAGGAGGGTGAAAGGCGTGCAAGGAATAGAGTGAATTGGAACGATGTGGTATACCGGGGTCGACGTGCTGTCAATGGATTGAACCAGGGCATGTGAAGCGTCTGGGGTAAACCATGCAAAGTGTGTGGGGCCTGGGTGTGGAAAGATAGCTGTGGTTTCGGTGCATTATTACATGACAGCTAGAGACTGAGTGTGAACGAATGGGGCCTTTCGTGTTTTTCCTAGCGCTACCTCGCACACATGAGGGGGGAGGGGGTTGTTATTCCATGTGTGACGGGGTGGCGATGGGAACAAATAAAGGCAGACAGTATGAATTATGTACATGTGTATATATGTATATGTCTGTGCATGTATAGATATGTGTACATTGAGATGTATAGGTATGTATATTGTGCATGGGTGGACAAGTATGTATATACATGTGTATGTGGGAGGGTTGGGCCATTCTTTTGTCTGTTTCCTTGCGCTACCTCGCTAACGCGGGAGACAGCGACAAAGCAAAATAAATAATAAAAATAAATATATCTATTTTTTTTATTTTGGTTTGTCGCTGTCTCCCGCGTTAGCGAGATACCGCAAGGACACAGACGAAAGAATGGCCCAACCTGCCCACATACACATGTATATACATACACGTCCACACACGCAAAAATACATACCTATACATCTCAATGTACACATATATATACATGCACAGACATATACATATATAGACATGTACATAATTCATACTGTCTGCCTTTATTTGTTCCCATCGCCACCCCGTCACACATGGAATAACAACCCCCTCCCCCCTCATGTGTGCAAGGTAGCGCTAGGAAAAGACACCAAAGGCCGCATTTGTTCACACTCAGTCTCTAGCTGGCATTTAATAATGCACCGAAACCACAGTTCCCTTTCCACATGCAGGCCCCACACAACTTTCCATGGTTTACCCCAGACGCTTCACATGCCCTGGTTCAATCCATTGACAGCACATCGACCCCGGTATACCACATCGTTCCAATTCACTCTACTCCTTGCACGCCTTTCACCCTCCTGCATGTTCTGGCCCCGATCACTCAAAATCCTTTTCACTCCATCTTTCCACCTAAAATTTGGTCTTCCACTTCTCCTCGTTCCCTCCACCTCCGACACATATATCCTCTTTGTCAATCTTTCCTCACTCATTCTCTCCATGTGACCAAACCATTTCAAAACACCCACTTCTGCTCTCTCAACCACACACTTTTTATTTCCACACATCTCTCTTACCCTTACATTACTTACTCGATCAAACCACCTCACACCACATATTGTCCTCAAACATCTCCTTTCCAGCACATCCACCCTCCTGCGCACAACTCTATCCATAGCCCACGCCTCGCAACCATACAACATTGTTGGAACCACTATTCCTTCAAACATACCCATTTTTGCTTTCCGAGATAATGTTCTCGACTTCCAAACATTCTTCAATGCTCCCAGAATTTTCGCCCCCACCCTATGATTCACTTCCGCTTTCATGGTTCCATCCGCTGCCAGATCCACTCCCAGATATCTAAAACACTTTACTTCCTCCAGTTTTTCTCCATTCAAACTTACCTCCCAACTGACTTGACCCTCAACCCTACTGTACCTAATAACCTTGCTCTTATTCACATTTACTCTTAACTTTCATCTTTCACACACTTTACCGAACTCAGTCACCAGCTTCTGCAGTTTCTTACATGAATCAGCCACCAGTGCTGTATCATCAGCAAACAACAACTGACTCACTTCCCTAGCTCTCTCATCCACAACAGACTGCATACTTGCCCCTTTTTCCAAAACTCTTGCATTCACCTCCCTAACAACCCCATCCATAAACAAATTAAACAACCATGGAGACATCACACACCCCTGCCGCAAACCTACATTCACTGAGAACCAATCACTTTCCTCTCTTCCTACACGTACACATGCCTTACATCCTCGATAAAAACTTTTCACTGCTTCTAACAACTTGCCTCCCACACCATATATTCTTAAAACCTTCCACAGACCATCTCTATCAACTCTATCATATGCCTTCTCCAGATCCATAAATGCTACATACAAATCCATTTGTTATTCTAAGTATTTCTCACATACATTCTTCAAAGCAAACACCTGATCCACACATCCTTTACCACTTCTGAAACCACACTGCTCTTCCCCAATCTGATGCTCTGTACATGCCTTCACCCTCTCAATCAATACCCTCCCATATAATTTACCAGGAATACTCAACAAACTTATACCTCTGTAATTTGAGCACTCACTCTTATCCCCTTTGCCTTTGTACAATGGCACTATGCAAGCAATCCGCCAATCCTCAGGCACCTCACCATGAATCATACATACATTAAATAACCTTACCAACCAGTCAACAATACAGCCACCCCCTTTTTTAATAAATTCCACTGCAATACCATCCAAACCTGCTGCCTTCCCGGCTTTCATCTTCCGTAAAGCTTTTACTACCTCTTCTCTATTTACCAAATCATTTTCCCTAACCCTCTCACTTTGCACACCACCTCAACCAAAACACCCTATATCTGCCACTCTATCATCAAACACATTCAACAAACCTTCAAAATACTCATTCCATCTCCTTCTCACATCACCACTACTTGTTATCACCTCCCCATTAGCCCCCTTCACTGACATTCCCATTTGCTCCCTTGTCTTACGCACTTTATTTACCTCCTTCCAAAACATCTTTTTATTCTCCCTGAAATTTAATGATACTCTCTCACCCCAACTCTCTTTTGCCCTCTTTTTCACCTCTTGCACCTTTCTCTTGACCTCCTGCCTCTTTCTTTTATACCTCTCACACTCATTTGCATTTTTTCCCTGCAAAAATTATCCAAATGCCTCTCTCTTCTCTTTCACTAATAATCTTACTTCTTCATCCCACCACTCACTACCTTTTCTAATCAACCCACCTCCTACGCTTCTCATGCCACAAGCATCTTTTGCGCAAGCCATCACTGCTTCCCTAAATACATCCCATTCCTCCCCCACTCCCCTTACCTCCTTTGTTCTCACCTTTTTCCATTCTATACTCAGTCTCTTCTGGTACTTCCTCACACAAGTCTCCTTCCCAAGCTCACTTACTCTCACCACTCTCTTCACCCCAACATTCTTCTTTTCTGAAAACCCCCACAAATCTTCACCTTCGCCTCCACAAGATAATGATCAGACATCCCTCCAGTTGCACCTCTCAGCACATTAACATCCAAAAGTCTCTCTTTCGTGCATCTATCAATTAACACGTAATCCAATAATGCTCTCTAGCCATCTCTCCTACTTACATACGTATACTTATGTATATCTCACTTTTTAAACCAGGTATTCCCAATCACCAGTCCTTTTTCAGCACATAAATCTACAAGCTCTTTACCATTTCCATTTACAACACTGAACACTCCATGTATACCAATTATTCCCTCAACTGCCACATTACTCACCTTTGCATTCAAATCACCCATCACTATAACCCGGTCTTGTGCATCAAAACCACTAACACACTCATTCAGCTGCTCCCAAAACACTTGCCTCTCATGATCTTCCTTCTCATGCCCAGGTGCATATGCACCAATAATCACCCATCTCTCTCCGTCAACTTTCAGTTTTACCCTTATCAATCTAGTATATATATATATATATATATATATATATATATATATATATATATATATATATATATTTTCTCCATACAACAATGTTGTATGGTTGCGAGGCGTGGGCTATGGATAGAGTTGTGCGCAGGAGGGTGGATGTGCTGGAAATGAGATGTTTGAGGACAATATGTGGTGTGAGGTGGTTTGATCGAGTAAGTAATGTAAGGGTGAGAGAGATGTGTGTTAATAAAAAGAGTGTGGTTGAGAGAGCAGAAGAGGGTGTTTTGAAATGGTTTGGTCACATGGAGAGAATGAGTGGGGAAAGATTGACCAAGAGGATATATGTGTCAGAGGTGGAGGGAATGAGAAGTGGGAGACCAAATTGGAGGTGGAAAGATGGAGTGAAAAAGATTTTGAGTGATCGGGGCCTGAACATGCAGGAGGGTGAAAGGCGTGCAAGGAATAGAGTGAATTGGAATGATGTGGTATACCGGGGTCGATGTGCTGTCAATGGATTGAACCAGGGCATGTGAAGCGTCTGGGGTAAACCATGCAAAGTTTGTGGGGCCTGGATGTGGAAAGGGAGCTGTGGTTTCGGTGCATTATTACATGACAGGTAGAGATTGAGTGTGAACGAATGGGGCCTTTGGTGTTTTTCCTCGCGCTACCTCGCACACATGAGGGGGGAGGGGGTTGTTATTCCATGTGTGGCGAGGTGGCAATGGGAACAAATAAAGGCAGACAGTATGAATTATGTACATGTGTATATATGTATATGTCTTGTGTGTGTATATATATGTGTACATTGAGATGTATAGGTATGTATATTGTGCATGGATGGATATGTATGAATAGACATGTGTATGTGGGTGGGTTGGGCCATTCTTTCGTCTGTTTCCCTGTGCTACCTCGCTAACGCAGGAGACAGCGACACAGCAAATATATATATATATATATATATTTTTTTTTTTTTTTTTTTTTTTTATACTTTGTCGCTGTCTCCCGCGTTTGCGAGGTAGCGCAAGGAAACAGATGAAAGAAATGGCCCAACCCCCCCCATACACATGTACATACACACGTCCACACACACAAATATACATACCTACACAGCTTTCCATGGTTTACCCCGGACGCTTCACATGCCTTGATTCAATCCACTGACAGCACGTCAACCCCTGTATACCACATTGCTCCAATTCACTCTATTCCTTGCCCTACTTTCACCCTCCTGCATGTTCAGGCCCCGATCACACAAAATCTTTTTCACTCCATCTTTCCACCTCCAATTTGGTCTCCCTCTTCTCCTCGTTCCCTCCACCTCCGACACATATATCCTCTTGGTCAATCTTTCCTCACTCATTCTCTCCATGTGCCCAAACCATTTTAAAACACCCTCTTCTGCTCTCTCAACCACGCTCTTTTTATTTCCACACATCTCTCTTACCCTTACGTTACTTACTCGATCAAACCACCTCACACCACACATTGTCCTCAAACATCTCATTTCCAGCACATCCATCCTCCTGCGCACAACTCTATCCATAGCCCACGCCTCGCAACCATACAACATTGTTGGAACTACTATTCCTTCAAACATACCCATTTTTGCTTTCCGGGATAATGTTCTCGACTTCCACACATTTTTCAAGGCTCCCAAAATTTTCGCCCCCTCCCCCACCCTATGATCCACTTCCGCTTCCATGGTTCCATCCGCTGACAGATCCACTCCAAGATATCTAAAACACTTCACTTCCTCCAGTTTTTCACCATTCAAACTCACCTCCCAATTGACTTGACCCTCAACCCTACTGTACCTAATAACCTTGCTCTTATTCACATTTACTCTTAACTTTCTTCTTCCACACACTTTACCAAACTCCGTCACCAGCTTCTGCAGTTTCTCACATGAATCCGCCACCAGCGCTGTATCATCAGCGAACAACAACTGACTCACTTCCCAAGCTCTCTCATCCCCAACAGACTTCATACTTGCCCCTCTTTCCAAGACTCTTGCATTTACCTCCCTAACAACCCCATCCATAAACAAATTAAACAACCATGGAGACATCACACACCCCTGCCGCAAACCTACATTCACTGAGAACCAATCACTTTCCTCTCTTCCTACACGTACACATGCCTTACATCCTCGATAAAAACTTTTCACTGCTTCTAACAACTTGCCTCCCACACCATATATTCTTAATACCTTCCACAGAGCATCTCTATCAACTCTATCATATGCCTTCTCCAGATCCATAAATGCTACATACAAATCCATTTGCTTTTCTAAGTATTTCTCACATACATTCTTCAAAGCAAACACCTGATCCACACATCCTCTACCACTTCTGAAACCACACTGCTCTTCCCCAATCTGATGCTCTGTACATGCCTTCACCCTCTCAATCAATACCCTCCCATATAATTTACCAGGAATACTCAACAAACTTATACCTCTGTAATTTGAGCATTCACTCTTATCCCCTTTGCCTTTGTACAATGGCACTATGCACGCATTCCGCCAATCCTCAGGCACCTCACCATGAGTCATACATACATTAAATAACCTTACCAACCAGTCAACAATACAGTCACCCCCTTTTTTAATAAATTCCACAGCAATACCATCCAAACCTGCTGCCTTGCCGGCTTTCATCTTCCGCAAAGCTTTTACTACCTCTTCTCTGTTTACCAAATCATTTTCCCTAACCCTCTCACTTTGCACACCACCTCGACCCAAACACCCTATATCTGCCACTCTGTCATCAGACACATTCAACAAACCTTCAAAATACTCATTCCATCTCCTTCTCACATCACCACTACTTGTTATCACCTCCCCATTTGCGCCCTTCACTGAAGTTCCCATTTGCTCCCTTGTCTTACGCACCCTATTTACCTCCTTCCAGAACATCTTTTTATTCTCCCTAAAATTTACTGATAGTCTCTCACCCCAACTCTCATTTGCCCTTTTTTTCACCTCTTGCACCTTTCTCTTGACCTCCTGTCTCTTTCTTTTATACTTCTCCCACTCAATTGCATTTTTTCCCTGCAAAAATCGTCCAAATGCCTCTCTCTTCTCTTTCACTAATACTCTTACTTCTTCATCCCACCACTCACTACCCTTTCTAAACAGCCCACCTCCCACTCTTCTCATGCCACAAGCATCTTTTGCGCAATCCATCACTGATTCCCTAAATACATCCCATTCCTCCCCCACTCCCCTTACTTCCATTGTTCTCACCTTTTTCCATTCTGTACATAGTCTCTCCTGATACTTCTTCACACAGGTCTCCTTCCCAAGCTCACTTACTCTCACCACCTTCTTCACCCCAACATTCATATATATATATATATACCCAACTTTTAATTATATATTTAACCAACTTCAACACTAATTAACCAAACATTTTCCCTGATCTTCACAGCCTTCCCCCCCCCCCACCTACATTTCACATGGATTCGAGAAAAGGATATAAAGTCAACAAAGCTGCAAAATAAGACCAACTGGTCATATTTTCTTCTCAATACAGAATTATTATCAATGGATAATGAAATTAATAATAATCGCAAGTATTAGTCAAGATAAACGCCAGCAGTGAAGGTGGCAGAACACCAGCCCTGGTGGACATACGATATATATACAGCTCGTGGTGCTTCATGTCTCACCTTACCTGTTAATGTTACATATTTAATATGTGACAATACACATCATGACTACACATGCACAGTGCATGACACATAACTACACATGCACAGTGCATGACATGACATCATGACTACACATGCACGGTGCATGACACGACATCATGACCACACATGCACAGTGCATGACACATCATGACCACACATGCACAGTGCATGACACGACATCATGACCACACATGCACAGTGCATGACACGACATTGTGACTACACATGCACAGTGCATGACACATCATGACCACACATGCACAGTGCATGACACATCATGACCACACATGCACAGTGCATGACACGACATCATGACCACACATGCACAGTGCATGACACGACATCATGACCACACATGCACAGTGCATGACACGACATCATGACCACACATGCACAGTGCATGACACATCATGACCCCACATGCACAATGCATGACACATCATGACCACACATGCACAGTGCATGACACGACATTATGACTATACATGCACAGTGCATGACACATCATGACCACACATGCACAGTGCATGACACATGACCACACATGCACAGTGCATGACACATCATGACCACACATGCACAGTGCATGACACATGACTACACATGCACAGTGCATGACATGACATTATGACTATGCATGCACAGTGCATGACACATTATGACTACACATGCACAGTGCATGACACGACATCATGACCACACATGCACAGTGCATGACACGACATTGTGACTACATATGCACAGTGCATGACACATCATGACCACATATGCACAGTGCATGACATCATGACCACACATGCACAGTGCATGACACGACATTATGACTACATATGCACAGTGCATGACACGACATCATGACCACACATGCACAATGCATGACACATCATGACCACACATGCACAGTGCATGACACGACATTATGACTACACAAGCACAGTGCATGACACATCATGACCACAAATGCACAGTGCATGACACGACATTATGACTACATATGCACAGTGCATGACACGACATCATGACCACACATGCACAATGCATGACACATCATGACCACAAATGCACAGTGCATGACACGACATTGACTACATATGCACAGTGCATGACACGACATCATGACCACACATGCACAATGCATGACACATCATGACCACACATGCACAGTGCATGACACATTATGACTATACATGCACAGTGCATGACACATCATGACCACACATGCACAGTGCATGACACATCATGACCACACATGCACAGTGCATGACACATCATGACCACACATGCACAATGCATGACACATCATGACCACACATGCACAGTGCATGACACATGACCACACATGCACAGTGCATAACACGACATCATGACCACACATGCACACTGCATGACACATCATGACCACACATGCACAGTGCATGACACATTATGACTACATATGCACAGTGCATGACACATCAAGACCACACATGCACCGTGTATGACACGACATTATGACTACATATGCACAGTGCATGACACGACATTATGACCACACATGCACAGTGCATGACACATCATGACCACACATGCACAGTGCATGACACGACATCATGACCACACATGCACAGTGCATGACACGACATCATGACCACACATGCACAGTGCATGACACATTATGACTACATATGCACAGTGCATGACACATCATGACCACACATGCACCGTGTATGACACGACATTATGACTACATATGCACAGTGCATGACACATCATGACCACACATGCACAGTGCATGACATCATGACCACACATGCACAGTGCATGACACATCATGACCACACATGCACAGTGCATGACACGACATCATGGCCAAACATGCACAGTGCATGACACATCATGACCACACATGCACAGTGCATGACACATCATGACCACACATGCACAGTGCATGACACATCATGACCACACATGCACAGTGCATGACACAACATCATGACCACACATGCACAGTGCATGACACAACATCATGACCACACATGCACAGTGCATGACACGACATCATGGCCACACATACACAGTGCATGACACATCATGACCACACATGCACCGTGCATGACACATCATGACCACACATGCACAGTGCATGACACATCATGACCACACATGCACAGTGCATGACACATTATGACTACATATGCACAGTGCAAGACACATCATGACCACACATGCACAGTGCATGACACGCCATTATGACTACATATGCACAGTGCATGACACATCATGACCACACATGCACAGTGCATGACACGACATTATGACTACATATGCACAGTGCATGACACATCATGACCACACATGCACAGTGCATGATACGATATTATGACTACATATGCACAGTGCATGACACATCATGACCACACATGCACAGTGCATGACACGACATTATGACTACATATGCACAGTGCATGACACATCATGACCACACATGCACAGTGCATGACACATTATGACTACATATGCACAGTGCATGACACATCATGACCACACATGCACAGTGTATGACACGACATTATGACTACATATGCACAGTGCATGACACATTATGATCACACATGCACAGTGCATGACACATCATGACCACACATGCACAGTGCATGACACATCATGACCACACATGCACAGTGCATGACACGACATCATGACCACACATGCACAGTGCTTGACACGACATCATGGCCACACATGCACAGTGCATGACACGACATCATGACTACACATGCACAGTGCATGACACATCATGACCACACATGCACAGTGCATGACACGACATTATGACCACACATGCACAGTGCATGACACGACATCATGACCACACATGCACAGTGCATGACACATCATGGCCACACATGCACAGTGCATGACACGATATTATGACTACATATGCACAGTGCATGACACATCATGACCACACATGCACAGTGCATGACACATCATGACCACACATGCACAGTGCATGACACGACATCATGACTACACATGCACAGTGCATGACACGACATCATGACCACACATGCACAGTGCATGACACGACATCATGACCACACATGCACAGTGCATGACACGACATCATGACCACACATGTACAGTGCATGACACGACATCATGACCACACATGTACAGTGCATGACACGACATCATGACTACACATGTACAGTGCATGACACATCATGACCACACATGCACAGTGCATGATACGACATCATGGCCACACATGCACAGTGCATGACACGACATTATGACTACATATGCACAGTGCATGCATGACTCGCTCCGCCACGCCCGAGATGATAATGTGATCACAATGAGAACATCTATCTATCTACCAATGTATCTATTTATCTATCTTAAGATGTCGTCTGGTGGAGTTGTGTTATCTTTGTTATCTGGATGAACACCACCATCATAACAACCCTCCATCATCATTCCATTCTCGTAACTTACGGTTGTCAGTTGTGTGTTCGTGGTGAGGAGGCAGCGCAGGGCGCCAGCCTGACCGAACAGTCGTACCAGCGCCATCATGACGACGTGGGACAATGTGCTCTGGTGGGATGGAAGCAACAGCAGCAGACAACACGTGCACACTCCCCTCGCTCAGTGATCGTCTGGCCACCGACGGGTCTCCTCCTCCACCTCGCGGCGTTGCCAGATTCCCTCACCCAAACTATCGTACGTCACACCTCCTAATTATCGGATTTGGGCCAAAATTATCGTACAATGATATTTTGTTTCTTCTAAACATTGTGTTTCACTGCCACTTTGACACGTCTACAGCAGGGCACAGGTTTATTAAATATAACCATCTACTTCAAATTATGTAAATTATTTTCTCTGCTTCTGAGGTGAAAATTAATAGCGGCACTGAATTCCCAAACTTGGTCAAAACCGGCATTTTCTTCAGCCACTATGACACATACATTCTGCGAGGGATATATATATTTTATTATTATTATTATACTTTGTCGCTGTCTCCCGCGTTTGCGAGGTAGCGCAAGGAAACAGACGAAAGAAATGGCCCACCCTCCCCATACACATGTATATACATACGTCCACACACGCAAATATACATACCTGCACAGCTTTCCATGGTTTACCCCAGACGCTTCACATGCCCTGATTCAATCCACTGACAGCACGTCAACCCCGGTATACCACATCGCTCCAATTCACTCTATTCCTTGCCCTCCTTTCACCCTCCTGCATGTTCAGGCCCCGATCACACAAAATCTTTTTCACTCCATCTTTCCACCTCCAATTTGGTCTCCCTCTTCTCCTCGTTCTCTCCACCTCCGACACATATATCCTCTTGGTCAATCTTTCCTCACTCATTCTCTCCATGTGCCCAAACCACTTCAAAACACCCTCTTCTGCTCTCTCAACCACGCTCTTTTTATTTCCACACATCTCTCTTACCCTTACGTTACTTACTCGATCAAACCACCTCACACCACACATTGTCCTCAAACATCTCATTTCCAGCACATCCATCCTCCTGCGCACAACTCTATCCATAGCCCACGTCTCGCAACCATACAACATTGTTGGAACCACTATTCCTTCAAACATACCCATTTTTGCTTTCCGAGATAATGTTCTCGACTTCCACACATTCTTCAAGGCTCCCAGAATTTTCGCCCCCTCCCCCACCCTATGATCCACTTCCGCTTCCATGGTTCCATCCGCTGCCAGATCCACTCCCAGATATCTAAAACACTTTACTTCCTCCAGTTTTTCTCCATTCAAACTCACCTCCCAATTGACTTGACCCTCAACCCTACTGTACCTAATAACCTTGCTCTTATTCACATTTATATATATATGTATATATATATATATATATATATATATATATATATATATATATATATATATATATATATATATATATATATATATATATATATATTATCCCTGGTGATAGGGGATTAAGAATACTTCCCACGTATTCCCTGCGTGTCGTAGAAGGCGACTAAAAGGGGAGGGAGCGGGGGGCTGGAAATCCTCCCCTCTCGTTTTTTTTTTTTTTTTTTCCAAAAGAAGGAACAGAGAATTGGGCCAGGTGAGGGTATTCCCTCAAAGGCCCAGTCCTCTGTTATTAACGCTACCTCGCCAACGCGGGAAATGGCAAATAGTTTAAAAGAAAAAAGAAAAGATATATATATATATATATATATATATATATATATATATATATATATATATATATATATATATATATATATATATATATCCACTAGAATGCTGAACATTGTCTGCTTCAAGTGTTTCATTCTGTCTTGTTAGTCAGACTCTGCCATAACGTTAACACACATATTTGACCATTTTGTCCTTTTTCTTTTTCATTCTTGTTTGTACAATGGCTGAGTCAAGGCAAGAACCTTCAATGATTTCACATGTTCAATGATCATCCACACGAGAACACATGTTCTCCTCCATCATAAGTTCAGTCAGTTCTGCAAGTTGAACCCAATCACATTTACATAGTCCACTAACTGTCCTTATTACGTTAACAAATGACTAATATACTTGATAAGGGTGACACTCACACATTGTCCTGTGTTTTTCACTGCTTTATGGAGGTTAATGGTTGTTATCTGAGCAGTAGTTCATTACCACAAGTGATTCAATGTATTAAACCACAAGTGATTCAATGTATTGAACCACAAGTGATTCAATATATTGAACCACAAGTGATTCAATATATTGAACCACAAGTGATTCAATGTATTGAAACACAAGTGATTCAATGTATTGAACCACAAGTGATTCAATGTATTGAACCACAAGTGATTCAATGTATTGAACCACAAGTGATTCAATATATTGAACCACAAGTGATTCAATATATTGAACCACAAGTGATTCAATGTATTGAACCACAAGTGATTCAATATATTGAACCACAAGTGATTCAATATATTGAACCACAAGTGATTCAATATATTGAACCACAAGTGATTCAATGTATTAAACCACAAGTGATTCAATATATTGAACCACAAGTGATTCAATATATTGAACCACAAGTGATTCAATGTATTGAAACACAAGTGATTCAATATATTGAACCACAAGTGATTCAATATATTGAACCACAAGTGATTCAATGTATTAAACCACAAGTGATTCAATATATTGAACCACAAGTGATTCAATATATTGAACCACAAGTGATTCAATGTATTGAACCACAAGTGATTCAATATATTGAACCACAAGTGATTCAATGTATTGAAACACAAGTGATTCAATGTATTGAACCACAAGTGATTCAATGTATTGAACCACAAGTGATTCAATGTATTGAACCACAAGTGATTCAATATATTGAACCACAAGTGATTCAATGTATTGAACCACAAGTGATTCAATGTATTGAACCACAAGTGATTCAATGTATTGAACCACAAGTGATTCAATGTATTGAACACAAGTGATTCAATATATTGAACCACAAGTGATTCAATATATTGAACCACAAGTGATTCAATGTATTGAACCACAAGTGATTCAATATATTGAACCACAAGTGATTCAATGTATTGAAACCACAAGTGATTCAATGTATTGAACCACAAGTGATTCAATGTATTGAACCACAAGTGATTCAATGTATTGAACCACAAGTGATTCAATTATTGAACCACAAGTGATTCAATGTATTGAACCACAAGTGATTCAATGTATTGAACCACAAGTGATTCAATATATTGAACCACAAGTGATTCAATATATTGAACCACAAGTGATTCAATGTATTGAACCACAAGTGATTCAATGTATTGAACCACAAGTGATTCAATGTATTGAACCACAAGTGATTCAATGTATTGAACCACAAGTGATTCAATGTATTGAACCACAAGTGATTCAATGTATTGAACCACAAGTGATTCAATATATTGAACCACAAGTGATTCAATGTATTGAACCACAAGTGATTCAATGTATTGAAACACAAGTGATTCAATGTATTGAAACACAAGTGATTCAATGTATTGAAACACAAGTGATTCAATGTATTGAACCACAAGTGATTCAATATATTGAACCACAAGTGATTCAATATATTGAACCACAAGTGATTCAATGTATTGAACCACAAGTGATTCAATGTATTGAACCACAAGTGATTCAATGTATTGAACCACAAGTGATTCAATATATTGAACCACAAGTGATTCAATATATTGAACCACAAGTGATTCAATATATTGAACCACAAGTGATTCAATATATTGAACCACAAGTGATTCAATGTATTGAACCACAAGTGATTCAATGTATTGAACCACAAGTGATTCAATATATTGAACCACAAGTGATTCAATGTATTGAACCACAAGTGATTCAATATATTGAACCACAAGTGATTCAATATATTGAACCACAAGTGATTCAATGTATTGAACCACAAGTGATTCAATATATTGAACCACAAGTGATTCAATGTATTGAACACAAGTGATTCAATATATTGAACCACAAGTGATTCAATATATTGAAACCACAAGTGATTCAATATATTGAACCACATAGTGATTCAATATATTGAACCACAAGTGATTCAATGTATTGAACCACAAGTGATTCAATATATTGAACCACAAGTGATTCAATATATTGAACCACAAAGTGATTCAATTATTGAACCACAAGTGATTCAATATATTGAACCACAAGTGATTCAATATATTGAACCACAAGTGATTCAATGTATTGAACCACAAGTGATTCAATATATTGAACCACAAGTGATTCAATATATTGAACCACAAGTGATTCAATATATTGAACCACAAGTGATTCAATATATTGAACCACAAGTGATTCAATATATTGAACCACAAGTGATTCAATATATTGAACCACAAGTGATTCAATATATTGAACCACAAGTGATTCAATATATTGAACCACAAGTGATTCAATATATTGAACCACAAGTGATTCAATATATTGAACCACAAGTGATTCAATGTATTGAACCACAAGTGATTCAATATATTGAACCACAAGTGATTCAATATATTGAACCACAAGTGATTCAATATATTGAACCACAAGTGATTCAATATATTGAACCACAAGTGATTCAATATATTGAACCACAAGTGATTCAATATATTGAACCACAAGTGATTCAATATATTGAACCACAAGTGATTCAATATATTGAACCACAAGTGATTCAATATATTGAACCACAAGTGATTCAATATATTGAACCACAAGTGATTCAATATATTGAAACCACAAGTGATTCAATATATTGAACCACAAGTGATTCAATATATTGAACCACAAGTGATTCAATATATTGAACCACAAGTGATTCAATATATTGAACCACAAGTGATTCAATATATTGAACCACAAGTGATTCAATATATTGAACCACAAGTGATTCAATATATTGAACCACAAGTGATTCAATATATTGAACCACAAGTGATTCAATATATTGAACCACAAGTGATTCAATATATTGAACCACAAGTGATTCAATATATTGAACCACAAGTGATTCAATGTATTGAACCACAAGTGATTCAATATATTGAACACAAGTGATTCAATGTATTGAAACACAAGTGATTCAATATATTGAACCACAAGTGATTCAATGTATTGAACCACAAGTGATTCAATATATTGAACCACAAGTGATTCAATATATTGAACCACAAGTGATTCAATGTATTGAACCACAAGTGATTCAATATATTGAACCACAAGTGATTCAATATATTGAACCACAAGTGATTCAATATATTGAACCACAAGTGATTCAATATATTGAACCACAAGTGATTCAATATATTGAACCACAAGTGATTCAATGTATTGAACCACAAGTGATTCAATATATTGAACCACAAGTGATTCAATATATTGAACCACAAGTGATTCAATGTATTGAACCACAAGTGATTCAATATATTGAACCACAAGTGATTCAATATATTGAACCACAAGTGATTCAATATATTGAACCACAAGTGATTCAATATATTGAACCACAAGTGATTCAATATATTGAACCACAAGTGATTCAATATATTGAACCACAAGTGATTCAATATATTGAACCACAAGTGATTCAATGTATTGAACCACAAGTGATTCAATATATTGAACCACAAGTGATTCAATATATTGAACCACAAGTGATTCAATATATTGAACCACAAGTGATTCAATATATTGAACCACAAGTGATTCAATATATTGAACCACAAGTGATTCAATATATTGAACCACAAGTGATTCAATATATTGAACCACAAGTGATTCAATGTATTGAACCACAAGTGATTCAATATATTGAACCACAAGTGATTCAATGTATTGAAACACAAGTGATTCAATATATTGAACCACAAGTGATTCAATATATTGAACCACAAGTGATTCAATATATTGAACCACAAGTGATTCAATATATTGAACCACAAGTGATTCAATATATTGAACCACAAGTGATTCAATGTATTGAACCACAAGTGATTCAATATATTGAACCACAAGTGATTCAATATATTGAACCACAAGTGATTCAATATATTGAACCACAAGTGATTCAATATATTGAACCACAAGTGATTCAATATATTGAACCACAAGTGATTCAATATATTGAACCACAAGTGATTCAATATATTGAACCACAAGTGATTCAATATATTGAACCACAAGTGATTCAATTATTGAACCACAAGTGATTCAATATATTGAACCACAAGTGATTCAATATATTGAACCACAAGTGATTCAATATATTGAACCACAAGTGATTCAATATATTGAACCACAAGTGATTCAATGTATTGAACCACAAGTGATTCAATATATTGAACCACAAGTGATTCAATATATTGAACCACAAGTGATTCAATATATTGAACCACAAGTGATTCAATATATTGAACCACAAGTGATTCAATATATTGAACCACAAGTGATTCAATATATTGAACCACAAGTGATTCAATATATTGAACCACAAGTGATTCAATATATTGAACCACAAGTGATTCAATATATTGAACCACAAGTGATTCAATGTATTGAAACACAAGTGATTCAACATATTGAACCACAAGTGATTCAATGTATTGAACCACAAGTGATTCAATGTATTGAACCACAAGTGATTCAATGTATTGAACCACAAGTGATTCAATGTATTGAACCACAAGTGATTCAATGTATTGAACCACAAGTGATTCAATGTATTGAACCACAAGTGATTCAATGTATTGAAACACAAGTGATTCATTATATTGAACCACAAGTGATTCAATGTATTGAACCACAAGTGATTCAATATATTGAACCACAAGTGATTCAATGTATTGAACCACAAGTGATTCAATATATTGAACCACAAGTGATTCAATGTATTGAACCACAAGTGATTCAATGTATTGAACCACAAGTGATTCAATATATTGAACCACAAGTGATTCAATGTATTGAACCACAAGTGATTCAATATATTGAACCACAAGTGATTCAATGTATTGAACCACAAGTGATTCAATGTATTGAACCACAAGTGATTCAATGTATTGAACCACAAGTGATTCAATGTATTGAACCACAAGTGATTCAATGTATTGAACCACAAGTGATTCAATGTATTGAACCACAAGTGATTCAATGTATTGAACCACAAGTGATTCAATGTATTGAAACACAAGTGATTCATTATATTGAACCACAAGTGATTCAATGTATTGAACCACAAGTGATTCAATATATTGAACCACAAGTGATTCAATGTATTGAACCACAAGTGATTCAATATATTGAACCACAAGTGATTCAATGTATTGAACCACAAGTGATTCAATGTATTGAACCACAAGTGATTCAATATATTGAACCACAAGTGATTCAATGTATTGAACCACAAGTGATTCAATATATTGAACCACAAGTGATTCAATGTATTGAACCACAAGTGATTCAATGTATTGAACCACAAGTGATTCAATGTATTGAACCACAAGTGATTCAATGTATTGAACCACAAGTGATTCAATGTATTGAACCACAAGTGATTCAATGTATTGAACCACAAGTGATTCAATGTATTGAACCACAAGTGATTCAATGTATTGAAACACAAGTGATTCAATGTATTGAACCACAAGTGATTCAATGTATTGAACCACAAGTGATTCAATGTATTGAACCACAAGTGATTCAATGTATTGAACCACAAGTGATTCAATGTATTGAACCACAAGTGATTCAATATATTGAACCACAAGTGATTCAATGTATTGAACCACAAGTGATTCAATGGAAATTCCTCTGCTCACACCACCAATCCATTGGTGCGAGACAAGTTAGACAGGATCATTTGATACATGTACCAGCTACAACTGTTATTAACAATTACAATTATTATAGTCTTTTTTCTAAAAGATTTTTTATTTTCTCAGAAAATTATCGTAAATTATATAAGCAGATCGTCCCAAATTTCAAATTATCGTCTTATATGAATGCCATGGATATCGTACACAGGCCAAAATTATCGTACGTGCACAATACGTATCGTACGTCTAGCAACGCTGCTCCTGGTCCTGATGCCCGGCAGAGTTGCCAACGTTAAATTTCAGATGGCGCTACATTCCCTCCCGAAAAGCGCTAAACTTACTCAAATGACTGCGAAAAGTTGCTCGTCGAATGATTTCTGCTTCTTGACATACCAGATTATTAATAACAGGTACAACACGCTCCTCTAACACTACAACACTCGCCATTATTCCTGATTTGCTAATTCCCAGTCTGGTATTTCTTCCTCCTGGGGTTGTTGGGTCTAGGTGAGGCTGCTGCTGGCGGGCGGGCGATGTCTCGTATGTTTTCAATGACCCAATATTTTCCAGGGTTTTCTCAGGCAGTTTATCATCATAACATCAGTTTCCATTCCTTCTTAGTCCATACTTGATGGCTAGTATTGAAGCTTATGACATTTCGAAGCTTTAACTTGGCGATGTCACTGTACGATAAGCTGAACCTGATGGCCGAAGGGAAAGCCTACACAAAGCCGACCGATATCTGAGCTTACTGGAGGAATGTTCTTACATTATATCCCTAAATAACGAGACCATGGCAGCCCAGATTCACGTCAGTCTTCGTTATCAGTTATTCCATGACTTATGGGTTCAGTCATGACTGAGTATGATAATATCTTCATCATGTATTGTGTCATCATCACAAACTGCTACCACAATTATGGCTGTTGTTCTAAGTTGTTCTCGATTGAATGTTCTTCTGTTATCAGCCTGGAATGAAGAACGTAGAACTTATGGCGTTCAATAACTTGAACAAGTTCAGTCAGCAGTTTGGCTGGACGTTCTCCCTCGGCTTCATGTTTCTCATTTCCTGACTGAACTTCTGCTGAACATACATCAAGAACATCAGGAAAATATTCTTGATGATGTAGTTCTTCATGATATAGTTCATCATGATATAGTTCTTCATGATGTAGTTGTTCATGATATAGTTCATCATGATATATTTCTTCATGATGTAGTTGTTCATGATATAGTTCATCATGATGTAGTTGTTCATGATGTTCTTCATGATATAGTTCTTCATGAAATAGTTCATCATGATATATTTCTTCATGATATAGTTCTTCATGATGTAGTTCTTCATGATATAGTTCATCATGATATAGTTCTTCATGATGTAGTTGTTCATGATATAGTTCATCATGATATATTTCTTCATGATGTAGTTGTTCATGATATAGTTCATCATGATGTAGTTGTTCATGATGTTCTTCATGATATAGTTCTTCATGAAATAGTTCATCATGATATATTTCTTCATGATATAGTTCTTCATGATGTAGTTGTTCTTGATGTCGTTCTTCATGGTATAGTTCATCATGATGTAGTTCATCATGATATAGTTCTTCATGATGTACTTCATGATATAGTTCATGATATAGTTCATCATGATATAGTTCTTCATGACGTAGTTCATGATATAGTTCATCATGATATAGTTCATCATGATATAGTTCTTCATGATATATTTCTTCATGATGTTCTTCATGATATAGTTCTTCATGATATATTTCTTCATGATGTAGTTCTTCATGATATAGTTCATGATATAGTTCTTCATGATATAGTTCATCATGATATAGTTCTTCATGATGTAGTTGTTCTTGATGTCGTTCTTCATGATATAGTTCATCATGATATAGTTCATCATGATGTAGTTCTTCCTGATGTAGTTGTTCATGATATAGATCATCATGATGTAGTTCTTCATGATATAGTTCATGATGTAGTTCTTGATTGATTATATGATTTCATGATTAGTTGTCGTCTACTCATGTTTCATGATATAGTTCGATGTAGTTTTTAGTCATGAGTAGTTGTTCATGATATAGTTCATCATGATATAGTTCTTCATGATATAGTTCATGATATAGTTCTTGATGTAGTTCATCATGATATATTTCTTTATGATGTAGTTCATGATATAGTTCATCATGATATAGTTCATTATGTAGTTCTTCATGATGTAGTTCATCATGATATAGTTCATCATGATAATAGTTCATGCTACAGTTCTTCATGATGTAGTTCATGATATAGTTCATTATACATTCATCATGATATAGTTCATCATGAGTATACTTGAGTCATAGATGTAGTTGTTCATGATATAGTTCATCATGATATAGTTCATCATGATGTAGTTGTTCATGATATAGTTCATCATGATGTAGTTGTTCATGATATAGTTCATCATGATATAGTTATTCATGATGTAGTTGTTCATGATATAGTTCATCATGATATAGTTATTCATGATGTAGTTGTTCATGATATAGTTCATCATGATATAGTTCTTTATGATGTAGTTCATGATATAGTTCATTATGTAGTTCTTCATGATGTAGTTCATCATGATATAGTTCATCATGATATAGTTCATCATGATATAGTTCATGATACAGTTCTTCATGATGTAGTTCATGATATAGTTCATTATATCATTCATCATGATATAGTTTATCATGATATAGTTATTCATGATGTAGTTGTTCATGATATAGTTCATCATGATATAGGTTATTCATGATGTAGTTGTTCATGAGGTAGTTCATCATGATGTAGTTGTTCATAGATAGTTGCTTGATATAGTTATTCATTGATGTAGTTGTTGCATCGATTAGTTCATCATGATATAGTTATTCATGATGTAGTTGTTCATGATGTAGTTCATCATGATGTAGTTGCTCATGATATAGTTCATCATGATATAGTTATTCATGATGTAGTTGTTCATGATATAGTTCATCATGATATAGTTATTCATGATGTAGTTGTTCATGATATAGTTCCTCATGATATAGTTATTCATGATGTAGTTGTTCATGATATAGTTCATCATGATATAGTTCTTCATGATGTAATTGTTCATGATATAGTTCATCATGATATAGTTCATGATGTAGTTGTTCATGATGTAGTTCATCATGATATAGTTCTTCATGATGTAGTTCATGATATAGTTCTTCATGATGTAGTTCATCATGATATAGTTCATATAGTTATATAGTTCATGATATAGTTATTCATGATGTAGTTGTTCATGATATAGTTCATCATGATATAGTTAATGATGTAGTTGTTCATGATGTAGTTCATCATGATATAGTTCATCATGATCTAGTTTATGATATATTTCATGGTGTAGTTCATCATGATATGGTTCATTATATCATTCATCATGATATAGTTCTTCATGATGTAGTTGTTCATGATGTAGTTCATGATATAGTTCATTATATAGTTCATCATGATATAGTTATTCATGATGTAGTTGTTCAAGATGTAGTTCATCATATAATTCATCATATAGTTGTTCATGATGTAATAGTTCATGACATAGTTCTTCATGATGTAGTTGTTCATGATGTAGTTCATCATGACATAGTTGTTCATGATGTAGTTCATGATATAGTTAATGATATAGTTGTTCATGATGTAGTTCATGATATATTCATGATATAGTTCATGATATAGTTGTTCATGATATATTTCATCATGATATAGTTTTTATGATGTAGTTCTCTATGATGTTCTTCATGATATAGTTGTTCATGTCAGAACATATCATGGAGGATCTCAGATGAAGAACACAGTTCTATTAAAGCAAGTCTTAAGTTGGCCCCGACCCAGAGCTGCCCCGACCCAGAGCTACCCCGACCTAGAGCTGCCCCGACCCAGAGCTGCCTCGACCCAGAGCTACCCCGACCTAGAGCTGCCCCGACCCAGAGCTGCCCCGACCCAGAGCTACCCCGACCTAGAGCTGCCCCGACCCAGAGCTGCCTCGACTCACAGTTACCCCGACCCACAGCTGCCCAGACCTAGAGCTGCCCAGACCCAGAGCTGCCCCGACCCAGAGCTACCCCGACCCAGAGCTGCCCCAACCCAGAGCTACCCCGACCCAGAGCTGCCCCGACCCAGAGCTGCCCCGACCCAGAGCTGTCCCAACCCACAGCCGCCCCGACCCAGAGCTACCCCAACCCAGAGCTGCCCCGACCTAGAGCTGCCTCGACTCACAGTTACCCCGACCCACAGCTGCCCAGACCTAGAGCTGCCCAGACCCAGAGCTACCCCGACCCAGAGCTACCCCGACCCACAGCCGCCCCGACCCACTGCTCACAGTTACCCCGACCCACAGCTGCCCAGACCTAGAGCTGCCCAGACCCAGAGCTACCCCGACCCAGAGCTACCCCGACCCAGAGCTACCCCGACCCACTGCTACCCCGACCCAAAGCCGTCCTGTTAAGATAACTGGGAATTTACTCTGTTGAGATGATGAACAACACGTAATGAACACTGTTCTACAATGAACACTTCAATAAACATTGTTGGGCAATGAAGTGTTATGTAATGGTGTTCTATAATAAAGTGTTCTGCAATGAAGTGTTCTATAATGAAGTGTTATGTAATGGTTGTTCTATAATAAAATATTCTGCAATGAACAGGTCTGCAGTGAAGTGTTCTGCAATGAATCATTCTGCATTGAAGTGTTCTACAATGAACAGTTTTCTACAACGACGTGTTCTACAAGGAACACCGTTCTGCAATGAAGTGTTCTACAGTGAATGGTGAACACTTTGCTTCAGTCTCCTGCGGGTCATCCCAGTTCTTCAATTATGGTTTGTGAACTGAAGGTCGGGTCATGAACTTTCTTGTGTTCAGTTGTGTTGTTCAGTCAGTAAGTTTGGCAGGCGATGAGGACCATGGCGGGACCTGCTTGAACAGCTTCAGTCATCCCCCTCCACTTGTCCTGACTTTTTTCTATATTTCTTTCGTCTTTTAATCAACATTTTGCTCAAAAATTGTGGACCAGCAGTGTTCCTCTCCTCCCTGGCCTGACGTGTAGTTCCGTCAGCAGCTGGAGTCTGACTGAACCTGAGCTGAGCCGGGGGGAGTTGAGGAGGGGGAGACAGGCCGAGCAGTTCACCCGAAATGAACCTGAGCTGAGCCATGGGGGAGTTGAGGAGGGGAGTCAGGCCGAGCAGTTCACCCGAACTGAACCTAAGCTGAGCCATGGGGGAGTTGAGGAGGGGGAGTACAGGCCGAGCAGTTCACCCGAACTGAACCTAAGCTGAGCCGGGGGGAGTTGAGGAGGGGGAGTACAGGCCGAGCAGTTCACCCGAACTGAACCTAAGCTGAGCCGGGGGGAGTTGAGGAGGGGAAGTACAGGCCGAGCAGTTCACCCGAACTGAACCTAAGCTGAGCCGGGGGGAGTTGAGGAGGGGGAGTACAGGCCGAGCAGTTCACCCGAACTGAACCTAAGCTGAGCCGGGGGGAGTTGGAGGGGGAGTACAGGCCGAGCAGTTCACCCGAACTGAACCTGAGCTGAGCCGGGGGGAGTTGAGGAGGGGAAGTACAGGCCGAGCAGTTCACCCGAACTGAACCTAAGCTGAGCCGGGGGAGTTGAGGAGGGGGAGTACAGGCCGAGCAGTTCACCCGAACTGAACCTGAGCTGAGCCATGGGGGAGTTGAGGAGGGGGAGGCAGGCCGAGCAGTTCACCCGAACTGAACCTAAGCTGAGCCATGGGGGAGTTGGAGGGGGAGACAGGCCGAGCAGTTCACCCGAACTGAACCTGAGCTGAGCCGGGGGAGTTGAGGAGGGGGAGTACAGGCCGAGCAGTTCACCCGAAATGAACCTGAGCTGAGCCATGGGGGAGTTGAGGAGGGGGAGGCAGGCCGAGCAGTTCACCCGAACTGAACCTGAGCTGAGCCATGGGGGAGTTGAGGAGGGGGAGTACAGGCCGAGCAGTTCACCCGAAATGAACCTGAGCTGAGCCATGGGGGAGTTGAGGAGGGGAAGTACAGGCCGAGCAGTTCACCCGAACTGAACCTGAGCTGAGCCGGGGGGAGTTGAGGAGGGGGAGTACAGGCCGAGCAGTTCACCCGAACTGAACCTAAGCTGAGCCATGGGGGAGTTGAGGAGGGGGAGTACAGGCCGAGCAGTTCACCCGAACTGAACCTGAGCTGAGCCATGGGGGAGTTGAGGAGGGGGAGTACAGGCCGAGCAGTTCACCCGAACTGAACCTGAGCTGAGCCATGGGGGAGTTGGAGGGGGAGTACAGGCCGAGCAGTTCACCCGAACTGAACCTAAGCTGAGCCATGGGGGAGTTGAGGAGGGGGAGGCAGGCCGAGCAGTTCACCCGAACTGAACCTGAGCTGAGCCATGGGGGAGTTGAGGAGGGGGAGTACAGGCCGAGCAGTTCACCCGAACTGAACCTGAGCTGAGCCATGGGGGAGTTGAGGAGGGGGAGTACAGGCCGAGCAGTTCACCCGAACTGAACCTGAGCTGAGCCATGGGGGAGTTGAGGAGGGGAAGTACAGGCCGAGCAGTTCACCCGAACTGAACCTAAGCTGAGCCGGGGGGAGTTGAGGAGGGGGAGTACAGGCCGAGCAGTTCACCCGAACTGAACCTGAGCTGAGCCTGGGGGAGTTGAGGAGGGGAGTACAGGCCGAGCAGTTCACCCGAACTGAACCTGAGCTGAGCCGGGGGGAGTTGAGGAGGGGAGTACAGGCCGAGCAGTTCACCCGAACTGAACCTAAGCTGAGCCGGGGGGAGTTGGAGGGGGAGTACAGGCCGAGCAGTTCACCCGAACTGAACCTGAGCTGAGCCATGGGGGAGTTGAGGAGGGGAAGTACAGGCCGAGCAGTTCACCCGAACTGAACCTAAGCTGAGCCATGGGGGAGTTGAGGAGGGGGAGGCAGGCCGAGCAGTTCACCCGAACTGAACCTGAGCTGAGCCATGGGGGAGTTGAAGAGGGGAAGTACAGGCCGAGCAGTTCACCCGAACTGAACCTGAGCTGAGCCGGGGGGAGTTGGAGGGGGAGTACAGGCCGAGCAGTTCACCCGAACTGAACCTGAGCTGAGCCGGGGGGAGTTGAGGAGGGGAAGTACAGGCCGAGCAGTTCACCCGAACTGAACCTAAGCTGAGCCATGGGGGAGTTGAGGAGGGGGAGTACAGGCCGAGCAGTTCACCCGAACTGAACCTGAGCTGAGCCGGGGGGAGTACAGGCCGAGCAGTTCACCCGAACTGAACCTGAGCTGAGCCGGGGGAGTTGAAGAGGGGGAGGCAGGCCGAGCAGTTCACCCGAATTGAACCTGAGCTGAGCCATGGGGGAGTTGAGGAGGGGAAGTACAGGCCGAGCAGTTCACCCGAACTGAACCTGAGCTGAGCCGGGGGAGTTGAGGAGGGGGAGGCAGGCCGAGCAGTTCACCCGAATTGAACCTGAGCTGAGCCGGGGGAGTTGAGGAGGGGGAGACAGGCCGAGCAGTTCACCCGAATTGAACCTGAGCTGAGCCATGGGGGAGTTGAGGAGGGGAAGTACAGGCCAAGCAGTTCACCCGAACTGAACCTGAGCTGAGCCGGGGGAGTTGAGGAGGGGGAGACAGGCCGAGCAGTTCACCCGAACTGAACCTGAGCTGAGCCATGGGGGAGTTGAGGAGGGGAAGTACAGGCCGAGCAGTTCACCCGAACTGAACCTGAGCTGAGCCGGGGGGAGTTGAGGAGGGGAAGTACAGGCCGAGCAGTTCACCCGAACTGAACCTGAGCTGAGCCGGGGGAGTTGAGGAGGGGGAGACAGGCCGAGCAGTTCACCCGAACTGAACCTGAGCTGAGCCATGGGGGAGTTGAGGAGGGGAAGTACAGGCCGAGCAGTTCACCCGAACTGAACCTGAGCTGAGCCGGGGGTAGTTGAGGAGGGGAAGTACAGGCCGAGCAGTTCACCCGAACTGAACCGGTTCAAACTTTGTTTTTCCGAACTTGTTCATTTCGATGTAATACTTCTATTGTTTTCCAGGTGAGGTTAATAGGTTTCGATTAAACATCTTAAATCACATTAACATTTTAGTTAATGTTTGAATTTCCTCATATCTAATTAACATGAACTTTGGCGTAAAAAAAATGCCAAAGTTCGCTAAATGCGAGATTTAGGCGCTAGATCTCTTTATAAAAGACGCTAGATCTCGCACCAAAATGTACAAGTTGACAACTCTGCAGCCACCACACCTGCCCTGCCAAACTCATAAATGGCATCACTGAAGTTCTCGTACAGCAGCTAAAATTTCGTGCACACCACTTTGAAATACTATATATATATATATATATATATATATATATATATATATATATATATATATATATATATATATATATATATGGGGATAGGGGAGAAAGAATACTTCCCACGTATTCCCTGCGTGTCGTAGAAGGCGACTAAAAGGGGAGGGAGCGGGGGGCTGGAAATCCTCCCCTTTCGTTTTTTTTTTTAATTTTCCAAAAGAAGGAACAGAGAATTGGGCCAGGTGAGGGTATTCCCTCAAGGCCCAGTCCTCTGTTCTTAACGCTACCTCGCTAATGCGGGAAATGGCGAATAGTTTGAAAGAAAGAATGTGTGTGTGTGTGTGTGTTGGAAAGGATCACAATTTTGCGCATGATCAAGATATTCCTATGAGTCCACGGGGAAAATGAAACAAGATAAGTTTCCAAGTGCACTTTTGCGTAATAATCACATCATCAGGGGAGACACAAGAGAGAAATATAACAGTCAGTTGATACACAACGAAGAGATGAAGCTAGGGCGCCACTTGGTAAACAGCACATCCACCCTTCTCCGCACAACTCTATCCATAGCCCACGCCTCGCAACCATACAACATTGTTGGAACCACTATTCCTTCAAACATACCCATTTTTGCTTTCCGAGATAATGTTCTCGACTTCCATACATTCTTCAAGGCTCCCAGAATTTTCGCACCCTCCCCCACCCTATGATCCACTTCCACTTCCATGGTTCCATCCGCTGCCAGATCCACTCACAGATATCTAAAACACTTCACTTCCTCCAGTTTTTCTCCATTCAAACTTACCTCCCAATTGACTTGACCCTCAACCCTACTGTACCTAATAACCTTGCTCTTATTCACATTTACTCTCAACTTTATTCTTTCACACACTTTACCAAACTCAGTCACCAGTTTCTGCAGTTTCTCACATGAATCAGCCACCAGCGCTGTAACATCAGCGAACAACAACTGACTCACTTCACAAGCTCTCTCATCCACAACAGACTGCATACTGTAGCATCAAATTCGCCATGGGGTTACCTCGCTGAGCGACCTACAGAATATATCTGAACTTAATTATTTTATGTTCAACTACAAATCTTGATCGACCATTGATGGATTTTTGAGAAAAATTATCCTCAGTGTTTTTGTAAAAGCTCAAATTGATGTCAATATCGGAAATCCACATATTAAAGAGAGAGAGAGTCTGCTATGATGGCGGCCTCGCCTGTGATGATGGAGTAGCCCCTTTGTCTTGCCTGATGGATGCTTTGCGTCATGGATGACATCCTTGCAATGATAATGGGTCTTGATAAATGCTGAATGGGAGTGGGAGAAAGGAGAATATTGCAAGCCTGGAAGAAGCAGGGATAAAAGCTTCCATTCCCACCACACTAACCGGTGCTGTACATTTGACAGAAATATCACACGAGACAATAATCTAACTAAGGAAAATCAGACCAGTTTACTTCAGTTATTCTAGTCAGCTTTGTGGTGGTGCCAATACTTATGTTTAAGAAGGGGAAGTCCCATTAAACTAGATATATCTAAGCGTGTTGTTAGATGAACCATGTTGGAGGTCGAGACTGTGTAGTTACAGTGCAAAGGATTATGGGAGAAAATCATTATATCAGGAGATTAGTTATGGTGGTTAGGAATATGGGCAAGGTGGGTGAAATTGGCTCTGCATCCCTGGGAATGGAGAATACGAGGGCTTCCATCCCCCTAACTATGTATGGGAGGAGCTCAGTCATTATCTCTGGTCAATGTTGAAATCTCACATGTTGAGGAACTTGGTTTGGTCACATAATTCTACAAAAATAAAAGTTTCATTTCCAACTAGTTCAAATCGAAGGAGGAGGTTACGTTTATATGCAATAAAAGATTTTTTTTTTTACATATTTGCCATTTCTGGCAATAGCGAGGTAGCACCAAGAACAGAGGACTGAGCTTTAGAAGAAAATCTCCTCACTTGGCCCCCTTCTGTAAAAACCTGGAGAACAATTTTCAGATCCCCACACCCTCCCCTTTTAGTCACCTTCTACACAGGGAATATGAGGGAAGTATTCTTTATCCCTTATCCCCAGGGATAAAAACAGCAAATATGAAGATAAAATAAATTAAATACCAACACTTTGATCTATTTTATATCAAATATACAGAAAGTCACATTACACTTTAAAGTACTATTCTTTACAACAATCTGTACACTACAATTACAGTAAGAAGTGAAAGTAAGAATAACAACTAGTTTCCTGATACTTTAATACCAATGAGATCTTGAGTCACAACTGCAAATAGCAAACACAATGCCGTATGTATGAAAACCAACGTGCTCACATTAACATATTGCAGAACTTTTACACTTAAGACATGAGACATCTGATTTTGAAAAGAAAATCATAATATATGCCGGTCAACCTGACGTGATTACAATTCAGTGGTGAAAAAATCCACTTTCAACAGAAATGCTGAGCCAATAAGATTTAATTCTAAAATGGAATGGTACATACCTAAGTTTGAGAAGAGAAAAGAAATAGACTCCTATTCTGCAAAAAAAGAAAATCCTCTAACTTAAACACAACACATTGCAATTACACAAACTAGCTGATCTCACAGTATGCCTCTAAAAATTACACAATCATTCTAAAAATGGTCAAAACAAGAATTCTGAGTGATAATAAATAAGAAATAAAAGAAGTCATATTGTTTTCAACTCAGCTTGGCAAAAGATACTGTCACTAATATGTAATCCAACACTAAATTTTAAAACAAACTTTTTATCTTCTATGAACCTCAGCAGTGCAGCAGTTAATATTCTGAACCACAAATCTAATGGACCTAAGTTCAAATCCTGGAGAAGGTAGCCGATGCTCAGCCAACCCAGCTGTCTATTTTTACCTTTAAAGCTGGTTGATAAATGGGTACCAAGCATAAGCTTGTGTGTATATGTAAACATGAGGTTAAGGAGTGAGATCAAAAGTCATGCCTAATAATATGCAAACCATAACCATTGAACCAGCCATTAAGAGAGAAAAACTCATCTGACCCATCATTCTGTGCACTGTACAGTGCAGTAACTTTTCTTGTTAAAATCATACGTACATATCTAGGTTCCCGTGGAAAAATACAAGTCAAAGTCTACCCACATGATGCATTTAAAAGGTAATATCCACACAAACAAACAGGCTTAACCTAAAGATACATTTTTTGATACTAGTTTGCCATTTCCTGTACTAGTGAGACGGTGCTAAGAACAGATGAAAACACCTCATTTGCTCACATCCATTCTCTAGCTGAGATCTTAAGTGGACAGCATCAAAACCATAAGAAGTCCCACAGACCTTTCCATGTTTTTTTTTCCTGGCTACTTCATACTCTAAACCTTCTTCAGTCCATCCCTCAATTTCCAATTTGTCTCCCCCTTCTGATACATGTAGCCCCTTTGTCATACTCTCCTCACTTATTCTTTTCATATGTCCAAACTATTTCAGCACATCCCTCCTAGCTCTCTCAACCATCTTATTACCACATATTTCTCTTAATACTTACTTGATCAGCCTTCCTTACACATATATTGTTCTCAAACATTTAATTTCCAACACTACATTCTCATCTACAGACCATACCTTATATCCATACAACATTACTGGCATTGCAATACCTCCCATATAGCAAACTCTCTTGCCACACATTCCTCAACACTAAGAATCTTCGCTCACCTATCCACCTAAGACTTGCCTCCGCTACCATGTTTCCATTCACTACCATGTCCCCTGCTTGGAATCTACAACAGCCCACTTCCTCCTCGTTTTCTCCAATCAAACTCACACCTGCACCTATCCTGTCTCCTGTAGTGCCAAACCTAGCTTTTCTTCATATTTACTCTCCATTTTCTCCCTTCAGAAACTCACTAACTCGATGCAAACTACAGCAGTTTCTTACTTTAATCCTGTGTATGTTAAATGCTTGGGTTAAACATAACAGTCCTTCTAAATGTCTTTTCTTTAACTATATATGATTAGAATCTTTCATTATGAATCCATAAATACAGTGCTCTGGTGCAAATATAAATGGTTTAAGCAAACCCCTCACAATAAAAATAAATGAAAAGAGAAAAATAAATATGTGTATGTGATTGTCATTTGTGTGTTCAAGGAGAGTGAGTTTTACAATCATGTTGCTCCATCTCACAACCCTGAACATAAGTACCATGTCTTTACTCCTATAAGTGTATACACAAATCGTATCCAAGCCAAGTACCCACTTATCAATCACCTGGGCTGGGTGAGGGCCAATAACAGTGTCCAGGATGCAAGCCCATGAAAGTCCAAGCTGACTCAAGGTCATTAATGTTAACCACTTCACCATGAAGTCACGATATGTGGGTGTGTGTGTAACTTATGTCACATTTAGAAAGCAGCCAAATCTAATGGTCTTCTCTGATGCTAATAAGGTTTACATCACATCCATTAATCTCTGTAGTCATGTTTTCATGATCTCTGAAATATCTGTGAAAGACATTACTATGAATATAATACAATATAAATGAACACTCCAAACAAAATAAACAAACGCAAATAATTCGATCATAAAAAAATGGCCAATTAAAAACTTGATGTAATATGACAGCATTCAAAATATATTGATTTCTTGTAATAATTATTTTGGAACATCAATTCCATTCTAAATTCAACATGATCCAGTACGGTTCTGTCATAAACAATGAATAACTAAGGCTGCTGTCAATACTAAAATTTACACTTCATTCCTTCTTATCAAATTAAATCAATTACTGTGATTATGCTTGTTACAGTACGTTACAATAATCTCTAAATTTCAAACAAACTCTATCTTTTGTATATACCATTCCTTGCCTTTAAGGAACCATGGGCAGAATCTTACTCAAAGACTTCAGGTACCAACCATCTTTACACCTCCATGTGTCAAAGAACCACCAGCAATACCTAAACAAACACTACAGAGCACAGCAACTAAGATAAAAGAATGTGAAAATAATAATACAGCTCATGTAATACACTACAGAGCACAGCAAGTTAGTTAAAAGAATATGAGAAGAATAATACAGCTCACGTAATACACTACAGAGCACTGCAAGCAAGATAAAAGAATGTGAGAAGAATAATACAGCTCACGTAATAAATACAAACAAGGAAGACCTTGGACAGTGAAGTACATTTGTCCTGAATAATGTATAACTGAATGGAAAAAAGTGAAACAGAGTAATTTCAAACCAAAGTTTCCAGAACATGTTCCATACTATCTAATGGACTATCAAGCATATGAGCCAGGAGGGGAACATCTGAAATACAGTTGTTTTCTTGCACCTGTACAGACTATCACTCGAACTGAATACACACTGAACCCGAAACATAAATATGAGAAAGGCAGGAAAAGTGATAGCAATAATAAATTACTACAATGCTCCATAAACTCCTCTTCCTTTGAATGATTCCACACTTACCTGATAACGTTTGAGGAAAATACAATGAATTCGCAACCTAGCGTTTAATATAGGAACATGTAACACGCAAAACATATAGGCAGAATACCAAAAGTTCATAATCCCTAGGACCAATTAATGTGGATATGGGAATTTAGAAATAATGTATCATCTATGGGCCACAGACTGTTCTTAATGAATAGTCACTGCTAATTAACATTCTAAATGTTACTGTAAATTATACACAAACAAACGATATTTGTATATATATAAAAAAATTACTGGAAGCTCACACTCAAGCCATTGGTAAACTTGAATGTTCTGGACCACTGATTTTGGGCATTCAAAGATTTATATATATGAATTTACAGCATTTTACCAGTGTATGCATATATCAAAAGATTTATCGTTTTTTTATTACAGATATAAAAGACACTCTCTTTGTACAATATGACCATTTTCAAATGGTTCCAGTTCACATTACATCAGGTATCTAGTTGGCTCAATATAAAACTAAACATTTTTCCTGTCAACTAATGTGGAAGGTATTTTATAACACAGTCTACTCTTTAATTCTTAGGTATGCAAAGCAAAAATTTTGTTGGTCTTATTAGTGTACAAGTGGAGAAGCAATTGTTAAATAGATGGTTCTGCTATAAACATCAATGTGAAATTCTTTTTTACATAATGAACTGACTCAAATGTTAAAGAAAAAAGAAAAAAAAATATGGCACTAAGAGATTCCAATCTTGCTTTGTTACTAAAAACCAATATTGCATATATTCCACCACATATCTAACACGATAAGGGCATTTAAAATTTTATGTACTGTAACTGCTTGGGATCCTATACATCAGACACACAACAGATATTCACTTGTTCACATCTTTCACTCAGGCACACACTCCTAACTTTTGTTTGCCTTAAGATTACTCGAAGTGGAAATACTTAAGATCATTTGCATGTAGCTGATGTCAACATTTTAAGTATCACTCTTCCACAGTTTAATGGTTTTATCATTCTCCAGTGCCCCAGATGCAATGATGTTTTGTGTTGGGTGACAAGCGGTACATAAAACTACATCTGGAAAAGATAAGAAAAATCTTTAAGTACAAAGACAATAAAACTAACAACATAGAAAATAAAAGAAATATCATTACCTTATCTTTCATTACATATAAATCACACTGGTTTTCACGGCATGTCCCTATCCCCCCTGAGACAGTAACTGAATGCTCTACTCAAGACCATCTCACGGATGGACTTAGACATGGGTGATTATTGTTGACTGGTTGGTAAGGTTATTTAATGTATGTATGACTCATGGTGAGGTGCCTGAGGATTGGCGGAATGCGTGCATAGTGCCATTGTACAAAGGCAAAGGGGATAAGAGTGAGTGCTCAAATTACAGAGGTATAAGTTTGTTGAGTATTCCTGGTAAATTATATGGGAGGGTATTGATTGAGAGGGTGAAGGCATGTACAGAGCATCAGATTGGGGAAGAGCAGTGTGGTTTCAGAAGTGGTAGAGGATGTGTGGATCAGGTGTTTGCTTTGAAGAATGTATGTGAGAAATACTTAGAAAAGCAAATGGATTTGTATGTAGCATTTATGGATCTGGAGAAGGCATATGATAGAGTTGATAGAGATGCTCTGTGGAAGGTATTAAGAATATATGGTGTGGGAGGCAAGTTGTTAGAAGCAGTGAAAAGTTTTTATCGAGGATGTAAGGCATGTGTACGTGTAGGAAGAGAGGAAAGTGATTGGTTCTCAGTGAATGTAGGTTTGCGGCAGGGGTGTGTGATGTCTCCATGGTTGTTTAATTTGTTTATGGATGGGGTTGTTAGGGAGGTAAATGCAAGAGTCTTGGAAAGAGGGGCAAGTATGAAGTCTGTTGGGGATGAGAGAGCTTGGGAAGTGAGTCAGTTGTTGTTCACTGATGATACAGCGCTGGTGGCGGATTCATGTGAGAAACTGCAGAAGCTGGTGACGGAGTTTGGTAAAGTGTGTGGAAGAAGAAAGTTAAGAGTAAATGTGAATAAGAGCAAGGTTATTAGGTACAGTAGGGTTGAGGGTCAAGTCAATTGGGAGGTGAGTTTGAATGGAGAAAAACTGGAGGAAGTGAAGTGTTTTAGATATCTGGGAGTGGATCTGTCAGCGGATGGAACCATGGAAGCGGAAGTGGATCATAGGGTGAGGGAGGGGGCGAAAATTTTGGGAGCCTTGAAAAATGTGTGGAAGTCGAGAACATTATCCCGGAAAGCAAAAATGGGTATGTTTGAAGGAATAGTAGTTCCAACAATGTTGTATGGTTGCGAGGCGTGGGCTATGGATAGAGTTGTGCGCAGGAGGATGGATGTGCTGGAAATGAGATGTTTGAGGACAATGTGTGGTGTGAGATGGTTTGATCGAGTAAGTAACGTAAGGGTAAGAGAGATGTGTGGAAATAAAAAGAGCGTGGTTGAGAGAGCAGAAGAGGGTGTTTTGAAATGGTTTGGGCACATGGAGAGAATGAGTGAGGAAAGATTGACCAAGAGGATATATGTGTCGGAGGTGGAGGGAACGAGGAGAAGAGGGAGACCAAATTGGAGGTGGAAAGATGGAGTGAAAAGGATTTTGTGTGATCGGGGCCTGAACATGCAGGAGGGTGAAAGGAGGGCAAGGAATAGAGGGAATTGGAGCGATGTGGTATACAGGGGTTGACGTGCTGTCAGTGGATTGAATCAAGGCATGTGAAGCGTCCGGGGTAAACCAAGGAAAGCTGTGTAGGTATGTATATTTGCGTGTGTGGACGTGTGTATGTACATGTGTATGGGGGGGGTTGGGCCATTTCTTTCGTCTGTTTCCTTGCGCTACCTCACAAACGCGGGAGACAGCGACAAAGTATAAAAAAAAAAAATGCACCTGGTCATGAGAAGAGAAATCATGAGAGGCAAGTATTTGGGGAGCAGCTGAGGGAGTGTGTCAGCAGCTTTGGTGCACGAGACTGGGTATTAGTGATGGGTGATTTAAATGCAAAGGTGAATAATGTGGCAGCTGAGGGTACAATTGGTGTACATGGGGCATTCAGTGGTGAGAATGGAAATGGTGAAGAGTCTGTGGATTTGTGTGCTGAAAAAAGACTGGTGATTGGGAATACCTGGTTTAAAAAGAAATTCACATAAGTATATGTATGTGAGTAGGAGAGATGGTCAACGGGCATTATTACATTATATGTTAACTGACAGGCATATAAAAGAAAGACTTTTGGATGTTAATGTGCTGAGAGGGGCAGCTGGAGGGATGTCCAATCACTATCTTGTGGAGATGAAGGTGAAGGTTTGTAGAGGTTTTCAAAAAAGAAGAGAAAATGCTGGGGAGAAGAGAGTGGTGAGAGTACATGAGCTTGGAAAGGTAACTTGCATGAGGAAGTACCAGGAGAGATTGAGAGTAGAATGGCAAAATGTGAGAACTAATGACGTGAGGGGAGTGGGTGAGGAATGGGATGTATTTAGAGGAGCAGTGATTGAATGTGCAAATGATGCATATGGCATGAGAAAGGTGGGAGGTGGGCAGATTAGAAAGGGTTGTGAGTGGTGGGATGAAGAAGTAAAGTTGTTAGTGAAAGAGAAAAGAGAAGTGTTTGGATGATACAAGAAAGGAGAACAAATGACTGGGAGATTATAAAAGAAAGTGGCAGGAGTTCAAGAGGAAGGTACAAGGGCTGAAAAAGAGGGCAAATGAGAGTTGGGGTGAGAGAGTATCATTAAGCTTTAGGGAGAATAAAAAGATGTTTTAGAAGGAGGTGAATAACGTGCATAAGGTGAGAACAAATGGGAACATCGGTAAAGGGGGCAAGGGGGTAAGCAATTACAGGTAGTGATAAAGTGAGATTGGGAGAGTATTTTGAAGGTTTGTGGAATGTGTTTGATGGTAGAGTGGCAGATGTAGGGTGTTTTGCTTGGGGTGGTGTGCAAAGTGAGAGGGTCAGGGAGAATGGTTTGGTTGAGAAAGATCTGCGGAAGATGAAATCCGGCAAGGCGGCAGGTTTGGATGGTATTGCAGTTGAATTTATTAAGAAAGGGGGTGACTCTGCTGCTGACTGGTTGGTAAGGATTTGCAATGTATGTATGGATTATGGCGAAGTGCCTGAGTATTAGCAAAATGCATGCATAGTGCCACTGTACAAAGGCAAAGGGGATAAAGGTGTGTTCAAATCACAGAATGCATAGGTTTGTTAAGAATTTCAGGGAAATTGTATGGGAGGGGATTGATTGAGAGGGGGAAGGCATGTACAGAGCATTAGATTGGGGAGGAGCAATGTGGTTTCAGAAGTGGTAGAGGATGTGTGGATCAGGTGTTTGCTTTGAAGAATGTGTGAGAAATACTTAGAAAAACAAATGGATTTGTATGTAGCATTTATGGATCTGGAGAAGACATATGATAGGGTTCATAGAAGTGCTATGTGGAAGGTCTTAGGAGTATATGGTGTGCAATGTAAGCTGCTAGAGGCAGTGAAAAGGATTTACCGAGGATGTAAGGCATGTAGGTGTGAGTATGAAGAGAGGAGAGTGATTGGTTCCCAGTGAAGGTCAGTATGCGGCAGGGGTGTGTGATGTCCCCATGGTTGTTTAATTTGTTTATGGATGAGGTAGTTAGGGAGGTATATGCAAGAGTTTTAGAGAGAGGGGCGAGTAAGCAGTCTGTCAGGGATGAGAGGGTCTGGGAAAAGTCAGTTGTTGTTTGCCAATGATACAGCTCTGGTGGCTGATTCAAGGGAGAAACTGCAGAAGTTGGTGACTGAGTTTGATAAAGTGTGTGAAAGGAGAAAGTTGAGAGTAAATGAGAGTAAAAGCAAGGTTATTAGGTTCAGTAGGGTTGAGGGACAAGTTAACTGGGATGCAAGTTTGAATGGAAAAAGCTTGGAGGAAGTGAAGTGTTTTAGACATCTGGGAGTGGACTCAGCAGCAAATGGAACCATGGAAGTGGGAATGAGTCACAGGGGGCGAAGATTTTGGGAGCAATGAAGAATGAGGAAGGAAAGAACATTATCTTGGAGTGAAAAAATGGGTATGTTTGAAGGAATAGTAGTTCCAACAATATCTAATGGTCGTGAGGCATGGGCTATGGATAGGGTTGTACGTAGGAGGGTGGATGTGCTGGAAATGAAATGTTTGAGGACAATATGTGGCGTGAGGTGGTTTGATCAAGTAAGTAATGAAAGGGTTAGCGAGATGTACAGAAATAAAAAGAGTGTGGTTGAGAGAGCAGAAAAAGGTGTGTTGAAATGGTTTTGACATAAGGAGAATGAGTGAGGAAAGGTTGTCAAAGAAGGTATATGTCTCAGAGGTGGAGGGAAGAGAACTAAAGAATATCAAATGAAAGGTAAAAAGGAATATGTTCATGTAATAAAGCTGATTAATAAAACGAGATAATCATGACAGAAATTGAGCAGGATAAAAGAATGGTGTACAGGTATACAAATCCTACATGCCAAGCTGACATACGTCTGATAATAATGATAATGAAAAAAATATATATACAAATGCTCCCCGAACTATGCAACTTTTGACCAGCCACACATACAACTGGGAAACAAATGGGAACTTTAGTGAAGGGCGCAAATGGGGAGGTGATAACAAGTAGTGGTGATGTGGGAAGGAGATGGAGTGAGTATTTTGAAGGTTTGTTGAATGTGTCTGATGATAGAGTCGCAGATATAGGGTGTTTTGGTCGAGGTGGTGTGCAAAGTGAGAGGGTTAGGGAAAACGATTTGGTAAACAGAGAAGAGGTAGTGAAAGCTTTGCGGAAGATGAAAGCCGGCAAGGCAGCAGGCTTGGATGGTATTGCAGTGGAATTTATTAAAAAAGGGGGTGACTGTATTGTTGACTGGTTGGTAAGGTTATTTAATGTATGTATGACTCATGGTGAGGTGCCTGAGGATTGGAGGAATGCATGCATAGTGCCATTGTACAAAGGAAAAGGGGATAAGAGTGAGTGCTCAAATTACAGAGGTATAAGTTTGTTGAGTATTCCTGGTAAATTGTATGGGAGGGTATTGATTGAGAGGGTGAAGGCATGTACAGAGCATCAGATTGGGGAAGAGCAGTGTGGTTTCAGAAGTGGTAGAGGATGTGTGGATCAGGTGTTTGCTTTGAAGAATGTATGTGAGAAATACTTAGAAAAGCAAATGGATTTGTATGTAGCATTTATGGATCTGGAGAAGGCATATGATAGAGTTGATAGAGATGCTCTGTGGAAGGTATTAAGAATATATGGTGTGGGAGGCAAGTTGTTAGAAGCAGTGAAAAGTTTTTATCGAGGATGTAAGGCATGTGTACGTGTAGGAAGAGAGGAAAGTGATTGGTTCTCAGTGAATGTAGGTTTGCGGCAGGGGTGTGTGATGTCTCCATGGTTGTTTAATTTGTTTATGGATGGGGTTGTTAGGGAGGTAAAGGCAAGAGTTTTGGAAAGAGGGGCAAGTATGAAGTCTGTGGGGGATGAGAGAGCTTGGGAAGTGAGTCAGTTGTTGTTCGCTGATGATACAGTGCTGGTGGCTGATTCATGTGAGAAACTGCAGAAGCTGGTGACGGAGTTTGGTAAAGTGTGTGGAAGAAGAAAGTTAAGAGTAAATGTGAATAAGAGCAAGGTCATTAGGTACAGTAGGGTTGAGGGTCAAGTCAATTGGGAGGTGAGTTTGAATGGAGAAAAACTGGAGGAAGTGAAGTGTTTTAGATATCTGGGAGTGGATCTGGCAGCGGATGGAACCATGGAAGCAGAATTGGACCATAGGGTGGGGGAGGGGGCAAAAATTCTGGGAGCCTTGAAGAATGTGTGGAAGTCGAGAACATTATCTCGGAAAGCAAAAATGGGTATGTTTGAAGGAATAGTGGTTCCAACAATGTTGTATGGTTGCGAGGCGTGGGCTATGGATAGAGTTGTGCGCAGGAGGATGGATGTGCTGGAAATGAGATGTCTGAGGACAATGTGTGGTGTGAGGTGGTTTGATCGAGTAAGTAACGTAAGGGTGAGAGAGATGTGTGGAAATAAAAAGAGCGTGGTTGAGAGAGCAGAAGAGGGTGTTTTGAAATGGTTTGGGCACATGGAGAGAATGAGTGAGGAAAGGTTGACCAAGAAGATATATGTGTCGGAGGTGGAGGGAACGAGGAGAAGAGGGAGACCAAATTGGAGGTGGAAAGATGGAGTGAAAAAGATTTTGTGTGATCGGGGCCTGAACTTGCAGGAGGGTGAAAGGAGGGCAAGGAATAGAGTGAATTGGAGCAATGTGGTATACCGGGGTTGACGTGCTGTCAGTGGATTGAATCAAGACATGTGAAGCGTCTGGGGTAAACCATGGAAAGCTGTGTAGGTATGTATATGTGCGTGTGTGGACGTATGTATATACATGTGTATGGGGGGGGGGTTGGGCCATTTCTTTCGTCTGTTTCCTTGCGCTACCTCGCAAACGCGGGAGACAGCGACAAAGTATAAAAAAAAAAAAATAAAATAAAAAAAAAAATATATACAAATCTAAAAATTATGCTTGGTCATACATTCGCCAGTGTTAATGGTTGTGTGTGTATAATAGTGAATGTCAGACAATCCTGACATTGTGTACATTATTCAAGTGAATCTAACCAATTTTTGTGCTGGATTAAACCAGTTTTTAGTAAACCCCAAAGGCGATGATGAGCAAGATGATAAACTCATCACATGTTGATAGATCTGGCAAGAAGCCAAGGAAGTCACTCAGTTTGGAATTAAAAATGAAGGTAATCACCCACTATGATGGAGGAAAAAAGTCAATGTGATTGCATGTGATCTACAGTTGTCCCATTTGAGTCTTCACAATTTTTTGTTAAAAGGACAAAGAAAAATTATGTGAAGCAGTGAAAGGTTTGACAAGCGTGAAGTCTAAAATAATAAAAAAAAAATGACAAGGGCCCATGTACGAAATAGAAATGTTGATGCTGTGGATGGAAGATCAAATTAAAAAACATGTACCACTAAGCTTACTAACAATTCAGGCAAAGGCTGTACGTATTTTTGAGACTTTGATGGAGCGAGCAGGAGAGGATTACATTGAGAACTACATAGCAAGTTCATGGTAGGTTCAATAGATTCAAAAGATAGAGCTTGCACAACATTTGAGTCACAGGTGAAGCAGCAAGTGCTGATGAAGGAACTGCTGAAAGTTCAGTGAAAGTTTAGATGAATCAATCCAAGCAGTAAAGAATTTTAAATATAAGGTAAAAGGAAACTACAGAATCATATAATAAAAGATGGTTAATAAAAAAATGAGATATAATCATGATAGAAGTTGAGTAGGAAAACAGAATGCTGTACAAGTATACAAATTCTACATGCCATGCTGACATGCATCTGACTTATGTCCATTTCAAGATCTGACTGGTCAGTCTGAATGGAACTTGGATGTGTGTCGAGAAGCATCTGTACATATATCATTCCTGGATATAGGGGAGAAAGAATACTTCCTACGTATTCCCTGCAAGTCACAAAAGGCAACTAAAAGGGGTGGGAATTGGGGCTGGAAATCCTCCCTCCATTTATACTTTTCCAAAAGAAGGAACTGATATGGGAGCCAAGTGTAGAGTTTTCCCTCTAAGGTTCAGTCATCTTTTCTTGAATAATACCTTGCTAATGCTATTTCTTGGGTGGCACGGTAGTGACAGGAATGGATGAAGGCAAGAAAGTATGAATATGAACATGAGTATATATGTATGTCTTAAGGATATATATCTTAAGGATACCGAGTCAACATGAACAGGAGAATATATACAAAATCAGACTTCACCGCAGCTGAGGAAACAAAGGAACAGTTGATCTGAGAAATATGGAAATGTTGACCAGAATAGGAAAGTGACCTGTCCCTATAACTGGAAAAGGAAGTCAGGTCAGCTTTCTTAATTTCACTACACTTTAACAGAGATGTCATTAAGTTATTATCAGTTTATACATTCCCTCATTCATGCTTATAGTGCTGTTAACTTTGACCAGAGAGGATTCAATGGTATGCCTTTCTACGACACAGGGTAAACAACTTTTGATTGCCACCAGTGCACTGGATGAGAATAACCTTTATGTTTGAACATTGTGTGTGATTCTAAGGCTGTCCTCAAAGATTATTTATGCTGCTGAAGTATCTGTTTTAAAAATCTATCTATTTGGGCAATATTCACCTTATTATAGACTTTACATAGAACAGAGTAGATACCTGATTTTTCATTAGATGATGGGCTGTTCTTCATTGAGGAATAACACAGAGTGTTTCATATTTGCAAACAACATCAAGCTGTTTCAAAATAATAATATGTGAAAATTCCTTATGACAAGGCAAAACAAAAAGATTTTTGTTGCTGAATTTGTCTTCCTTCTCATTACAATAGTAGGTCTTACTTGCTTTTGGTATGAATTTAGCAATAACCTTTTTAAGTAAGTTTTCTTGCAATACCATAAATATGACAAATTTTTCATTTAAGAATTCTGGATTGCATATTGTTAAGGGCCTGAGATACCATAAACGTAAAATTTTTGACAAAATTGTGATGGTTCAAGAAATGATGAATGAACTCACCAACTTGGTTAGGTTTCTCGTAAACTTTGAACCTACGGCCCCTATCTGATCTTACTATCAAGGTGTCTAAAAAAGAACAATGAATTATTGACTTCCTCTTCCATGGTTTTGGAGGATATGTTGGCTCTCCACTAGCTGCTCAAGTGCAAAAATCTGATCTGCAAACCCTCTTCCCTTTCTGAACCCACCTTGCTCTACACCTACTGGGAGTTCATTAGTCCTTTTAATCCTTTCTATGCAGTACCCGGCACAACACTACACTCTCTATGGGAAGGTACAATACATGAAAAAAATTAGGGTTTGAATTTTGGAAAAATAAACTTTCATCCCTAAAGGAATTCAAGCAGTAAATGTACGTTTTATGGTATGGAGACCCTAGCCACAGCCTTTTCCCAAGTTATTTGAATTCTAAGGTGTGCTTTAAGGGTAAGAGGAGAAGCCTAAAGTCAAAAGCAACTGTAATCAACACTGAGAAAAACTCTCCTTAAGTTACAGTTACCCATACAGCACAAAATCTTATCCTATGGGGACCTTAGCTGGATTTGTAAGGACTGGCTCTTTCCACAGCCAACTAAACTGAAAGGCACACTTTATCCATATGGAGAGAGGCATCATGTCAAGTAAAAACAAGTTTCACTGGGAAAGAATCCCATTGTCTCAGTTACCCATATAAAATGATGGGGAATGTCAAAACCTTGGTGTATGTCTTACATCAATCCTAGTCTCCCAGTTACTCACATTATGTGATGGTTGAAGGCATAGACCTCGTCTACGTCCTACATCAATTTGCTGTTAACTTGTGACAGATTATGGGGCACTTTCAATTTCATTAAAGGATGTCTAAATTCCTTAAAGGGAAACTGTAATGTTTCGGCCTTAGTACAAATAAAAAGAAAAAACTTTTTAGTGTATGTCATAACTGATAAAAGATAATCAAAATTAAAAAAATACATAAAAAATATGCAAGAAAAAAATCTGAGACTTACCAGAATGTCCTTCTAGTTTCTGAACTATTTCTTTGGTCTGAAGGTTCCAAATGTAGATAAAGTTGTCTTCAGACCCCGAAACGATCCACTGAAGTAAAACATGACAATACATTAACAACATAATCAATCTAAATTCACCACGAATTATGTGAAGTTCATATCCATCTGAAGATATAGTTAATACAGTTCAGCAAAACTGGTTTGGTAACAGCCAAACATTTTACAAAGCATTCATCTATAGTCCATATTAACAACTCTCATGAGATACTGTGACAAAAAACATGATATAAAGAAAAATCACTTCAACAAAGAAGAGGCCTCATAGTGACAAGTGCACCTATGATGAGATTTTGGCATGTGGCAGGGTTAAGTTTAATACATTCAGGCTGTTTAACAACACTGCTATTCTCTGCCACCAAATATATTTCACAGCTGTCAATCTTTTTGTCATATGAAACTTTTTAACCACTCGTCTAAGTTTCTTTTACACCTTTCCATGCTTAGCACTTGCAATTATTTCCAAACTCATTTGACACAGCATGAAAGAAACTTGTTCGGCTGTTTTCCTTGATTTTTGTGTTTGACATGAAGAGTGTGGCATGCGGAAGGAGGAATTTGGGTGCATGAAAAAGGGTAGTGAGGGTGGGATGGGGAAGTTAAATTCCTTGCATCAAAGAAAAGAGAGGTGCATGGATGGTAACTGAAGGGAAGCAGCAAAAGTAGCTGGGAAGAGTAATATATAATTGGCATGAGTTAACAAGAAACACAAGAGATGAAAAAGACGGCAAATGAGAGATGGGGGTGAAAGAGTATCAATGAACTTCCAAGACAAAATGGAAATGTCTTAGGAGGTAAACAAAATTAGGAAAATGCAAACAAATGGAAACAACAATGAGGGTAGCACATGTGGGAAGTAGGAGATAGTTTTTTTTTTATTTCCTCCAAAATTCATACTTTCTCTTGTCTTTTCTGTTTCCCTTACATAACCTAATCTATATTTAAATTTAAGACTGATCTTGATGTGGACTTTTGTCAATGACTGGAGCCTCCATACGAAAAAGTGAGATTACTCTAAAGGATTATTTAATGTGACAGAGAAATGGATGTGGTGTTATGCATGATGTGGCACGTGGAATGAAAGTCCTGGTAAAACATACAGAGAAAAGAGAAAATATAAAAAGCCTTCTGAAAAATAAACTGGCACAGTCGCAGGAGTTGATGGGATTACAGCTGAGTTTCTCAAGAGAGGGAGGGTGACAGTGATTGGTTTATCAGATTGATCAATGTTTGTAAGGCCAAAAGTGAGGTGCATATGGACTGACAGAATGCCTGTATAGTACCCTTATATAAAGGCAAGGGTACAAAAGTGATGCTCAGATCCCAAAGGTACTTCTCTAAAGTATTCTTGTCGAAGTGTACGAGAAAGTAGTGACCAAGAGGGAGGTAAAACACTCCACTTACTCTAAATTTCTCCATTCAAACTAGCAACCTGTCCATCTGCTCAACTAAGTCTAATAACCTTGCCTTTACTCACATTTACTCTCAACTTTGTCCCATCAAACATGCTCCCAAACTCAGACACCAGCTTCTGAAGTTTCTCTCATATCTGCCACTAGAGCTTTGTCATCAGCAAACAAATGACTCGCTTCCCAAATCCCCTTGGCCACTACAGACTGCATACTCTCCTCTCTCTTCAAGGACCTTACACTTATCTCCCTTATCACCTCATCCATAAACAAACTATACAGCTGTGGTAATATCACACATCCCTGCCCCAGATCAACCTTCACCTAGAACCACTCACTCTCCTTTCTATCTATTCACACTAACACAATTTATACTCTTAAAAACTTTTCATTACTTACAGTAGCTTTCCTCTCACACAATATGAGTATATGAGGAAGATCTTCAGCAAGGCATCTCTATCCACCCTACCATTTGCTTTCTCCAAATCAATAAATACCACATAGAAATCCTTCTCTTTCTTTAAGTATTTCACACACACATTCTAATCACTTACTCCACACATCTTTTAACAATCTTGAAACCACACTGTTCCTCCTCAATCTGATGCTCTGTACATACCTTCACCCATACAAATTTCTAGGAACTCTCACCAAACTTGTGCTTGCTCTTTTGTTTTGTCTGTTTAAAAACCAGAACTTTTCCTTCTCTTTCAAACCATATGTTGGTACATTCCATCCCTAAGAAAGGTGACCATTCAACCGTTCTAAACCCCCTAACTATCGTCCTGTTGCTTTGACACTACCACTTCCAAAGTATTTGAATCCCTTCTCAACTCCTACATCCTCAGGCATCTTGAATCTCACATTCTTCTCTATGATCACTAGTATGGCTTCCATAAAACAAGATGAACTGGCGATATTCTATATCATCTTACCTATGTCTGGTCATCATCCCTGATAGATTTTGAGAAGTCATATGTAATTCCCCTTGACATAACCAAAGCTTTTTATAGGGTGTGACACTGAGTTAATATCAACAAGCTTCCCTTCTTTACTTTGCTCTTTCATTTCGAGCTTCCTCTCTTGCCGTTCTATTTCTGTGGTTGTTGATAGATCAACCTCTCCTCCTTACTCCATCAGCAGCTGTGTCCCTCAAGGTTCTGTCATCACCAACGCTCTTTCTCAACATCATCATATCTTCCACAAATAACCAAATGACATACATATTCTGATGACTTAACACTGCATTCCTCCACATTCTGCTCCTTCTCTCTCCGATCTGCATCTCGACTCGACACAACTTTCTCAGTAAACTCAGACTAGGAGAGGATATCTGGTCCAGTTTAATGCCTACAAGACCCAGTTTTTGCCCATCTCTCTCAAAAATTCCTCAACTTTCTTTCCTTTGATGTTTCTGTAATTCCATCCCTATTTAATGAAAATTCTCAGTACTACTGTTCCATCCACTCTTTTTGGGAAACCTTACATTACAGAAATAGCTAAGTATGCCTTTAAGAAACTGGGGAGTCCTGTTTAGATATCGAAATCTCAAAACAACAACATAGTTACTTCATTTTTTAAGATTTTCAACTGTAACATAATCCACAACAGCTGCCTTGCCATATTTCATCTTAGCAAGGCTTTCACCACCTCTTCTCTTCTCTCTTCAAACCACTTTCCATGACTCTCTCACTTTATGTACCTTCCTATCCTAAACACCCTGTAACTGCCACAATATCATCAAACAAATTTCACAATCCTTCAAAATACTCACTTCATCTCATCTCTTCACTACCAGTTACCATTTCTCCATAAGCTCCTTTCAATAATTTGTTCTCTTGTTTTTCTCATGCTATTAACCTCTCTCTAAAACATTTTATTCTCCCTAAAGTTTACTGGTATTCGCTCATCCCAATTCACTATTGCCTTTTTTCAATCACTGCACCTTCCTCTCAACCTCATGCCACTGTCTTGTACATCTCCCAATCATTTGCATTCTCACCCTGAAATAACCACCAATACACTTCTTTCTTTTACTAGCAACTTTACTTCATTATTCCATCAGACTACCATTTCTCACCAGCCCACTTCCCATATGCCACACAATTCTCTTGCATATGCCAGAACTACTTCCCTAAATAACTCCCATTCTACATCCACTCTCCTTGCTTCTTTCACTGTCACTTTTTGCCATTCTACACACAATCTCTCCTGGTATTTTTTTCACATCTCTTTTCCACATTCACTTCCTCTAACCTCCCTCTTTTCACTCATTTCACTTCCTCTTTTCCAAAACCTTCTCTAGGCTTCAATAATTCAAGTAAAAAAAATAATAACTATAACAATATCAACAAACGGCTGCAACTTCAATTCTCTACAAACTGTTAGCAGGTCAGTATTTTCCTACTCTTAAATACAAAACTAGAGAAGAAAAGATATTAGGTAACCATTAACATGCTTCACATTAATCTATCTCTCAACAAGATGCATAAACTGGGTTATTCAGCATGCCACTTTTCTGAACTTCTGCATGCACATGATATGACAATTTGCATACACAAGCAGGGTATATATGTTTCCTATAGTTAAAAACATATGGGTAAGCACTTCATAGCTTGGAACTGTCAGTCCCCATGAAACTTTTCCCCTATGATAAAAACTATTTGCCAATCAACACTTACCTTTCCTCCCGTTACTGAAAAATTGGCGAAAATGCAGTACTTTTCATTTTTGTGTCCTGTATACGTTTTAAGGCATTTGCCTTTACTGTAGTCCCATAGCTTTAAGGTGTTGTCTAGTGTGGCAGCTAGGATGTATTTGCCGTTTGGAGAGAATTTAACAAAAGAAACTGGTGGATTATCATCATCGATGAGTGTTTTGAGACATTGGCCAGAAGTGGTATCCCAGATACGACTGAAATAAAAGGGAATTATATTAATCACAGAGTATATACCTAACAACTCTCTTGTAACATCATATGGCAAATCATGACGGTGATCAACACCAAGTGTATTTAAGGGTAAAGAAATCTGCTGTAAGTTGGATGACCTGGTTTTGAGACTGAGAACATTACTTATCACCATAACAATACTTGTAATATATATATTTGAATAAGTTGCTAGAAGCAGTGAAAAGTTTTTATCGAAGATGTAAGGCATGTGTATGAGAAGGAAGAGATGAAAGTGACTGGTTCTCAGTGAATGTCGGTTTGTGGCAGGGGTGCGTGATGTCTCCATGGTTGTTTAATTTGTTTATGGATGGGGTGGTTAGGGAGGCGAATGCACGAGTTTTGGAGAGAGGGACAAGTATGCAGTCTGTTGTGGATGAGAGGGCTTGGGAAGTGAGTCAGTTGTTGTTCGCTGGTGATACAGCGCTGGTGGCTGATTCGGGTGAGAAACTGCAGAAGGTGGTGACTGAGTTTGGTAAAGTGTGTGAAAGAAGAAATCTGAGAGTAAATGTGAATAAAAGCAAGGTTATTAGGTACAGTAGGGTTGAGGGACAAGTCAATTGGGAGGTAAGTTTGAATGAAGAAAAACTGGAGGAAGTGAAGTGTTTTAGATATCTGGGAGTGGATGTGGCAGCGGATGGAACCATGGAAGCGGAAGCAAGTAACTGGATGGGGGAGGGGGCAAAGGTTCTGGGAGTGTTGAAAAAGGTGTGGAAGGCAAGAAAGCTATCTCAGAAAGCAAAAATGGGTATGTTTGAAGGAATAGTGGTTACAACAATGTTGTATGGTTGTGAGGCATGGGTTATAGATAGAGCTGTGCGGAGGGTGGATGTGTTGGAAATGAGATGTTTGAGGACAATATGTGGTGTGAGGTGGTTTGATCAAGTAAGTAATGAAAGGGTAAGAGAGATGTGTGGTAATAAAAAGAGTGTGGTAAAAGGAGCAGAAGGGGGTGTTTTGAAATGGTCTGGTCACAAATGAGAGAATGAGTGAGGAAAGATTGACAAAGAGGATATATGTGTCAGAGGTGGAGGGAACGAGAAGTGGGAGACCAAATTGGAGGTGGAAAGATGGAGTGAAAAAGATTTTGAGCGATTGGGGCCTGAACATGCAGAAGGGTGAAAGGCGTGCAAGGAATAGAGTGAATTGGAATGATGTGGTATACCTGGGTCGAAGTGCTGTCAATGGCTTGAACCAGGGCAAGTGAAGTGTCTGGGGTAAATTATAGAAAGTTTTCTGGGGCCTGGATGTGGAAAGGGAGCTGTGGTGCATTATACATGACAGCTAGAGACTGTGTGAACAAATGTGGCCTTTGTTGTCTTTTCCCAGCGCTACTTTGCACACATGTCATTTCATGTGTGGTGGGGTGATGATGGGAATGAATAAAGGCAACAAGTATGAATCATGTAAATGTGTATATATATATTTTTTTTTTTTTATACTTTGTCGCTGTCTCCCGCGTTTGCGAGGTAGCGCAAGGAAACAGACGAAAGAAATGGCCCAACCCACCCCCATACACATGTATATACATACGTCCACACACGCAAATATACATACCTACACAGCTTTCCATGGTTTACCCCAGACGCTTCACATGCCTTGATTCAATCCACTGACAGCACGTCAACCCCGGTATACCACATCGCTCCAATTCACTCTATTCCTTGCCCTCCTTTCACCCTCCTGCATGTTCAGGCCCCGATCACACAAAATCTTTTTCACTCCATCTTTCCACCTCCAATTTGGTCTCCCTCTTCTCCTCGTTCCCTCCACCTCCGACACATATATCCTCTTGGTCAATCTTTCCTCACTCATTCTCTCCATGTGCCCAAACCACTTCAAAACACCCTCTTCTGCTCTCTCAACCACGCTCTTTTTATTTCCACACATCTCTCTTACCCTTACGTTACTCACTCGATCAAACCACCTCACACCATACATTGTCCTCAAACATCTCATTTCCAGCACATCCATCCTCCTGCGCACAACTCTATCCATAGCCCACGCCTCGCAACCATACAACATTGTTGGAACTACTATTCCTTCAAACATACCCATTTTTGCTTTCCGAGATAATGTTCTCGACTTCCACACATTCTTCAAGGCCCCCAGAATTTTCGCCCCCTCCCCCACCCTATGATCCACTTCCGCTTCCATGGTTCCATCCGCTGCCAGATCCACTCCCAGATATCTAAAACACTTCACTTCCTCCAGTTTTTCTCCATTCAAACTCACCTCCCAATTGACTTGACCCTCAACCCTACTGTACCTAATAACCTTGCTCTTATTCACATTCACTCTTAACTTTCTTCTTCACACACTTTACCAAACTCAGTCACCAGCTTCTGCAGTTTCTCACATGAATCAGCCACCAGCGCTGTATCATCAGCGAACAACAACTGACTCACTTCCCAAGCTCTCTCATCCCCAACAGACTTCATACTTGCCCCTCTTTCCAAAACTCTTGCATTTACCTCCCTAACAACCCCATCCATAAACAAATTAAACAACCATGGAGACATCACACACCCCTGCCGCAAACCTACATTCACTGAGAACCAATCACTTTCCTCTCTTCCTACACATACACATGCCTTACATCCTCGATAAAAACTTTTCACTGCTTCTAACAACTTTCCTCCCACACCATATATTCTTAATACCTTCCACAGAGCATCTCTATCAACTCTATCATATGCCTTCTCCAGATCCATAAATGCTACATACAAATCCATTTGCTTTTCTAAGTATTTCTCACATACATTCTTCAAAGCAAACACCTGATCCACACATCCTCTACCACTTCTGAAACCACACTGCTCTTCCCCAATCTGATGCTCTGTACATGCCTTCACCCTCTCAATCAATACCCTCCCATATAATTTACCAGGAATACTCAACAAACTTATACCTCTGTAATTTGAGCACTCACTCTTATCCCCTTTGCCTTTGTACAATGGCACTATGCACGCATTCCGCCAATCCTCAGGCACCTCACCATGAGTCATACATACATTAAATAACCTTACCAACCAGTCAACAATACAGTCACCCCCTTTTTTAATAAATTCCACTGCAATACCATCCAAACCTGCTGCCTTGCCGGCTTTCATCTTCCGCAAAGCTTTCACTACCTCTTCTCTGTTTACCAAATCATTTTCCCTAACCCTCTCACTTTGCACACCACCTCGACCAAAACACCCTATATCTGCCACTCTATCATCAAACACATTCAACAAACCTTCAAAATACTCACTCCATCTCCTTCTCACATCACCACTACTTGTTATCACCTCCCCATTTGCGCCCTTCGCTGAAGTTCCCATTTGCTCCCTTGTCTTACGCACTTTATTTACCTCCTTCCAAAACATCTTTTTATTCTCCCTAAAATTTAATGATACTCTCTCACCTCAACTCTCATTTGCCCTTTTTTTCACCTCTTGCACCTTTCTCTTGACCTCCTGTCTCTTTCTTTTATACATCTCCCACTCAATTGCATTTTTTCCCTGCAAAAATCGTCCAAATGCCTCTCTCTTCTCTTTCACTAATACTCTTACTTCTTCATCCCACCACTCACTACCCTTTCTAATCAACCCACCTCCCACTCTTCTCATGCCACAAGCATCTTTTGTGCAATCCATCACTGATTCCCTAAATACATCCCATTCCTCCCCCACTCCCCTTGCTTCCATTGTTCTCACCTTTTTCCATTCTGTACTCAGTCTCTCCTGGTACTTCCTCACACAGGTCTCCTTCTCAAGCTCACTTACTCTCACCACCCTCTTCACCCCAACATTCACTCTTCTTTTCTGAAAACCCATACAAATCTTCACCTTAGCCTCCACAAGATAATGATCAGACATCCCTCTAGTTGCACCTCTCAGCACATTAACATCCAAAAGTCTCTCTTTCGCACGCCTGTCAATTAACACGTAATCCAATAACGCTCTCTGGCCATCTCTCCTACTTACATAAGTATACTTATGTATATCTCGCTTTTTAAACCAGGTATTCCCAATCATCAGTCCTTTTTCAGCACATAAATCTACAAGCTCTTCACCATTTCCATTTACAACACTGAACACCCCATGTATACCAATTATTCCCTCAACTGCCACATTACTCACCTTTGCATTCAAATCACCCATCACTATAACCCGGTCTCATGCATCAAAACCACTAACACACTCATTCAGCTGCTCCCAAAACACTTGCCTCTCTTGATCTTTCTTCTCATGCCCAGGTGCATTTTTTTTTTTTTTTTCTTATACTTTGTCGCTGTCTCCCGCGTTTGCGAGGTAGCGCAAGGAAACAGACGAAAGAAATGGCCCAACCCCCCCCCATACACATGTACATACACACGTCCACACACGCAAATATACATACCTACACAGCTTTCCATGGTTTACCCCAGACGCTTCACATGCCTTGATTCAATCCACTGACAGCACGTCAACCCCTGTATACCACATCGCTCCAATTCACTCTATTCCTTGCCCTCCTTTCACCCTCCTGCATGTTCAGGCCCCGATCACACAAAATCTTTTTCACTCCATCTTTCCACCTCCAATTTGGTCTCCCTCTTCTCCTCGTTCCCTCCACCTCCGACACATATATCCTCTTGGTCAATCTTTCCTCACTCATTCTCTCCATGTGCCCAAACCATTTCAAAACACCCTCTTCTGCTCTCTCAACCACGCTCTTTCTATTTCCACACAAGTTTTTATCGAGGATGTAAGGCATGTGTACGTGTAGGAAGAGAGGAAAGTGATTGGTTCTCAGTGAATGTAGGTTTGCGGCAGGGGTGTGTGATGTCTCCATGGTTGTTTAATTTGTTTATGGATGGGGTTGTTAGGGAGGTAAATGCAAGAGTCCTGGAAAGAGGGGCAAGTATGAAGTCTGTGGGGGATGAGAGAGCTTGGGAAGTGAGTCAGTTGTTGTTCGCTGATGATACAGCGCTGGTGGCTGATTCATGTGAGAAACTGCAGAAGCTGGTGACTGAGTTTGGTAAAGTGTGTGGAAGAAGAAAGTTAAGAGTAAATGTGAATAAGAGCAAGGTTATTAGGTACAGTAGGGTTGAGGGTCAAGTCAATTGGGAGGTGAGTGTGAATGGAGAAAAACTGGAGGAAGTGAAGTGTTTTAGATATCTGGGAGTGGATCTGTCAGCGGATGGAACCATGGAAGCGGAAGTGGATCATAGGGTGGGGGAGGGGGCGAAAATTTTGGGAGCCTTGAAAAATGTGTGGAAGTCGAGAACATTATCTCGGAAAGCAAAAATGGGTATGTTTGAAGGAATAGTGGTTCCAACAATGCTGTATGGTTGCGAGGCGTGGGCTATGGATAGAGTTGTGCGCAGGAGGATGGATGTGCTGGAAATGTGATGTTTGAGGACAATGTGTGGTGTGAGGTGGTTTGATCGAGTAAGTAACGTAAGGGTAAGAGAGCCCAGGTGCATATGCACCAATAATCACCCACCTCTCTCCATCAACTTTCAGTTTTACCCATATTAATCGAGAATTTACTTTCTTACACTCTATCACATACTCCCACAACTCCTGTTTCAGCAGTATTGCTACTCCTTCCCTTGCTCTTGTCCTCTCACTAACCCCTGACTTTACTCCCCAGACATTCCCAAACCACTCTTCCCCTTTACCCTTGAGCTTCGTTTCACTCAGAGCCAAAACATCCAGGTTCCTTTCCTCAAACATACTACCTATCTCTCCTTTTTTCACATCTTGGTTACATCCACACACATTTAGGCACCCCACTCTGAGCCTTCGAGGAGGATGAGCACTCCCCGCGTGACTCCTTCTTCTGTTTCCCATTTTAGAAAGTTAATACAAGGAGGGGAGGATTTCTGGCCCCCCGCTCCCGTCCCCTCTAGTCGCTTTCTACGACACACGAGGAATACGTGGGAAGTATTCTTTCACCCCTATCCCCAGGGATAATATACATATATATATACATATACACACACATACACATACATACGCACATATACACACACACACACATACATATATATACATATGAAAAATGTAAGAAACAATTTAGAAAACTGAAACTTCTAGCTTGAAATGAATGAAAAAAAATGAATGTCACATAATGGTTCAACCTCTGGCTATGGAAAAAAGGAAATGTATAATTTATTTACACAAACGTCAATAGCAGTTCTCATCAATTTAACCACTGTATCAATAAGCTTCAATGTCTAAGCTACATTTTTTCTCCAATTTCACTATTTTCCTTCACATTTTCAATTGTGTCTGAAGGTTCTACTTCAAGAGTGATTGTTTTTCCAGTAAGGGTCTTCACATCTTGGTTACATCCACACACATTTGGGCACCCCACTCTGAGCCTTCGAGGAGGATGCTTTACTTGTATATGCATATATTACTTGACGTAACCATATCCATGGATATCTTATCCATGGCGTTTTGAAAGACAGTGAAAGATTCTGACGACGACCAGTGTCAAAGTGTCAAAGTGTATATATGTCATATATAAAAAGATGTTCTGGAAGGAGGTAAATAAAGTGCGTAAGACAAGGGAACAAATGGGAACTTCAGTGAAGGGCGCAAATGGGGAGGTGATAACAAGTAGTGGTGATGTGAGAAGGAGATGGAGTGAGTATTTTGAAGGTTTGTTGAATGTGTTTGATGATAGAGTGGCAGATATAGGGTGTTTTGGTCGAGGTGGTGTGCAAAGTGAGAGGGTTAGGGAAAATGATTTGGTAAACAGAGGAGAGGTAGTGAAAGCTTTGCGGAAGATGAAAGCCGGCAAGGCAGCAGGTTTGGATGGTATTGCAGTGGAATTTATTAAAAAAGGGGGTGACTGTATTGTTGACTGGTTGGTAAGGTTATTTAATGTATGTATGACTCATGGTGAGGTGCCTGAGGATTGGCGGAATGCGTGCATAGTGCCATTGTACAAAGGCAAAGGGGATAAGAGCGAGTGCTCAAATTACAGAGGTATAAGTTTGTTGAGTATTCCTGGTAAATTATATGGGAGGGTATTGATTGAGAGGGTGAAGGCATGTACAGAGCATCAGATTGGGGAAGAGCAGTGTGGTTTCAGAAGTGGTAGAGGATGTGTGGATCAGGTGTTTGCTTTGAAGAATGTATGTGAGAAATACTTAGAAAAGCAAATGGATTTGTATGTAGCATTTATGGATCTGGAGAAGGCATATGATAGAGTTGACAGAGATGCTCTGTGGAAGGTATTAAGAATATATGGTGTGGGAGGAAAGTTGTTAGAAGCAGTGAAAAGTTTTTATCGAGGATGTAAGGCATGTGTACGTGTAGGAAGAGAGGAAAGTGATTGGTTCTCAGTGAATGTAGGTTTGCGGCAGGGGTGTGTGATGTCTCCATGGTTGTTTAATTTGTTTATGGATGGGGTTGTTAGGGAGGTAAATGCAAGAGTTTTGGAAAGAGGGGCAAGTATGAAGTCTGTTGGGGATGAGAGAGCTTGGGAAGTGAGTCAGTTGTTGTTCGCTGATGATACAGCGCTGGTGGCTGATTCATGTGAGAAACTGCAGAAGCTGGTGACTGAGTTTGGTAAAGTGTGTGGAAGAAGAAAGTTAAGAGTAAATGTGAATAAGAGCAAGGTTATTAGGTACAGTAGGGTTGAGGGTCAAGTCAATTGGGAGGTGAGTTTGAATGGAGAAAAACTGGAGGAAGTGAAGTGTTTTAGATATCTGGGAGTGGATCTGGCAGCGGATGGAACCATGGAAGCGGAAGTGGATCATAGGGTGGGGGAGGGGGCGAAAATTCTGGGGGCCTTGAAGAATGTGTGGAAGTCGAGAACATTATCTCGGAAAGCAAAAATGGGTATGTTTGAAGGAATAGTGGTTCCAACAATGTTGTATGGTTGCGAGGCGTGGGCTATGGATAGAGTTGTGCGCAGGAGTATGGATGTGCTGGAAATGAGATGTTTGAGGACAATGTGTGGTGTGAGGTGGTTTGATCGAGTGAGTAACGTAAGGGTAAGAGAGATGTGTGGAAATAAAAAGAGCGTGGTTGAGAGAGCAGAAGAGGGTGTTTTGAAGTGGTTTGGGCACATGGAGAGAATGAGTGAGGAAAGATTGACCAAGAGGATATATGTGTCGGAGGTGGAGGGAACGAGGAGAAGAGGGAGACCAAATTGGAGGTGGAAAGATGGAGTGAAAAAGATTTTGTGTGATCGGGGCCTGAACATGCAGGAGGGTGAAAGGAGGGCAAGGAATAGAGTGAATTGGAGCGATGTGGTATACCGGGGTTGACGTGCTGTCAGTGGATTGAATCAAGGCATGTGAAGCGTCTGGGGTAAACCATGGAAAGCTGTGTAGGTATGTATATTTGCGTGTGTGGACGTATGTATATACATGTGTATGGGGGGGGGGTTGGGCCATTTCTTTCGTCTCTTTCCTTGCGCTACCTCGCAAACGCGGGAGACAGCGACAAAGTATAAAAAAAAAAAAAAAAAAAATATATATATATATATATATATATATGTCAGTATATGTATATATGTGTATATGTTGAAATGTATATGTGCACGTGTGGACGTGTATGTATATACCTGTGAATGTGGGTGGGTTGGGCCATTCTTTCGTCTGTTTCCTTGCACTACCTCACTAACACGGGAGACAGTGACAAAGTATAATAAGAAATAAAAAATATGGAGTAATCAGTGTAATGAATGGAAATGGTGAAGACCTTGTGGAGTTGTGTGATGAAAAAAGACTGATTGGGAATATCTGGCTTAAAAGGAGAGATATACACAATTATAGGTATGCGAGTAAGAGATGGTCAACGGGCATTAAAAGAATGCATATCAATTGACAGGCACTTAAAAGAGATTTTTGGATGTAAATGTGCAGAGAGGGACAGCCAGTGGGAAGTATGATCACTACCTTGTGAAGGCATGTTTTGTAAAAATTTGTAGATATTTTCAAAAATGAGGAGACAATGTCGGGTAGAAAAGAGTGCTTAGAGTAAGTGAGCTTGGAAAGGAGACTTGTGTGAAGAAGTACAAGGACAGATTGAGTGTAGAATGGCAAAAGATAAGAGCAAATGAAGTAGGGAGAGTAGGTGAGTAATGGTAGGTATTTAGGGAGGCACTGATGGCAAGTGCAAGAGATGCATGTGGCATGAGAAAGAGGTGGGCAGATCAAAAAGGGTAATGAGAGGTGGAATGAAGAAGTAAAGTTGCTAATGAAGGAGAAAAGAGAGGCATTCAGTACTTACAAGGAGTGAAATGACTGGAGATGTATAAGAGAAAGCAGCAGGAGGTTAAGAAAAAGGGGCAGGGGTTGATAAAGAGGGCAAATGAGAGGTGGGGTGAAAGAGTATCATTAAACTTCAGTGAGAATAAAAAGATGTTTTGGAAGAGGTAAATAATGGGCAAAAGACTAGAGATCAAATGGGGACATTGGTGAAGGGAGCAAAAGGGGAAGTGATAACAGATAGTGATGGAATGAGAAGAAGGATTGAAGTATTTTGAAGGATTGTCAAGTGTGTTTGTTGATAAGGTGGCAGATGTAGGGTGTTTGGATTGGGGTGGTATGTGAAGTAAGAGGGTCATGGAGAGTGGTTTGGTGAAAAAAAAAAAAAAGAGGCAGTGAAAGCCTTGCAGAAGATGAAATCTGGCAAGGCAGTGGGACTGGATCATATTTCGCAGTTGAATGTATTAAGAAAGGGGATGACTGTGTTGCTGATGGGTCAGCAAGGATATTAAGTTTATGTATGGATCTTGGTGAAGTGCCTGAGGACTGGAGGAATGCAAGTATAGTGCCACTGTATAAAGGCAAAGAGGATAAAGGTGAAAGTTCAAACTACACAGGAATAAGTTTATTGAGTATACCTGGAAAATCATATGGGAGGGTAGTGATTGAGGGAGTGAGAGCATGTACAGGGCATCAGATTGGGGAGGAGCAGTGTTGTTTCAGAAGTGGTAGATGTGTGGATCAGGTGTTTGCTTTGAAGAATGTGTGTGAGACATACTTAGAAAAACAGATGGATTTGTCTACGGAATCTATGGAGCTGGAGAAGGTATATGATAAGGCTGAAAGAGATGCTCTGTGGAAGGTTTTAAGAGTATATGGTATGGGAGATAAGCTGCTAGAAGCAGTGAAAAGTTTTTACCAAGGATGTAAGGCATGTGTACAAGTAGGAAGAGAGGAGAGTAACTGGTTCACAATGATCAGTCTGCGGCACTGGAGTGTGATGTCACTATGGTTACTGTCTCCCAGTATTGTAATGAAGCTAATAAGAAAGGAATTAGAATGTCATGATTTATACACAGAAAATATACATACAACAGAAAGGATGTGATATTGCCACTATACCAGTCTAGTTAGTCCACACTTCAAATATGCAGTAAAGTTTTGGGCCCCCCCACTTAAGCGTAGATAATCATAAATTGGAAGCAGTGCAGTGAGGAGCAACTAAATTGACTCCTCCCTTGCATAACAAACCACACGAGAAAGAGAGTGCCAGAATTAAATTTGTTCTCCCTAAGCAAGAGGCATTTCCGAGATAATACAATGTTTTAAGATATTTAAAGGATTCAGTGATGTCAATATTGAAAATTTCTTGACAGTAGTGCCAGGATTACCAATGAGAGGATGTGGACTAAAACTTAAGAGGTCATCAAGCTAATCTAAGCAGTAAGAAATATTTCTTTACCAATGACATCACTGATACGAGGAATAAGCTCCCTGAAAATGTTGTTCATAGCAACGTCCTTTACATTTTCAAAATTGGGATTGATCATCACCTGTCACTCTCTGTTAATGAATAATTCATTTAATCAATCAACACTTGTTAGTGGTATGTCATACTATCATCTGAACCACTGATCTCTCCCTGTCCAAGCTGTAACATACCAACGTTGATTAACCCAAGTCACCTGCTTTGAAAGAATATAGGTAAGGTAAATCTTGAGGCTGGAGCTCAAGTTTACCCTTGCTTTTTTTTTTTTTTTATTATACTTTGTCGCTGTCTCCCGCGTTTGCGAGGTAGCGCAAGGAAACAGACGAAAGAAATGGCCCAACCCCCCCCATACACATGTATATACATACGTCCACACACGCAAATATACATACCTACACAGCTTTCCATGGTTTACCCCAGACGCTTCACATGCCTTGATTCCATCCACTGACAGCACGTCAACCCCGGTATACCACATCGCTCCAATTCACTCTATTCCTTGCCCTCCTTTCACCCTCCTGCATGTTCAGGCCCCGATCACACAAAATCTTTTTCACTCCATCTTTCCACCTCCAATTTGGTCTCCCTCTTCTCCTCGTTCCCTCCACCTCCGACACATATATCCTCTTGGTCAATCTTTCCTCACTCATCCTCTCCATGTGCCCAAACCACTTCAAAACACCCTCTTCTGCTCTCTCAACCACGCTCTTTTTATTTCCACACATCTCTCTTACCCTTACGTTACCCACTCGATCAAACCACCTCACACCATAGATTGTCCTCAAACATCTCATTTCCAGCACATCCATCCTCCTGCGCACAACTCTATCCATAGCCCACGCCTCGCAACCATACAACATTGTTGGAACCACTATTCCTTCAAACATACCCATTTTTGCTTTCCGAGATAATGGTCTCGACTTCCACACATTCTTCAAGGCCCCCAGAATTTTCGCCCCCTCCCCCACCCTATGATCCACTTCCGCTTCCATGGTTCCATCCGCTGCCAGATCCACTCCCAGATATCTAAAACACTTCACTTCCTCCAGTTTTTCTCCATTCAAACTCACCTCCCAATTGACTTGACCCTCAACCCTACTGTACCTAATAACCTTGCTCTTATTCACATTTACTCTTAACTTTCTTCTTCCACACACTTTACCAAACTCAGTCACCAGCTTCTGCAGTTTCTCACATGAATCAGCCACCAGCGCTGTATCATCAGCGAACAACAACTGACTCACTTCCCAAGCTCTCTCATCCCCAACAGACTTCATACTTGCCCCTCTTTCCAAAACTCTTGCATTTACCTCCCTAACAACCCCATCCATAAACAAATTAAACAACCATGGAGACATCACACACCCCTGCCGCAAACCTACATTCACTGAGAACCACTCACTTTCCTCTCTTCCTACACATACACATGCCTTACATCCTCGATAAAAACTTTTCACTGCTTCTAACAACTTTCCTCACCATGAGTCATACATACATTAAATAACCTTACCAACCAGTCAACAATACAGTCACCCCCTTTTTTAATAAATTCCACTGCAATACCATCCAAACCTGCTGCCTTGCTGGCTTTCATCTTCCGCAAAGCTTTCACTACCTCTTCTCTGTTTACCAAATCATTTTCCCTAACCCTCTCACTTTGCACACCACCTCGACAAAGACACCCTATATCTGCCACTCTATCATCAAACACATTCAACAAACCTTCAAAATACTCACTCCATCTCCTTCTCACATCACCACTACTTGTTATCACCTCCCCATTTGCGCCCTTCACTGAAGTTCCCATTTGCTCCCTTGTCTTACACACTTTATTTACCTCCTTCCAGAACATCTTTTTATTCTCCCTAAAATTTAATGATACTCTCTCACCCCAACTCTCATTTGCCCTTTTTTTCACCTCTTGCACCTTTCTCTTGACCTCCTGTCTCTTTCTTTTATACATCTCCCACTTGCTATTGTCATCATAACAAAACATAAGGGATGCATGTTGCTGGTGGTGGAATGCATGATATATTCAAATTTGTTTTACCTTATAACTCTCCTATGAAAATTTCCTTCAGGCATATTAATCCTACAAAGTATTTTTTCTCCTTGCTTTCCATTTGGCATGTTGCTAGAGGGAGCTGAGGGTGATAAGAGAGCCTTTGTTTTGTTATCCTTTTCTTTTCCTGCTTTCAAGGGGATACCACTTTATTTTTTTTACTTTTCAAATGGTGTTAAGGTCAGACCACCTCACTTGGACCTTAGGTCTGTGTATTTATGTAACTCAACAATACAGTTGTCCTATATCTTTAAAAATTCAAGTGCAATACCATGCACCTTGCCACACTTCATCTTACACCAGGCTTCACCACCTCTTCTCTCTTCACCCAACCACTTTCCATGAATCTCCTCCTGTATAATTCCCTTCCCAAACACCCTACATCCGCCAACCTATCATCAAACACATTCAGCAATCATTTAAAATTCCCAGTCCATCACCTCCTCACATCATCACTACCTGTTACTACTTCCCCATTTGTCTTGTTCTTTATCTTTCTGACACTATTAATCTTCTTCCCAGGCATCTTACTCCCCATGAAGTTTACTGGTAATCACCACTCTCATTTGCCCTCTTTTCCAAACTCTTTACCTCCCTCTTGACCTTCTACCACTTTCTCTTGTACACCTCCCAATCATTTGCCCTCTTTCTCTGTAAGTACTGTCCACATACCTCTCTCTTCTCTGACAACAGCAACTTCATTTCATCATCCCACCACTCATTACCCACTCTTACCTGACCATCTCCCACATTCCTCACACCATGCACTTCCCTCATGTGCCAGCACTACTTCCCTAAATATCTCCCACTCCTCAACCACTTCCCTTTCTTTGTTTACTCTCATCTTAAGCCATTCTACACCCAATCCTTGGAATTTCTTCATACACTTCTCCTTTCCAAGCTCGCTCACTTTCACCACCCTCTTTTCAGGACTATCAATTTTTCTTTTCTGAAAACTTCCAAAAAGTCTTCATTTTGCCTTCACCATGTAATGATCAGACATCCCTCTACCTGCCCATCTCAATTCATCAACATCCAAGAATCTCTCTTTTGCACACCATCTACTTTTTTTTTTTTTCTTTTTTTTTTGCTTTGTCGCTGTCTCCCGCATTTGCGAGGTAGCGCAAGGAAACAGACGAAAGAAATGGCCCAACCCACCCCCATACACATGTATATACATACGTCCACACACGCAAATATACATACCTACACAGCTTTCCATGGTTTACCCCAGACGCCTCACATGCCTTGATTCAATCCACTGACAGCACGTCAACCCCGGTATACCACATCGCTCCAATTCACTCTATTCCTTGCCCTCCTTTCACCCTCCTGCATGTTCAGGCCCCGATCACACAAAATCTTTTTCACTCCATCTTTCCACCTCCAATTTGGTCTCCCTCTTCTCCTCGTTCCCTCCACCTCCGACACATATATTCTCTTGGTCAATCTTTCCTCACTCATTCTCTCCATGTGCCCGAACCATTTCAAAACACCCTCTTCTGCTCTCTCAACCACGCTCTTTTTATTTCCACACATCTCTCTTACCCTTACGTTACTTACTCGATCAAACCACCTCACACCACATATTGTCCTCAAACATCTCATTTCCAGCACATCCATCCTCCTGCGCACAACTCTATCCATAGCCCACGTCTCGCAACCATACAACATTGTTGGAACCACTATTCCTTCAAACATACCCATTTTTGCTTTCCGAGACAATGTTCTCGACTTCCACACATTCTTCAAGGCTCCCAGAATTTTCGCCCCCTCCCCCACCCTATGATCCACTTCCGCTTCCATGGTTCCATCCGCTGCCAGATCCACTCCCAGATATCTAAAACACTTCACTTCCTCCAGTTTTTCTCCATTCAAACTCACCTCCCAATTGACTTGACCCTCAACCCTACTGTACCTAATAACCTTGCTCTTATTCACATTTACTCTTAACTTTCTTCTTTCACACACTTTACCAAACTCAGTCACCAGCTTCTGCAGTTTCTCACATGAATCAGCCACCAGCGCTGTATCATCAGCGAACAACAACTGACTCACTTCCCAAGCTCTCTCATCCCCAACAGACTTCATACTTGCCCCTCTTTCCAAAACTCTTGCATTTACCTCCCTAACAACCCCATCCATAAACAAATTAAACAACCATGGAGACATCACACACCCCTGCCGCAAACCTACATTCACTGAGAACCAATCACTTTCCTCTCTTCCTACACGTACACATGCCTTACATCCTCGATAAAAACTTTTCACTGCTTCTAACAATTTGCCTCCCACACCATATATTCTTAATACCTTCCACAGAGCATCTCTATCAACTCTATCATATGCCTTCTCCAGATCCATAAATGCTACATACAAATCCATTTGCTTTTCTAAGCATTTCTCACATACATTCTTCAAAGCAAACACCTGATCCACACATCCTCTACCACTTCTGAAACCACACTGCTCTTCCCCAATCTGATGCTCTGTACATGCCTTCACCCTCTCAATCAATATCCTCCCATATAATTTACCAGGAATACTCAACAAACTTATACCTCTGTAATTTGAGCACTCACTCTTATCCCCTTTGCCTTTGTACAATGGCACTATGCACGCATTCCGCCAATCCTCAGGCACCTCACCATCTACTTACCAATGCATACTTGCGTATGGCTCTCTTTAAACCAAGTTCCCAGTCATCAACCCTTTTTCAGCACACAACTCCAGAAGTTGTTCATAGTTACTAATCATTTCAATGATACCCCATGTCTACCAATTATGCTCTCAACTGCCTTGGTACTTACTCTTGCATTTAAATCCCCTTTCCGATATGCAATCTTTTGCATCAAAGCTGCTGACACACTCATTCAACACCCATGCTTGCCTCTCATTGTATCCCTTTCCATAGCACGGTGTGTGAGCACTAAAAATTTCCTATCTCTTGCAACCCACTTTCACTTTTATTCATATCAGTCTAGAGTTAACCTCTTTACACTTTCCTACAACTGCTTCAGCAATAGTGCTACCCCTTCCTTAGCTTTTGCCCTCACACCAACCCTGATCTTACCCCCTGCTCCTGCCCCTCTTAGTTGCTGACTATGACATGCAGGGAATACAGAGGTGGAAATCTTTCACTGTTACTTCAAGGATAATCCATAATATTAATTAATGAGCTTACCAAAGGCCATCATAGCTGCTAGAGACGATGAGGGTTCCATCTCGGTTAAAGTTGACAGCACTGACTGGATCAGAATGAGCAGGGAGGGTCTTCAAACATTTCCCTGTTTTAACATCCCATATACGCACACTTTCATCAAACTGTATGAGAAGAATTGATACAGATGTTTCTTAATAAATATCAGTATAGTTACTTTTTAAACAGAATTAATCGATGACAAATATCAAGAAAAACTATTTTCCATACACAACATATGTATCAATATAGACATGTAACTTACTGAGCCTGAAACAATGAGGTTTGATTGTGGGTTGAAATTGCAGCAAAAAACGTAATTACTGTGTCCCTTTAAAGTTTTCACACATTTACCCTGAAAAGATACACAAAAAATTTTCATTTTATGCATTAAAATTTTCATTTTATGCATTTCCTATGAAAAATAAAAAACATAATTATCTATCATCTTAAAGTGTAAGCACATTAGACACTGTTACAAAAGTTAACTATTAGATATTATTATCATTATCATACATAATCACTGTTTTGTTTCCCGCATCAGTGAGGTAGCGCTAGGAAACAGATGAAGAATGGCTTACCACTCATATACACATATTTATACATAAACACCCACATATACACATAAACATATCAACATAAACACACACCTATGCAGACATTACATATATACATATGTACATTTTCATACTTGCTTGCCTTCATTGATTCCTGTTGCTACCCCGACCCACAGGAAAAACAGCACCACTGTCTCCTGCTTCAGCAAGGCAGCACCAGGAATACAAACGGAAAGGCCACATTCGTTCCCATGCAGTCTCTAGCTGTCATGTGTAATGCACCAAAGCCACAGCTCCCTATCCACATTCAGTCCCCACAGACCTTTCCATGGTTTACTCTAAACACTTCTCATGCCCTAGTTCAGTCCATAGAAAGCATGTCGATCCCAGTATACCACATCGTTCCAATTCAATCTACTCCTTGCAAGCCTCTCACCCTCCTGTATGTTCAGGCCCTGATCACTCAAAACTTTTTTCACTCCATCCTTCCACCTCCAATTTGGTCTCCTGCTTCTCCTTGTTCCCTCCACCTATGACACACACATCCTCTTTGTCAATCTTTCCTGACTCATTCTCTCCATATGTCCAAACCATTTCAACACACCCTCTTCTGCTCTCTCAACCATACTCTTTTTATTTCCAAATGTCTCTCTTACCCTTACATTACTTACTTGATCAAACTACCTCACACCACATATCCTTGAACATTTCACTGCCAACACATCCACCCTCCTCTACACAACCCTATCTAAAGTGCATGCCTAGCAAACACATAACATTGCTGGAACTACTATTCCTTCAAACATACCCACTTTTGCTCTCCAACATAATGATCTCTCTTTCCACATATTCTTCATCACTCCCAGGGCATTCGACCCCTCCCTAACTCACATCCGCTTCTGTGGTTCCATTTGCTGCCAAGTCCACTCCTAAACATCTAAAACACTTCACTTCCTCCAATTTTTCTCTATTCAAACTTGCATCCCAACTAAGTTGTCCCTCAATCCTGCTGAACCAAATAACCTTGCTCATATTCACATTTACTCTCAGCTTTCTCCTTTCACACACTTTTCCAAACTCAGTCACCACCATATGCAGTTTCTCACTTGAATCAGCCATCAGTGCTGTATCGGTAAACAACAACTGTCTCACTTCCCAGACCCTCTCATCCCCAACAAACTGCATACTCACCCCTCTCTCCAAAACTCTTGCATTTACCTCCGTAACCACCCCAATCAATGAACAAATAAAACAACACACCACTGCCACACACTAACCTTCAGTGGGAACCATTCACTTTCCTCTCTTCCTACTCGGACACATGCATTACATCCTTGGTAAAAACATCACTGCTTTTAGCAGGTTACTTCCCACACCATATATTCTTAATACCTTCCAAAGAGCATCTCTATCAACCATATCATATGCCCTCTCCAGATCCACAAATGCTACATATAAATCCATCTTTTTTTAAAGTATTTCTCAGACACATTCTTCAAAGCAAACATCTGATCCACACATCCTCTACCACTTGTGAAACCACACTGCTTCTCCCCAATCTGATGTCTGCACATGCCTTCACCCTCTCATACAATTTTAAAGGTATACTCAACAAACTTATGCCTCTGTAGTTTGAAAACTCACCTTTACCCCATTTGCCTTAATACAATAGCACTATACATGCATTCCACCAAACCTCAGGCACTTCACCATGATCCATACATAATGAATGTCCTTAACAACCAATCAACAACAGAGTCACCCCCTTTCTTAATAAATTCAACCGCAATACTATCCAAACCTGCCACCTTGCTGGCTTTCATCTTCCACAAGGCTTTCATCACCTCTCTTTTCAACAAACCTCTCTCCCTAACTCTGACTTTGCACACCATCCCAACCAAAACATCCTACATCTGCCATGCTATCATCAAACACATTTAACAATCCTTCAAAATACTCACTCCATCACTACTTGTTATCAATGTCCCCCTTTAATGATGCTCCCATTTGATCTCTCGTCTTTCACACATTATTTACCTCCTTCCGAAACATCTTTTATTCTCCCTAGAGTTTAATGATATTTCTCTCACCCCAACTCTCATTTGCCCTCTTTGTCAACCCTTGCACCTTCCTCTAGACCTCCTGCTGCTTTCTCTTATACATCTCCCAGTTATTTGCACTCCCTCCTTATAAGTACCATCCAAATGCCTTTCTTTTCTCTTTCACTTGCAACTTTACTTCTTCATCCCACCACTCACTACCCTTTCTAATCTATCCACCTCCCACCTTTCTCAAGCCAAATGCATCTCTTGCACATGCCATCACTGCTTCCCTAAATACAACCCATTCCTTACCCACTCCCTTAACTTCTTTGCTCTCACCTTTTGCCATTCTATTCTTGATCTCTCCTGGTATTTCTTCACACAAATCTCCTTTCCAAGCTCACTTACTCTCACCACTCTGCTACCCAACATTATCTCCTGTTTTTTTTGAAAACTACAAATCTTCACCTTCAAAAGATAGTGATCAGACATCCCACCAGCTGCCCCTCTCAGCACATTTACATCCAGAAGTCTCTCTTTTACATGCCTATCAATTAATACATAATCTAATAGTGCCCTTTGACCATCTCTCCTACTCACATATGTATACTTGTGTATATCTCTCTGTTCAAACCAGGTATTCCCAGTCACCAGCCTTTTTTCAACACACAAATCCACAAACTTCACCATTTCCATTCACATCACTGATCACCCTATAATAACCTCAATAATACCCTCACTGATTACCTTATAATACCCTCAACTGCCACACTATTCAACTTCGCATATAAATCACCCATCACTAATACCTTGTCTCATGCACCAAAGTTGCTGACACACTCACTCAGCTGCCCCCAAAACACTTGCCTCTCATGATCTTTCTTCTCATGACCAGGTGTACAAGCACCAACAGTCACCTATCTCTCACCAACCCCTGTTTTACCCACATCAATTTAGAATGTACTTCCTTACACTCTATCCTCTATCAATGAGAGCCAGAACATCCAGGTTCCTTTCCTCAAACACACTACCTATCTCCTCTTTCTTCTCATCTTGGTTAAATCCACACACATTCAGACACCCCAATAAGAAATTGAAATACATGAAGGGGAGGGTTCCAAGCCTACCACCCCCACCCCCTTTAGTCACCTTCTACACCATGCTGGGAATACAGAGGTAGAATTCTTTCTCCCCTACCTCAGAGAGAATAATAAATATAAATATAACACCCACAAAATAAAAGTGCAAAAACTTACCGATGCAAGCTCCCAAATTTTGAGTGTTTTGTCGTCTGATGCAGATACAAGGAGTCTGCTGTCATGCGACCACGCTACATCACTAATGCCCAACTTATGACCAGACAATGTCTTCTCAAACTTCCCATCATAGGCACCCCATATCTTGATTACCTTGTCAGCAGCTAATAGGAATTCATAAAATGATACATGGTAAAATATTACCTTATTCTTTTCTTAAAAAACAAAATAGTACTATTACATGGTGTATAATAAAAAATAAAGTCTACACATGCAACAAAACATAATCTAAATGCATGAAATACCAAAAAACAAGTTTTCAATTTAAGAAAAGCTATTCAATATAAAGTAGGCCTGTGAGGGTAGGAGAGACTCCCATTGTCTTTGGAAATGTTAATACTTTCCCTATAGAAATTTGTGCCCATAGAACCATGTTCACACTACAATAATCACCACTTTTTTAAGTTGGAAGCTCCAGTCACATGCCTTACGTGAAATGTAACGAGGTAAACAAAAGGGAAAAAGAGACCAGGGAAAGTATTGAATTTTGGAGAAGTGGAAAACCTGCCTTTTAAAAAAACCATTACCTCTCACACAAAGTTGATGTCACGAGTGTAAATCCATATACCTATACAGTATAAACAGACAAACACAGCCAACTCATTCCAAAAAAAATACTAAACTACATTTTATATAGAATAGAGGGAAAAAAGGGCCAAGAAGAAAAAATTCCTATGACGTACAAAAACCCATTTCTCTACTGGAGGTAGAACACCAAGAGCATCAGAATGAGCACTTACTCCAGGAGGTCATGACCTTTCACCCCTACACTGGGTGTACCCACTGAGACCTCAATCTCTAACCTGCATAAAATATTTAAAACCACAAAATGCTCATTCACAAAAACCCAACAACCATACAACAATCCAACATCACTGATGTGCAGCTTACAGGTGGTGCCTCTTGGCAATCAACCATTCTCTCATTACACAATTAAGTCTGAGCCTGAGGTCTGCTAGTCTCACGGATCAAGAAATGTTTCCAAAAATGACAAAGGGTTTGGAAGAAAGATAATTGATGCTCATTGAGATCTGGACTCTGTTGAGAATTATTTTCATGGTTCAAAACCTATATTTCTCATATATGCAACAAAGCCAACTATCTCCAAACCTAACCACATAACGATGGTTTGGGGCCTTACTTTCCCTAAGCAACAATTTGCCCTCTGATCTGGATAACCCTCTAATGGTAGCATACCATGAGCTCCACAAGGAAGATTGACCTGATTTATGCAGACACATCGTCTAATTGAGGTTCTCATCAAATATCACTGAAACTGCAACAATCATCAAATGAGAAATTCTTTACAAGAGCCAAGGCAGAAGCCCCTTTCCTCTCGTCATGGGTTTTAACAGACATCACTGGTTAAGAAACAAGCATTCTCCTAAGTAATTTTCCATAAGATTATTGAAACCTCTAAGTTTTTTGAGTGAACAATGATGATGTTTTAATTTACCAACACTGTAGAAAAAGAATTCTTAACATTATTGCAAAATAAATCATTGATGTAGATCAATCTTAAACCATTAAAGTGATCACCCCACTGCAATAAACTTCTTATGTCTAGACATTGCATAATTTCATTAATTCATTTCTCTGACCTTATGGTACAGTCTAAGGGGAAAAATGCAAATGCATACTCCCCACAAAATCAAAAGATTGTAAAAGATCAAGAGCCTTCCATAACCTCCATCTTGACTGATGTAAAGCTATAGGTTCCCATATGGGAAAGAATCTCAGAATTCTGCTCCAAACACATGGAACACTTCAATTACGGAAAGGATGTGTTCTTGAAAAAATATCTACATTGTGAATTTCTGTAATGCAATCCATTCTAACCCAATCACTCCCACGGTAAAAGTGAAGATGTGCTCAAATGGATTTTTTTTGGTCAACAGAAGTAATAGAAGCACATATAAATGGACATTTTCAAGGAAATATTACACATGGTTTAGACAGTTCCATAATGTTAGTAGGTACACATAATAATGTTAGTAAGTACACATAATGTTGGTAAGTACACATAATTTTTCCCTCATTCTAACTGAAACATTACTAATTTGACTTATCAATGGAGAACTGTACTTAGGGAAAACACCAGGCCCATGACCGTGGAGGAAGTAGTGTTCCTTGGCAAGCTGGGAAGGTGGCATACGCCACTCCACAGAGAGCGAGTGTGTGATGACTAATGGGTTAGTTGACAAATATACATAATGCAAGAGTAATGTCATGAGTGAAGTGGTTACAGCACTGTTGACAAAATATAGCCTACATTTACCTTAAAAAGCTCTGATAATTTTACTGTAATGTTATTGAAACTGTTTATTTGGGTTATTAAAGGAGAACTATACTTCAGAAAAACAACAGGCACAGAACCAGGGAGGAAGCAGTGTTCCTTGACAGGCAAAGGAGGAGGTACACACTACTCTGCAGGCTCCTATGAGACAAGAAATTCAGCGAACTAGGACTGTCCACCAATAGGTAGAAAATTTTCCCTTTTGTCTTAATAAAGGAAGGGATCTGCAAAAGCCTTGTTTATGAAGCAACATACTGCTACTATTGACCATGATAAACAGATTTACAAAATTTTGGGAAATGCAGAACCAAGGAACAAACAGTTATCTTAAAATACATGTATGGTTATTCCTCCTACAAAATCTACACTTACAAGACATTCTGAAAAGTGGAAGCCCCATCAAAGAATCCAAGTATTCATTCAAAGCATCAAGACTTAGAGAAGTTACCAAATGTGTAGCCTTTGTAAGTGCGTATCTATCTACCTGACTAGAAAGTCATAAACTTCTTACAGAAAGCCTTCTGTAGATCTCTGCTTAATGAAAGGAAGGCTCTTTTACCCAGAGGGTCATCTTTTGATCTGCAACTTTATGCATATCGTTGCACTGAGCAGCAAAATTCATCTTTAGCTTTTCTTCAAAAGATGCTCTAATGACTTGCAGCGGCAGTACCATAACCAATGAGATTAGAAGGTGCTACTACTGAAGTAGAGAGCTCAACAACTGGAAAGTTAAATTTCAGTGTCTCGAGGGGATACTATAGTTTTCCAGAGTAACCAAGTCTCAACCCGCTTTCTTGTAGAGACCTTGTTAGTACCCCTTAAGGGTGGAACCAAAAGGGAAGGTGTCACTCAACTCCATCAAGGATATAATTTCTAAAACAGACAAACACCTGAGATGTACTTCAATTTTAATTTGTCTGAATGATCTGAAAGCCACACTCCCTCTGAAAAACACAGTACTGGAGCTGCCGTCTGCCAGTGGCCTGTCAAGGGCAAGGCACTAAAGGTTAAGAAGCTGACTGCAGTCCACCAGTTATAACAGTAGTAAAAGGGACGAGTGGATGAGGGTGATGGCTCGGAACGTTAACAGGATGAGAGATGAGAGTAAAAGGGGGAGCTTGTGAAGAAATTTAGAAGTTATAGTTTGGATATGCTGGGAATTGGGGAAACCTACATCCTTCAGTAGGGTGTGTGGGGTGAAAATGGAAATGATGACTGAGAGTTGCGGAAGGGCACTGAAGGACTGGTATGGATGGGAATAAAAATTGTCAGGGAAGACAGAAACACAGATGTGAAATTGTGCTATCAATGACAGTATGGGTGAGTGTTACAGAGCATCAATGGAATACTTCAATTATAGCATAGGTGAAAGGAAAGACTGACATTGTGAATTATCCAAGGGTACGCATATATGTGCCTGTGAATATGAAGACTGTGTGGGGAAGGATGAAATCAAGCATCTGTGCTGAGACAGGCTTATTTCTTGCAAACACCTTTTTTCAACACAAGATGATCCATACATATACATGTCATTGAGAAGCAACAGAAGAGAACAAAAGGGTTTGACTGTGTGGCAGTCAATGAATGGTTGAGAACAGTTGTGCTGGATGCTAGAGCTGAGATGAATCTCTAGAGACTCAGACAATTTTGTACCCCAGAAGGAGATGAGGATCAGGAAGAAGTGGAGGTATGGTGCAAGAAAGAATAAATAAGTAAAAGTGTTGGTAGAAAGCCATCAAGTGCTCCTCCCCACCCAAGTCACTGCCTTAATACAGAGCATAAACAAGCACGATTATGTGTGGTTCTGATGATAAAAACAGCCAACTATCACATACATACATGTCATGAGATCACGAACAACAACTCTGAATATAACACTAGAGGAAGACTCAATCTCCAAGAACAGGGAGTTATGTTTGGGGGATGACATGACATGGCTGCAGGATACTGTTCAATTTAAATGACAGTAGCATGTTAAGGCTTAAATCCCTATGTAGTAGTTTAAATGAACGAGGTTACATACCTTGAAATATTCTTAAAAATCTATCCGTGGATGACTTCTAGAAATGCACTATCCTGAATGTGTTACATGTCACGAGATCACGAACGACAACTCTGAATATAACACTGGAGAAAGATTCAATCTCCAAGAACAGGGAGTTATGTTTGGTGGATGACATGGCACAGTTGCAGGATGCTATTCAATTTAAATGACAGTAGCATGCTAGGGTTTAAATCCCTATGTAGTACACTTTTAATGAATGAGGTCACATACCTTAAAATATTCTTAAAAATCTATCCATGGATGAATTCTAGAAATGCACTATCCTGAACGTGTTACTACCACAGAGATGGATGTCTGGAATAAACTATGTAACGAAACTGTGAATGCTCATAAAACAAAAAATAAGAAGTTTCATGGAGAAAATTCATAGGATGATGCCTTGTACGTGTAGATCTCCTCTCAGTACTGTCCAAATGGGTCCAATATCTAATTTTGGGGAGGTACACGCAGGAGTGATAGCAAAATGTCCCAAATACGCTACATGTAGGAGCAAAAACAAGTGATAAAAACAGCAAGAGATGTGAGCACAGCACAGGAAAAGAAGATGGCTGTGTCTGATCACAGATTTCCAGATTTGGGGGATAAAGGCAGCCTCCTTCTATAAAGAAGACAGTGTCAAGCAAGGGACTGCAAAGGTGGGCTTGTCCGTTACTGGTTTATGTATAGGCTGGCACTGGTATATTGCCGCACCATTTCCAAAGAGAGCAGGAATTCCATTTGTCTTACCCAATGGCTAATCAAGTAAGGAAAAACATATCTATAACTATCAAACATTTCTTCATTTACTTTCATATTATATCATGCTAAATTAGGAAAAGAATCTAACCATATCAATAAATCAGAATTTTCAATCTAAACGCCAACTATCTAATCTACATAAATCCATCAACTCTCAATTTCATAAGGTGAAATAGGTGAACCGAGTCTCTCAATCCCATCCACACGTCCTTAATCCATACCCAGAGGTAAGGCAAAATAAGAACTTCCACACTAATTCAAGTGCTTCTCACTGTTTCTCACAACACATTCAACTCATTTGTTGACTGGATCACAGTTTCAATTTTCATCACACTAAATGTTTCCCTTACAGCAAACTACCCGGGACCTGGAACTATTTCAAAAAATTTCGAACATATTCACAGTACTGTACTCACATGAGCTTGCTAACCAATCTCCTGTTGGACTAAATTTCACAGATGAAACTGCTTTTGAGTGCCCTGAGAGTGTATACTTGAGGATATAATTAGGTTTCTGAAACAAAACATTACACTATTATTTTCAGGAACATCTAATTTTCTTAATCTATCAGGAATTGTAAACACTAGTAAACAAAACTTGACGTATACTTTTTTGAACAAGAAGATATGGAATAAAGCATCATCCCAGAACACACCCGAAAAGGCCACAAATATCAAATGCTCACAAAACATTCGATACAAGATTGTGCTAAACTTACTAAGGTATGACTGGTTGGTTTGATGTTGGAATTGTTGTCTCCGCCTCTCTGTTCTTCAGACATGGTGAATGCAATTATCCAAGTAATGTTTTCACCAAACCCCTAGTGCATGCCTCTGTACATGAAAAAAAAGTAAAACTGTGTTAACCTTTAACAAGTGTAGGGGAACAAAAATCTTGTGAGGGTTAAGATACATTAAAGTAAACATCAATTGCGTGACTAATCAGATTCTGAACAAATACTGTAGCTTGGTCCAATTTTTATCATTTGATCACAAGCACTAAAATAATGATTATAACAAGCTAAGCACTTTCATAAATAATGTAATACACTCAAACATAATCGAAACTAACTTTATGAGTAAAAATGGACTTTCTTAACAGCAGGTTTTGAGAGCAACAGTAATTCTACATTTACATTAAAAGATACACATACGTAAAACTTATTTTATTTTATAAATTCATTATACTTTGTTGCTGTCTCCCGCGTTAGCAAGGTAGCGCAAGGAAGCAGACGAAAGAATGGCCCAACCCACCCACATACACATGTATATACATACACGTCCACACACGCACAAATATATACCTATATTTTTCAACATATGCATATACATACACAGACATAGACATATATACACATGTACATAATTCATACTTGCAGCCTTTATTCATTCCCGTTGCCACCCCACCACACATGAAATGACAACCCCCTCCCCCCTCATGTGTGCGAGGTAGTGCTAGGAAAAGAAAACAAAGGTCCCATTTGTTCACACTCAGTCTCTAGCTGTCATGTATAATGCACCGAAACCACAGCTCCCTTTCCACATCCAGGCCCCACAGAACTTTCCATGATTTACCCCTGACGTAAAACTATTTGTACAAACCATTTCCCTTTTGTCAGCAACTCCATCCCTCTTTCCCTGATGTGGATCAGGTATGCACAGATTGAAATCACCCATATCATGTCCTCAACCTATTACGCCGAAAGGGAAAAAATGACACATGGACATCCAAGTACATCAAAAGTACTTTTTACCTTTTCATCTTACACAAACATCTGACTCAAGAGAGAACATCTCCACTCATATCATACCTATTTGCAAAATGCTCCCATTGTTTTCAGTCTTCAATCATCTTCAGGTGAAATATCCCTAATCCTAATCAATTTTCCCTGCTACATCTATGTATTTCTCCTTATACCTTTGTTTGTAAACTATATATCATCTTGACCAACTAATAACCTGCCAAACCCTTTCTTTATACTAAATATCTTCATTCCACATACCTTTCTTAGCAATCATTTTCATTATCTATCCCACTATATCTTATATTACAAACATTTCCGACCTCGACTGCTCTTATTACTGGCCTCTCCTAACCACATAAGCCTGTGTACTACACAAATAATACATCAGAGTCTGGGAAAGTACTCCTTCACACAAGCGTACTGTACACACTAATCTTTCAAATTTTTCCCGTTCACTATAGCCTTCACGGGCACCTCCAGTTTTTCTACCCTGAATATCTACTCTCAACCCGAGCTTTCAAATTAATCGTCTCACAAAACTCTCAAATACCTTAACACATCCTAAACTTCCCGTTCATAACCATGCATACTGACATTACAATGTAAACCTCTAACCCTTCCAAAAATTTCAGTACTTTTACTTGCATTCACTTTTCAGGATCCTGCTACTATACACATCACCTAAGCAGTCCACAATTCTATCCAGTTCTTCCTCTAACGTAGCTAATATAAAACCATCTGCAAACAGCAATTGTGACAACTTCCATTCCGTTTCTTTCCGATTACATAGTAAACTAGTACCACATTTTCAAAGGATAACCCATCCATATAGATAAAATAATTATGGTGACATTACACCTCACTTATTTCAAACATTTCAGTTGTACCACCACTTACACATGAACTGACTGTCATACTTGTTTGCTGTTTCCCGCATTAATTAGCACCACAAAGAGACAACCTCATTTCCTCACACTCACTTTCTCGCTATCATGTATGATGCAACGAAACCTGAGGCCCCCATCCAAAGCTAAGGCCCGCGCACATTCTGTTGTTGCCTTCGACCACTTAATGCTCTGTGATTCAGCCCACTGATGGCACCTCAACCACTGTACACCAAATCAATCCAATTCATTCGATCACATGAATATTTCTCACCCTCCTGAGTGTTCAGGCACCCATAACTTAAAACTTCTTTAACTCCACCCTTCCATCTTCTTGGTCTTAGCAGTGTGCACAGAGCATCGGGTTAGAAAGGAGCACTGTGGCTTCAATTGTGATAGAGGATGTGTGGACCAGGTGTTTACTTTGAAAAATTCAAGTGAGAAATACCTGAAGAAAGCACATAACTGGGATGACACGGATGATTTGTAAGAGGTGTTACAAATATATATCGTACAAGCTAATAAATGTGGTGAGTAGTTTTTACCAAGATGGTAAAGCACATGTGCAAGCATAAGGTGAGTGGTTCCAAGTGGGGAGGGCTTTGCATCAAGGATGTGTACGTCATCAAGGATTATATATCTTTTCATGGATGGGATGGTGAGGTAGGAATTTGTTATGATTCTAGGAAGATGGGAAGGTCTACAGCATGCTAGGGGTGGAGGGACCAGGGAGGTGCATTAGTTGCTGGTTTGTAGATGACACGGCTCTGGAGGCAGACTAAACTGAGAAACTGTAAATGTTGGTGTCTGAGTTTGGAGGAATGTGTGTTAGGAAGAACGTGAGAGTTGATGTGAATAAAGGTAAGGAACAGTACTGGGCTTTAACAAGGCACCTATAGACTAAAGAGAGAGTGACGACAATAACATGGTGTAGGGAGGGTTGACGAGAGGTGATTTCAGGATTAATGAGACAAAAAGCTTTTGATTTGACTCTTTAGTTAAGAGATGCAAAGGATGAGCAATCCCAGGTGCGTAAGTAGCAGTCAATACTTAGTCATATAAAACCCATCAATGAGAAACATCTGTTCACAAGGAAAATAATTATAGCACCAGTATAATACTCCCAGCAAACTTTGTAATATAGATTTTGTGGGGTTTCCGGGACAAAGAGGTGGGTATAGTTAAGGCAAACAAGTTACTTTTTACAAGAATGAATTGTGTTTTGAAACCAAATGGAACACATATGATTCCTTGAAGGAGATAAAGGAATATTGTATTTCAGCTCGGTTAAAATTTACAATGTTACTCCTTCCCTACAAAGAAATGCTGTATAGGTCCTACGTGAGAGAGCAAATATAATCAGTACGTGTCAGGTCAGATATCCAATCATTTCATTTTCTGAAGCGTAATTATTCCTACTGAACTTGGTCAAATTTTCAAGTGAAATTTTCACTTCTTTGCACAGCAATATTACTATTTGTTGATAGCGTGTTACGATAATCTATCATCAGTAAGTCAAGTAAATTACTTCATATAAAAAGGTATGCAAGGAGTAAGCTGGTAATTGTCAACCAGCAATGCAACAAATTTATGCGAGGAAAATGATAAGCATACTTAATCAATGTACTCTCAGTCGTTACATCTCGCAGGAGACATAACAATCTGTGTAACGTTAGGTTTCTAAAGCAGGTAATGTGATTCCTTTGAAAGACAGGAAGAAAACCGTATAAAATTACAAGAACAAATGAATCCAAACATTCATACGGCAAACATCTTTACGCCACTCCTTACGACAGAACTGAATTCTTACATTCATAAAAATTCCAAGAAAATATTTGTTTTGAGATCGTTCCTCCAGCCCTATTATGGCAGCCTGACCGTAGTGAGCGGGGTTATGACGGCCGACCCCAGTGTTAGAGTGAGCTATAGGGTATCAGGTGATGATGGTATAGGTGACATCTTCCTTAACTTCATTATATATGGAACAACATGACACACACAAAAAATGTAAACATACATCACACAGCCCAGTCGTGGCCCACCTCACTACTTGTTCCTTCACAATATTTATCAACAAACAAGACCAATCTGAATGACATCTTTATTTTGCCGACATTTTTCCTCAACATTAGAGCATACTAACGAGTGATGGTCGTCTGAGGCCCCCCCCCCCTTACAACCTTCCTGGTTGATCACGTGTCGCTAACTGCCTCATTCTACCTCATCACGTGACCTGTAGAGATGAGTGAGGGTCATGACTTGGGGGGTCCTCATGACCCCACGTCCCGTGACCACCGAGTTGTTAACCCATGGCTGGGGCAGGACACTGTCCCCTCCTACCCTAATGTCCTGTCCTCTCCTGAGCCACACCATGAAGGTGGACGCGAGTCCAGACTCACCGAGGGTTGGAAGGGGGGGAAGCCAGAGGCTGAGGTGGAGGGGAAGGTGGAGGAGAGGCGATGTTGCCGCGTCCACCACAACACAAACACTGCCATGTGAGCCACCATCCACCTCTTCCTCACCTTCAACTCCATATTATCATCATAATCATCCTAAATAGTTATTTATTCATATTTCCCACGTTATAAATGACTAATTAATATAGTTATAACCTATAATATATTTTTTTCATTGAAATATAGAGGAATTTATTTGTTTAGAAGAGTTTAGATCAGGTGGGGGAATATTTGGCGCCAAAAATGATTATTGGAACGTGGTTGATGACGTCAGGTCAGCCATGATGTTGTGAGACCCAGGCAGTCTTGATGCTCCTGACTCCCGCCCTCACCACCCAGCTGTGGCCGCCGCCTTTTTACCTCTCCCATGTTGGCTGCCACTTAACACTTCGTCATGCACGAGCTTTGGAAAAGAAGGTGAATAAATGGCGTGGAGGAGTGATGGTGAGGAGTAAGGCCAGCTGGCCTGGTCATGTGACCACCAGTGACCAATCAGCTCGCGAGTTGACGTGAGCCATCATGGCGGCCGGGATCGAGGCCCAGCCTCACCTGACCACAAGATGGCTCGTCCTTCTCCTTGTTGTCAACGTCAGTACAGAACACTCGTAGTATTGATGGGTCAAATAAGGATGTCAGTTATTGTTTATCCCGCCATTGACGCATCATTCTCCAGTAAAGACCAATTAGACATAACTGGCAGTTAAGCCACGAGTAGTTGAAGTTCCTTAACGACCAATTCCTTGCAAACGAGCATGACACCACTTGGATGTAATGACCACAGAACAATTACTATTTCCTTCATTACTTATCACAAGAACTGGGCGAGGGAGATAAAGATAAGATGGACGGCAGAATATATAACTAAATTGGTTATTTGGTAGACCAAGTTATCATCATATTAACGAGGGATGCACCAGTCTGGCTGTAGGGTTGAGGGATGCACCAGTCTGGCTGTAGGGTTGAGGGATGCACCAGCCTGGCTGTAGGGTTGAGGGATGCACCAGCCTGGCTGTAGGGTTGAGGGATGCACCAGTCTGGTTGTAGGGTTGAGGGATGCACCAGTCTGGCTGTAGGGTTGAGGGATGCACCAGCCTGGCTGTAGGGTTGAGGGATGCACCAGTCTGGCTGTAGGGTTGAGGGATGCACCAGCCTGGCTGTAGGGTTGAGGGATGCACCAGTCTGGCTGTAGGGTTGAGGGATGCACCAGTCTGGCTGTAGGGTTGAGGGATGCACCAGCCTGGCTGTAGGGTTGAGGGATGCACCAGTCTGGCTGTAGGGTTGAGGGATGCACCAGCCTGGCTGTAGGGTTGAGGGATGCACCAGTCTGGCTGTAGGGTTGAGGGATGCACCAGTCTGGCTGTAGGGTTGAGGGATGCACCAGCCTGGCTGTAGGGTTGAGGGATGCACCAGCCTGGCTGTAGGGTTGAGGGATGCACCAGTCTGGCTGTAGGGTTGAGGGATGCACCAGCTGGCTGTAGGGTTGAGGGATGCACCAGTCTGGCTGTAGGGTTGAGGGATGCACCAGTCTGGCTGTAGGGTTGAGGGATGCACCAGCCTGGCTGTAGGGTTGAGGGATGCACCAGTCTGGCTGTAGGGTTGAGGGATGCACCAGTCTGGCTGTAGGGTTGAGGGATGCACCAGCCTGGCTGTAGGGTTGAGGGATGCACCAGTCTGGCTGTAGGGTTGAGGGATGCACCAGCCTGGCTGTAGGGTTGAGGGATGCACCAGTCTGGCTGTAGGTTGAGGGATGCCACCAGCCTGGCTGTAGGGTTGAGGGATGCACCAGCCTGGCTGTAGGGTTGAGGGATGCACCAGTCTGGCTGTAGGGTTGAGGGATGCACCAGCCTGGCTGTAGGGTTGAGGATGCACCAGCCTGGCTGTAGGGTTGAGGGATGCACCAGCCTGGCTGTAGGGTTGAGGATGCACCAGCCTGGCTGTAGGGTTGAGGGGATGCACCAGTCCTGGCTGTAGGGTTGAGGGATGCACCAGTCTGGCTGTAGGGTTTGAGGGATGCACCAGCCTGGCTGTAGGGTTGAGGGATGCACCAGTCTGGCTGTAGGGTTGAGGGATGCACCAGTCTGGCTGTAGGGTTGAGGGATGCACCAGCCTGGCTGTAGGGTTGAGGGGATGCACCAGCCTGGCTGTAGGGTTGAGGGATGCACCAGTCTGGCTGTAGGGTTGAGGGATGCACCAGCCTGGCTGTAGGGTTGAGGGATGCACCAGTCTGGCTGTAGGGTTGAGGGATGCACCAGCCTGGCTGTAGGGTTGAGGGATGCACCAGCCTGGCTGTAGGGTTGAGGGATGCACCAGTCTGGCTGTAGGGTTGAGGGATGCACCAGCCTGGCTGTAGGGTTGAGGGATGCACCAGCCTGGCTGTAGGGTTGAGGGATGCACCAGTCTGGCTGTAGGGTTGAGGGATGCACCAGCCTGGCTGTAGGGTTGAGGGATGCACCAGTCTGGCTGTAGGGTTGAGGGATGCACCAGTCTGGCTGTAGGGTTGAGGGATGCACCAGCCTGGCTGTAGGGTTGAGGGATGCACCAGTCTGGCTGTAGGGTTGAGGGATGCACCAGCCTGGCTGTAGGGTTGAGGGATGCACCAGCCTGGCTGTAGGGTTGAGGGATGCACCAGCCTGGCTGTAGGGTTGAGGGATGCACCAGTCTGGCTGTAGGGTTGAGGGATGCACCAGTCCTGGCTGTAGGGTTGAGGGATGCACCAGTCCTGGCTGTAGGGTTGAGGGATGCACCAGCCTGGCTGTAGGGTTGAGGGATGCACCAGCCTGGCTGTAGGGTTGAGGGATGCACCAGTCTGGCTGTAGGGTTGAGGGATGCACCAGTCTGGCTGTAGGGTTGAGGGATGCACCAGCCTGGCTGTAGGGTTGAGGGATGCACCAGCCTGGCTGTAGGGTTGAGGGATGCACCAGTCTGGCTGTAGGGTTGAGGGATGCACCAGTCTGGCTGTAGGGTTGAGGGATGCACCAGCCTGGCTGTAGGGTTGAGGGATGCACCAGTCTGGCTGTAGGGTTGAGGGATGCACCAGCCTGGCTGTAGGGTTGAGGGATGCACCAGTCTGGCTGTAGGGTTGAGGGATGCACCAGCCTGGCTGTAGGGTTGAGGGATGCACCAGTCTGGCTGTAGGGTTGAGGGATGCACCAGTCTGGCTGTAGGGTTGAGGGATGCACCAGTCTGGCTGTAGGGTTGAGGGATGCACCAGCCTGGCTGTAGGGTTGAGGGATGCACCAGCCTGGCTGTAGGGTTGAGGGATGCACCAGCCTGGCTGTAGGGTTGAGGGATGCACCAGCCTGGCTGTAGGGTTGAGGGATGCACCAGTCTGGCTGTAGGGTTGAGGGATGCACCAGCCTGGCTGTAGGGTTGAGGGATGCACCAGCCTGGCTGTAGGGTTGAGGGATGCACCAGTCTGGCTGTAGGGTTGAGGGATGCACCAGCCTGGCTGTAGGGTTGAGGGATGCACCAGTCTGGCTGTAGGGTTGAGGGATGCACCAGCCTGGCTGTAGGGTTGAGGGATGCACCAGCCTGGCTGTAGGGTTGAGGGATGCACCAGCCTGGCTGTAGGGTTGAGGGATGCACCAGCCTGGCTGTAGGGTTGAGGGATGCACCAGCCTGGCTGTAGGGTTGAGGGATGCACCAGCCTGGCTGTAGGGTTGAGGGATGCACCAGCCTGGCTGTAGGGTTGAGGGATGCACCAGTCCTGGCTGTAGGGTTGAGGGATGCACCAGTCTGGCTGTAGGGTTGAGGGATGCACCAGTCTGGCTGTAGGGTTGAGGGATGCACCAGTCTGGCTGTAGGGTTGAGGGATGCACCAGTCTGGCTGTAGGGTTGAGGGATGCACCAGCCTGGCTGTAGGGTTGAGGGATGCACCAGCCTGGCTGTAGGGTTGAGGGATGCACCAGCCTGGCTGTAGGGTTGAGGGATGCACCAGCCTGGCTGTAGGGTTGAGGGATGCACCAGTCTGGCTGTAGGGTTGAGGGATGCACCAGCCTGGCTGTAGGGTTGAGGGATGCACCAGCCTGGCTGTAGGGTTGAGGGATGCACCAGCCTGGCTGTAGGGTTGAGGGATGCACCAGCCTGGCTGTAGGGTTGAGGGATGCACCAGCCTGGCTGTAGGGTTGAGGGATGCACCAGCCTGGCTGTAGGGTTGAGGGATGCACCAGTCTGGCTGTAGGGTTGAGGGATGCACCAGCCTGGCTGTAGGGTTGAGGGATGCACCAGCCTGGCTGTAGGGTTGAGGGATGCACCAGTCTGGCTGTAGGGTTGAGGGATGCACCAGCCTGGCTGTAGGGTTGAGGGATGCACCAGCCTGGCTGTAGGGTTGAGGGATGCACCAGTCCTGGCTGTAGGGTTGAGGGATGCACCAGCCTGGCTGTAGGGTTGAGGGATGCACCAGCCTGGCTGTAGGGTTGAGGGATGCACCAGTCTGGCTGTAGGGTTGAGGGATGCACCAGCCTGGCTGTAGGGTTGAGGGATGCACCAGCCTGGCTGTAGGGTTGAGGGATGCACCAGCCTGGCTGTAGGGTTGAGGGATGCACCAGTCTGGCTGTAGGGTTGAGGGATGCACCAGTCTGGCTGTAGGGTTGAGGGATGCACCAGCCTGGCTGTAGGGTTGAGGGATGCACCAGTCCTGGCTGTAGGGTTGAGGGATGCACCAGTCTGGCTGTAGGGTTGAGGGATGCACCAGTCTGGCTGTAGGGTTGAGGGATGCACCAGCCTGGCTGTAGGGTTGAGGGATGCACCAGTCTGGCTGTAGGGTTGAGGGATGCACCAGTCTGGCTGTAGGGTTGAGGGATGCACCAGTCTGGCTGTAGGGTTGAGGGATGCACCAGTCTGGCTGTAGGGTTGAGGGATGCACCAGTCTGGCTGTAGGGTTGAGGGATGCACCAGTCTGGCTGTAGGGTTGAGGGATGCACCAGTCTGGCTGTAGGGTTGAGGGATGCACCAGCCTGGCTGTAGGGTTGAGGGATGCACCAGCCTGGCTGTAGGGTTGAGGGATGCACCAGCCTGGCTGTAGGGTTGAGGGATGCACCAGTCTGAGGCTGTAGGGTTGAGGATGCACCAGCCTGGCTGTAGGGTTGAGGGATGCACCAGCCTGGCTGTAGGGTTGAGGGATGCACCAGCCTGGCTGTAGGGTTGAGGGATGCCACCAGCCTGGCTGTAGGGTTGAGGGATGCACCAGCCTGGCTGTAGGGTTGAGGGATTGCACCAGCTGGCTGTAGGGTTGAGGGATGCACCCAGTCCTGGCTGTAGGTTGAAGGATGCACCAGTCCTGGCTGTAGGGTTGAGGGATGCACCAGCCTGGCTGTAGGGTTGAGGGATGCACCAGTCTGGCTGTAGGGTTGAGGGATGCACCAGTCTGGCTGTAGGGTTTTTTGAGGGATGCACCAGCCTGGCTGTAGGGTTGAGGGATGCACCAGTCTGGCTGTAGGGTTGAGGGATGCACCAGCCTGGCTGTAGGGTTGAGGGATGCACCAGTCTGGCTGTAGGGTTGAGGGATGCACCAGTCTGGCTGTAGGGTTGAGGGATGCACCAGTCTGGCTGTAGGGTTGAGGGATGCACCAGTCTGGCTGTAGGGTTGAGGGATGCACCAGTCTGGCTGTAGGGTTGAGGGATGCACCAGCCTGGCTGTAGGGTTGAGGGATGCACCAGTCTGGCTGTAGGGTTGAGGGATGCACCAGTCTGGCTGTAGGGTTGAGGGATGCACCAGCCTGGCTGTAGGGTTGAGGGATGCACCAGCCTGGCTGTAGGGTTGAGGGATGCACCAGTCTGGCTGTAGGGTTGAGGGATGCACCAGCCTGGCTGTAGGGTTGAGGGATGCACCAGTCTGGCTGTAGGGTTGAGGGATGCACCAGTCTGGCTGTAGGGTTGAGGGATGCACCAGCCTGGCTGTAGGGTTGAGGGATGCACCAGCCTGGCTGTAGGGTTGAGGGATGCACCAGTCTGGCTGTAGGGTTGAGGGATGCACCAGTCCTGGCTGTAGGGTTGAGGGATGCACCAGTCTGGCTGTAGGGTTGAGGGATGCACCAGCTGGCTGTAGGGTTGAGGGATGCACCAGTCTGGCTGTAGGGTTGAGGGATGCACCAGCCTGGCTGTAGGGTTGAGGGATGCACCAGCCTGGCTGTAGGGTTGAGGGATGCACCAGTCTGGCTGTAGGGTTGAGGGATGCACCAGACTGGCTGTAGGGTTGAGGGAATGCACCAGCCTGGCTGTAGGGTTGAGGGATGCACCAGCCTGGCTGTAGGGTTGAGGGATGCACCAGTCTGGCTGTAGGGTTGAGGGATGCACCAGCCTGGCTGTAGGGTTGAGGGATGCACCAGTCTGGCTGTAGGGTTGAGGGAATGCACCAGTCTGGCTGTAGGGTTGAGGGATGCACCAGCCTGGCTGTAGGGTTGAGGGATGCACCCAGTCTGGCTGTAGGGTTGAGGGATGCACCAGTCTGGCTGTAGGGTTTGAGGGATGCACCAGTCTGGCTGTAGGGTTGAGGGATGCACCAGTCTGGCTGTGGGTTGAGGGATGCCACCAGCTCTGCGTTAAGGTTGACAGTCAATCCCACCAGCCCTGCTGTGGGTTGCCAGATCTAATCTGTTCTACAGCCCCCATGCATAGGGTTGGGGATGCACACTCTGCATGTAAGGTTTGAGGTTGACCACCCGTAGGTCTGGGGTTGCACACAACTCTACTCTAAAGTTTTGACAAGTTCACACCACCCACATACTGTGGGTTGATCCAATCTACATCTAAGTTTTACAAGTTCCACCACCACCATACTGTGGGTTGCTCACAACTCTACATCTAAAGTTCTACAAGTTCCACCACCACCACCATATGTGGGTTGCTAAATCTACATCTAAAGTTTCTACAAGTTCACCACCACCACCACCATACTGTGGGTTGCTCAACTCTACATCTAAAGTTTCTACAAGTTCCACCACCACCACCACCATACTGTGGGTTGCTCACAACTCTACATCTAAAGTTTCTACAAGTTCCACCACAACCATACTGTGGGTTGCTCACAACTCTACATCTAAAGTTTCTACAAGTTCCACCACCACCACCATACTGTGGGTTGCTCACAACTCTACATCTAAAGTTTCTACAAGTTCCACCACCACCACACCATACTGTGGGTTGCTCACAACTCTACATCTAAAGTTTCTACAAGTTCCACACCACCCACCACCATACTGTGGGTTGCTCACAACTCTACATCTAAAGTTTCTACAAGTTCACCCCACCACCACCACCATACTGTGGGTTGCTCACAACTCTACATCTAAAGTTTCTACAAGTTCCACCACACCACCACATACTGTGGGTTGCTCACAACTCTACATCTAAAGTTTCTACAAGTTCCACCACCACCACCACCATACTGTGGGTTGCTCACAACTCTACATCTAAAGTTTCTACAAGTTCCACCCACCACCACCATACTGTGGGTTGTTCACAACTCTACATCTAAAGTTTCTACAAGTTCCACCACCACCACCCATACTGTGGGTTGCTCACAACTCTACATCTAAAGTTTCTACAAGTTCCACCACCACCACCACCATACTGTGGGTTGCTCACAACTCTACATCTAAAGTTTCTACAAGTTCCACCACCACCACCATACTGTGGGTTGCTCACAACTCTACATCTAAAGTTTCTACAAGTTCCACACCACCACCACCATACTGTGGGTTGCTCACAACTCTACATCTAAAGTTTCTACAAGTTCCACCACCACCACCACACATACTGTGGGTTGCTCACAACTCTACATCAACTCTACATCTAAAGTTTCTACAAGTTCCACACCACCACCACCATACTGTGGGTTGCTCACAACTCTACATCTAAAGTTTCTACAAGTTCCACCACCACACCACCATACTGTGGGTTGCTCACAACTCTACATCTAAAGTTTCTACAAGTTCCACCACCACCACCACCATACTGTGGGTTGCTCACAACTCTACATCTAAAGTTTCTACAAGTTCCACCACCACCACACACCATACTGTGGGTTGCTCACAACTCTACATCTAAAGTTTCTACAAGTTCCACACCACCACACCATACTGTGGGTTGCTCACAACTCTACATCTAAAGTTTCTACAAGTTCCACACCACCACCAATACTGTGGGTTGCTCACAACTCTACATCTAAAGTTTCTACAAGTTCCCACCACCACCACCATACTGTGGGTTGCTCACAACTCTACATCTAAAGTTTCTACAAGTTCCACCACCACCCACCACTACTGTGGGTTGCTCACAACTCTACATCTAAAGTTTCTACAAGTTCCAACCACCACCACCATACTGTGGGTTGCTCACAACTCTACATCTAAAGTTTCTACAAGTTCCACCACCACCACCACCATACTGTGGGTTGCTCACAACTCTACATCTAAAGTTTCTACAAGTTCCACCACCACCACCACACATACTGTGGGTTGCTCACAACTCTACATCTAAAGTTTCTACAAGTTCCACCACCACCACCATTACTGTGGGTTGCTCACAACTCTACATCTAAAGTTTCTACAAGTTCCACCACCACCACCACCATACTGTGGGTTGCTCACAACTCTACATCTAAAGTTTCTACAAGTTCCACCACCACCACCACCATACTGTGGGTTGCTCACAACTCTACATCTAAAGTTTCTACAAGTTCCACACCACCACCATACTGTGGGTTGCTCACAAACTCTACATCTAAAGTTTCTACAAGTTCACCACCACCACCACCATACTGTGGGTTGCTCACAACTCTACATCTAAAGTTTCTACAAGTTCCACCACCACCACCACCATACTGTGGGTTGCTCACAACTCTACATCTAAAGTTTCTACAAGTCCACCACCACCACCACCATACTGTGGGTTGCTCACAACTCTACATCTAAAGTTTCTACAAGTTCCACCACCACCACCACCATACTGTGGGTTGCTCACAACTCTACATCTAAAGTTTTTACAATCCACCACCACCACCACCATACTGTGGGTTGCTCACAACTCTACATCTAAAGTTTCTACAAGTTCCCCACCACCACCACACCATACTTGGGTTGCTCACAATCTACATCTAAAGTTTATACAAGTTCCACCACCACCACACCAATACTGTGGGTTGCTCACAACTCTACATCTAAAGTTCTACAAGTTCCACCACCACCACCACACCATACTGTGGGTTTCTCACAACTCTACATCTAAAGTTTCTACAAGTTCCACCACCACCACACCATACTGTGGGTTGCTCACAACTCTACATCTAAAGTTTCTACAAGTTCCACACCACCACCACACATACTGTGGGTTGCTCACAACTTACATCTAAAGTTTCTACAAGTTACCACCACCACCATACTTGGGTTGCTCACAACTCTACATCTAAAGTTTCTACAAGTTCCCACCACACCACACCATACTGTGGGTTGCTCACAACTCTCACTAAAGTTTCTACAAGTTCCACCACCACCAACCATACTGTGGGTTGCTCACAACTCTACATCTAAAGTTTCTACAAGTTCCACCACCACCACCACCATACTGTGGGTTGCTCACAACTCTACATCTAAAGTTTCTACAAGTTCCACCACCACCACCCATACTGTGGGTTGCTCACAACTCTACATCTAAAGTTTCTACAAGTTCCACCACCACCACCACCATACTGTGGGTTGCTCACAACTCTACATCTAAAGTTTCTACAAGTTCCACCACCACCACACCACCATACTGTGGGTTGCTCACAACTCTACATCTAAAGTTTCTACAAGTTCCACCCACCACCACACCATACTGTGGGTTGCTCACAACTCTACATCTAAAGTTTCTACAAGTTCCACCACCACCACCACCATACTGTGGGTTGCTCACAACTCTACATCTAAAGTTTCTACAAGTTCCACCACCACCATACTGTGGGTTGCTCACAACTCTACATCTAAAGTTTCTACAAGTTCCACCACCACCACCACCATACTGTGGGTTGCTCACAACTCTACATCTAAAGTTTCTACAAGTTCCACCACCACCACCACCATACTGTGGGTTGCTCACAACTCTACATCTAAAGTTTCTACAAGTTCCACCACCACCACCACCATACTGTGGGTTGCTCACAACTCTACATCTAAAGTTTCTACAAGTTCCACCACCACCACCACCATACTGTGGGTTGCTCACAACTCTACATCTAAAGTTTCTACAAGTTCCACCACCACCACCACCATACTGTGGGTTGCTCACAACTCTACATCTAAAGTTTCTACAAGTTCCACCACCACCACCACCATACTGTGGGTTGCTCACAACTCTACATCTAAAGTTTCTACAAGTTCCACCACCACCACCACCATACTGTGGGTTGCTCACAACTCTACATCTAAAGTTTCTACAAGTTCCACCACCACCACCACCATACTGTGGGTTGCTCACAACTCTACATCTAAAGTTTCTACAAGTTCCACCACCACCACCACCATACTGTGGGTTGCTCACAACTCTACATCTAAAGTTTCTACAAGTTCCACCACCACCACCACCACCATACTGTGGGTTGCTCACAACTCTACATCTAAAGTTTCTACAAGTTCCACCACCACCACCACCATACTGTGGGTTGCTCACAACTCTACATCTAAAGTTTCTACAAGTTCCACCACCACCACCACCATACTGTGGGTTGCTCACAACTCTACATCTAAAGTTTCTACAAGTTCCACCACCACCACCACCATACTGTGGGTTGCTCACAACTCTACATCTAAAGTTTCTACAAGTTCCACCACCACCACCACCATACTGTGGGTTGCTCACAACTCTACATCTAAAGTTTCTACAAGTTCCACCACCACCACACCATACTGTGGGTTGCTCACAACTCTACATCTAAAGTTTCTACAAGTTCCACCACCACCACCACCATACTGTGGGTTGCTCACAACTCTACATCTAAAGTTTCTACAAGTTCCACCACCACCACCACCATACTGTGGGTTGCTCACAACTCTACATCTAAAGTTTCTACAAGTTCCACCACCACCACCACCATACTGTGGGTTGCTCACAACTCTACATCTAAAGTTTCTACAAGTTCCACCACCACCACCACCATACTGTGGGTTGCTCACAACTCTACATCTAAAGTTTCTACAAGTTCCACCACCACCACCACCATACTGTGGGTTGCTCACAACTCTACATCTAAAGTTTCTACAAGTTCCACCACCACCACCACCATACTGTGGGTTGCTCACAACTCTACATCTAAAGTTTCTACAAGTTCCACCACCACCACCACCATACTGTGGGTTGCTCACAACTCTACATCTAAAGTTTCTACAAGTTCCACCACCACCACCACCATACTGTGGGTTGCTCACAACTCTACATCTAAAGTTTCTACAAGTTCCACCACCACCACCACCATACTGTGGGTTGCTCACAACTCTACATCTAAAGTTTCTACAAGTTCCACCACCACCACCACCATACTGTGGGTTGCTCACAACTCTACATCTAAAGTTTCTACAAGTTCCACCACCACCACCATACTGTGGGTTGCTCACAACTCTACATCTAAAGTTTCTACAAGTTCCACCACCACCACCATACTGTGGGTTGCTCACAACTCTACATCTAAAGTTTCTACAAGTTCCACCACCACCACCACCATACTGTGGGTTGCTCACAACTCTACATCTAAAGTTTCTACAAGTTCCACCACCACCACCACCATACTGTGGGTTGCTCACAACTCTACATCTAAAGTTTCTACAAGTTCCACCACCACCACCACCATACTGTGGGTTGCTCACAACTCTACATCTAAAGTTTCTACAAGTTCCACCACCACCACCATACTGTGGGTTGCTCACAACTCTACATCTAAAGTTTCTACAAGTTCCACCACCACCACCACCATACTGTGGGTTTGCTCACAACTCTACATCTAAAGTTTCTACAAGTTCCACCACCACCACCACCATACTGTGGGTTGCTCACAACTCTACATCTAAAGTTTCTACAAGTTCCACCACCACCACCACCATACTGTGGTTGCTCACAACTCTACATCTAAAGTTTCTACAAGTTCCACCACCACCACCACCATACTGTGGGTTGCTCACAACTCTACATCTAAAGTTTCTACAAGTTCCACCACCACCACCATCACCATACTGTGGGTTGCTCACAACTCTACATCTAAAGTTTCTACAAGTTCCACCACCACCATCACCATACTGTGGGTTGCTCACAACTCTACATCTAAAGTTTCTACAAGTTCCACCACCACCACCACCATACTGTGGGTTGCTCACAACTCTACATCTAAAGTTTCTACAAGTTCCACCACCACCACCACCATACTGTGGGTTGCTCACAACTCTACATCTAAAGTTTCTACAAGTTCCACCACCACCACCACCATACTGTGGGTTGCTCACAACTCTACATCTAAAGTTTCTACAAGTTCCACCACCACCACCACCATACTGTGGGTTGCTCACGACTCTACATCTAAAGATTCTACAAGTTCCACCACCACCACTATACTGTGGGTTGTTCACAACTCTACATCTAAAGTTTCTACAAGTTCCACCACCTCCACCACCATATTGTGGGTTGCTCACAACTCTACATCTAAAGTTTCTACAAGTTCCACCACCACCACCACCATACTGTGGGTTGCTCACAACTCTACATCTAAAGTTTCTACAAGTTCCACCACCTCCACCACCATACTGTGGGTTGCTCACAACTCTACATCTAAAGTTTCTACAAGTTCCACCACCACCACCATCACCATACTGTCGGTGGCTCACAACTCTACATCTAAAGTTTCTACAAGTTCCACCACCACCATACTGTGGGTTCCTCACAACTCTACATCTAAAGTTTCTACAAGTTCCACCACCACCTCCACCATACTGTGGGTTGCTCACAACTCCACACCTAAAGTTTCTACAAGTTCCACCACCACCACCACCATACTGTGGGTTGCTCACAACTCTACATCTAAAGTTTCTACAAGTTCCACCACCACCACCACCATACTGTGGGTTGCTCACAACTCTACATCTAAAGTTTCTACAAGTTCCACCACCACCACCACCATACTGTGGGTTGCTCACAACTCTACATCTAAAGTTTCTACAAGTTCCACCACCACCACCACCACCATACTGTGGGTTGCTCACAACTCTACACCTAAAGTTTCTACAAGTTCCACCACAACCACCACCATACTGTGGGTTGCTCACAACTCTACATCTAAAGTTTCTACAAGTTCCACCACCACCACCACCACCGTACTGTGGGTTGCTCACAACTCTACATCTAAAGTTTCTACAAGTTCCACCACCACCACCAATACTGTGGGTTGCTCACAACTCTACATCTAAAGTTTCTACAAGTTCCACCACCACCATCACCATACTGTGGGTTGCTCACAACTCTACATCTAAAGTTTCTACAAGTTCCACCACCACCACCACCATACTGTGGGTTGCTCACAACTCTACATCTAAAGTTTCTACAAGTTCCACCACCACCACCACCATACTGTGGGTTGCTCACAACTCTACATCTAAAGTTTCTACAAGTTCCACCACCACCACCACCACCATACTGTGGGTTGCTCACAACTCTACATCTAAAGTTTCTACAAGTTCCACCACCACCACCACCACCATACTGTGGGTTGCTCACAACTCTACATCTAAAGTTTCTACAAGTTCCACCACCACCACCACCACCATACTGTGGGTTGCTCACAACTCTACATCTAAAGTTTCTACAAGTTCCACCACCACCACCACCATACTGTGGGTTGCTCACAACTCTACATCTAAAGTTTCTACAAGTTCCACCACCACCACCACCACCTTACTGTGGGTTGCTCACAACTCTACATCTAAAGTTTCTACAAGTTCCACCACCACCACCACCATACTGTGGGTTGCTCACAACTCTACATCTAAAGTTTCTACAAGTTCCACCACCACCACCACCACCATACTGTGGGTTGCTCACAACTCTACATCTAAAGTTTCTACAAGTTCCACCACCACCATCACCACCATACTGTGGGTTGCTCACAACTCTACATCTAAAGTTTCTACAAGTTCCACCACCACCACCACCACCGTACTGTGGGTTGCTCACAACTCTACATCTAAAGTTTCTACAAGTTCCACCACCACCACCACCATACTGTGGGTTGCTCACAACTCTTCATCTAAAGTTTCTACAAGTTCCACCACCTCCACCACCATACTGTGGGTTGCTCACAACTCTACATCTAAAGTTTCTACAAGTTCCACCAACACCACCACCATACTGTGGGTTGCTCACAACTCTACATCTAAAGTTTCTACAAGTTCCACCACCACCACCACCATACTGTGGGTTGCTCACAACTCTACATCTAAAGTTTCTACAAGTTCCACCACCACCACCACCATACTGTGGGTTGCTCACAACTCTACATCTAAAGTTTCTACAAGTCCCACCATCACCATACTGTGGGTTGCTCACAACTCTACATCTAAAGTTTCTACAAGTTCCACCACCACCACCACCATACTGTGGGTTGCTCACAACTCTACATCTAAAGTTTCTACAAGTTCCACCACCACCACCACCATACTGTGGGTTGCTCACAACTCTACATCTAAAGTTTCTACAAGTTCCACCACCACCACCACCATACTGTGGGTTGCTCACAACTCTACATCTAAAGTTTCTACAAGTTCCACCACCACCACCACCATACTGTGGGTTGCTCACAACTCTACATCTAAAGTTTCTACAAGTTCCACCACCACCACCACCATACTGTGGGTTGCTCACAACTCTACATCTAAAGTTTCTACAAGTTCCACCACCACCACCATACTGTACTCACCAGGTGGACATGACCAACACACTCGCCAGGTGGACATGACCAACACACTCGCCAGGTGGACATGACCAACACACTCACAAGGAGGACATGGTCAACACACTCGCCAGGTGGACATGGCCAACACACTCACCAGGTGGACATGGCCAACACACTCGCCAGGTGGACATGACCAACACACTCGCCAGGTGGACATGACCAACACACTCGCCAGGTGGACATGGCCAACACACTCGCCAGGTGGACATGACCAACACACTCGCCAGGTGGACATGGCCAACACACTTGCCAGGTGGACATGCCCAACACACTCGCCAGGTGGGCATGACCAACACACTCGCCAGGTGGACATGACCAACACACTCACCAGGTGACATGACCAACACACTCGCCAGGTGGACATGTCCAACACACTCACCAGGTGGACATGACCAACACACTCGCCAGGTGGACATGACTAACACACTCGCCAGGTGGACATGCCCAACACACTCGCCAGGTGGGCATGACCAACACACTCGCCCAGTTGGACATGACCAACACACTCGCCAGGTGGACATGACCAACACACTCGCGAGGTGGACATGGCCAACACACTCGCCAGGTGGACATGACCAACACACTCGCCAGGTGGACATGACCAACACACTCGCCAGATGGACATGGCCACACACTCGCTAGGCGGACATGACCAACACACTCGCCAGGTGGACATGACCAACACACTCGCCAGGTGGACATGACCAACACACTCGCCAGGTGGACATGGTCAACACACTCCCCAGGTGGACATGACCAACACACTCGCCAGGTGGACATGGTCAACACACTCCCTAGGTGGACACGACCAACACACTCACCAGGTGGACATGGTCAACACACTCGCCAGGTGGACATGACCAACACACTCACCAGGTGGACATGGTGAACACACTCGCCAGGTGGACATGGCCAACACACTCGCCAGGTGGACATGGCCAACACACTCGCCAGGTGGACATGACCAACACATTCGCCAGGTGGACATGACCAACACACTCGCCAGGTGGACATGACCAACACACTCACCAGGTGGACATGACCAACACACTCGCCAGGTGGACATGACCAACACACTCACCAGGTGGACATGGCCAACACACTCGCCAGGTGGACATGGCCAACACACTCGCCGGGTGGACATGACCAACACACTCACCAGGTGGACATGACCAACACACTCACCAGGTGGACATGACCAACACACTCGCCAGGTGGACATGACCAACACACTCACCAGGTGGACATGAGCAACACACTCACCAGGTGGACATGACCAACACACTCACCTGCTGGACTTGGCCAACACACTCACCAGGTGGACATGACCAACACACTCACCAGGTGGACATGACCAACACACTCACCAGGTGGATATGACCAACACACTCACCAGGTGGACATGACCAACACACTCGCCGGGTGGACACGACCAACACACTCGCCAGGTGGACATGACCAACACACTCACCAGGTGGACATGACCAACACACTCACCTGCTGGACTTGGCCAACACACTCACCAGGTGGACATGACCAACACACTCACCTGGTGGACATGACCAACACACTCGCCAGGTGGACATGACTAACACACTCGCCAGGTGGACATGACCAACACCCTCACCAGGTGGACATGACCAACACACTCGCCGGGTGGACATGACCAACACACTCACCAGGTGGACATGACCAGCACACTCGCCAGGTGGACATGACCAACACACTCACCAGGTGGACATGGCCAACACACTCGCCAGGTGGACATGACCAACACACTCACCAGGTGGACATGACCAACACACTCACCAGGTGGACATGACCAACACACTCACCAGGTGGACATGACCAACACACTCGACAGGTGGACATGACCAACACACACACCAGGTGGACATGACCAACACACTCGCCAGGTGGACATGGTCAACACACTCACCAGGTGGACATGGTCAACACACTAGCCAGGTGGACATGACCAACACACTCGCCAGGTGGACATGGCCAACACACTCACCAGGTGGACATGACCAACACACTCACCAGTTGAACATGGTCAACACACTAGCCAGGTGGACATGACTAACACACTCGCCAGGTGGACATGGTCAACACACTCACCAGGTGGACATGGTCAACACACTCACCAGGTGGACATGGTCAACACACTAGCCAGGTGGACATGACCAACACACTCACCAGGTGGACATGACCAACACATTCGCCAGGTGGACTTGACCAACACACTCGCCATGTGGACATGGCCAAAACACTCGCCAGGTGGACATTACCAACACACTCGCCAGGTGGACATGACCAACACACTCACCAAGTGGACATGACCAACACAATCGCCAGGTGGACATTACCAACACACTCGCCAGGTGGACATGACCAACACACTCGGCAGGTAGACATGACCAACACACTCACCAGGTGGACATGACCAACACACTCGCCAGGTAGACATGACCAACACAATCGCCAGGTGGACATGACCAACACACTCGCCAGGTGGACATGACCAACACACTCACCAGGTGGACATTACCAACACACTCACCAGGTGGACATGACCAACACACTCGGCAGGTGGACATGGCCAACACACTCGGCAGGTGGACATGACCAACACACTCGGCAGGTGGACATGACCAACACACTCGGCAGGTAGACATGACCAACACACTCGGCAGGTGGACATGACCAACACACTCGGCAGGTAGACATGACCAACACACTCGGCAGGTGGACATGACCAACACACTCGGCAGGTGGACATGACCAACACACTCGGCAGGTGGACATGACCAACACAATCGCCAGGTGGACATGACCAACACACTCGCCAGGTGGACATGACCAACACAATCGCCAGGTGGACACGACCAACACACTCGCCAGGTGGACATGACCAACACACTCACCAGGTGGACATGACCAACACACTCGCCAGGTGGACATGACAAACACACTTGCCAGGTGGAAATGACCAACACACTCGCAAGGTGGACATGACCAACACAATCGCCACAAGGAAACACCTGTCCCTAACCTGTCCTATCTATTGTGTGTGCATGTCATGGTGGAACACCTGTCCCTAACCTATCTATTGTGTGTGCATGTCATGGTGGAACACCTGTCCTATCTATTGTGTGTGCATGTCATGGTGGAACACCTGTCCCTAACCTATCTATTGTGTGTGCATGTCATGTTGGAACATCTGTCCCTAACCTGTCCTATCTATTGTGAGTGCATGTCATGATGGAACACCTGTCCCTAACCTGCCCTATCTATTGTGTGTGCATGTCATGGTGGAACACCTGTCCCTAACCTGCCCTATCTATTGTGTGTGCATGTCATAGTGGAACACCTGTCCTATCTATTGTGTGTGCATGTCATGTTGGAACACCTGTCCCTAACCTATCTATTGTGTGTGCATGTCATGTTGGAACACCCGTCCCTAACCTGTCCTATCTATTGTGTGTGCATGTCATGGTGGAACACCAGTCCCTAACCTATCTATTGTGTGTGCATGTCATGGTGGAACACCTGTCCTATCTATTGTGTGTGCATGTCATGGTGGAACACCTGTCCCTAACCTATCTATTGTGTGTGCATGTCATGTTGGAACACCTGTCCCTAACCTGTCCTATCTATTGGGTGTGCATGTCATGGTGGAACACCTGTCCCTAACCTGCCCTATCTATTGTGTGTGCATGTCATGATGGAACACCTGTCCCTAACCTGCCCTATCTATTGTGTGTGCATGTCATGGTGGAACACCTGTCCCTAACCTGCCCTATCTATTGTGTGCATGTCATAGTGGAACACCTGTCCTATCTATTGTGTGCATGTCATGTTGGAACACCTGTCCCTAACCTGTCCTATCTATTGTGTGTGCATGTCATGGTGGAACACCTGTCCCTAACCTGCCCTATCTATTGTGTGTGCATGTCATGGTGGAACACCTGTCCCTAACCTGCCCTATCTATTGTGTGTGTATGTCATGGTGGAACACCTGTCCTATCTATTGTGAGTGCATGTCATGGTGGAACACCTGTCCAATCTATTGTGTGTGCATGTCATGGTGGAACACCTGTCCCTAACCTGCCCTATCTATTGTGTGTGCATGTCATGGTGGAACACCTGTCCCTAAACTGCCCTATCTATTGTGTGTGCATGTCATGGTGAAACACCTGTCCTATCTATTGTGTGTGCGTCATGGTGGAACACCTGTCCCTAACCTGTCCTATCTATTGTGTGTGTATGTCATGGTGGAACACCTGATCCTAACCTGCCCTATCTATTGTGTGTGCATGTCATGGTGGAACACCTGTCCCTAACCTGTCCTATCTATTGTGTGTGCATGTCATGGTGGAACACCTGTCCCTAACCTGCCCTATCTATTGTGTGTGCATGTCATGGTGGAACACCTGTCCCTAACCTGTCCTATCTATTGTGTGCATGTCATGGTGGAACACCTGTCCCTAACCTGTCCTATCTATTGTGTGTGCATGTCATGGTGGAACACCTGTCCCTAACCTGCCCTATCTATTGTGTGTGCATGTCATGGTGGAACACCTATCCTATCTATTGTGTGTGCATGTCATGGTGGAACACCTGTCCTATCTATTGTGTGTGCATGCCATGGTGGAACTCCTGTCCCTAAACTGTCCTATCTATTGTGTGTGTATGTCATGGTGGAACACCTGTCCCTAACCTGTCCTATCTATTGTGTGTGCATGTCATGGTGGAACACCTGTCCCTAACCTGCCCTATCTATTGTGTGTGCATGTCATGATGGAACACCTGTCCCTAACCTGCCCTATCTATTGTGTGTGCATGTCATGTTGGAACACCTGTCCCTAACCTGTCCTATCTATTGTGTGTGCATGTCATGGTGGAACACCTGTCCCTAACCTGTCCTATCTATTGTGTGTGCATGTCATGGTGGAACACCTGTCCCTAATCTGTCCTATCTATTGTGTGTGAATGTCATGGTGGAACACCTGTCTTATCTATTGTGTGTGCATGTCATGGTGGAACACCTGATCCTAACCTGTCCCTATCTATTGTGTGTGCATGTCATGGTGGAACACCTGTCCCTAACCTGTCCTATCTATTGTATGTGCATGTCATGGTGGAACACCTGTCTTATCTATTGTGTGTGCATGTCAAGGTGGAACACCTGATCCTAACCTGTCCTATCTATTGTGTGTGCATGTCATGGTGGAACACCTGTCCCTAACCTGTCCTATCTATTGTGTGTGCATGTCATGGTGGAACACCTGATCCTAACCTGTCCTATCTATTGTGTGTGCATGTCATAGTGGAACACCTGTCCCTAACCTATCTATTGTGTGTGCATGTCATGGTGGAACACCTGTCCTATCTATTGTGTGTGCATGTCATGGTGGAACACCTGTCCTACCTGTCCTATCTATTGTGTGTGCATGTCATGGTGGAACACCTGTCCCTAACCTGTCCCTATCTATTGTGTGTGCATGTCATAGGTGGAACACCTGTCCCTAACTGTCTATTTGTGTGTGCATGTCATGGTGGAACACCTGTCCTATCTATTGTGTGTGCATGTCATGGTGGAACACCTGATCCCTAACCTGTCCTATCTATTGTGTGTGCATGTCATGGTGGAACACCTGACCCTAACCTGCACTATCTATTGTGTGTGCATGTCATGGTGGAACACCTGTCCCTAACCTGTCCTATCTATTGTGTGTGCATGTCATAGTGGAACACCTGTCCCTAACCTGTCCTATCTATTGTGTGTGCATGTCATGGTGGAACACCTGTCCTATCTATTGTGTGTGCATGTCATGGTGGAACACCTGATCCTAACCTGTCCTATCTATTGTGTGTGCATGTCATGGTGGAACACCTGTCCCCTAACCTGCCCTATCTATTGTGTGTGCATGTCATGGTGGAACACCTGATCCTACCTGTCCTATCTATTGTGTGTGCATGTCATGGTGGAACACCTGATCCTAACCTGTCCTATCTATTGTGTGTGCATGTCATGGTGGAACACCTGACCCTAACCTGTCCTATCTATTGTGTGTGCATGTCATGGTGGAACACCTGTCCCTAACCTGCCCTATCTATTGTGTGTGCATGTCATAATGGAACACCTGTCCCTAATCTGTCCTATCTATTGTGTGTGCATGTCATGGTGGAACACCTGTCCTATCTATTGTGTGTGCATGTCATGGTGGAACACCTGATCCTAACCTGTCCTATCTATTGTGTGTGCATGTCATGGTGGAACACCTGATCCTAACCTGTCCTATCTATTGTGTGTGCATGTCATGGTGGAACACCTGTCCTATCTATTGTGTGTGCATGTCATGGTGGAACACCTGTCCTATCTATTGTGTGTGCATGTCTTGGTGGAACACCTGATCCTAACCTGTCCTATCTATTGTGTGCGCATGCCATGGTGGAACACCTGACCCTAACCTGTCCTATCTATTGTGTGTGCATGTCATGGTGGAACACCTGTCCCTAACCTGCCCTATCTATTGTGTGTGCATGTCATAATGGAACACCTGTCCCTAATCTGTCCTATCTATTGTGTGTGCATGTCATGGTGGAACACCTGTCCTATCTATTGTGTGTGCATGTCATGGTGGAACACCTGATCCTAACCTGTCCTATCTATTGTGTGTGCATGTCATGGTGGAACACCTGATCCTAACCTGTCCTATCTATTGTGTGTGCATGTCATAGTGGAACACCTGTCCTATCTATTGTGTGTGCATGTCATGGTGGAACACCTGTCCCTAACCTATCCTATCTATTGTGTGTGCATGTCATGATGGAACACCTGTCCCTAACCTGTCCTATCTATTGTGTGTGCATGTCAAGATGGAACACCTGTCCCTAACCTGTCCTATCTATTGTGTGTGCATGTCATGATGGAACACCTGTCCCTAACCTGTCCTATCTATTGTGTGTGCATGTCATGGTGGAACACTTGATCCTAACCTGTCCTATCTATTGTGTGTGCATGTCATGGTGGAACACCTGTCCCTAACCTGTCCTATCTCTTGTGTGTGCATGTCATGTTGGAACACCTGTCCCTAACCTGTCCTATCTATTGTGTGCATGTCATGGTGGAACACCTGTCCCTAACCTGTCCTATCTATTGTGTGTGCATGTCATGGTGGAACACATGTCCCTAACCTGTCCTATCTATTGTGTGTGCATGTCATGGTGGAACACCTATCTATTGTGTGTGCATGTCATGGTGGAACAACTGTCCCTAACCTATCTATTGTGTGTGCATGTCATGGTGGAACACCTGATCCTAACCTGTCCTATCTATTGTATGTGCATGTCATGGTGGAACACCTGTCCTATCTATTGTGTGTGCATGTCATGGTGGAACACCTGATCCTATCTATTGTGTGTGCATGTCATGGTGGAACACCTGTCCTATCTATTGTGTGCATGTCATGGTGGAATACCTGTCCCTAACCTGTCCTATCTATTGTGTGTGCATATCATGGTGGAACACCTGTCCCTAAACTGTCCTATCTATTGTGTGTGTATGTCATGGTGGAACACCTGTCCCTAACCTGTCCTATCTATTGTGTGTGCATGTCATGGTGGAACACCTGTCCCTAACCTGTCCTATCTATTGTGTGTGCATGTCATGGTGGAACACCTGTCCCTAACCTGTCCTATCTATTGTGTGTGCATGTCATGGTGGAACACCTGTCCCTAACCTGTCCTATCTATTGTGTGTGCATGTCATGGTGGAACATCTGTCCCTAACCTGTCCTATCTATTGTGTGTGCATGTCATGGTGGAACACCTGTCCCTAACCTGTCCTATCTATTGTGTGTGCATGTCATGGTGGAACACCTGTCCCTAACATGTCCTATCTGTTGTGTGTGCATGTCATGGGGGAACACCTGTCCCTAACCTATCTATTGTGTGTGCATGTCATGGTGGAACACCTGTCCTATCTATTGTGTGTGCATGTCATGGTGGAACACCTGTCCCTAACCTGTCCTATCTGTTGTGTGTGCATGTCATGGTGGAACACCTGTCCCTAACCTATCGATTGTGTGTGCATGTCATGGTGGAACACCTGTCCTATCTATTGTGTGTGCATGTCATGGTGGAACACCTGTCCCTAACCTGCCCTATCTATTGTGTGTGCATGTCATGATGGAACACCTGTCCCTAACCTATCTATTGTGTGTGCATGTCATGGTGGAACACCTGTCCCTAACCTATCTATTGTGTGTGCATGTCATGGTGGAACACCTGTCCTATCTATTGTGTGTGCATGTCATGGTGGAACACCTGTCCCTAACCTATCTATTGTGTGTGCATGTTATGGTGGAACACCTGTCCTATCTATTGTGTGTGCATGTCATGGTGGAACACCTGTCCTATCTACTCTCATTCTTGGGTAAAATACAACCGTGGATATTGTGCCGACTGGGTGGGTATTGTGACGACACGTCGGTCCAATACCCACAAAGCTTTTATTTCCATTACATATGTTGATTATCACTTATCTTTATCATCATTACATCAAAATGACATATTTACTTGCTTTTTTTAATAGGTATTGAAGAATGATGACCTCAATCATATATTAAATAGGGTTGCAGGCCTAATGACCTTCCTCATAGGCCGAGGGCTGTAAAACCTAACAAACAACAACAACAACAACAACAATGACATGTAATAAGTCTCGGTAGATATTCCCTTTTTCCTCTGAAGTAGTTAATTATGCAAATATGTTTACTACATTTATTGTACAATTGTGGATACATCATCCCATCCACTGAGGAAGTGGTCATCACTTCTACATTACAGTCTACAGCCAGACCCGCTACAGGAAAATGACCTCACACTACATGACCAGTATGGCAGATAATGATGGTTGATGTAGAAGTAAGGCAGATGATGATGGTTGATGTAGAAGTATGGCAGATGATGATGGTTGATGTAGAAGTATGGTAGATGATGATGGTTGATGTAGAAGTATGGCAGATGATGATGGTTGATGTAGAAGTATGGTAGATGATGATGGTTGATGTAGAAGTACGGCAGATGATGATGGTTGATGTAGAAGTATGGCAGATGATGATGGTTGATGTAGAAGTATGGCAGATGATGATGGTTGATGTAGAAGTATGGCAGATGATGATGGTTGATGTAGAAGTATGGCAGATGATGATGGTTGATGTAGAAGTATGGCAGATGATGATGGTTGATGTAGAAGTATGGCAGATGATGATGGTTGATGTAGAAGTATGGCAGATGATGATGGTTGATGTAGAAGTATGGTAGATGATGATGGTTGATGTAGAAGTATGGCAGATGATGATGGTTGATGTAGAAGTATGGTAGATGATGATGGTTGATGTAGAAGTACGGCAGATGATGATGGTTGATGTAGAAGTATGGCAGATGATGATGGTTGATGTAGAAGTATGGCAGATGATGATGGTTGATGTAGAAGTATGGCAGATAATGATGGTTGATGTAGAAGTAAGGCAGATGATGATGGTTGATGTAGAAGTATGGTAGATGATGATGGTTGATGTAGAAGTATGGTAGATGATGATGGTTGATGTAGAAGTATGGCAGATGATGATGGTTGATGTAGAAGTATGGTAGATGATGATGGTTGATGTAGAAGTACGGCAGATGATGATGGTTGATGTAGAAGTATGGTAGATGATGATGGTTGATGTAGAAGTATGGCAGATGATGATGGTTGATGTAGAAGTATGGCAGATGATGATGGTTGATGTAGAAGTATGGCAAATGATGATGGTTGGTGTAGAAGTATGGTAGATGATGATGGTTGATGTAGAAGTATGGTAGATGACGATGGTTGATGTAGAAGTATGGCAGATGATGATGGTTGATGTAGAAGTATGGCAGATGATGATGGTTGATGTAGAAGTATGGCAGATGATGATGGTTGGTGTAGAAGTATGGTAGATGATGATGGTTGATGTAGAAGTATGGTAGATGATGATGGTTGATGTAGAAGTATGGTAGATGATGATGGTTGATGTAGAAGTATGGTAGATGATGATGGTTGATGTAGAAGTATGGCAGATGATGATGGTTGATGTAGAAGTATGGCAGATGATGATGGTTGATGTAGAAGTATGGCAGATGATGATGGTTGGTGTAGAAGTATGGTAGATGATGATCGTTGGTGTAGAAGTATGGTAGATGATGATGGTTGATGTAGAAGTATGGTAGATGATGATGGTTGATGTAGAAGTATGGCAGATGATGATGGTTGATGTAGAAGTATGGCAGATGATGATGGTTGATGTAGAAGTATGGCAGATGATGATGGTTGGTGTAGAAGTATGGTAGATGATGATGGTTGATGTAGAAGTATGGTAGATGATGATGGTTGATGTAGAAGTATGGTAGATGATGATGGTTGATGTAGAAGTATGGTAGATGATGATGGTTGATGTAGAAGTATGGCAGATGATGATGGTTGATGTAGAAGTATGGCAGATGATGATGGTTGATGTAGAAGTATGGCAGATGATGATGGTTGGTGTAGAAGTATGGTAGATGATGATGGTTGATGTAGAAGTATGGTAGATGATGATGGTTGATGTAGAAGTATGGCAGATGATGATGGTTGATGTAGAAGTATGGTAGATGATGATGGTTGATGTAGAAGTATGGCAGATGATGATGGTTGATGTAGAAGTATGGCAGATGATGATGGTTGATGTAGAAGTATGGCAGATGATGATGGTTGATGTAGAAGTATGGTAGATGATGATGGTTGATGTAGAAGTATAGCAGATGATGATGGTTGATGTAGAAGTATGGCAGATGATGATGGTTGATGTAGAAGCATGGCAGATAATGATGGTTGATGTAGAAGCATGGCAGATGATGATGGTTGATGTAGAAGCATGGCAGATAATGATGGTTGATGTAGAAGTATGGCAGATGATGATGGTTGATGTAGAAGTATGGCAGATGATGATGGTTGATGTAGAAGTATGGCAGATGATGATGGTTGATGTAGAAGTGTGCCAGATGATGATGGTTGATGTAGAAGTATGGCAGATTATGATGGTTGATGTAGAATGGTTGATGTAGAAGTATGCAGATGATGATGGTTGATGTAGAAGTATGGTAGATGATGATGGTTGATGTAGAAGTATGGCAGATGATGATGATTGATGTAGAAGTATGGCAAATGATGATGTTTGATGTAGAAGTATGGAGATAATGATGGTTGATGTAGAAGTATGGCAGATGATGAAGGATTGATAGAAGTATGGCAGATGATGATGGTTGATGTAGAAGTATGGCAGATGAATGATGGTTGATGTAGAAGTATGGCAGATGATGATGGTTGATGTAGAAGTATGGCAGATGATGATGGTGATGTAGAAGTATGGCAGATGATGATGGTTGATGTAGATGTATGGCAGATGATGATGGTTGATGTAGAAGTATGGCAGATGATGATGGTTGATGTAGAAGTATGGCAGATGATGATGGTTGATGTAGAAGTATGGCAGATGATGATGGTTGATGTAGAAGTATGGCAGATGATGATGGTTGATGTAGAAGTATGGCAGATGATGATGGTTGATGTAGAAGTATGGAGATAATGATGGTTGATGTAGAAGTATGGCAGATGATGATGGTTGATGTAGATGTATTGCAGATGATGATGGTTGATGTAGAAGTATGCAGATGATGATGGTTGATGTAGAAGTATGGCAGATGATGATGGTTGATGTAGAAGTATGGCAGATGATGATGGTTGATGTAGAAGTATGGCAGATGATGATGTTTGATGTAGAAGTAGGCAGATGATGATGGTTGATGTAGAAGTATGGTAGATGATGATGGTTGATGTAGAAGTATGGCAGATGATGATGTTGATGTAGAAGTATTGTACAGATGATGATGGTTGATGTAGAAGTATGCAGATGATGATGGTTGATGTAGAAGTATGGCAGATGATGATGGTTGATGTTAAGTATGGCAGATGATGATGTTTGATGTAGAAGTATGCAGATGATGATGATGATGTAGAAGTATGACATGATGATGTTGATTAGAAGTCTGGAGATAATGATGTTGATTAGAAGTATGGCAGATGATGATGGTTGATGTAGAAGTATGCAGATGATGAATGGTTGATGTAGAGTATGGCAGATGATGATGGTTGATGTAGAAGTATGCAGATGATGATGATTGATGTAAAGTTTGGCAGATGATGAGTGATGTAGAAGTATGGGAGATGATGATGGTTGATTAGAAGTAAGGCAGATGATGATGGTTGATGTAGAAAGTACTGGCAGATGATGATGATTGATGTAGAAGTATGGCAGATGATGAGGTTGATGTAGAAGTATTTCAGATGATGATGTTGATGTAGAAGTATGGCTGATGATGATGGTTGATGTAGAAGTAAGGCAGATGATGATTGGTTGATGTAGAGTATGCAGATGATGATTGATGTAGAGTATGCAGATGATGATTGATGTAGAAGTATGGCAGATGATGACGGTTGATGTAGAAGTATGGCAGATGATGGTATTTGATGTAGAAGTATGGCAGATGATGACTGATGTAGAAGTATGGCAGATGATGATGGTTGGTGTAGATGTATTGCAGATGATGATGGTTGATGTACAAGTATGGCAGATGATGATGGTTGATGTAGAAGTATGGCAGATGATGATGGTTGATGTAGAAGTATGGCAGATGATGATGGTTGGTGTAGATGTATTGCAGATGATGATGGTTGATGTAGAAGTATGGCAGATGATGATGGTTGATGTAGAAGTATGGCAGATGATGATGGTTGATGTAGAAGTATGGCAGATGATGACGGTTGATGTAGAAGTATGGTAGATAATGATGGTTGATGTAGAGGTATGACAGATGATGATGTGATGTAGAAGTATGCCAGATGATGATTCATGTAGAAGTATGACAGATGATGATGGTTGATGTAGAAGTATGGCAGATGATGATGGTTGATGTAGAAGTATGGTAGATGATGATGATTGATGTAGAAGTATGGCAGATAATGATGGTTGATGTAGAAGTATGGCAGATGATGATGGTTGATGTAGAAGTATGGCAGATGATGATGGTTGATGTAGAAGTATGGTAGATGATGATGGCTGATGTAGAAGTATGGCAGATTATGATGGTTGATGTAGAAGTAAGGTAGATGATGATGGATGATGTAGAAGTATGGCAGATGATGATGATTGATGTAGAAGTATGGAAGATGATGATGGTTGATGTAGAAGTATGGCAGATGATGATGGTTGATGTAGAAGTATGGCAGATGATGATGGTTGATGTAGAAGTATGGCAGATGATGATGGTTGATGTAGACGTATGGCAGACGATGATGGTTGATGTAGAAGTATGGCAGATGATGATGGTTGATGTAGAAGTATGGCAGATGATGATGATTGATGTAGAAGTATGGTAGATGATGATGGTTGATGTAGAAGTATGCCAGATGATGATGGATGATGTAGAAGTATGGCAGATGATGATGGTTGATGTAGAAGTATGGCAGATGATGATGGTTGATGTAGAAGTGTGCCAGATGATGATTGATGTAGAAGTATGACAGATGATGATGGTTGATGTAGAAGTATGGCAGATGATGATGGTTGATGTAGAAGTATGGCAGATGATGATGGTTGATGTTGAAGTATGGCAGATGATGGTTGACATAGAAGTATGGTAGATGATGATGGTTGATGTAGAAGTATGGCAGATGATGATTGATGTAGAAGGATGGCAAATGATGATGGTTGCTGTAGAAGTATGGCAGATAATGATGGTTGATGTAGAAGTATGGCAGATTATGATTGATGTAGAAGTATGGCAGATGATGATGGTTGATGTAGAAGTATGGTAGATGATGATGATTGATGTAAAAGTATGGCAGATGATGATGGTTGATGAAGAAGTATGGCAGATGATGATGGTTGATGTAGAAGTATGGCAGATGATGATGATTGATGTAGAAGTATGGCAGATGATGATGGTTGATGCAGAAGTATGGCAGATGATGATGTCGAAGTATGGCAGATGATGACTGATGTAGAAGTATGGTAGATGATGATGGTTGGTGTAGATGTATTGCAGATGATGATGGTTGATGTGAAAGTATGGCAGATGATGATGGTTGATGTAGAAGTATGGCAGATAATGATGGTTGATGTAGAAGTATGGCAGATAATGATGGTTGATGTAGAAGTATGGCAGATGATGATGGTTGATGTAGATGTATGGCAGATGATGATGGTTGATGTAGAAGTATGGCAGATGATGATGGTTGGTGTAGATGTATTGCAGATGATGATGGTTGATGTAGAAGTATGGCAGATGATGATGGTTGATATAGAAGAAAGGCAGATTATGATGGTTGATGTAGAAGTATGCCAAATGATGATGATTGATGTAGAAGTATGCCAGATGATGATGGTTGATGTAGAAGTATGGCAGATGATGATGGTTGGTGTAGATGTATTGCAGATGATGATGGTTGATGTAGAAGTATGGTAGACGATGATGGTTGACGTAGAAGAATGGCAGATTATGATGGTTGATGTAGAAGTATGGCAGATGATGATGATTGATGTAGAAGTATGGCAGATTATGATGTTTGATGTAGAGGTATGGCAGATGATGATGGTTGGTGTAGATGTATTGCAGATGATGATAGTTGATGTAGAAGTATGGCAGATGATGATGGTTGATGAAGAAGAATGGCAGATTATGATGGTTGATGTAGAAGTATAGTAGATGATGATGGTTGATGTAGAAGTATGGCAGATGATGATGGTTGATGTAGAATTATGGGAGATGATGATGGTTGATGTAGAAGTATGGTAGATGATGATGGTTGATGTAGAAGTATGGTAGATGATGATGGTTGATGTAGAAGTATGGCAGATGATGATGATTGACGTAGAAGTATGACTGATGATGATGGTTGATGTAGAACTATGCCAGATGATGATGGTTGATGTAGAAGTATGGCAGATGATGGTTGATGTAGAAGTATGGCAGATGATGGTTGATGTAGAAGTATGGCAGATGAGGATGGTTGATGTGAAGTATGGCAGATGAGGATAGGTTGGTGTAGAAATAGGCAGATAAAGATGGTTGGTGTGCAAATAAGGCAGATGAGGATGGTTGGTGTAAAACTCTGGGAGATGATGATAGGTTGATGTAGAAGTATGGCAGATAATCATACTTTGGTGTAGAAGTATGGCAGACAATCATACTTTGGTGTAGAAGTATGATGCATGATGATAGGTTGGCTTGGCACTCGTTTCATGGCAAGAGACCTCGTGCAGACCACTTCATAACTAACCACCAATCCCCAGGCAAGGAGAAAATACCATCTCCTGCCTCACACATACCCACGTTCCCCCCCCCAACATACATAACAGCGACAAAAGGCATATACAGTACGCAGAAATATCCCACTTTTAACCACCACCAGACATTAACCCACCAGAGTCCCCCAATACGTATAAATTACCCTTCCCCATCTGTGTTTTGGACACCAGCCGTCACTTAAACATTAATAACACTATTTCATCACATCATAAGACCCATTATGCTAGGGAGGAAGCTTCCACACTGAAAACATTAAACACTTGCCCTGTAATTGCCTTGTGCTCTCACTATAGACACACACATCACCTCATATAGGTCATGACCTGTGGTAGTCCAGCATCCCAGCTGCTTGAGTACTGCAGGGACCCAATAGAAGGGACTCCTGGGGCAAGAAGATAAGATATATATAGTGTATAACTTTACTGGACTCCACGTTCATGTGGTTACATCACAAATAAAGTTACCTTTGGCAAGGCTGTATCCTCGTCATTGGACGAAAAGAAGTAAAGTCTCATCGAGGTACTTTTCTCTCGACAGGAGTCCATCATTATCTTGCTCCTGATCAGAACAACAACATAAAGCTGAAGGAGCCCAATACAAAAAATGTTGAGTTAGTATGATTATTTATGTAATGCCTCGATTATCACATGAAAATGCAAAATGTGTCCTTAAATGAAATTCAGGAAGAATACGACATTAAACTTTTAATCCAATATTGTACTCATAAAATAGTATTTACATTAGGAAAAGATTTGGAAAATCTACATTCTTTTTCAGTTAAATTTTCATTTGGTCAGATCTGGAAATTCTAACATCAATGATTAATCATATTTATCAAAATTAAGACTTTTACAATACCTTTTCTTTAAAAGATAAATTCACGAGTCCAAACTTATCAAATTAAAGAATTCCCAGTAAACAGAGCAATATTCTTAACAAAACTGACAAAGTAGATTTTCATATAAATGTTATCTTGCAAACACACTTGTTTCAACATCTGTAATGTCAGAAGAGTTAACTACTGATGACTATTTTCTTTGCACTCGACCTTTATCAATAAGACTAACCACCAGACCCCTGTCCTCTTTCTTCTAATTGTACGATTTTCTTATGACTGAAAATATTTCTTTTAATATTTCATCAAATTTCATTCACTTCTACAAAGCTGTCTTCATACTCTGAATATTTGAGCAACTAATTAGGCCAATAGGTAACAGAAATGAAGATCTAATAAAGATGACTGTGATATATTACATTAAATACTGTAATATTTACAATAAGTAAAAAAGTTCAATAAACATTGAATAAAGTCAATATATTCAACATTTTATTGAGTTTGCGAACTAGAAACATTAACTATATCAGATGAATGCTGGTCTTCCTTATGTTCCATGTTTCCTCTCTCTTGTGTAAGTGTGGCTCCTCCATGGTGCTTAACAACTTCAGTCATACGATCAAACCACTGAGATATTCTTGTGTTTTGCCTCAGATCTCTAAATGCTTCACATCCCTCAACAGCAGTTAACACACCGTAAACTGCTAAGTCTGACAGGTTTGGCTGATCTCCACCCATAAAATTTGTGCCTTTCTTTCTGAGGGCTTTCAACCAGACATTGGTTTCTTCATAAAATGACAACCTCACATCATCCTTTAATTGATGCCTGGAAAAAAAATAGCAACTTGAAAAATCGTACTCGTTATGCATTTCATATAAATCAAGTAATTATTTATGTGTAAAGTAAGGGATGGGAGTTCTACATTTATGGGTTTTTTAAAATCATAAAACTTTTTATGTTTGTAATCACAGTCTTGTCACTCATTTTTTCTGTTCATCCACAAAAGTACTTCACATCTTTTCTAACACGCTTTTACTTACTTCTTTCAATGACAGTTAACACACATTACTTATAAGTACCTGTTCACATTTAACAATGTCTAAAAATCAAAGGGCATCATGAAGTCTCTTTCTTCTGTCCTCCAATGAGGACAAATTTATATCCCCTGACCATGAGAAATTACAAAACATGCAAGAAGTGACTGCAGAAACATTTAAAAGAAATCTAGACTCACGGCTGAAGTCAGTCCCTGACGATCCTTGGATTCGTAACTACACAAGAGGAATGTTGAAAGAAAAATAGTATAATTCAATAGGTAAGACATGCAATGAGTGCTCTGCATGCGACCCACCTACCTATCTATTTATATATCTGATGCCTGTTCCCTCCTGGAACTCCTATCAAGGGGATGGCCATGTCAAGAGTCTCCGCTTATCCGTCCTTACTTGCCTCCCTAGCATACACTATTCCACGCATTCTTCCTCTGTTTCTCTCCCTCCAATATTCCGCCACCCCTTTTTGCCCATGTCAGAGGTGGTCTTCCACTCACACTCCTTTAATCATATTATCATACACTCTGCTCGTAAACTCCCAGTCATGCAGTCTTTCCTAATGCTCAAACCACCTCAAAGTATAATGTTTTGCCCTTTCTACCACTACACGATTCATTCCCTTTGCACTCCCTGCCACACCACATCTCTCATACACCCTTTCATTTCTTTCTTCATTCATCTAGTCACACCACATGCTCCTCTCAGACAACCTACTTCCACAGCCTGGATTCTTGACCTTTGTGACTCATTCCATGTCCATGTTTCAGCTGTGTAGGTCAGGGTTGGGAGGACTATGCTGTCCCTTAATCCTGTCTTCACTTCCACCTCTATCCTTCATTATTCTATTAAGTGACCCAGTGACTCTACCCTGTACTGATCTCTCCCTTATCTTCTTTCCATATCTCAACACTTACCCAAGACGGCTCCATTTATAAATACTTAAATTCTCTCGCTTCTTCCCATCTTTCTTCCCCCTTTTCTATATAACACAGTTTAGTACACTCTCTTCTCCCACACTACAAGGTTTTGGAAAATCTATACTTTCACTAGAAGGTTTTGCAAAATCTATACTTTCACTGTTTCCTTCTAACACCATTACTTTACTTTTACTTGCATTTACCTTCAACCACCCATACTTACACAAATCATACAACACTTACAACCTTCTGCAACAAGTATGTTTACCATGTACTAAATGGAATTAAAAATCTCAAGAGAAATAGGAAAGCTGTGAAGGGTTTTAGGAAAACAGACAGGCAGAAGCTGAGTTTTAGAAATATCAAACCTAACCACGATGTCGTCATCGTACTAAGTCCAAGTTTACATAGGAAGTTGTGGTGAAACAAGACAGGAATCAAGCAGGAGAGGATGGAGGAGAGTTGAAGGATGTAAAGAAATACAACATTGAGTCATCAGCATATGGATGCATCTGGTTATCTGTAGAAGAAATAAAATAAATGGTAATAAGCAAGCAGAATGTAGGCAACAGAACAGAACCATGCTGGACACCACTGCTGGGACAGAGTGAAGAGGTTGATCCATGGATAACAATTGATATCGAAGTTATAAATGAAGCAATAAAATGCGGAATGACAGAAAAAAAAAAGTCGAGCTTGGAGTCCTTATCTATTACCATATCGAAAACTTTTGATCTATCAATAGCTACATAGGATTCTACAAAGGTTCTTAGAGATTATGACCAGACGTTAGTAAAATAGGAAAGGATATTGTCAATGGCTCTTGGCTTGCTAAAGCCACAATGATGATCCGAAAAAAGACTATAAGATTCAAAATGCTTAAGAAAAATATAGTTGAGAAGGAATTCAATGACTTTTGAAAGAGAAGTTAAGGAAAAGGATGAGGTCAACTTTCTTTGTGACTGGCTGTGCTAATGCAGTAATAATAAACCTAGTACTGAAGATTGTGAATTACATCATGTTAGTTCTTTTAAAATCCTGCTTGTTTGCAGTTTTGTGTAAAAACACTGGAGCAAAGAATCAGGGTTTCCTCCTTCACAGAGAAGTGCAATAGCTCTCTTGAAGGAAAATTCTCTCCTGTGTTTTTATAAACTCTGGAATGAGCCAAAAGTTTTTGATTTTGTAAAAAAATATTTACCATGTGATGCTTCTCGGTGTGGTAAAGTGCATATCTTGTGGACATATTCAATTATCAGAGTATGATGAACATTAAGGTGCATGGGACAAACAAGAAAATTCTGATTTCTACCTATAAATTTCATGTCTTCTGATGAAACAACAAAGTTGTGCTTCACCAAATTTCCAGACATCTTCAAGGCTACATGGTAGTTTCAAATGTTACTTCATAATTATGCAAAACTTTGACAAGGATTGTGATCCAGTCAGTTCATTTTCCGGTGAACTAAGGAGCTGTCATTACAAGACCAGGAGAAAATCGCAGAGCTCTGAATGGATCCTACCTCAGATGACTAATGACAGTTTGGTTAACAGTGGGACAAAAATTGACTACAGACATTATGATAATGAAATTATCTTAACTTTTTTGGTCAAATTACCTGTGTTCATCTTCTCAATTTTGGTTTAGATGAAAAACAACCAGAGAGCGTGCCTGTCAATGGAGCAAGATCTGTGAGGTGCTCTATCCCCCAAGACAAGGAGGTTTCATTGACAGGGGAAGGCCTATGTGTCTCACTAACCCTGCTGGTTAACAGCCTATACCTTTTCATTCTATTTTGCTTTAAAAAACAGAATTTTCATGTCAAAAAGTTCTGTATTATTCATCTAGAAAATTTTTTTGGCTTACAAATATAAAGTCTCTCAATAAAAAATGCGTACTTCTTATTTTCTACTTCAAATTGTTAAAATCCTTGTTTAGGAAAAAACTCTGAAACACAAGCAAGCTATCCATGGAAAATGTATTTGAATGACATGCATATAGTATAAGTGTATCAGAAATGGATGGTTACTTCAACATCAGTGATAACAACAGGATCTACAGGTAATACTAAGAGGGAAAGGGGAATGAGTTGGAGACAAGTGTGCCATACAGTTCTTCACTGTTTAAGTTGCTCTGTTGCATAAAAAAAAAATTCAAGTGTCACTGAGCTACTCCACAGTCTATTTCCACCACTTCCCATGACTGGTGTTCTATGGTATTGCCAGCTAATGGAAATACCAGTCATGAAATCACCTTCAAAGAGACTGCATTATATAAAAAGGTGTACAGCCTCATTGAAAACCTTCCCAATTCAAAGGAGCCCACTTTATCTTGCTCCTGTATAGAGCATAGCCTTGAAGCTGGAGGAACCCCACAGACAAGGTCCAGGGTTTGCATCACTGACTAGCTTCGTAAGCCAATTTTTAGCCCACTGACGGCAAGTCACCCTAAATACCACATCACTGCATATCTTATCCAATGCACACCTCTCACCAACATGATTTGAGCACTCCATGATCATTCCTCTCAATCAGATCACACTAATTACCATGCTTGACTCTGGCACTTCTCATTTCTTACATAATCACCTCACTTCACAACTCATATCCTCAGGCATTTTCATTCCAATATAACTATCTTAATCTTTACTTTTGCATTCAATGCCCTAAACTTGAAATAAAAAAAAAATCATGTCAGGAGCACTATCTTCAAACAGACTCAGGTTTACTTTAAGAAAGACCCATCTTCACCAGGAACCAATCACCCTCCCTTCCTACCAGCACAAGTGTCTTACTTTCACTAAGAAAAACTCGTCAACTTTTAGCAACTTTCCTTTTACCCAATATACCCATATCATGAACCATAACATACTTCTATCAACCCTACTTTAAACCTTAATCAGATCCATATATGTAAATTACAAATTCCTCTCTTTCTCTATGTATTTCCTACATACATAGTTCACATTAACTATCTATTCTCCTCTCCATTCACCTACTCAGTGTATACCACCATTCCCTTAACCTCAACTCTCTCATACACCTATCAAATATATCTAACAAATCTTTATCTCTGTATTTTAAACATTCGTTTTGTTCCCCTTACCTTTACGTAATTATAGACACATTCTAACATCTTGGGCCTTACATGTGCCTAGCAGCCTGACTTGCTAAGAACAATACTATCTTTCTTTTGCAATTCAACAAGTTCCAATCACATCTACCACTTGAGAACACTACATCTTGTGTAAGGCTGCCAATGTCTTCTCTCTTTTTACCCTCTCATCTCTCACACTGCAGCACTACAGAATACTCATAATATATCTTTTTAAAGTGATTGACAAGATGGAGAAGAAAGTAATGATGGGGTGTATGAGAGATCTGATATGGCAAGGAATACAATGGGAATGAATTGTAGAGTAGATGAAACATAATACTTTGAGAAGCACTGGGCACATGTCAAGAATGAAAGCCAGAGAGTGTATGATAATACAATTAAAGGGGTTGGTGTGAGAGGAAGGCCACCTCTGACACAGAAACAGAGTGGAATAGCACCGGAGGAAAAGAAACAGAAGAATGTGTGGAATGGAGTATGAAAGGGAGGCATGAAAGGACAGGGATAAGTAAAAAAAAATCTTTTGCCATGGCTATCCCTTTGATGGGAGTTCCTGTAAGGAATGGACTTGAAAGATATAGGAAGATTAGATAGATTACTTAACATGGCATGGTCAAACAACATGCCCTAACAAAGACCATATAGGGTGAAAGAAAAAATAAAGAGAAAGAAGGTACAAAATAATTAGGTCTCCAAAAATGTTTATAGACCTGCCTCTAAAGAAGAAAGGTTATATGAAGAGGGAAAGACAGAAAAAAAAGGAGGAGAATTCTACAGCTTAGGTGTTCCAGGGGAGAAGGAGGTTTCATAACAACCAAATCTCGAGTGGCCAGTCTCCACACAGAAGCTAAGGGAAGCAGCAGCCAAACACATGCCACAAGTACAAAACTTTATTGGTGGGAACATATGCAGACAATTTACAAAAACAATGGCCAAAATAATACAAAATAGAGAGAGTGTGGCAACACCATAGCACATGGACTGGGATAATTGAAAAAGACAATACCAGCAGAATCAATGAGATGAAAGGCTTTGGATTCCACTGCAGTTAACAGAACAGTGGGGGATTAACCAACCAATATATGTAAACAGTTTTCCATACTTGAGAAAAGTAAATTCCTGTAGGTGTGAAACACATGTTCTTATGAAAAATAATTACTGCGCCTATACAACATTCCCAACTTTTGGGAAGCAGATGATGGGATGTTGAATAAGTGAGGTTTTCTGGTTATGCCCAACATGTTCATACTGTCAGAGTTGAATTGTGGTGTTTTCAAACTGATCACAGGGAAACAAATGATTCTTAGGAAGATGTAGAGAAATAAATTGCATTTTAGCATTATAAAAGTTTACAGTTACTGCTCCCCCAACATGAAATGCTGCAAAGGTCTGAACCGAGAGAGGAAATATGATCAGTACGAGAGAACAAGTATTAAAGTGAGGAGGAGAGGACAGGTGAGTTAGAGTATGTAGAATGAAATCTCAGCATGAGTGAAGAGGGTTAGAACTAGAGAAGAGATCATTTACTGAGAAATCATAAGATGACAGGACTGAAAACAGATGAACACCACAACTGATACGACAAGAGAGGTAAACTGCTCCATCAACAACTAATGCAATGAAAAATGTGAGGAAACTATGCATCAGAGAAAAGAGAGAAGCAAAAAAACCTATGGAAGGGAATTCAGGACCTCCAGGGAAGTATATTGCTATAACCACCCACCAGGGTACCAGAAAGCTAAGTGAAGGCTGTGAAGTGAGAACACTTCAGTGGTTGTCAAGTTGCACTCCTGTGATCCTGGTAACTGTCTTTTACTTTCTGCCTCACCCACACGTGGACTGCTACCATTCTGACCATAAACAGACAATCTCACCTTGTCACACACAATACCTGACAACCCTTAACTCACACAACCCATTCTTCGTAACTGCACATTTTCCAGGGGTGATCGCTATGTGCTGGCCCTGCCTTTTTGCAAAATGATAGGAGCAACAGACAGAAAAATCAGGTACAAATATTAGACAGGAGTATCAAGTAGGAAAATTAGGTAAAAGTAGTAGGTAGGAACATTACGTGGGAGTCTTTATAAACAATGCGTTAGAGTTACCCTTTGCCTGTGGCCATACAATGTGAGGCAATATGGGCTAAAAAGCAGGAACAGAGTTCACCAGTTATTGGGACTCTTTTACTACGACCATTCCCCTTGAGGGAGTTCCTGAATGGAACAGGCATCAGAGATATAGATACATAGGCAGGGGGTTTGGTAAGCAAAGACTTATGCCACATCCTGTCGAATGCTTTTTAGTCTGTCTCCACTTCCCTATCTCCTCTTCCCCCTGTCATTTCAGCTATCCTACTGTTCTCCTTATGCTAGTCAACTCCTTCCAAAAAATTTTCTTATCTACCTAAGTTCACAGAAACTCCTCCTATCTCTCTTTAGCACTCATTTTCCAGCTCTCATACCTTTCTTTTGACCTCTTGTCAATTTCTCTTGTACTACCTACCACTCAAACGTTTCCTTGCACACATCAGTCATATGCCTCCCTTTACTTTTTTCACTTGCTAACTTCATTTCACCAGTGGCTAAGTTTTTCTGTACATACATGTCCTACCCTCTGTACACCCACAAGTTCAACTTAACACAAGCACTGCTCCCCTAAATACCTCCTGTTAGCCTCCAGAACCACTCACCCATATACGTACACTTACATATGCAACTCTTCTTACACCATATATTCCTTATCACCATTTCACTTTCAGCACAAAAGTCATCATGCTTTTCCCCATTCTTTCTTACACGAGGGTATCCACACTTGTGATCATACTCCCAATCGCCTCGTCACCTTCCCTAGCATTCAAAACCACTAACACTGAGATTCAATTCCCTGTGTCAAAACTAAAAAATAACAATCATTACCTCATAACAATCATTCCTGTCATCTCTACTTCCCTTACTTCCTAACACATAAACGCTAATGATCATCCACCTCCCGAAGATTACTCTCATTATAACCCCCATGAACTTATTTCCCTGTACTCTTAACCAACTTTCACTCAGCATCAGTCAGTGCTGGGGATGAGGAGGTCACTCCTCAAGACCTGGTTGGTTTGATATCAATAGTGAGTCTCATTAAAACCCAAGTTACATGATGATAAACTGCTGGTTAGTAGTGGCAATTAGTGTGCAGAAAGGTGAAATGCAGTCAACTCAGCTCATGACCAAAGAGCTCTTGGTAGCCAGTTAATATTTATATCATATTTGGTATTCTATCTCTGTGAAGGGATCTATGATGCTATCTCTTAGATAAGTCATAAAAGTGATTGAGGAAGACAATGTTTGTTGAAAAAAAATCATAAAATAACAAATTCTATGACTTAACCACCTACATCTGCATCCAAAAGATATCTAACCATCATAGTGTCTATAATAAGTTTTACATTACCTTCTCTTCAAGTTCTTGCCAATTACAAACATGGCAGCTGCTCCAACATAAACAACTAATAAACGCTCCCATGTTGCAAAATGTTCCTCCCAGTTGCCAACCTGCAACAATAAAGAAATCTATCAGTAATACAAAAAGAGGTTTGAGGCTGGATGAATCCAATGAGCTACCAGATCTGTGTACTGTCCACATCATATTCACACATGACCCCTTTGAAGTGAAGTCAGTCTGTCATGGCGCACTGGCTAATCAGCTTGGGAAAATGGTGATACTCCTAGTGGAGTAAACGGTCATTCCCGACTGCATTATCCTTGAAAGGTTTTTGAAAGGAGCAACAACTAATATCACGGACTGTCCTCCCCTAAAAAGATGGATGCTCCATAAGTGTGTGTGTGTGAAAGCATATATTGTAATGGAAACTGCATGTATATGAAAGCATTGTAATGGAAACTGCAATTGTAATGGCACAGATAAAGTCCCATCTAGTTTCTGCGGATACATAAATCAGGTGAAGGGAGGACTCTGATCTAAAGGGACATGTATTACGAAAACTTCTTGGATAGGAAAATATATCTGACTACATGATGTCAGTGAAACTGTAAACTCTATCCTCAATGGTGAAGGAACAGGGTAAGCTTGGGATACCGAGTAAGAAGCCAAAACTGCAAAAGTCACTTGTGTCGTACACAATGTAAAAGAACTAGATAATATCACACAAAAGCAACAAGGCAGAATGGAATTTTCACCCATTACTATACTTGAAGATATGCATTTGGATCCCACCTGTTGTTCTAAAGACTGGTTTACTATCTTTTAAACTGACCATGAGTAAATGAAGATAATTACTCCAACAATCCATCTATATATCTATATCTTTGATACCTGTTTGCACCTGAAATTCTTTCAAGGGGGTGGCCAAGACAAAAGAGTCTCCATAACTAGCGGACTCCAGCGCTGCTTCTTAGCCTTTAGTGCCCCATCCTGAACAGGCTACTGGCAGAGGGCAACTCTAATGCAGTGTTTGCAGAGGCTCCTACCTAATGTTCCTACTGACCAGTACAACCTAATGCTCCTGCCTAACATTCTTACCTACTACCTCCATCCAATGTTTCTACCTAATGCTCCTATCTACTACTTCTTTCTGTTGCTCCTTCCATTTTGCCAAAATACAGTATGGGATAGTGCATAAAGCTCACCGCAAGAAAATCTAGAATTAAGAAGAATAAACTGTGTGAGTTGTGTTGTCAAGTGTTATGTATGGCAAGGAGAGATTGTATGTTTGTGGGCAGAATGCCAGTAGTCCATGTGTGGGTGAGGCAGAAAGTAAGACAGCTGCCTGGGTCAGAGAAGTGTAACTTGACAACTACTGACGTGTTGGCTGGCTACGCAGCCTTCACTAACCCTCCTGATACAGGGGTGGATAGTACTGATAATATACCTCCCTGGTCGTTGGCTGCCTACCAACCACTACCCACCAACAATCATGCCCTTTAATGCTTTATATGATTTAACTACTTGTTCGAAGGATGAGTGGAATCTATATATCTTTCTTTTTTCTTATGTTGACCACCATGATTGTAACTAATATTAACAGCTATGGATCTGTGATACGTACCTTCTTCTATACAGGACACAGTGGCAAGCAGTGCTAATGCCAAGTGATCCTGCCCTTGAAGGACGTTGGTGGGTTTACATGCTCTCATAGATGTACCTACTCTAATGGCACCTACCCCTCCAGCAGCCCCTTCTAAGCATATATACAGACACCTAAACAAAGCTGACTGGAATAACTTATGTAACTTCTTTTCTGACTTTCCTTGGGTAAATCATTGTCTCTTATGTGGAGATGCTTAAGTCTCCGCCAAATGCATAACAGAGATTATTCATGCGGGGATGGAAGCATTTATCCCCTCTTCCTCCAATCCATTATTCAACTGTTCCTATTCTGAGGCCATTCAAGCATGGGGAATCAGGTATTTCAGTCCATAATCACTGAAAGCATGTTGTCTATGAAGCAAAGCATTCCTTTGTTCAAAGGAAGTTGGACACCCTCTCTTCGCCATCCACTGATAGGTCTTTCCAGTTTTTACCTTAGGGCATCTCTTGCAACTTCTATCGTTCTACCTTTCCTTCACTTTTCTATACTGACAGTACTATAGCTGACTCTGCTGTAGACAAAGCAACTCTCTTTGGTTCCCGTTTCTCCTCTAACTCCATCTTGGATAACTCTAACATTCCTTCACCCCCTGATGCTCCTCTTATTAATCCTATGCCCTTTCCCGTAATCTCTTTTTGGACTGTCTCTCTGGACACAAGCAATGCTTATGGTCCTGTTGGCATCCATATCTAAGTACTGAAAAAGTGTGCCTCTGAACTTGCACCTGTGTTTGCTCATCTGTTCCATTCCTGTTTAAAAGCCAAAAGTTTTTCTTCTTGGAAGCATGCATTGATACATCCCATCCCTAAGAAGGGTGACCATTCTGACCCCTCTAACTATGGTCCTATTGTTTTGACATCTACCATTCCCAAACTATTTGAATCCCTCCTTAACTTCCGTACCCTTAAACACCTTGAAAATCACAGACTTCTCTCTGATCACCAGTATGGCATCCATAAGACGAGATCTACTAATGATATTCTTCCCTTCCTTACTAATGTCTGGTCATCATCCCTGAAAGATTTTGGGGAATCATAGATAGTTGCCCTTGACATATCTAAGGCTTTTGACAGGTTGTGGCATTGGGGTCTCATCTCTAAGCTCCCGTCTTTTGGCTTCCCTCCCTCACTTTGCTCCTTCATATCTAGCTTCTTCTCCAACAGATCTATCTCTGTGGTTGTTGATGGATCAGCCTCTCCCCTTTTTTCCATAAACAGCAGTGTCCCTCAAGGTTCTGTCCTGTCCCCTACACTTTTCTCCTTTTTCTCAATGATTTCCTCTCCTCCAAAAATAATCCAATGCACTCATATGCAGACGACTCAACATTGTATTTATCCACATCCTTCAATTCTGCTCCCTCTTCTCTCACTCGATCTGCATCTCACCTTGACACAGCTTCCTCAGTAAACTTGGACAAAATATCTGAGTGAGGTACACAAAATCTTGTAAAGTTTAATGCCTCCAAGACTCAGCTTCTACCCATCTCTATATCGAAAGCTTCACACAACTCTTGTCTCTCATTTGACGGTTATGTAATTCCACCTCTTGACTTGATGAACATACTTGGTAGTAATGTAACAGCCACTCTTTCTTGGAAACCCCTCATTGCAGAAATAGCTAAGTTTGCCTCTAAGAAACTCAGTGTCCTGTTTACAAGTCAAAACTTCGTCTCTGCTGAACAGTTGCTCTGTTTATACAAGGGACTGATTCGTCCTTGCATCGAGTACTGCTCTCACATCTAGGGTGGTTCTAGCTCTGCATCCTTACTTGACAGTGGTCCAACTTATAAACTGTCCCAGGCTAACTTCCAAAATTCACCCCTTGTCCTATGCCACAAAGCTGGTTTACTTCCCCTCTTCTATATGTATTACTTTGGTTTTTGCTCCCAAGATCTGGCTGCTTGGGTGCTCACAACACTAGCTAGATGACACAATACTGGGCTGGCTGCTGAGTCACATAATTACAGTGTGGCCATCAGCAACTCAAGGGTGGGCCATTCTGATACCTGCTTCTTTCCGTACAAGTCAAAGCTACATTCTCATGACTTTCCCAATATCTATGACTTGGCACATTTCAAAAGACAGGTCTTTCACTTCCTCAGAAAATCATAAACACTTTCCCTTGTCTTTTCCTTTTCCCTTTCATAATTCTCTCTATATTTCAATTAAGGCCCAGCCTTGATGTGGACTTTTTTCCATTACTGGAGCCTGAAGAAAGAGTGAGAGAGAGAGAGCAGAGCTCCCTCTTTAACCAAACTCAATGGACCACCTTGTGGAGAGAGAACTTCATTTTCTCCCAAATCAACTGAAATCAACAGTGAACTTAATCTAACATTAATAATACACCCAAAACAAAACAAAATTACTGACACAATCTAAACATGAAGCTCACATCTTTACCATTTTTCAACAACTTATACTTTTCCCAGTAATGGACATAGTGGCATACAAGAGTAATACTTTTCTGTCCACCCCAATGGTTCCTACAGTAGCATACCATGTCACCTTTGCTTTTCATATAAAATTTTAAAAGAAATATTTCAAGACCATCATTAAGGAATTCTTCAAAATAAAAAAAAAGAAATGCTTATGAAACATGTCTAGTTTTTAATACTAACCTTAGAAAACCATTGAAATGCTTGGAATGCTTCCTTTGGAGTGCGATAAACATTAGGAGAAAGAACATGCACCAAGACATCATCCACCCACTTCCTCCATTTGCGTTCTTCTCTGAATAAAAAAAAAATACTATGTAAAAATATGAATCTTACATTCTATATATATATATATAAGGTATACAATAATCAGAAAGGAAGTGCAAGATGTAGAGGAAAAAGTAAGAAATGCTAACTGAGAAATAATTGAGTCACACAGAAGGATATAAAGAATAAATGAAGAGAAAGTAATCTAAAGATCCAAATCCAATAGTCCTACTTACACACACAAAGAAAAAAAGAAAAAATCAAATAGTGGACCTTTTAAAGTGGATGACATTCATCTAAATTACCGATAAAGAATTTGCCAAATATTACTTAAGAAACATACAATAAGTCAGTATTTAGTGCAAGAGAGATTCAAGTACAGACAATGAAATATTTGGTAACTGATGAACATACACTTACAGATATGAATATATAAGAGACACAACTGAAGCAATTTACCAACTTCAAGAGAACTCAACACCAGAGGCGAATGGAATTCTAGCAATATTTCTTAAATGGGTAAAGAAAACAACTGCAAAATCTAACAATGCTGAAGAGACAAAGGATAGACTAAATCAAAAAAACAGATAAACATAAAATTGCATACGTAACACCAATACATAAAGAGGCATCCTCATTACTGCCAACAAAATGTAGACCAGTCCACCTAAAATCACACATAAATAAAGAAATTAGATAGTGATAAACATGCTGGACCATCTTTATAACAATGAATTCATAAACAAAGGCCAGCAAGGATTTGTACCACATAAAAATATGCAAATGCAACAACTAGCTCACGATAATGACATATGACACAATAATGAGAGGTGAAGAGCAAGGACATGGTTTTCCTCAATTTTGCAAAAGCATTCGACAAAATAAACCACAAAGTACTATTTAAGAAAATAGGCAAGACAAAATGTAAAGGAAAAACCAGGAAATGGATCAAAGAGTTTCTAGCTGATAACAAATTCACATTGGGTGCAAATGGAAATACATCTGTTGAAGACGTGCCAATGGGTGTACTACAAGGAATGGCAACAACTTTAATACTCTTTATAAACGTAATATCTAACTATCTATCTATCTATATCTCTGATGCCTGTTCCAACCAGAACTCCCTCAAAGGGTGGCCACGGCAACAGGGTCTCCATAACTACAGAACTCCAGAGCTGCTTCTTAGCCTTTATGCCTCACCCTTACCAGGCCAATGGCAGAGGGCAAGTCTGGTGCGGTGTGCAGAGGCTCCTACCTAATGTTCCTAATGACTACTTCAATCTAATGCTCCTCCCTAATGTTTCTACCTAATGCTCCTAACTAAATGTTCTCACCTACAACTTCTATCTACTGCTTCTACCATTTTGCCAAAAAGCAGGGCTAGTGCATGGTGCTAACTGCAGGAAAATCTAGAATTATGAAGAATGAGCTGCATGAGTTAAGTGTTGTCGAGTGTTACATATGACAAGGAGAAATTGTATGTTTGAGGACAGAATGCCAGTAGTCCACATATTAGTGAGGCAGAAAGAAAAGACAGCTACCTAGGTAAGAGGGGTGCAACGTGACAACCATTACAGTGCTAGCTCACTGAGCAGATGTCACTAAATCCCCCAATACCCAGGTGGGTAATACTCGTAATATATCTCCCTGATCGTTTGCTGCCTAGTATTACTATCTACATGATATCAGGCATAGATATAAGGATGCAAGAGAATAAAATAAGACAGTAAAATATACAAAAAGATGGATGCTATATGCAAATAGAAAGATGAGAACCTTTTGGAATTTCATGAAGAAAAATCTGAACAAAGAAACCTAGGAAAATCATCAACACCTCAGCACCCAGAACAAGGCCCCAACAGAAAATGAAACAGAGTGAAGTAAATGTTAAGAACCTGGGAATTAACATAAATGAAAAACTTGATCATGAGGAGATGGTGACAATTGAAATATTTGAAGATGTTTCTAAAAATACCACACTGATCTGAACTTGGGACAAATCATGCATGACTTAAAAAAGAACTGACAGAATAATAGTCTGTAATTCTTTTAATTTAACCTACAATAATAATAACTAAAAAGGAAACTCACACTATGTCTTCCTTCGAGCGCCCTGGAGGGTGCTGACCATACATCAGAAAGTACCGATTCATAATTTCAATACGTTTTTCTCCTTCCTCATCTGTATAAGCCACGGTTGGAAAGCATTTCATTAGATCTTGTAAACTTTCTGTCTTGTTGTGAAGGAATGAAAGAAGCACCGATATAATCATTGTGCTATCCTTCAGTTGCTGAGGAAAAAATACATCACAAATTTTAAAATGACGGTCTTTTGATGATAAAAAGCACTGCACAAAATAAAGCTTATGGTTATTGGTGTTCATGCATTCACTATAACACTGCTTTCATGATAAAGATAATGCAGTATATAACAATGCCTCTAAGACAGATTAAGGTACATCTTGTAATTCTAATATTCTATATATCTTTGGCTTTGAAACAAATTAAGTTAGATGAATCTGAAATTATCTATGCATTATTTCATCAGGTATATCTACTCATTCTGGGGACAATTAAAAATTAATTGGTAATATGAAATAACCTTATTTCAAACATATTTCAATTATCAATTACATTACTTCTTGCACACAAATATTGCTATCCAACTTAAGGCTAATTCTTTCATACTTTCAGGCATGATGTGAGGAGTATCTGACCAGAAAGCACATGGTTGAAAGAAAAATACCAAACTTAAACTTTTCACGATTAAGCACCTATTTTTTGTATTAAATTCCCTTCCAATTCACATAATGAAACTGGATATGAACAACATACAGCCTTTTTAAAGATAATTAAACTTGCATCAAGCCTGAAAAAGTGAACGTTACTTCATCATTTCCTTTAAAGTCAACGCTAAGATATTAAATGATACTTCCAGTTCCATTCCTTCTACAAAAAAGTCTCAACTGCATATGATCAATGATAACTCTCCTTGCATCTCACCTCATAAACCCCTGATTTCAATGTTTACAAAACAAACTTCCCAGTTTTCACGGAGCTGATACCTCTGTGAGATGAGCAATCTTCCTGCAGGGTCCGTGGTGTGACTGTGACAAATCCTGTAGTCACACTGTAGTTAAAATCCAACACCTTACCTGCGCATGAAAATATGCCCGATCATGTCTGAGATGCCTGTGAGTGACGAATCTTACCACTATAACTATGAAACCCTAAACTTTCCTTATTACTGAATATTACCTACAAGGTGGGGTAATCATTGTGCTTCACAATAAACTGTAACATATACGAGACTTTGTATAATGCTATCAGAAGTCTGTGTATTCCAAAAATGGTGATGCCTCATCAATGCACAATATACATAAAAAAACAAAATGGTAAGCATGAGGTCCAAAAATCACATCTGAAGTTTATGATTTTTCTCTGTACTTGAACAAAATCTAAACTATGAAGACATATGTCTATTACCTACTAAGGTGGTCATTGGCTCCTGGGAGTTTGATATAACCGTAAGACCTGCCTAGGAGGTCAAATACTCCTGAGTGTTTGATATATGTCTATGAGCTGTCTAGATGTTCAATGGCTCCTGGGTGTTTTGACACACGCCTAGCTCCTGGGTGTTCAACACATGCCTGGCTCCTGGGTGCTCAACACATGCCTATGACCTGTTTACAGGATCACTTGCTCCTAAGTGTTCATCATTCATGAACTATACTGACATAAATCTCAGAGTCCTGGCTAAAGAAAACTTAACGCTTACCCCACAAGTGGTGAAATTCAAAGCTGCGGTGACAGAGAGGCAGTACCTTCAGAGGATATTCCCACTTCAAAGATGAAAAATCTCTTCTCAACTTTCTGTGACCATTCTTGTGAACTGGAACTTCCATTTTATTTACAGTTTTCCAGTATTTACCAAACCAGTATTTTTCTTTAATCTAGAAGCTCACTCATTTGTAAAATCCTTGCCTATGCTTCCTATTCCTGAGGGTTGTAAAAATCTGCACATTACCCAACTGAATTAACATATCTCCAAAGGTGCAAATAGATTACAGATTTTTGTCTTTCCCACTGACATCATGTCCAAGTTTGATTTTTGTTAAGGAAGCTGTGTCAAGAAAAGATGCAGATCGAGTGAGAGCAGGAGTAGAATCGAAGGATGTGGAGGAATGCAGAGTCATGAGCATTTGAGCGCATTTGGTTATTTATGGAAGAAAGGAAATTGTTGATAAAAAGAACACCACTATTTAGTGGAGCAAGGGGCTGAGGTTGATCCATCAATAACCATGAAGATAAATTGGAAAGAGAGGAAGCTAGATACAAAGGAGCAAAATGAAGGAGGGAAGCCAAGCATGGAGGGCTTAGAGATGGAACCCTGATGCAAAACTCTTGTCAAAAGCATTGGATATGTCAAGGGCAGCTGCACAGGAACTCCAAAAATCTTTCAGGGATGATGACCAAACATTAGCAAGGTGGTAAAGAAGAATCTTCCCTTACGAAAGCCATACTGGTGCTCAGAGAGAAGACTGTGAGATTCAAGATGTTTAACGTTATGGGAGTTGAGGAGGGATTCAAAGACTGGAAATGGTAGATATCAAAACAACAGGATAACAGTTAGAATGGTGATAATGTACCTGCAATGATTACAGACAGTGATAAATGCTGAATGCGAGTCAAAGGAAGGAGAGTTTTTCCAAGACTGATATTCCTGGTCCTTTGCCTAAATGGCCTCAGAACAGAAATGGGTGAACCATGGATTGGAAGAAGGGGTCGTCTTGGAGGAAGTGGAGATAAATGTTTCCACTCCTGCAACAATAACCTCTGCTATGGGTTTGACATAGACAGAAGCATCAACACATACGAGACAGTAATTTACCCTTGGAAAATCAGAAAAGAATCTTGTAAGTTATTCCAATCAGCTTTGTTGAGGTACCAATATTTTCGTTTAGAAGGGGCTGCTGAAGGGGAAGTGCTGTTTAAAACAGATATATTTATGAAAGTTTGGTCTAATGAACCAACTGAGGGCAAGATTGCGTAGGTAAAGCTTGAAGGATTAGAGGTGAAAACAGGTCCAGAATATTAGAAGAGTGGTCACAGCAGTCAGGAATATGGGTAGGATGGGAGACAATTTGCTCTAAATCATTGAGAATGTAGAATGCAAGGGCTTCAATCCCCCAGTATCTGTATATGATGAATGTTGAAACCCCTTAAGTACAGGATCTGGGCTCGTGGGTTACAGAATGCTACAATCTCATGGAAGGAGTACAGATAGTTGAAGAAAGGTATAGAATTTCAAGAAATGATTCATCTACTCTTATCAACAGCCAAATGGCACTCAAGTTCTGTTAAATAAAAAATTCTAATTGGTGTGCAGGGTTATTGTTAGTTTGAGCACATGTTTCCTGTCGACTTGAAGACTGTCATGTTCAGAGATTGATTCACTCACAACTGCCTCAAGTTACAATTCACTAAAAATCAGTTCAAAGACAGCAGGGATTGCTTAGCAGCTGCATATACTACTGACTATACATGACTGTTTAAGCTATCAGTTGCTAATTTTCACACATTTTGTCCTATCTAAGCCATGCTTGTATATTCTCGCATCCAAACCAGAAAGTTCAATGAAAGCGATATTTCTCGATCTTTCATCAAATATTATTACTGCTTACAAGTCTGATGTGCATGAGTGAGAAGAAACAGAATTAAATGGTTGGCTGGCCATCCAGTGTATCTTGTTACACTCACAGGCATCCATTTCCAAAAGGACAAGCATTATTTGGAAGCTATTTTTGCCTCCCTAACACGCACACAACCTGACAAACATATAATTCTATATATACCTACTTACCATGAGATCCTTTCCCATCAAACATCTTACAAAAATCCCTGATTACCAATGATCAGCTTACCAATACAGTGTCTAATCCAGGAAGTTCTACAACAGCAAAGGGAACTTTGCGATAATCTGTCCATCTTGTCTGTGTGCGAGTAACCGAGTTGACCTCAATCACATCATAAGAAAAGCCATAGTAGTCTAGGAATGCCCTAACTTTACAGCAAAATGGGCAGGTCTGATACTGAAACAGGGTTATCTTCAAGCCAGTCGAGTCTGTTGGAATCTGGATCTGAAATAAACATTCCCAAATGAATATTTTCTTTTTCAAACTGTAATTACTGTACATGAGCTTTAAAATAACAAATCTTTAATCACATACAAGTTACTTTACCATGAATAAAAAAATACAATAATCCACTCCGATTAGTTTGCATACATATTCCTACTCATAAGTTATTGGCCTACAAAATGACCTTGAACCAAGTGATCTGCAAGTTTCAGAAATTAAAGACCGTGAAAAGAAATCATGCGAGAAAATATGAAATAATTCTCATCTAAGGAAGGACCTACAGTAGATTATGAAACTGTGGGACAAGGGTAAGGGGGATATGAAAGGGCATGATATGGTATGGTACTCTAATACTAGAGACAAAACAAATGGGGAAATTCATGGACAAACAGAGGGAAGGTTTAGGAAGTGCAGAGTATTCAGAATAAATTTATGATGGACAAAAGTCTACAGCAAGGCTGGGCTTTAATTAAAATACAAAACGCAATATAAATGGGAAAAAGAAGAAACAAGGCTAGCATTTATGAAATTTGAAGGAAGTGCAAAACTTGTCTTTTAAAATGGGAAATACAAGAGAGAGTAGAGTTCCAAAGATTCGAGGTGTATGGAAAGAAACAGATATCAAAACTGCCTAGACCTGCCAATGACTACACAGTAATCATGTGACTCAGCAGCTTGCCAAGTATTGCGTGGTCTATCTAGTATTAGGGGTACACAAGCAGCCTGGTCTTAGCAGCAAAGCCAAAGTAATACCTATGTATAGAAGAAGGAAAACAAACAAACACTGCAGCGTAAGGCAAGTATGTCAAATTTAAAAGTGAGCCTAGGAGGGTCTATAAGTCGGATTGCTTTAGACTCAACTCTGTTAAGGAAGGACGCAGAGCTAGAAAAACCCCAGATGTAAAAGCAGTACTCCATACAAGGACAGATCAATTGTTTGGATAAATGAAGTAATGGTTCACAAGAAAAAAAAAAAAAAAGACACAAACAGGACTCCCACTTTCTTTGAGGCAGACTTACTTATTTCCATAATGTGGGGTTTCCAAGAAAGAGTGGATGTTACAGTAATATCAGGTTTATTCACTGGGTCAAGAGAGGGAATGACAGAACCATCAAAAGAGAGAAGAAAGTTGTGAGGAGTGTTTGACAAAGAGATGGGTAGAAACTAGGTTTTGGTGGGTATCAACCTGAACTAGATTTCTTCTACCCCACTGAGATATCTTGTCCAAGTCTGAATTTGTTGAGGAAGTTGTCAAGATGAGATGCAGACTGCATGGCAGAAGATGAAGCAGAATTAAAGGATGTGGAGGAATGTCGTGTTGTTTTGTTAGCATATGAGTACATTTGGTTATTTGATAAAAAGGAGAAAAAGTGTAGAGGATTGGAAAGAATCTTGAGGAACACCACTGTTGACGGAGATAGGGGTAGAGGCTGATCCATCAAGAACCATGGAGATAGATCAACCAGAGAGGAGGATAGATGTCAAGCAACAGGATGATAGGTTGTTGGGTTGACACTCACTCTTCTTAGGGATGGGATGTACCAACGCATGCTTCTGAGAAGGAAAAGTTCAGGTTTTTAAACAGGAACAGATGAGAAAGCAAAAGTGCAAGTCTGGAGGTGCACTCCCTCAGTACACAAGAATGGATGCCATCAGGACCATAAGCCTCACTTGTGTCCAGAGGGAGAAGCACTTTTCAGAGTCCAAAAGGAAATTATCATGAGGGGAATAGGAGTAGTAAGAGGAGCATCAGGGGGTGAAGAAATGTTAGTGTCATCCAAAGTAGAGTTAGAGGAGAAATGGGAACCAAAGAGAGTTGCTTTGTCTATGAGAGAGACAGCTATAGCATCATTACTACAGGAAGGTGAAGGAAAGGTAGAACAACAGGAGTTTTCAGCAATGCCCTTAGCTAGAGACCAGAAAGATCTACCAGTGGAATTGTTGGTGCTACAGTAAAGTGATTTAAGTATGTGGAATTTTCCTTTTTCACTCTTAAAACTGATCTTTTGATATTAATAAAGTGTTTACAGCATGGCTATGAAGGCCAAGGGTAAATGTAGGGTTAAACAATACTTAGTAAGTATAAAAACATACAGATAACCTGTCTATTTCAGATGTCTAGCGATGCTATTATTAGCGAAATTTCAACTTTACTAAAACAAGTATGGCAATCAAAAGTGCCACCAATTCCTTTCGTACAGATGATTAACATGGAGTTCAGGTGTCTATGGAGATATAGGAATCTGACCTTGTGCGGAATAGATCTTATACATGCGAATTTGAGTCCTAAATCTAAGTAGACACCTGAACTCACCTAACATAAATGCTGAACTTGGATTCAGTTAAATTCAAATGTTATAATGCATGGCAAAATTCATTTGAATGCATGATCAATAGTGGAAAATAGTCGCATCTAAACTCCACAGGTAAGTTCTCTTATATTACAACATCTTTTGGTATATCTATTGACATATGAACCAATGAAAACTCTACAGCAACCAAACAAGCCCCGGGGTAATGTTATTGTTAGCCATCAGCAGGAGAGTCACTTTTCTAACGTATTCATGCATATCATTAGAAAACATCAGGCTGCTGTATGCAACCGTCCTGACTTCACTGCTGACTAAATTTGAAAGAAAACGTTACAAATGCAAAACTTATCCACTCACCTGTTTATTTTGAGTTTTACCCACTGTTTCCCTCTACTTCAAGGCCATTCTCACTTTACAAAAACTTAAAATTAATGGAGTATGAGGTGTTATAACTCAAGTGCCAAACCATACATGTACTCTACAGTTTGTCAAAGATTTTCACTGGTACCCAAATCGTTATATTCTATAATTCTTTTCTTGCACGTCTGTCTTCTACAATTTGACCATATGATATCACAAGGTTTGTAGCACTATCAGTGGGCTGTGTGACTAATCTAATTTTGCCATAGTTGTGAATATCATAACACATTCTGCAGACTCCATTGACACTTTGTCCCTAATCATAAGTTAGGCTAGGCTGGTTCAATCAATCTGCTTGCAAATGTTATCGGACAAATTATCAGTGTAGAAGTGCCAGTAAATATTATGGGAAGAACTGTCAGCTGTAGGCGATGTATGTACCATATACCAGATCCTGCAACAAGTTGAGTAATCACCGCATCTCCTCACTATCCTCAAGATGGGGGCAAGCAGCTATCTTCTATAGAACACCTTTACTGGCAAAAAAAAATGATTTTGTTTTTGACATGATCATTTAATACTATCACTTTCAACAACTTCTATTAACATATTTCCATTTATCAAAGAGATGCTGAGCAAAGAAATGTTTCCTTAAATCCAGTCTCCAATATAGTTCATAGACCTTTGGGTGGACCTGAGTTTGGGTAACATCACTTAACTTGCAAGAACTTCGACTTTCAAACCTTCAGTGACTGGCAAAGTCTTAAAAACTTCAAACATATCAGACCTCAATCTTCACAACTTTGATGATATTGTTTCTTTTAATCTTTCCTCATTATGTAATTTACCTGTAACTTTAATCATTCTTGTGGAACGTCTTTGAATTCTTTCACTGCAGTTGATATATTTTTGTACGCAGGATTTCCCCTGCTGTATTACGTATTCAAGATGTAATCATACTACCAAAGATTTGAAGTTTTCTTAAACCTTGGGCTATATAGATTCTATGTATCTTCCTCATCACTCTGCTCATTTCACTACTTCCGTGGCTTGACGAATGACTATAATTTTCTGGATTATCAGGCCCAAATCTTTCTCTTGGTCAGAATTTCCAGCAATCCAGTCATCAAGCATATACTCGTCTTCTGTCACTTAACCCAACATGAAGATATTTACATTTACCAACATTAGATAACATCTGCTGGTCGAGTGACCATCATAAACAAACAGATCATTTTGAAGCTGTTCAGTTATGCGTAATGATTGGCATACCTTAGCGTCATCAGCAGACATTCCTCACCATGACACACTCATGAGCTTCCAATGGTCTATATATATATATATATATATATATATATATATTTTTTTTTTTTTTTTTTTTTTTTTTATACTTTGTCGCTGTCTCCCGCGTTTGCGAGGTAGCGCAAGGAAACAGACGAAAGAAATGGCCCAACCCCCCCCCCCATACACATGTACATACACACGTCCACACACGCAAATATACATACCTACACAGCTTTCCATGGTTTACCCCAGACGCTTCACATGCCTTGCTTCAATCCACTGACAGCACGTCAACCCCTGTATACCACATGACTCCAATTCACTCTATTTCTTGCCCTCCTTTCACCCTCCTGCATGTTCAGGCCCCGATCACACAAAATCTTTTTCACTCCGTCTTTCCACCTCCAATTTGGTCTCCCTCTTCTCCTCGTTCCCTCCACCTCCGACACATATATCCTCTTGGTCAATCTCTCCTCACTCATTCTCTCCATGTGCCCAAACCATTTCAAAACACCCTCTTCTGCTCTCTCAACCACGCTCTTTTTATTTCCACACATCTCTCTTACCCTTACGTTACTTACTCGATCAAACCACCTCACACCACACATTGTCCTCAAACATCTCATTTCCAGCACATCCATCCTCCTGCGCACATCTCTATCCATAGCCCACGCCTCGCAACCATACAACATTGTTGGAACCACTATTCCCTCAAACATACCCATTTTTGCTTTCCGAGATAATGTCCTCGACTTCCACACATTTTTCAAGGCTCCCAAAATTTTCGCCCCCTCCCCCACCCTATGATCCACTTCCGCTTCCATGGTTCCATCCGCTGACAGATCCACTCCCAGATATCTAAAACACTTCACTTCCTCCAGTTTTTCTCCATTCAAACTCACCTCCCAATTGACTTGACCCTCACCCCTACTGTACCTAATAACCTTGCTCTTATTCACATTTACTCTCAACTTTCTTCTTCCACACACTTTACCAAACTCAGTCACCAGCTTCTGCAGTTTCTCACATGAATCAGCCACCAGCGCTGTATCATCAGCGAACAACAACTGACTCACTTCCCAAGCTCTCTCATCCCCAACAGACTTCATACTTGCCCCTCTTTCCAGGACTCTTGCATTTACCTCCCTTACAACCCCATCCATATATATATATATATATATATATATATATATATATATCGTTAATGAATGTCCTCCATGAGGGCCTTTGTTGCCCCTGCCATATCAGCTAACATGAAATAAAAAATCAGAACAGCACTAATGACATTTCAATATCATTCATATCAAGAATAAAGTATGATCCAAGACTGTTCTTAGGCACATCACCTGTCATGCATCCTGGTCCCTCAGGCACATCACCTGTCATGCATCCTGGTCCCTCGTCATGCATGTCTAACCCTTGAATTTCTATATGACCCAATCATTAGACCAACCATATGGGGCAGAAGTGTCGTTAAAGGTCACTGTCCAGCATTAACACCTGCAAGTTGCTGCCTTCCGTTCCCATATTAACGGCTGTCATGCACCAGCAATCCTTCAAACCCTTAATAAACCAGTCCTTTCTTCGTTAAACCTGGTCAACCTGTTCCTCCTTCAGGTCAAACCTTGTCAATCAGTTCCTCGTTAAACCTAGTCAACCAGTTCCATGATAACCCTCGTCAAGCAGTTTCTCGTTAAACCTAGTCAACCAGTTCCACATTAAACATAGTCAACCACTTTCTCATTAAACCAAGTCGACCAATTCCACACTAAACCTAGTCAACCAGTTTCTCGTTAAACCAAGTCGACCAATTTCATGTTAAACCTAGTCAAGCAATTTCACATTAAACCAAGTTGACCAATTCCACATTAAACCATCAAACCAGTTTCTCGTTAAATCAAGTCGACCAGTTCCACGTTAAACCCAGTCAACCAGTTTCTCGTTAAAGCCGATCAACCAGTTCCTCGTTAAACCTAGTCAACCAGTTTCACGTTAAACCTAACCAACCAGTTCCTTGTCAAACCAAGTCAACCAGTTCCTCGTTAAACCTACTCAACCAGTTCCTTGTTCAACCAAGTTGACCAGTTCCACGTTAAACCTATTGAAGGAGTTTCTTGTTCAATCAAGCAGTTGGTCCTTCATTAGACCTAGTGAAGGAGTTTCACGTTCAATCAAGCAGTTGGTCGTTCGTTAAACCTGGTGAATGAGTTGGTTGAACGTACCTTCCTGGCGGGGTTGAAGGTGGGAGGTTTATGATGGAGGATGTAATCCCCTCCCTCAGAGGGGTTGGCCAGTGGGGTGGTGACCTTCTTGTAGATGTCGTACATATAACCCCCGCCAACTATGGCCCCCACACCAAAGCCCAGAGTGACCAGCTTGGCATGCTTCCTCCACCTTGGGATACTACTGCTCCCCTGGGACGATCCCGCCGCCCACCTCACCCCCCCTACACCAACCCGGCACAGCAGAGGACTGCCATGGGGTCGAGGTAAAGTGGAGCAAAGTCGCCTTACATAAAGGGACATAACGAGGAGGCCACGCGTCCCACGGCTGGGATACAACACCTGATTGGATAACATGGGACACGATCCCCAACATCACACACCTCGATCCCACATCTTCATCACCATTATATACATGATTTACTCATCAATTTGTGACTCATTAATCATGATTAGATTCAACAATATAATATCTGTTTGTATTATATTATGACAAACTGAAATAGACATGGAGTTTCCCCTGTACCATTCAATCCCATATTGGGATACTGACTAAGGGGTTCAAGTCCTTATGATCAAATCTGAACATTAGAATCCTGCTACATTATCATCAAGTCTGAACATTAGCATCTTACATGGGATCCTGCTACATTATCATCAAGTCTGAACATTAGGATCTTACATGGGATCCTGCTACATTATGATCAAGTCTGAACATTAGGATCTTACATGGGATCCTGCTACATTATGATCAAGTCTGAACATTAGGATCTTACATGGGATCCTGCTACATTATCATCAAGTCTGAACATTAGGATCTTACGTGGTATCCTACATTATGATCAAGTCTGAACATTAGGATCTTATATGGTCTCCTCCTACATTATGATCAATTCTGAACATTAGGATCTTACGTGGTATCCTACATTATGATCAATTCTGAACATTAGGATCTTACGTGGTATCCTGCTACTTATGATCAAGTCTGAACATTAGCATCTTACATGGGATCCTCCTACATTATGATCAAGTCTGAACATTATGATCTTATATGGTCTCCTACATTATGATCAATTCTGAACATTAGGATCTTACGTGGTATCCTGCTACATTATGATCAAGTCTGAACATTAGCATCTTACATGGGATCCTCCTACATTATGATCAAGTCTGAACATTATGATCTTATATGGTCTCCTACATTATGATCAATTCTGAACATTAGGATCTTACGTGGTATCCTGCTACATTATGATCAAGTCTGAACATTAGCATCTTACATGGGATCCTCCTACATTATGATCAAGTCTGAACATTATGATCTTATATGGTCTCCTACATTATGATCAATTCTGAACATTAGGATCTTACGTGGTATCCTGCTACATTATGATCAAGTCTGAACATTAGCATCTTACATGGGATCCTCCTACATTATGATCAAGTCTGAACATTATGATCTTATATGGTCTCCTACATTATGATCAATTCTGAACATTAGGATCTTACGTGGTATCCTGCTACATTATGATCAAGTCTGAACATTAGCATCTTACATGGGATCCTCCTACATTATGATCAAGTCTGAACATTATGATCTTATATGGTCTCCTACATTATGATCAATTCTGAACATTAGGATCTTACGTGGTATCCTGCTACATTATGATCAAGTCTGAACATTAGCATCTTACATGGGATCCTCCTACATTATGTTCAAGTCTGAACATCAGAATCTTACATGGGATCCTGCTACATTATAAAAGTCTGGACATTAGGATCTTACATGGTATCCTGCTACATTATGATCAGGTCTGAACATTAGGATCTTACATGGTATCCTGCTACATTATGATCAAGTCTGGACATTATGATCTTACATGGGATCCTGCTACATTATAAAAGTCTGAACATTAGGATCATACATGGTATCCTGCTACATTATGATCAAGTCTGAACATTAGGACCTTATGTGGGATCCTTCCACATTATAATCAAGTCTGAACATTAGGATCTTACATGGGATCCTGCTACATTATGATCTAGTCTGAACACTACGATCTTACATGAGATCCTGCTACATTATGATCAAGTCTGAACATTGCGATCTTTCACGGAATCCTGCTACATTATGATCAAGTCTGAACATTAGGATCTTACATGGGATCCTGCTACATTATGATCAGGTCTGAACATTATGATCAAGTCTGAATATTAGGATCTTACATGGGATCCTGCTACATTATGATCAAGTCTGAACATTAGGATCTTACATGGGATCCTGCTACATTATGATCAAGTCTGAACATTAGGATCTTACATGGGATCCTGCTACATTATGATCAAGTCTGAACATTAGGATCTTATATGGGATCCTGCTACATTATGATCAGGTCTGAACATTATGATCAAGTCTGAACATTAGGATCTTACATGGGATCCTGCTACATTATGATCAAGTCTGAACATTAGGATCTTACATGGGATCCTGCTACATTATGATCAGGTCTGAACATTATGATCAAGTCTGAATATTAGGATCTTACATGGGATTCTGCTACATTATGATCAAATCTGAACATTGGGATCTTACATGAGATCCTGCTACATTATGATCTAGTCTGAACACTACGATCTTACATGAGATCCTGCTACATTATGATCAAGTCTGAACATTGCGATCTTTCACGGAATCCTGCTACATTATGATCAAGTCTGAACATTAGGATCTTACATGGGATCCTGCTACATTATGATCAGGTCTGAACATTATGATCAAGTCTGAATATTAGGATCTTACATGGGATCCTGCTACATTATGATCAAGTCTGAACATTAGGATCTTACATGGGATCCTGCTACATTATGATCAGGTCTGAACATTATGATCAAGTCTGAATATTAGGATCTTACATGGGATCCTGCTACATTATGATCAAGTCTGAACATTAGGATCTTCATTGGGATCCTGCTACATTATGATCAAGTCTGAACATCAGGATCTTACATGGGATCCTGCTACATTATGATCAAGTCTGAACATTATGATCTTACAAGGGATCCTGCTACATTATGATCAAGTCTCAACATTAGAGTCTAACATGGGATCCTGCTACATTATGATCAAGTCTCAACATTAGGATCTTACATGGGATCCTGCTCCATTATGATCAAGTCTGAACATTAGGATCTTACGTGGGATCGTGCAACATTACGATCAAGTCTGAACATTAGGATCTTACGTGGGATCCTGCAACATTATGGTCAAGTCTGAACAATAAAATCTTGCGTGGTATCCTGCTACATTATGACCAAGTCTCAACATTAGGATCTTACATGGGATCCTGCAACATTTTGATCAAATCTGAGCATTAGGATCTTACGTGGGATCCTGCAACATTATGATCAAGTCTGAACATTAGGATCTTACATGGGATCCTGCAACATTATGATCAAGTCTGAACATTAGGATCTTACATGGGATCCTGCTACATTATGATAGAGTCTGAACTTTAGGATCTTACATGGGATCCTACTACATTATGATCAAGTCTGAACATTATGATCTTACATGGGATCCTGCAGCATTATGATCAGGTCTAAACATTATGATCGAGTCTGAACATTAGGATCTTACATGGGATCCTGCAACATTATGATCAAGTCTGAACATTAGGATCTTACATGGGATCCTGCAACATTATGATCAAGTCTGAACATTAGGATCTTACATGGGATCCTGCTACATTATGATAGAGTCTGAACATTAGGATCTTACATGGGATCCTACTACATTATGATCAAGTCTGAACATTATGATCTTACATGGGATCCTGCAGCATTATCATCAGGTCTAAACATTATGATCAAGTCTGAACATTAGGATCTTACATGGGATCCTGCAACACTATGATCAAGTCTGAACATTAGGATCTTACATGGGATCCTGCAACATCATGATCAGGTCTGAACATTAGGATCTTAAGTGGGATCCTGCTTCATTATGATCGTCTGAATATTATGATCTTACATGGTCATAAACGAGATGGGATAGAGTGAATTGTTAATGTGTGGTATACTGGGGTCGATGTTTTGTGAATGGACTGAACCAAGTCATACTAAGCAGCAGGGGGAAATGGAGAACAAGTCTCATATATACATATATAGATTTTTCACACTTGATTGCCGTTTCCTGCATTAGTGAGGAAACACCAGGAACAAAATAAGGCTGCATTCACTCACATCTATTCCTTAGCCATCGTATGCAATGCCCCCTATTCACAAGTAGACCACACAGACCTTCTCATGGTTTCTCTGGCTGCTTCACGTGCCCTGGTTCAGTCCCTTGATACACATCAACCCCTGAGTACCACAGCGTTCTATTTCATTTTATCTGGAGCATGCCCTTCATCTTCCTACATGTCAGGCCCTGATCACTCAAAATCTTTTTCAGTCCATTTTTCAATATCCAATTTGGTTAGGTTAAATTAGGCAATACTTGACACCAACCATGAAAGCATTAACAAAAAAGTGGTTGGCCAATTTCACTGCCAGCTTTCCATGACAAAGTCACTCACAGTAGCTTCACCTCTAATACACTTACCCTCTACTGTGGATTTCCTCAAGGAGCAGTTTTTTGTTTTTCAAACTCTTCCTACGCGACCTATCATTACCTTCAACATGAAGGTCCTTTCATACATAGATGACTTCACAATCACATCACAACATCCAGACACCACTGTAGCAACATCAGACATGCAATACTACATTATACAGTTAGAAGAGTGGCTCACCAAGAACAGAATGTCTGCATCTCCATGGATGTCTTCAATCACTCTTCTAACCCCAGATAAACACGACTCCAGTGCACAATCTCCTGTCACATTGAATGAACAATCTCTCCCACTGAGAAAAAACACCAATCATTCTGGGCATTACATACAACACATACATGACATTCACTCATTACATCAGTATGAAAGTAATGCACAAACTAAATGCCCTCAGAACACTAACTACCATCAGATTGGAACAAAAAAGAATCCCTCAGTATCCTATACAAACAATTCATCTGCCCCACTTTAAAGTATGTTTTAACTGCCTGTTCCTCCATCTTCTCAAAGCTGCGAACAGTACAAAATAATGCACTCCAAACAATTACTGGCTACCTAACAACAACAAACACTCAACACCTTCATATAAAACAAAGATCCTTCCAGGGAAGTCCCACCTCAATGTGCTTGACACTCAATTCCATTTCACAGGAATAGACCTCTCCCACCCAAACCACTATATAGCTAACAATCAACCACTAAGTAGAAACAAAAAGCTCACCCCTGCCTCACACTTCAGTAACCTCAACTTAAATTCCCCCAACCCCAACAAATATAAATGACAAAACACATATGCATTGTAAGAAAGACAATCACTAAACAAATGACCTCCCAAGTCAGTCTTAAGTTCTATCCCACCAGACATATACCAATATGAAACCACAATCCTTAAACAAACTCAAGTTTCACTCTCCCATTCATGCACTGGACATTACCCATCACTACAACAAAGCAAACAGTGTCGACATATCCCAACATCCTTCACGCAAACACCATAAAAGAAGAGTTACACATAATTGCCCTGCACTCTCTGCACATAGATGCAAACATAACGCAACACTTTATGACCTGTGGTCACAGCTGGTGGATGTGGCCAGTTTCTTGAGAGCTGTAGGAGCCTCATAGAGGGGACTCATGCGGAAGGATTGAATAATATATAGTAACCAACAACAAAAGCAAAACATGCTCCCATCAAAAGCTGTTTAAGGTGAAAAAATAAAGTGACAGAAGAAATAAGAAATGAATTGCTGCTCTGCAGGTGTATCTACATCAGATTCATAAAGCTTGAAAGGTTATAAGAAGGAAAGATGAAAGGAGCATTGTACAATTGCTTTGCTGTTGGAAGGGAGGTATCATAAGTCATTTTGTGGCAGATTTTTACACAAAAAGTGGGAAACAGAAGCCATATGTGTGCCTCGGGAGCAGGGACATGGATACAGTTAGATGTGACCAAAACAGTATCTATAGAGTTGAAGGGGAGCTGCAACAATGTGGCATACACAAAGGGACAGTTGTAAAGAAGGAATGCCAGGGGAATTAACAAGATGGAAAGCTTTTGATTCCGTTCTCATTAATAAAGGTGTGGAGGAAGTCATGTAAGGTATGTGAGAAATACTCCAAACAAGGGTGAGTAGAACCACTCAAGATGGTTATGCAATAGCCCCAGCTTTCGGGAAGTTAATTGTGATGTTGATCTATGCAAGGTTTCCAGGAGAGAGTGGGGGATATGGTTATGCCCAACATGCTTATGTTATTAAAGGGCTAACTTATGTTTTTTACACTGAACTGAAGGAAGTAAATGATTCTTACAAATGTCCAAAGTGAGAGTAAATATGTTTAGTAAAACAAAAAGAACTAGAATTAGGAGGAGGGAGAAGGAAAGTGAATTAAAGTGGTACACTGATATCATCAGCAATAAAGCAAAAGGGGTTAGATGTAAAATTCTTTTATTGAATAGAGAATATGTATTAGGGCATAACCATGAGGAATGACACTGTTAATAGAAGAGGGAAGTTGTTCTATTAACAACTACTGCAAAGGAATGACCAGGAAGGAACCTGCATTGGGAAAAACAAAGAAACAAGAAAACAAATGGAAGGGAGAATTGGAAGCAGTGACTTATGCCACACCCTTTCAACTGCTTTAGAGATGTCGAGGGTTACATCAAAATTCCCGAGAGGAAGACCAGAGGTGTGTCACTTAGAAGAGATCACCAGTAGACCTTGTACTACAAAATCTGTTTTGGTGAGCTGAAAAAAGGGAAAGGGATTCTAAATCTTTGAGAAAGTAACACGAGAGTTTTGAGAACCTTAAAAATTGGAAAGCAATAGGTTGGTAGTTGGGGGGTTAGAGCAATCTCCTTTCTAAGGCACGGGCTGCACCAAGGAAAGCTTCAAGAGGGAGGAAAACTCTGGATTTTTGGAGAGCTAAAACTGGCTAGGATTAAAGCTAGCTCAAAGGCACATTCTTATAGGACTTGAGGATATATGTCATAAGGTACATAAGCTTTGTCCAGCTGGAGCTGGAAGAGTACTTGGAAGAGAATACAAAGAAAGCAGTTTTATCAGTGAGAGAGTTAGCTATAGATTGATCAGATTTGAAGTGAAGAAAGGTTTATGTACCAAAAATTATTGATGTTTTAGTTATGGACCAAAAATATTTGTCATAAAAAGCCAAGTGAAACACTTTCTTTTATGGTGTACTTGAATTTATGAAGAACAGCTTTGCAGTAATATATGAAAGCAAGAGTGGGTATTAGAGCAAGGAAAGAGTTTCACGGCCCAGTATATAAGTAACAGGGATAGATAAATACTTTGGAGTACCACGAGTGTAAAAGTCTCTCCCCATATAGGACAAATAAGTAATTACAGAAATCAACATGTTACCGCATGGCAAGCTACCCAACATGACCTCAGGCGCTCCAGACTTGTGCTTATGACAAGTCATTAACGAGATAACTGAAGATGGGGACAAGTTTGCTAATGTCCTCATGGTGTTGCCTACAAACTCTGACATTAGTAACATCATCAAGAGTTCATGTGATACTAATTTATATGATGTGTATTTTCTGCTCCTGCCATCACCTTCCTTAGCCACAAGGCCTCAGCTGCTGGCAAAAAAGGTCTGAGTCATGTATGTTTTCTCATTCCGTCACAATTAAAAAAGAGTTCCTGGGGTTATCAACTTTCATCAAAGATTCATTCCCTGCTATGTGGACATCTTGGGGGATTGAAGAACGCCTGCACCTCATGTGGGCTTTGGCTGTGAATGATGCCTTCCCCAATACCAACCAGATTGCATAACTCATCGTACTTGCTCTACCTACTCTTAATTCTTCCACTAGCCCCTCCACCAATGTTTGCAATCCAGCTGACAGAGATATCATTCACAGCTCATTAATGACAGACAGTTGCCCATTGCCTTCTTTTCCAATCAGTTGTCTTCATCAGAGGTAAAATGCAGCAACATTAAAAGGGAATTTCTTGCCATCTGCTTTATCATTCAGCACATATTGCTTCCTAGAAGTAGTCCTCATTGATCAAAAGCCCCTGACATACGCTACTGCTGCCAAGACCATCTCCACTTGCCACTCATCACTGGGTTACATCTCGTAATTCACTACAGACAACCACCACATTGAAGGGAGCTGACACTACGGTTGCTGATGCCCTTCCTTGCCATTTTGGTAGTGGTGTTCTCCACAACCTAAGGTCATCAACTACCCTGTGGCACCAGCTACTCAACAATAGGACCCTGACCTACCATGCTTTTGGGGACCCTTCTCAGTGCTCCAGATCATCAGCGTTCTCCTTACACTAATTATTTCTTCCAAGACATTTTCTTATTCTCCCTGAATGTTGATGATGCTCTCTCACCCTGTGTCTTATTTTCACTCTTTTTCAGTCCCTGCACCTTTCTCTTGACTTCCTGCTGCTTCCTTTTTGTACATCTAATCACTCTCACTCTTTCCCTGCATGTAATGCTAATACATCTCTTTTCTCATTCAATAACAACTTAACTTCCTCATCCCACCATTCACTACCCTTTCTCACATGCCTATATCCCATCTTCTGCGTGCCACATACTTCTCCTGCACATGAAGGTTTACTTCCTTAAAAATTTCATTCCTTGCCCATTCCCCTCGTTTCAGTTAGTCCCATCTTTTGCTGTTCTTCACTCAATTTTTTCCTGGTGTCTCCTCACACAAGCCTCCTTTCCAAGCTCATTCACTTACACCAACCCCTTCCCATCACATCATATTCCTCTTTTCCTAAGCCACTCCAAACTTTCATTCTTCCCACCACCAAAAAGTAATCAGTCATCCCACCAGCTGCCCCTCTCTGCACATTTAAATCCAAGTCTTTTTCTAGTATCCCAATCAGTTAAATATATAACTAACCTATTCCCCTGGATCCCTAACCCCACTAACCAACATACATTTATTTTCATTTTTTATTTATTTTGCTTTATTGCTGTCTCCCGTGTTAGCAAGGTAGCGCAAGGAAACAGACGAAAGAATGGCCCAACCCACCCACATACACATGTATATACATACATGTCCAAACATGCAAATATACATACCTATACATGCGGCAGGGGTGTGTGATGTCTCCATGGTTGTTTAATTTGTTTATGGATGGGGTTGTTAGGGAGGTAAATGCAAGAGTTTTGGAAAGAGGGGCAAGTATGAAGTCTGTTGGGGATGAGAGAGCTTGGGAAGTGAGTCAGTTGTTGTTCGCTGATGATACAGCGCTGGTGGCTGATTCATGTGAGAAACTGCAGAAGCTGGTGACTGAGTTTGGTAAAGTGTGTGGAAGAAGAAAGTTAAGAGTAAATGTGAATAAGAGCAAGGTTATTAGGTACAGTAGGGTTGAGGGTCAAGTCAATTGGGAGGTGAGTTTGAATGGAGAAAAACTGGAGGAAGTGAAGTGTTTTAGATATCTGGGAGTGGATCTGGCAGCGGATGGAACCATGGAAGCGGAAGTGGATCATAGGGTGGGGGAGGGGGCGAAAATTCTGGGGGCCTTGAAGAATGTGTGGAAGTCGAGAACATTATCTCGGAAAGCAAAAATGGGTATGTTTGAAGGAATAATGGTTCCAACAATGCTGTATGGTTGCGAGGCGTGGGCTATGGATAGAGTTGTGCGCAGGAGGATGGATGTGCTGGAAATGAGATGTTTGAGGACAATGTGTGGTGTGAGGTGGTTTGATCGAGTGAGTAACGTAAGGGTAAGAGAGATGTGTGGAAATAAAAAGAGCGTGGTTGAGAGAGCAGAAGAGGGTGTTTTGAAGTGGTTTGGGCACATGGAGAGAATGAGTGAGGAAAGATTGACCAAGAGGATATATGTGTCGGAGGTGGAGGGAACGAGGAGAAGAGGGAGACCAAATTGGAGGTGGAAAGATGGAGTGAAAAAGATTTTGTGTGATCGGGGCCTGAACATGCAGGAGGGTGAAAGGAGGGCAAGGAATAGAGTGAATTGGAGCGATGTGGTATACAGGGGTTGACGTGCTGTCAGTGGATTGTATCAAGGCATGTGAAGCGTCCGGGGTAAACCATGGAAAGCTGTGTAGGTATGTATATTTGCGTGTGTGGACGTGTGTATGTACATGTGTATGGGGGGGGTTGGGCCATTTCTTTCGTCTGTTTCCTTGCGCTACCTCGCAACCGCGGGAGACAGCGACGAGGTGTAAAAAAAAAAAAAAAAAAAAAAAAAAAAAAAAAAAAAATATATATATATATATATATATATATATATATATATATATATATATATATATATAACGCTCTCTGGCCATCTCTCCTACTTACATAAGTATACTTATGTATATCTCGCTTTTTAAACCAGGTATTCCCAATCATCAGTCCTTTTTCAGCACATAAATCTACAAGCTCTTCACCATTTCCATTTACAACACTGAACACCCCATGTATACCAATTATTCCCTCAACTGCCACATTACTCACCTTTGCATTCAAATCACCCATCACTATGACCCGGTCTCATGCATCAAAACCACTAACACACTCATTCAGCTGCTCCCAAAACACTTGCCTCTCTTGATCTTTCTTCTCATGCCCAGGTGCATATGCACCAATAATCACCCACCTCTCTCCATCAACTTTCAGTTTTACCCATATTAATCGAGAATTTACTTTCTTACACTCTATCACATACTCCCACAACTCCTGTTTCAGGAGTATTGCTATTCCTTCCCTTGCTCTTGTCCTCTCACTAACCCCTGACTTTACTCCCCAGACATTCCCAAACCACTCTTCCCCTTTGCCCTTGAGCTTCGTTTCACTCAGAGCCAAAACATCCAGGTTCCGTTCCTCAAACATACTACCTATCTCTCCTTTTTTCACATCTTGGTTACATCCACACACATTTAGGCACCCCACTCTGAGCCTTCGAGGAGGATGAGCACTCCCCGCGTGACTCCTTCTTCTGTTTCCCAGCGTTATTGGATTACGTGTTAATTGACAGGCGTGCGAAAGAGAGACTTTTGGATGTTAATGTGCTGAGAGGTGCAACTGGAGGGATGTCTGATCATTATCTTGTGGAGGCTAAGGTGAAGATTTGTATGGGTTTTCAGAAAAGAAGAGTGAATGTTGGGGTGAAGAGGGTGGTGAGAGTAAGTGAGCTTGAGAAGGAGACCTGTGTGAGGAAGTACCAGGAGAGACTGAGTACAGAATGGAAAAAGGTGAGAACAATGGAAGTAAGGGGAGTGGGGGAGGAATGGGATGTATTTAGGGAATCAGTGATGGATTGCGCAAAAGATGCTTGTGGCATGAGAAGAGTGGGAGGTGGGTTGATTAAAAAGGGTAGTGAGTGGTGGGATGAAGAAGTAAGATTATTAGTGAAAGAGAAGAGAGAGGCATTTGGACGATTTTTGCAGGGAAAAAATGCAATTGAGTGGGAGATGTATAAAAGAAAGAGACAGGAGGTCAAGAGAAAGGTGCAAGAGGTGAAAAAAAGGGCAAATGAGAGTTGGGGTGAGAGAGTATCATTAAATTTTAGGGAGAATAAAAAGATGTTCTGGAAGGAGGTAAATAAAGTGCGTAAGACAAGGGAGCAAATGGGAACTTCGGTGAAGGGCGCAAGTGGGGAGGTGATAACAAGTAGTGGTGATGTGAGAAGGAGATGGAGTGAGTATTTTGAAGGTTTGTTGAATGTGTTTGATGATAGAGTGGCAGATATAGGGTGTTTTGGTCGAGGTGGTGTGCAAAGTGAGAGGGTTAGGGAAAATGATTTGGTAAACAGAGAAGAGGTAGTGAAAGCTTTGCGGAAGATGAAAGCCGGCAAGGCAGCAGGTTTGGATGGTATTGCAGTGGAATTTATTAAAAAAGGGGGTGACTGTATTGTTGACTGGTTGGTAAGGTTATTTAATGTATGTATGACTCATGGTGAGGTGCCTGAGGATTGGCGGAATGCGTGCATAGTGCCATTGTACAAAGGCAAAGGGGATAAGAGTGAGTGCTCAAATTACAGAAGTATAAGTTTGTTGAGTATTCCTGGTAAACTATATGGGAGGGTATTGATTGAGAGGGTGAAGGCATGTACAGAGCATCAGATTGGGGAAGAGCAGTGTGGTTTCAGAAGTGGTAGAGGATGTGTGGATCAGGTGTTTGCTTTGAAGAATGTATGTGAGAAATACTTAGAAAAGCAAATGGATTTGTATGTAGCATTTATGGATCTAGAGAAGGCATATGATAGAGTTGATAGAGATGCTCTGTGGAAGGTATTAAGAATATATGGTGTGGGAGGAAAGTTGTTAGAAGCAGTGAAAAGTTTTTATCGAGGATGTAAGGCATGTGTACGTGTAGGAAGAGAGGAAAGTGATTGGTTCTCAGTGAATGTAGGTTTGCGGCAGGGGTGTGTGATGTCTCCATGGTTGTTTAATTTGTTTATGGATGGGGTTGTTAGGGAGGTAAATGCAAGAGTTTTGGAAAGAGGGGCAAGTATGAAGTCTGTTGGGGATGAGAGAGCTTGGGAAGTGAGTCAGTTGTTGTTCGCTGATGATACAGCGCTGGTGGCTAATTCATGTGAGAAACTGCAGAAGCTGGTGACTGAGTTTGGAAAAGTGTGTGGAAGAAGAAAGTTAAGAGTAAATGTGAATAAGAGCAAGGTTATTAGGTACAGTAGGGTTGAGGGTCAAGTCAATTGGGAGGTGAGTTTGAATGGAGAAAAACTGGAGGAAGTGAAGTGTTTTAGATATCTGGGAGTGGATCTGGCAGCGGATGGAACCATGGAAGCGGAAGTGGATCATAGGGTGGGGGAGGGGGCGAAAATCCTGGGGGCCTTGAAGAATGTGTGGAAGTCGAGAACATTATCTCGGAAAGCAAAAATGGGTATGTTTGAAGGAATAGTGGTTCCAACAATGTTGTATGGTTGCGAGGCGTGGGCTATGGACAGAGTTGTGCACAGGAGGATGGATGTGCTGAAAATGAGATGTTTGAGGACAATGTGTGGTGTGAGGTGGTTTGATCGAGTGAGTAACGTAAGGGTAAGAGAGATGTGTGGAAATAAAAAGAGCGTGGTTGAGAGAGCAGAAGAGGGTGTTTTGAAGTGGTTTGGGCACATGGAGAGGATGAGTGAGGAAAGATTGACCAAGAGGATATATGTGTCGGAGGTGGAGGGAACAAGGAGAAGAGGGAGACCAAATTGGAGGTGGAAAGATGGAGTGAAAAAGATTTTGTGTGATCGGGGCCTGAGCATGCAGGAGGGTGAAAGGAGGGCAAGGAATAGAGTGAATTGGAGCGATGTGGTATACCGGGGTTGACGTGCTGTCAGTGGATTGAAGTAGGGCATGTGAAGCGTCTGGGGTAAACCATGGAAAGCTGTGTAGGTATGTATATTTGCGTGTGTGGATGTATGTATATACATGTGTATGGGGGGGGGTTGGGCCATTTCTTTCGTCTGTTTCCTTGCGCTACCTCGCAAACGCGGGAGACAGCGACAATCAATACCCTCCCATATAATTTACCAGGAATACTCAACAAACTTATACCTCTGTAATTTGAGCACTCACTCTTATCCCCTTTGCCTTTGTACAATGGCACTATGCACACATTCCGCCAATCCTCAGGCACCTCACCATGAGTCATACATACATTAAATAACCTTACCAACCAGTCAACAATACAGTCACCCCCTTTTTTAATAAATTCCACTGCAATACCATCCAAACCTGCTGCCTTGCCGGCTTTCATCTTCCGCAAAGCTTTCACTACCTCTTCTCTGTTTACCAAATCATTTTCCCTAACCCTCTCACTTTGCACACCACCTCGACCAAAACACCCTATATCTGCCACTCTATCATCAAACACATTCAGCAAACCTTCAAAATACTCACTCCATCTCCTTCTCACATCACCACTACTTGTTATCACCTCCCCATTTGCGCCCTTCACTGAAGTTCCCATTTGCTCCCTTGTCTTACGCACTTTATTTACCTCCTTCCAGAACATCCTTTTATTCTCCCTAAAATTTAATGATACTCTCTCACCCCAACTCTCATTTGCCCTTTTTTTCACCTCTTGCACCTTTCTCTTGACCTCCTGTCTCTTTCTTTTATACATCTCCCACTCAATTGCATTTTTTCCCTGCAAAAATCGTCCAAATGCCTCTCTCTTCTCTTTCACTAATACTCTTACTTCTTCATCCCACCACTCACTACCCTTTCTAATCAACCCACCTCCCACTCTTCTCATGCCACAAGCATCTTTTGCGCAATCCATCACTGATTTCCTAAATACATCCCATTCCTCCCCCACTCCCCTTACCTCCTTTGTTCTCACCTTTTTCCATTCTGTACTCAGTCTCTCCTGGTACTTCCTCACACAGGTCTCCTTCTCAAGCTCACTTACTCTCACCACCCTCTTCACCCCAACATTCACTCTTCTTTTCTGAAAACCCATACAAATCTTCACCTTAGCCTCCACTAGATAATGATCAGACATCCCTCCAGTTGCACCTCTCAGCACATTAACATCCAAAAGTCTCTCTTTCGCACGCCTGTCAATTAACACGTAATCCAATAACGCTCTCTGGCCATCTCTCCTACTTACATAAGTATACTTATGTATATCTCGCTTTTTAAACCAGGTATTCCCAATCATCAGTCCTTTTTCAGCACATAAATCTACAAGCTCTTCACCATTTCCATTTACAACACTGAACACCCCATGTATACCAATTATTCCCTCAACTGCCACATTACTCACCTTTGCATTCAAATCACCCATCACTATAACCCGGTCTCGTGCATCAAAACCACTAACACACTCATTCAGCTGCTCCCAAAACACTTGCCTCTCTTGATCTTTCTTCTCATGCCCAGGTGCATATGCACCAATAATCACCCACCTCTCTCCATCAACTTTCAGTTTTACCCATATTAATCGAGAATTTACTTTCTTACACTCTATCACATACTCCCACAACTCCTGTTTCAGGAGTATTGCTACTCCTTCCCTTGCTCTTGTCCTCTCACTAACCCCTGACTTTACTCCCCAGACATTCCCAAACCACTCTTCCCCTTTACCCTTGAGCTTCGTTTCACTCAGAGCCAAAACATCCAGGTTCCTTTCCTCAAACATACTACCTATCTCTCCTTTTTTCACATCTTGGTTACATCCACACACATTTAGGCACCCCACTCTGAGCCTTCGAGGAGGATGAGCACTCCCCGCGTGACTCCTTCTTCTGTTTCCCATTTTAGAAATATATATATACATATATATATATATATATATATATATATATATATATATATATATATATACACACACAAGGCAGCAGGTTTGGATGGTATTGCAGTGGAATTTATTAAAAAAGGGGGTGACTGTATTGTTGACTGGTTGGTAAGGTTATTTAATGTATGTATGACTCATGGTGAGGTGCCTGAGGATTGGCGGAATGCGTGCATAGTGCCATTGTACAAAGGCAAAGGGGATAAGAGTGAGTGCTCAAATTACAGAGGTATAAGTTTGTTGAGTATTCCTGGCAAATTGTATGGGAGGGTATTGATTGAGAGGGTGAAGGCATGTACAGAGCATCAGATTGGGGAAGAGCAGTGTGGTTTCAGAAGTGGTAGAGGATGTGTGGATCAGGTCTTTGCTTTGAAGAATGTATGTGAGAAATACTTAGAAAAGCAAATGGATTTGTATGTAGCATTTATGGATCTGGAGAAGGCAAATGATAGAGTTGATAGAGATGCTCTGTGGAAGGTATTAAGAATATATGGTGTGGGAGGCAAGTTGTTAGAAGCAGTGAAAAGTTTTTATCGAGGATGTAAGGCATGTGTACGTGTAGGAAGAGAGGAAAGTGATTGGTTCTCAGTGAATGTAGGTTTGCGGCAGGGGTGTGTGATGTCTCCATGGTTGTTTAATTTGTTTATGGATGGGGTTGTTAGGGAGGTGAATGCAAGAGTTTTGGAAAGAGGGGCAAGGATGAAGTCTGTTGGGGATGAGAGAGCTTGGGAAGTGAGTCAGTTGTTGTTCGCTGATGATACAGCGCTGGTGGCTGATTCATGTGAGAAACTGCAGAAGCTGGTGACTGAGTTTGGTAAAGTGTGTGAAAAAAGAAAGTTAAGAGTAAATGTGAATAAGAGCAAGGTTATTAGGTACAGTAGGGTTGAGGGTCAAGTCAATTGGGAGGTGAGTTTGAATGGAGAAAAACTGGAGGAAGTGAAGTGTTTTAGATATCTGGGAGTGGATCTGGCAGCGGATGGAAACATGGAAGCGGAAGTGGATCATAGGGTGGGGGAGGGGGCGAAAATTCTGGGAGCCTTGAAGAATGTGTGGAAGTCGAGAACATTATCTCGGAAAGCAAAAATGGGTATGTTTGAAGGAATAGTGGTTCCAACAATGTTGTATGGTTGCGAGGCGTGGACTATGGATAGAGTTGTGCGCAGGAGGATGGATGTGCTGGAAATGAGATGTTTGAGGACAATGTGTGGTGTGAGGTGGTTTGATCAAGTAAGTAACGTAAGGGTAAGAGAGATGTGTGGAAATAAAAAGAGCGTGGTTGAGAGAGCAGAAGAGGGTGTTTTGAAATGGTTTGGTCACATGGAGAGAATGAGTGAGGAAAGATTGACCAAGAGGATATATGTGTCGGAGGTGGAGGGAACGAGGAGAAGAGGGAGACCAAATTGGAGGTGGAAAGATGGAGTGAAAAAGATTTTGTGTGATCGGGGCCTGAACATGCAGGAGGGTGAAAGGAGGGCAAGGAATAGAGTGAATTGGATCGATGTGGTATACCGGGGTTGACGTGCTGTCAGTGGATTGAATCAAGGCATGTGAAGCGTCTGGGGTAAACCATGGAAAGCTGTGTAGGTATGTATATTTGCGTGTGTGGACGTATGTATATACATGTGTATGGGGGTGGGTTGGGCCATTTCTTTCGTCTGTTTCCTTGCGCTACCTCGCAAACGCGGGAGACAGCGACAAAGCAAAAAAAAAAAAAAAAAAAAATATACACACACAGACATATACACATGTACACAACCCATACTGTTTGCTTTTATTCAATCCCATCGCCACCCCGCCACACATGAAATAACAACCCCTTCCCCCCTCATGTGCGTGAGGTACTGCTAGGAAAAGACAACAAAGGACCACATTCGTTCACACTCAGTCTCTAGCTGTCATGTTATAATGCAAAGAAACCACAGCTCCCTTTCCACATCCAGGCCCCACAGAACTTTCCATGGTTTACCCCAGACACTTCACATGCCCTGGTTCAATCCACTGACAGCACTTCGACCCCAGTATACCACATCGTTCTAATTTACTCTATTCCTTGCACGCCTTTCACCCTCCTGCATGTTCAGGCCCCAATCACTCAACATCTTTTTCACTCCATCTTTCCACCTCCAATTTGGTCTTCCACTTCTCCTCATTCCCTCCACCTCTGACACATATATCCTCTTGGTCAATCTTTCCTCACTCATTCTCTCCATGTGACCAAACCATTTCAAAACACCCTCTTCTGCTCTCTCAACCACACTCTTTTTATTACCACACATCTCTCTTACCCTATTATTACTAACTCGATCAAACCACCTCACACCACATATTGTCCTCAAACATCTCATTTCCAGCACATCCACCCTCCTCCGCACAACTCTATCTATAGCCCACGTCTCGCAACCACATAACATTGTTGGAACCACTATTCCTTCAAACTTATCCATTTTTGCTTTCCGAGATAATGTTCTCGGCTTCCACACATTCTTTAACGCTCTCAGAACTTTCGCCTCTTCCTCCACCCTATGATTCACTTCTGCTTCCATGGTTCCATCCGCTGCCAGATCCACTCCCAGATATCTAAAACACTTCACTCCCTCCAGTTTTTCTCCATTCAAATTTACCTCCCAACTGACTTGTCTCTCAACCCTACCTTGCTCTTATTCATATTTACTCTCAGCTTTCTTCTTTCACACACTTTACCAAACTCAGTCACCAGCTTCTGCAGTTTCTCACATGAATCAGCCACCAGCGCTGTATCATCAGCAAACAACAACTGACTCACTTCCCAATCTCTCTCATCCACAACAGACTGCATACTTGCCCCTCTTTCCAAAACTCTTGCATTCACCTCCCTAACAACCCCATCCATAAAATTAAACAACCATGGAAACATCACACACCCCTGCCACAAACCTACATTCACTGAGAACCAATCACTTTCCTCTCTTCCTACACGTACACATGCCTTACATCCTCGATAAAAACTTTTCACTGCTTCTAACAACTTTCCTCCCACACCATATATTCTTAATACCTTCCACAGAGCATCTCTATCAACTCTATCATATACCTTCTCCAGATCCATAAATGCTACATACAAATCCATTTGCTTTTCTAAGTATTTCTCATATACATTCTTCAAAGCAAACACCTGATCCACACATCCTCTACCACTTCTGAAACCACACTGCTCTTCCCTAATCTGATGCTCTGTACATGCCTTCACCCTCTCAATCAATACTCTCCCATATAATTTACCAGGAATACTCAACAAACTCTGTAATTTGAGCACTTACTTTTATGGCACTATGCAAGCATTCCGCCAATCCTTAGGCACCTCACCATGAGTCATATATACATTAAATAACCTTACCAACCAGTCAACAATACAGTCACCCCCTTTTTTAATAAATGCCCCTGCAATACCATCCAAACCCGCTGCCTTCCTGGCTTTCATCTTCTGCAAAGCTTTTACCACCTCTTCGCTGTTTACCAAATCATTCTCCCAAACCCTCTCACTTTGCGCACCACCTCGACCAAAACACCCTATATCTGCCACTCTATCATCAAACACATTCAACAAACTGACCCCTGATTTCACTCCCAAGATATTCCCAAACCACTCTTCCCCTTTACCCTTGAGCTTCATTTCACTCAGAGCCAAAACATCCAGGTTCCTTTCCTCAAATATACTACCTATCTCTCCTTTTTTCTCATCTTAGTTACATCCACATACATTTAAACACCCCAATCTGAGCCTTCGAGGAGGATGAACACTCCCTGCGTGACTCCTTCTTCTGTTTCCCCTTTTAGAAAAAGAAAATACAAGGAGGTGAGGGTTTCCAGCCCCCCGCTCCCGTCCCCTTTAGTCGCCTTCTACGACACACGAGGAATGCGTGGGAAGTATTCTTTCTCACGTATTTTTAAATAAGGTATTCCCAGACACCATTCCTTTTTCAGCAAAACTCCATAAACTGTTCATCAAATAAATAATTCTGGAAAAGATTCTGAATACCAATTTCAATTCTCACTGCCCTAAAAACACAAGCAATATCTTTTTCTTTCCCACTATTCACCATTTCCTGCATAAGCAAGGTAGCGTCGGTAGTGTCAAGAACAGAGGACTGGTCCTTTGAGGAATATCCTCACATGGCCCCCTTATCTGTTCCTTCTTTTGGAAAATTAAAAAAAAAAGCAAGAGGGGAGGATTTCCAGCCCCCCACTCCCTTCCCTTTTAGTCGCCTTCTACGACACACCAGGAATACGTGGGAAGTATTCTTTCTCCCCTATCCCCAGGGATAACAAGCAATATATTAAGACTATTTTCATATCATGACATGAATGTGAAAGTGAAGTACGAAATTACTTTATTTAAGATCACTTACAAAAATACATGGTAAAATAACAATGAACATTGATATCAAAATGATCACACTCATAGATATATCAGTTTAGAAAATATTTCCATGTTACCATACCGATAAAGAAAATCAGTAACTATTCAATATTTCCCTTGATCACCAAAGGGTTAAAAATAAGCATGAACATGCACTCAGAATCCTTTTAAGCTTAATAGATTTGGTTGCAATATTCATCACTGCTGGGACATGGACGAACATTTCTATTTAATAACAATGTCTTATCTCACTGGGAACATAGTCACATTGAATTCAATGTCAGAATATGGGTAAAGCCACTATATATGAGAAATATCTAACTGTAACACCCTTTAAGCCTAACGGATTTGTTTGCTGTGTTCAGTACTGCATGGGCATGGGTGCTAACTCCTCTAAAAAAAGAGGAAAACTAATTTTCATTGTGGACATTTAATCACACTCAGAACCATATTGAATTCATTTTCAGTATCAGCACAGCCTCTACATGAGAAACCTACAGCTGAACAACCACTGAGTAAATAAAATCTGCTTTAATCTTCAGATAAAATTATGCTCCAAGTTAGCCATAACATGCATAAATATAAGTCATGCCACTCCCACAACAGTAGAAACAATACTGGAAAAGTAACCACATTTAAAGATTTCTTTTTTAAATTATGGTCGTATTACAAAAAGTTACATCTGTGCTTGAAGAACTGAAGCCATAGAGAATTGTCTTAAGAACTGTTCAGTGAAAGGTGGCAAAACCCTCATAAAATGGAGCCGTCAAAATTATTTGGTTAACTTCCTCCTTAACAACAACTAGATGGTGATCATCTACCAGAAACCACATAAAAGTTGGTGAGAAAGCATCAATTATCGGCCTAGCTAATCCAGTCACGGATTTTTGATTGACTGGTTTCTCACATAGACATCTCTACTCAAGATATTAACAGCAAAGGAAGATGTTGGGTTCACAAATATATTTCTTTGTAGTCTGAAACCTGTTCACAAGTAAGTCACTATCCTATAAAACTGTTTGCTCTTGACGACACACAACAGAGACCTGTGTCTTAGTAACATAGCCTGGATGTTCATGAGTGAAAGTGGTCATTAATCACACACAATGCTAAAGAACATATGTGATCATTTGTCCTTGGTTAGCAAAGTGATGATATGGCCTATATCTGGACACCTTTAAGCAAGTTGTGGTGAAGATAAGTAGTTTTGAATTCTTGTTCTATTGGGTTTGTTTCACTTTTCATATGACACTAAACTCTGTGAACCTGAAATATCAGAGACACAGCATTTTTGGTCATATTATATCATCTAAAGCCAGAGGACAGGTGGACCACTTATAACAACCAGTAACATTCTCTATGACTATGCACATTCACAGGACCAAGAACTAGCTACCTCACCTCTAACCAGGTGCTACCTCTGCAGCAGAGGATTACATATATACAATAAAAATAGAGCAACATACTTTTTTTCAAACCAAACTGCCTCTCCTGCCTTAACGAGGTAGCATCAATATGTAAGGCATACAATTATTCCAGAGTGCACCCGCTATGAAACTTACGGTATCTAAATTCATACTGATTAATATCTATAAGGCCATTGAGAATAAAGTAAATTCAATATTGTATTCAGTTCTCTCATATCTAATGTACTTATCTCTCATAATTCTAAAATTGATATTTTCAGTATCTTACAGGCACTAATCTGCGGCCAGTAATTCTACACCATTTTCTTTACCATCTACGTCCTTTTCTTTATCAGTCTCAGTAACATCCATGATGATCATCTCAGTGCTGCTTTCTTCTGCTACACTCATGTTTTTATCCACCTCTTCAGCTTTCTTGGCTTTAGCTTTGGCTTCTTTTTGTTCCTTTTTACTTTGTTGAGACTTTCTGTGAACTGCAAGAGAATGTGAAAATAGCAATGATTCCAGTAAGGTTTCTTAAAGTGCTTTTTAAAGAATTAGATAAAATCAAATTGTCTACAATATGCATCAAAACATTACTGCAAATGTAAAAAAGTTTGTGAATGAACATGGCATGTTCCATAGTTAGCAGTGTGCTCCAGCTTAAAACAAGCAAAAACTCAGGATATCAAACAGTACTTATAAGCAAAGCTGTTAAAGATCCAGACGTTTGTAGTAAATTCACTCTCAGCTGTGAAAAATTCTATGCTGCTTTGAAGCATTTATCACTAAAGATAATAAAGATGAAAATGCGTCTGTTAACAGCATGATACTACTCTTCATTATAAGCCTATGCAACACTGCACTAGACTTGCCCTCTGGCAGTGGACTGTTAAAGGTGAAGCACTAAAGGCTAAGAAGCAGCAGTGGAGTTCTTTTGTTATGGAGACTCTATTGCTATGACCACCCCTCTGAGGGAGTTTCATTGGAACAGGCATTAAAGACAGAATGAATAGATAAAATAAAAATCAGAAAACAGTTTTTCCCAACCCTATCACTTATACCATATCAATTTCAACCTGTGACATGCCAAACATAAAAATTACAGATAAAAGTATATATTTTATATCTCAGACACCTGTTCCAACTGGAACCCACTCAAAGGGGTGGCCACGACAATAGTCTCTCCATAACCAAAGAACTCCAGTGCCACTTCTTATCCTTTAGTGCCTCACCCTTACCAGGCCACTGGCAGAGGGCAACTCTAGTGCAGTGTTTGCAGAGGCTCCAACTTAATGTTCCTGATGACTACATCTGTCTAATGCTCCTACCTACTACTTCTACCTAATGTTCGTTTGTATACAAATCTACCACACATCAATTACATGAGATGGATTCCTTTCATACCTGACTGGTTCTCCTGCCTTAGTGAGGAAGCATCAGGAACAAATGAAAACAATGTTCTCCTCTGTATACATCCACTCTCTGACTATTATGTATAAACCAGTGCCTACCATCCAAAGCCAAGGCCCAAAGACTTTTCTATGGTTTACCTTACTGGCTCATAAACCCAGTCTCAACCCACTGGCCCTGATATACTATATTGATCGAGTTCATTTTTTCCCCAGGCACTGCTCTCACCCCCCCATCTTGTTTTGATCCCCCCTTTGCTCTCTCCACTTCTGACACACAGATCTGGTCAGTCCAATTCTTTAATCATTCTCTCCTGATGGAAGACTATTTTGCCTGTAAATTTTTTTTTTTTTTTTTTTTTTTTTGCTTTGTCGCTGTCTCCCGCGTTTGCGAGGTAGCGCAAGGAAACAGACGAAAGAAATGGCCCAACCCACCCCCATACACATGTATATATATACGTCCACACACGCAAAATATACATACCTACACAGCTTTCCATGGTTTACCCCAGACGCTTCACATGCCCCGATTCAATCCACCGACAGCATGTCAACCCCGGTATACCACATCGCTCCAATTCACTCTATTCCTTGCCCTCCTTTCACCCTCCTGCATGTTCAGGCCCCGATCACACAAAATCTTTTTCACTCCATCTTTCCACCTCCAATTTGGTCTCCCTCTTCTCCTCGTTCCCTCCACCTCCGACACATATATCCTCTTGGTCAATCTTTCCTCACTCATTCTCTCCATGTGCCCAAACCATTTCAAAACACCCTCTTCTGCTCTCTCAACCACGCTCTTTTTATTTTCACACATCTCTCTTACCCTTACGTTACTTACTCGGTCAAACCACCTCACACCACACATTGTCCTCAAACATCTCATTTCCAGCACATCCATCCTCCTGCGCACAACTCTATCCATAGCCCACGCCTCGCAACCATACAACATTGTAAAAATATTTGAAATATATAAAAAATAAAAATGAAAAAAATATACATGTCCAGCAAAAAAGTTGGGAAGATTATTCAATGAATTTACAAGAAAAATAAGAAACAAAAATGGAGCTAAAGAAACATGATACACCCATTCTTCACTATGTGTGAGTGATGTTTAGTATGAAAATGTTGTACAAAGAAAAACCACATATAGTAAATCAATAAATATACAGAGAAAGACTGAAGATTTGGCACACTTTCTACCACACAGACCTGCATTGTAGCAAATTTTGACTGCATAAAAAGAAGGACTGGTAGAAGCAGGTTCCTCGCAGAAATGTGGTTTATGCTTAACTTTTCCACAACCCAGTTTCCATCCATCTCTCTTCACAAGTTTCCTCTCACCTTTGAAGGTTCTGTAATTCCACCTCTTGACTCAATGAACATATTTGGAATTACTGTAACATCCACTCTTTCTAGGAAACCCCACACTATGGAAACAGCCAAATCTGCCTTTAACAAACTGGGAGTCCTACTTAGATGTCAAAACTTCTTCTGAACAGTTGCTCTATCTATACAAAGAATTAATCAGTCACTGCTTGCCCTATGCCACAATGTGGTTCACTTTCCCTCTGCTGTAGATATTACTTTGGTCTTTGATCATAAAAGCTGTGTGCTTATGTACATCCACCACTAGCTAGACTATGCAATACTCAGCAAGTTGCTCCATTACATGATTACTGTGTGGCCATTGGCAAGTCAAGGGTGAGCCATTCTGTCAACTGTTTCTTTCCCAACATCTTGAAGTTTTGGAACTTTCTACCCTCACACATATTTCACGATAACTACAAAGACGTTTTCACTTCATCCAAAATTCATACACACTTTCCCCTTGTCTCTTCTTTTTCCCTCTCATAATGCTCTCTATATATAAATTAAGGACCAGTCTTGATGTGGACTTTTGTTTATGAGTGGAGCTTCCAGTGTGAAAAAATAATCTGGATAGGGAGCTGTGGTTTTGGTGCATTACACATGACAACTAGAGACTGAGTGTGAATGAATGTGGCCTTTTTTGTCTTTTTTTCCTGATGCTACCTCACAAAAACGGGTGTGTGTGTGTGTGTGTGTGACAATGCTATTGCCTGTGGCGTGGGGCAGCACCAGGAGTGGATGAAAGCAAGTATGAATACGTACATGTTTACATATAAATATATTCATTACACTTAACCGCTGTTTCCCGTGTCAGCGAGGTAGCACCAGGAACAGATGAAGAATGGCCCATCCACTCATATATACATATATATACACAAACACCCTCATATGCACACATACATATCAACATATACATAAGCATACGCAGACATTAAATAAATACTATATCATTTTTGCGTTAGTGAGGTAGCGCAAGGAAATGGACAAAAGAATGGCCCAACCCACCCACATACACATGTATATACATACACCTCCACACATGCACATATACATAACTGTACATTTCAACATATACATATACATATATAGACATGTACATAAATTACATAAATACACACGTACATATTCATACTTGCTTGCCTTCATCCATTCCTGACACTACCCCAACCCACAGGAAAACAGCATCACTATCCCCTGCTTCAGCAAGGTAGCGCCAGGAAAACAGACTAAAAAAGGCCACATTCGTTCACACTCAGCCTCTAGTTGTCATGTGTAATACACTGAAACCACAGCTCCCTGTCCACATCCAGGCCCCACAGACCTTTCTATGTTTTACCCCAAATGTTTCACATGCCCTGGGTCAGTCCATAAAGCAATCAGTGGAACATGCTGTAATTGCTGTTTTGGCTAAATCTGATCTGTACCCATAGATATATCTGAACTATTTCAATATACCCTGGTCAGCTCTCTCAATCAGACTGCACTCACAACCATGTTATTTTTACAATGTCATTCTTTACACAATAAACACACCTCACATCTTGCCATGGAATTTCCTAGCTAACAAGTCCACCCTCTTCCTTTGTTGTGCATTAAAGGCACAACACTCACACTGTTGAGACTACTATACCTTTAAAGAAAATCTTTGCCCCAACAGGGACCTCTCATGCATATCCCTAAATTCAACAAGGATCTTAACACTGTCTTCCACCCTGTGACTCACTTCAGCCTCACTTACTGCTATGTCCACTCCCAGGTACTTAAAGCACTCCACTTTCTCTAGATTCCCCTCATTCAAACTTACACTCAAACCATCTTGTCTCATCCTTGTACTTCACCTCATCTTGCTTCTCTTCAATTTTGCTCTCAACACTCTCCTGTGAGACAGTCTCCTAGACTCTGTCGCCAGCTTCTTCTGCTTCTTTCTTGAGTCGACTTCAAAAGCCACATCATTTGCAAACACAAAATGATTCCTTTCCATGCCCCACATCCCAGCACATCACAGATCTGCCTCTCACCTAAAAACCCTTGCACTTATCTCCCTCATCATCCCATTCATGAAAAGTGACTGTAACATCAAACATACATGACAGAGTCTAATTTTCAAAGGTAACCACTCATCTGTCTCCCTTACTACTTGCAGATATGTATTACAAATGGCAATTTTGTGTTACCCTGACGAAACCTTAGCTTGGATAATTACTATGTATTAACTTTCTTTCACAATTAATATAGTATCAACAACATTAAAAAATAAAGCCTTACCTTCTAAACTCTCTTGCAATGGCTCAATAAATTTATCAAATTCCATTTCCTTCATGGCATTCAATACATCTTGTGCACTAACTGTCTTCTTTTTGTTCTTCTGAGCTAATGTGTTGGCTGTAGAGGTGGTATACAGGACAAACACAGATGCAGCTTTGGCAATGGCAATACGAGCTTCCTTTGCCACAGAAATACCTTCAGGCAAGGTGTCTTTTATAATACGGTAGATTACTGCATTTGGCAAGTTTAGATCTTCAGGTCGTTCTGCCATTTCAAGTAAATTGTCTGAAATATGGACATACTTATTAGAACAAATAAGTAGAGCCAACAATTTACCTTATGTTCCTAAATTCTCAATGCAAAATTCATAAAGAGCATTTACCTAATCATCCTGAGGCCTATATTGTAATTCTATTGATATTGTCATTACATTGTCATTACAAGTCCTAACTTTACAAGTCTATGAACAGAGAGAGAGAAAGGCCCTTTAAACTCTATCAACAATAGTCTTTTTTGTAACTCCTAAAATAATATCCTTATTATCATTATCAGTTTAACAGTGGCTCAAACTGCTCCTTCACACTATAGGATCTACCTGATATAAAGGTAACATTTACAATGAAAGAACTAATAAAGTCTTGGTATAGGGAACGATAGAAGTAAATTATAAAGGTGTTATGTGTAATAGAAGAAGTGACTGATATAAAGATAATATAGTACATATATATTAGAGTACTGGTTGATAGAAAGGTAATCTCGGCAATGGAAGAACTAACTGATATAAAAGTAATACTGTACAGCAAAAGGAAGAACTGACTGATACAAAATTCACATATGCTGATGGAAGAATTGACTCATAAAGGAAATATCCAAAAATGGAAGAATGGACTAATATAAAAGTGATATGTGCTATGGAAAACTGACAGATACAAAGGTAATACAAGCAACAGAAGTCCTAATTGATATAAAGGTAATAGAGTACGTACAAATGGAAGAACTGACTGATATAAAGGTAATATATATATATATATATATATATATATATATATATATATATATATATATATATATATATATATATATATATATTTTTTTTTTTTTTTTTTCAAACTATTCGCCATTTCCCGCATTAGCGAGGTAGCGTTAAGAACAGAGGACTGGGCCTTTTTTGGAATATCCTCACCTGGCCCCCTCTGTTCCTTCTTTTGGAAAAAAAAAAAAAAAAAAAAAACGAGAGGGGAGGATTTCCAGCCCCCCGCTCCCATATATATATATATATATATATATATATATATATATATATATATATATATATTTTTGCTTTGTCGCTGTCTCCCGCGTTTGCGAGGTAGTGCAAGGAAACAGACGAAAGAAATGGCCCAACCCACCCCCATACACAATGTATACACACACACGTCCACACACGCAAATATACATACCTACACAGCTTTCCATGGTTCACCCCAGACGCTTCACATGCCCTGATTCAATCCACTGACAGCACGTCAACCCCGGTATACCACATCGATCCAATTCACTCTATTCCTTGCCCTCCTTTCACCCTCCTGCATGTTCAGGCCCCGATCACACAAAATCTTTTTCACTCCATCTTTCCACCTCCAATTTAGTCTCCCACTTCTCCTCGTTCCCTCCACCTCCGACACATATATCCTCTTGGTCAATCTTTCCTCACTCATTCTCTCCATGTGCCCAAACCATTTCAAAACACCCTCTTCTGCTCTCTCAACCACACTCTTTTTATTTCCACACATCTCTCTTACCCTTACGTTACTTACTCGATCAAACCACCTCACACCACACATTGTCCTCAAACATCTTTCCAGCACATCCATCCTCCTGCGCACAACTCTATCCATAGCCCACGCCTCGCAACCATACAACATTGTTGGAACCACTATTCCTTCAAACATACCCATTTTTGCTTTCCGAGATAATGTTCTCGACTTCCGCACATTCTTCAAGGCTCCCTTTTTTTCTTTTTTTTTTAAATTTTCCAAAAGAAGGAACAGAGAGGTGGGCCAGGTGAGGATATTCCCTCAGAGGCCCAGTCCTCTGTTCTTAACGCTACCTTGCTAACGCGGGAAATGGCGAACAGTTTGAAGAAAAAAAAAAATTACCTTCTCACTTTCTGGGTGATAAATTTGTTTCCAGTTTTGCCAAAACATGCATTCACCTCTCAGGAAATTTGGGAAGGCCTTTCTTTCCCGTTCACCATTTTTCCAAATTTTGAGGACTGAGTTCAGTGTGTCCATGATGTACATTCTTCCTGCGGATGGCTGGAATGATAAAATTTTCTTTGCTGCACGCTGCTTTCCTTTTTTCTCTTTTTCTTTAGCTCTTCGAGTATCTGCAGGAATAGCTTCTTTCTTCAGTAAGTACTCCTTTCTTTTTCTATCTTTCATCTTTACCTCCTCATATTTTTCTTCAAACTCTTTCAAATTCTTTCAGTATTTCTATGTTCTTTCTCTGCTTGAACTCATTCTGATTTATAACTTAAGTCTGCAATAATCTCACACTGTAAACACAGTTCTCACAATGATGCCTTAATCATAGAAATCGTAAAGCATATGGAGAGCTTTGCTCTCATGAACATGGTCAGTAGGTGCAATTCCTTACATGGCTTTACATTATAAATGTGTCCTAATTCAGTCAGTTTCATAGTTTTGCTTATCAATTCTGCTAGTATAATCATACTCAGATAATGACTAAGTACTATAAGCCAGAGGTAACGAAAATAGCATATCTTTTTCATAAAGACATAAATGAATGAAGGTTTTGCTATTTCTGTATTAGAGTCTTCTGCTGAGTATTTTTCAAAATGTGGAAACTTCACAGTTTTCTAATTCTAAAAGTTTCTGTGATGTAACTCATGGTCTCCTCTGTGACATAATGTCCCTTATGCCATATTGTCCCCTCCGAGATATTTATTTTTGTCACCGGAAAATCCATACAATTTCATAATCAGATTTATCTAGTATCTCTAACTAAGCCATGACCCTTAAATTAGAAGATTTCAGGGCATCAAGAATTTTGCTCCTGCCACTAAGGATATACAGAGTCCCCTCCATGACAGCAGTTTTCATTTCAACTATCTTAATTCATGACCTCAAAAAATGTCACAATTATTATTTGATCACTTGTTTATGAAAATTTGGTTCCTGTAAATTATAGTGACACTCTAAATCTAAATGTTCCAAAATTAATTTTCAACTCTATCCCATTTACTGTGAAATGTACCATATACAAATGGTAAAACTGACTGATATAAAGGCAGTATATGTAAATGGATGGACTGAAAGATTTATTTATTTATTTATTTTGCTTTGTCACTGTCTCCCGCGTTTGCGAGGTAGCGCAAGGAAACAGACAAAAGAAATGGCCCAACCCACCCCCATACACATGTACATACACACACGTCCACACACGTAAATATACATACCTATACATCTCAATGTACACATATATATACACACTCAGACACATACATATATACCCATGCACACAATTCACACTGTCTGCTTTTATTCATTCCCATCGCCACCTCGCCACACATGGAATACCATCCCCCTCCCCCCTCATGTGTGCAGGGTAGCGCTAGGAAAAGACAACAAAGGCCTCATTCGTTCACACTCAGTCTCTAGCTGTCATGCAATAATGCCCGAAACCACAGCTCCCTTTCCACATCCAGGCCCCACACAGCTTTCCATGGTTTACCCCAGACACTTCACATGCCCTGATTCAATCCACTGACAGCATGTCAACCCCGGTATACCACATCGATCCAATTCACTCTATTCCTTGCCCGCCTTTCACCCTCTTGCATGTTCAGGCCCCGATCACACAAAATCTTTTTCACTCTATCTTTCCACCTCCAATTTGGTCTCCCACTTCTCCTCGTTCCCTCCACCTCCGACACATATATCCTCTTGGTCAATCTTTCCTCACTCATTCTCTCCATGTGCCCAAACCATTTCAAAACACCCTCTTCTGCCCTCTCAACCACACTTTTTATTTCCACACATCTCTCTTACCCTTACATTACTTACTCGATCAAACCACCTCACACCACACATTGCCCTCAAACATCTCATTTCCAGCACATCCACCCTCCTGCGCACAACTCTATCCATAGCCCACGCCTCGCAACCATACAACATTGTTGGAACCACTATTCCTTCAAACATACCCATTTTTGCTTTCCGAGATAATGTTCTCGACTTCCACACATTCTTCAAGGCTCCCAGGATTTTCGCCCCCTCCCCCACCCTATGATCCACTTCCGCTTCCATGGTTCCATCCGTTGCCAGATCCACTCCCAGATATCTAAAACACTTTACTTCCTCCAGTTTTTCTCCATTCAAACTTACCTCCCAATTGACTTGACCCTCAACCCTACTGTACCTAATAACCTTGCTCTTATTCACATTTACTCTTAACTTTCTTCTTTCACACACTTTACCAAACTCAGTCACCACCTTCTGCAGTTTCTCACATGAATCAGCCACCAGCGCTGTATCATCAGCGAACAACAACTGACTCACTTCCCAAGCTCTCTCATCCACAACAGACTTCATTTTTGCCCCTCTTTCCAAGATATAAAGGTAATTATTTTATTTATCTATTTTGCTTTGTCACTGTCTCCCGCGTTTGCGAGGTAGCGCAAGGAAACAGACGAAAGAAATGACCCAACCCACCCCCATACACATGTATATACATACACGTCCACACACGCAAATATACATACCTATACATCTCAATGTACACATATATATACACACACAGACACATATATATATATATATATATACACATGCACACAATTCACACTGTCTGCCTTTATTCACTCCCATAATACTTTAAGTTGGTATTTGGATCTATGTATGTTTGTAAGGAGCCCAGATATATTCAGGAACTAAACAGATATACTACTGATGTGGTAAGATTATCTCATTGAATGAAATCAATGCGTAATGCTAAAGGTGTTAGTGAGGTGTGTGGTGCTCTTTAACTGTTTATTTGCACAAGATACCAAGAAATGACAGAAAAGCAGCAAAGCAGAGAAATGAATGAATAGATTCACAAGATTTATTACTCGTACTAAAACTCTGTAACCTACAGTCATTACTCAAAATTTTTTTTAAGTTTCTTAGGTTGGTATTTTCATATTCACTTCTGGAATTGTAAAAGAAACACAATACAAACACAAGAAACCCAGCAAACATTCTTTACAATGACCACTGCAGGTGGAATATAATATCACTAACTAATGAAGCTAATGATAAGATTCTTAAAGAAACTTTTGGGTTAAAATTGCAAGGTCTCTAAAGTAACGAACCATCCTCTAACTTCAATGCCCTACCCACATTTGAGTAACTTACTGTCACAGAATAAAAATGAGCCATAGAAATTAACACCTGCAGGAGTTATCATATTGTTGTAATTGTTAACTAACATTCTCAATCACTATGTCACTAAAGTTAACAGGCAAATTACCACACATTGAAAGATACCAATATTTTTATTCTGTAATGGTTACCGTTAAGAGAACAGAATAAGAGTATTATATTCTGTTCTACAATATCTATTAAGGTGACAGTAATGATGGTAATGAATATCAAGGAAAAGGTGGGGTTAAGCAACATAAACATAAGTGAAACACTTATCAAAAAGCACGATAACCCATGAAAACCCCACCTAACCTTCCCTAGCACCTGACAGTTTCCTTATTTAAGCATCATATGAAAAATTGAATTTTCATGGTTTCTCTTTGTAATCCAAAGTTATTCATTTTAAAGTTCCTGTAGACAAGAACAGATTCCATAGTATAGGTGATCATGTAATATTACTCATAAGAAATTGGTATTTTTTGGCTATCCCACTAAAATCCACAGTAAACAAGCACTACCTATGAAAACCTCCCCTAACTTACACCAGCCTCCAAGATCCACATAACATCTTAACAACACAGTCAAAACATCTTAGGGTCTAATGCCTAATGTCACAAACACGTTTCTAAATGACTGGTTAAAAACTCTGGCAACCTATATCACTACCAACAAGAAAATTCAATAAACAATGTTAACTGATGTTAACTAATGTAAACCGAATGAATACTAAAGGAAAATTATACTATACCTCTTTTTTTACATTACTCCATATCTTTCTTTTCTTTCAAACTATTCGCCATTTCCCGCATTAGCGAGGTAGCATCAAGAACAGAGGACTGGGCCTTTGAGGGAATATCCTCACCTGGCCCCCTTTTCTGTTCCTTCTTTTGGAAAGTTAAAAAAAATGAGAGGGGAGGATTTCCAGCCCCCGCTCCCTCCCCTTTTAGTCGCCTTCTACGACACGCAGGGAATACGTGGGAAGTATTCTTTCTCTCCTATCTCCAGGGATAATTACTCCATATATTATTTTTTTTTTTATTATACTTTGTCGCTGTCTCCCGCGTTTGCGAGGTAGCACAAGGAAACAGACGAAAGAAATGGCCCAACCCCCCCCCATACACATGTATATACATACGTCCACACACGCAAATATACACACCTACACAGCTTTCCATGGTTTACCCCAGACGCTTCACATGCCTTGATTCCATCCACTGACAGCACGTCAACCCCGGTATACCACATCGCTCCAATTCACTCTATTCCTTGCCCTCCTTTCACCCTCCTGCATGTTCAGGCCCCGATCACACAAAATCTTTTTCACTCCATCTTTCCACCTCCAATTTGGTCTCCCTCTTCTCCTCGTTCCCTCTACCTCCGACACATATATCCTCTTGGTCAATCTTTCCTCACTCATTCTCTCCATGTGCCCAAACCACTTCAAAACACCCTCTTCTGCTCTCTCAACCACGCTCTTTTTATTTCCACACATCTCTCTTACCCTTACGTTACTCACTCGATCAAACCACCTCACACCACACATTGTCCTCAAACATCTCATTTCCAGCACATCCATCCTCCTGCGCACTACTCTATCCATAGCCCATGCCTCGCAACCATACAACATTGTTGGAACCACTATTCCTTCAAACATACCCATTTTTGCTTTCTGAGATAATGTTCTCGACTTCCACACATTCTTCAAGGCCCCCAGAATTTTCGCCCCCTCCCCCACCCTATGATCCACTTCCGCTTCCATGGTTCCATCCGCTGCCAGATCCACTCCCAGATATCTAAAACACTTCACTTCCTCCAGTTTTTCTCCATTCAAACTCACCTCCCAATTGACTTGACCCTCAACCCTACTGTACCTAATAACCTTGCTCTTATTCACATTTACTCTTAACTTTCTTCTTCCACACACTTTACCAAACTCAGTCACCAGCTTCTGCAGTTTCTCACATGAATCAGCCACCAGCGCTGTATCATCAGCGAACAACAACTGACTCACTTCCCAAGCTCTCTCATCCCCAACAGACTTCATACTTGCCCCTCTTTCCAAAACTCTTGCATTTACCTCCCTAACAACCCCATCCATAAACAAATTAAACAACCATGGAGACATCACACACCCCTGCCGCAAACCTACATTCACTAAGAACCAATCACTTTCCTCTCTTCCTACACGTACACATGCCTTACATCCTCAATAAAAACTTTCCACTGCTTCTAACAACTTTCCTCCCACACCATATATTCTTAATACCTTCCACAGAGCATCTCTATCAACTCTATCATATGCCTTCTCCAGATCCATAAATACTACATACAAATCCATTTGCTTTTCTAAGTATTTCTCACATACATTCTTCAAAGCAAACACCTGATCCACACATCCTCTACCACTTCTGAAACCACACTGCTCTTCCCCAATCTGATGCTCTCTACATGCCTTCACCCTCTCAATCAATACCCTCCCATATAATTTACCAGGAATACTCAACAAACTTATACCTCTGTAATTTGAGCACTCACTCTTATCCCCTTTGCCTTTGTACAATGGCACTATGCACACATTCCGCCAATCCTCAGGCACCTCACCATGAGTCATACATACATTAAATAACCTTACCAACCAGTCAACAATACAGTCACCCCCTTTTTTAATAAATTCCACTGCAATACCATCCGAACCTGCTGCCTTGCCGGCTTTCATCTTCCGCAAAGCTTTCACTACCTCTTCTCTGTTTACCAAATCATTTTCCCTAACCCTCTCACTTTGCACACCACCTCGACCAAAACACCCTATATCTGCCACTCTATCATCAAACACATTCAACAAACCTTCAAAATACTCACTCCATCTCCCTCTCACATCACCACTACTTGTTATCACCTCCCCATTTGTGCCCTTCACTGAAGTTCCCATTTGCTCCCTTGTCTTACGCACTTTATTTACCTCCTTCCAGAACATCTTTTTATTCTCCCTAAAATTTAATGATACTCTCTCACCCCAACTCTCATTTGCCCTTTTTTTCACCTCTTGCACCTTTCTCTTGACCTCCTGTCTCTTTCTTTTATACATCTCCCACTCAATTGCATTTTTTCCCTGCAAAAATCGTCCAAATGCCTCTCTCTTCTCTTTCACTAATACTCTTACTTCTTCATCCCACCACTCACTACCCTTTCTAATCAACCCACCTCCCACTCTTCTCATGCCACAAGCATCTTTTGCGCAATCCATCACTGATTCCCTAAATACATCCCATTCCTCCCCCACTCCCCTTACTTCCATTGTTCTCACCTTTTTCCATTCTGTACTCAGTCTCTCCTGGTACTTCCTCACATAGGTCTCCTTCCCAAGCTCACTTACTCTCACCACCCTCTTCACCCCAACATTCACTCTTCTTTTCTGAAAACCCATACAAATCTTCACCTTTGCCTCCACAAGATAATGATCAGACATCCCTCCAGTTGCACCTCTCAGCACATTAACATCCAAAAGTCTCTCTTTTGCACGCCTGTCAATTAACAGGCCATTAAATATATATATAATCTTTTTGTTAAAGACTCTCTACTACTGCCATCCTTGCACAAGTCCACTGTCGCAGCGTCAAGTACATGATGGAATTCATCAATGACTATGTGGATAGAATGTGCAACAACAGCTTGCAAATGGTGATTATAACAATCAATATCCATATATCTCAATATGTGTAAATCATCAGTTTACCCTTACTTGATATCAAGTTGGCTTTGGATACAAAGGACTTTTGTTGTGAAATGCAAATGTTGTGCTCTAAGAATACAACAACAGCCATAAAGGATAATTTTGAGCTTGGTTTTGTTATATAATATGAAATGAGGCAATAATAGTGAGGTTCAGGTATACCAGGAAAAATGTGAGGTCGAAAAATTTATAAGTGAATGGCTAAGAAAATAATTAACCAAGCCTAATGAGACCTAACGTAATTTTCACCAGTGGGCGAGAAGTGTGGCATATCAAAAAATATGGCAGTGGCTATATTTGTGGTACCGTAATGCACTCTTTTTACATGAATTGCAGTTGCACATGTGCATCAGTAAAATGGGCCATTTGAGGGTCCGCAGAACGGCTAATACGTTAATCAAAGAATTCACCCTTTCAATTCTAAGCCATTTTCCACTGATATGCAATGGCTGACAATATAGAAAGGTTAAGAAGTTAAGCCTAACCTAATCTAAATGCCAAGTCCAAAATTATACTAATGTGGATGTGTGACCAGAACTCATGTACAGTACACAGGAAATGCATTACGGTACCATAAATATAACCACTGCATAAAAATATAACATTATTCCTATGGACTACGGATAGGGATTGCATGGAGTGCCTGCTTGTGGGGAGGCCGAACAATGGCATGGCTGGCCATTAGGTCTGTCGATTGTTTGTTGCCCTTCATCCAGCAGTTAAGCGAGTCATGTGTGTGACCAGTGTATTTCAACAAGAATGATCAATATTGGCATAAATCTCAACAGCAATGGACATAATGTGAAGTTTTCATAGGTTTTGTTTAAATTTTACATTTCACCTTCATTTCTGGTAAATGAAAATTCCCAATTTATGAAACCCTCATCATTATCTCATTATTTTTGCATGATACATTTTTGCATGATACAATAAAATGCTCGAAATTACACTCAATAACCCTAGCCTGACCGGGCTTTAAGGTTACTGACTGACAGGGACGTTAAGACGAACAACATTAAAGTTATAAGCACAAATTTCATAAATTCTAATACAAATTCTATGGCCGCAGACATTGTGTTGAACAGTTGCGGCTGGGTTGTCATGGGGGTGTGTACAGCTGGGCTGTCATGGGGTGTATAACGGCTGTCATAAGGGGTGTGCAGCAGTACTGTCATGGGGTGTAACAGCTGGGCTGTCATGGGGGTGGTTGCACAGCTGGGCTGTCAGGGGGGTGGTTGCACAGCTGGGCTGTCATGGGGTGTACAGCTCGGCTGTCATGGGGTGTGTATAGCTGAGCTGTCATGGGGTGTATAACATGGCTGTCATGGGGTGTGTACAGCTGGGCTGTCATGGGGTGTATAACAGGGCTGTCATAAAGGGTGTACAGCAGTACTGTCATGGGGTGTACAGCTGGGCTGTCATGGGGGTGGTTGAACGGCTGGGCTGTCATGGGGTGTGTACAGCTGGGCTGTCATGGGGTGAGGGTGGAGGGAGGGTGTACAGCCAAGGTGGCATATTGATCCATTGCTGACCACCTGAGCCAGACGACCACATGGCTCAGCGGGCCCGTGCATGACTCGTGGTCACCAACGCTAACCACACAAGCCCATGGTCAGCCTCTCATTGTTGGACCCTAACTGGCTACAACTATGGCCGTCGCATTAAGCCCCTGGGGGCGACATCGGCAAAATAGTGGCATTTGGACCTAGATCAAGTGGACCAGAGACATGTTGATCATTGCTGGGGGTCACTAAGGCCATACTGGCTTAACCCACCTGTCCCCTCTGGTGGCGCTCACCCCAACCACGAATAGAGCACCATAATGGACACTTTATTACCCTAACTGAACCAGAAAAAAATGGTTAAAACACCATGGAAAACGTGTATTACCTGGCGTACGACAACATGCACAGGAGGAGTCAACGCTGAAGGTAAACAAACGTGGTTTTCCCGCGCAATATCAGACACATTATCGTACGTCTGGCTCCCACCCGCACAATATGCGACACATTATCGTACGTCTGGCTCCCACCCGCACAATATCCGACACATTATCGTACGTCTGGCTCCCACCCGCACAATATCCACCATATTATCGTACGTCTGGCTCCCAGCCGCACAATATCCGCCACATTATCGTACGTCTGGCTTCTAGCCGCACAATATCCACCACATTATCGTACGTCTGGCTCCCAGCCGCACAATATCCGCCACATTATCGTACGTCTGGCTAACAGCAACTTGACCACACCATAATTATTGGACAAATTTCAAATTTGATTTAATCAAACTCATATTTCGACATCAACAAGAATGTCATTATGGATAATTGATGTTTCTCTGAGCGTGACAAAGTCCCGTATATCTAGCTGGGAAGTTCTGCACAAAAAACTTATCCACGGTTTTTGCCTCTGGGTATGGGACAATATCCCTAGCTAGGAGCTATGGGTATGGGACAAAATCCCTAGCTAGGAGCTATGGGTATGGGACTATATCCCTAGCTAGGAGCTACGGGTATGGGACTGTATCCCTAACTGGGAGCTACTGGCATGGGACAGTATCCCAAGCTGGAAGGCTATGGGTATGGGACCATATCCTTCGCTGGGAGGGTATGAGTATGGGACTGTATCCCTAGCTGGGAAGCTACGGGTATAGGACTATCTCTAGCTGGGAGGCTATAGGTATGGGACTGTAACCCTAGCTGGGACTACTGGCATGGGACAGTATCCCAAGCTGAGAGGGTATGGGTATGGGACCATATCCCTAGCTGGGAGGCTATGGGTATGGGACTGTATCCCTAGCTAGAAGGGTACAGTTATGGGAATGTATCCCTAGCTGGGTGGTACAGGTACGGGACTGTATCCCTAGGGAGAGGCTACAGGTATGGGACCGTATCCCTAGCTGGGAGGGTATGGGTTTGGGACTGTATCCCTAGCTAGGCAGCTACGGGTAGGCTAATTTGCATTCTGTGTCTCAGGCTTAGTTGTTTTAAGCATTGACATCAACAAAAATTATAGGAATTAACTTATCCCATTACGTAGCCATCATGCGAAAAAACATTCCCGAATTGTTGCTATCCTGGATGAAAGAAGAAAAGGTAGAAATCGATGTGTAGATATGACTGAAGGGTAGGTGGGTAAAGGAAAAGAGAAAGACAACAGAAAGAAGAGCAGGAGAGGATTAGGAGGACTATGCTGTCTCTTGATCCTGTCTTCATTTCCATGATTACACCTCTATCCTTCATTATTCTATCAAAGTACCTACCCACATACACATGTATATGCATAAATGCCCACACACGCACATATACATACATATACATTTCAGCATATACATACATATACATACACAGACATATACATATATACATATCCATATTTGCTGCCTTCATCCATTCCTGTTGCCACCCCACCACACACAAAATAGCATCCCCCCCCTCCAGCGAGGCAGCACCAGGAACAGACAAAAAAGGCCATATTCATTCACACTCAGTCTCTACCTGTCATGTGTAATACACTGAAACCACAGCTCCCTTTCCACATGCAGGCCCTACAGACCTTTCCATGGTTTACCCCAGATACTTCATATGGCCTGGTTCAAATCATTGACAGCACTTTGACCCCAGTACACCACATCATTCCAACTCACTCTATTCGTTCCACATCTTTCACCCTCCTGTATGTTCAGGCCCGAATTGCTCAGAATCTTTTTCACTCCATCCCTCCACCTCCAACTTAGCACATTTTTATCTGAATGAAGGAATAGTAATAGCTTCCACCCAATCCTCAGGCACAACCTTCTATTTTCATGCTAAATTGCATATCAAATGCATGCACTCTTATCTCTCTCTCCTCCATTCCTCAATATTTCAGCCATAATCCCATCCACTCAAGGTGTCTTTCCTACCATCGACCTTGTTATTCCCCTTTTTACTCCCTTCTCGCTATAGGCCTCTGCACTTGTATCCTTTTCCCTCCATCCTCCTCACTCATGTACATAACAATTGCTGCCTCATCATCTACTTTCATCAATTCTACAAAATCATCTTGCCATCTTCCTCCTTTTCATTCAGCAATTCCTCTTCTTTACTTCGCACATTTACATTTTTTTTCTTACATCCAGCTCTTTCCTTTTTCATCTCCATTCAGTACTTTCCTTATTTTCCTTATGTTTATAAGGATGAAGCATTATGCAAGATGAGAGCAAGCTCAAGTGATAGTGTGCTTCTAAATCATGGTATACCAGAATGGAGTTACCATGTTGTTGTCATTGTACCACATGATACTATTCTGTTAGCTACAACAGAGTATGACAGAATGGTGGGTCAGTTTGATGTATGTAGTAGGATACTCAAAGTAAATAAGTTCATTTTCATTATGAGAGAGATAGGATGTCATGGTGTAATAATAACAGTTAAATGGTAAGGAAGAGTCAACATATTCGGGAGTAAAGTTCAGGAAGGATAGTAGTAGGAAAGCCAAAGCTTTGCTTGGGAAAAGACTGAAAGTGCACTGAAAGGTTTGTATCATATCTAATTGTAGTTTGAACGAACTTTGCAAGAGGTATGTGTTTCATCTCTAATGCACGGATGTGAATCTTAAGTATATATAGATCAGATCACTAAAAACAGGGGTAGAGATGACCTGTATGGTACTGTTAGAATTTGAACAAAGAAAAAAAGATGAAATTGTTGAAAAAATTATTAGAAAAGTGCTTAGGTTAAACTCTGTAAGGATGATGTTGCTTTGTAAAACACATGGCAAGAGAAGATGGTTGAGTTATATAGTAGTGTAACTTAAGGAGAGGAAGAATGCAAAAAATAAGAATAGACGCATTGCAAATCAATTGGGATCAGGAACATTTCAGATGGGATGTCAGAGGAATAGTTTAGGACTGAATGCAATGAAAGCATTTTCTGTGCCGAGGTAAAGTGAATGAAGATGCTGATCTTGTTGGGCAAATCAACTTGAATTATATAGTGAAAAAAGAATGAAACTGAAAAAAATGAGGAAAGTTAAATTTCATTTTAACAAACCAAGCATGACTTGAGAGAGAGAGAGAAAGAGAGAGAGAGGGGTGGGGGTTTACAAATAATGTGTACGACTGTATACACGCATATGATCCATCCCATAAAACTTAAAGAGAATTTAATGATGCCATCCATGGAAAGATAAATGGACAACCAGACAGTTAATAAGAAGGGCAATGTAAGTACATGCTTCTCATTTATTACAAGTCAGTATCAACAAAAAGGTAATGAAATCACTGCATTGATCAAAACATAATTTATTTACATTAAATTCTGAGCATTAATTACAAGAGTATCTTAACACTAGAAATATACATATATTTTGAAAATCTGTTTCGGGAAAGAACGTCCTTACAATAAGAGAACAGAAGACTCTTTAAGCTACTCTTTTCACACCTACACTGATGACTACTAAATACATATCTGCTAAGCCCAGTAATTTTCAAGTCACACTTTCTGACAATGATGTCAAGCACACCAAAGTATGGAAGAAAAATGTACATTATTTCCTGTACCACATCTGTAGGGTTTTCATTTTCTTTACTTTACGCTGAAGCTGTAGGAGAGCATAAAGAAGGGCCTCAGCTGTAGGTGGGCAACCTGGGACGTACAGATCAACTGGGACTATGCGATCACAACCACGTACAACTGAATATGAATAGTGGTAATATCCACCACCATTAGCACATGAACCCATGGAAATGACCCATCTTGGCTCAGGCATCTGAAAATAAAAAGATCAAGAAAAATAAGTACTTTAACTACATATTACCATGCGTTGGTGATGATGATAGGGATTCTTTTTCACAAGTTCTAATACAATAAATGAGGAATGCTAGCACAAACAACATAGAAAAAAGAAACAAGGCCTCTGCACTGGATAAAACAACAATGATGAAAAATAGAATGCAGGATGGTGACGATGTAAATATGAGATATAAATGAACGCAGTGGTATTCCTTGGTAGGCAGGTAAATTATTCGTCACCTTCCAAATATTTTCTTGCTCTCCATAAAGTTTGCTAATACTCTCTTATCTCGTCTCACCATCACCTTCTTTTTCAACATCTACACCCTTCCCATCGACTTTCTGCTGCTTTTTCTTTTACACCTTCAAATCACGCACTCCTTCCCTGCAGGTACCATCCATATGCCTTACTTATAGCTTTTTACAAACAAGTCAATTTCCCTAACCCACTAATCACTTACCATTCTCATATGTCCATCACCCAACCACAACATACCTCACCTTCACACATAATCAAAGCTTCCCTAAATACCTTCCACTCCTTGCCTACTCCTTTATCTAAGTTACTTTCATTTACTCTCACCTTATACCACTCTTCATTCAATCTTTTCTGGTATCTGTACACAAATCTTTTATTGAAGCTTATTCACTTTTACCAACTCCTTCCCACCAATGTCACTTCCTTTTATCCTAAAGCCAATACAAAACTGGCAGGCTCCAACAACCAGGAAGGTATATTACCAGTACTAACTGCCTGGGTATCAGAAGAGTTTGTGATGTCTGCACAGTGAGCCAGCACTTCAGTGGTTGTCAATGTGCACTCCTCTGACCCAGGTAGCTATTTTTTTCTTTCTGCCTCATCAAAATGTGGATTACTGGCATTCTGTCCTCAAGCATACAATCACTCCTTGTCATACATAACAATTGACAACACTTAACTCATACAGCTCATTTTTCGTAACTAAAGATTTTCCTGCAGTGAGCACTATGTGCTAGCCCTGCCTTTTGACGAAATGGTAGGAGCAGTAGATAGTAGGAGTAGGTAGGAACATTTAGGCATGAGCATTAGAGAGAAACATTAGGCAGAAGTAGTACGGAGGAACATTTGACAAGAGCATTACGTAGAAGCGGTCAGTAGGCTAGTACTAATAGCTAAGAAGCGGCACTGGAGTTCACTATTTATGGAGACTCTATTGCCATGACCACTCCCTTGAGGGAGTTCTAGTTGGGAACAGCCATCAGAGATAGATATAGAAATCTATAACTACAAACTTTCATACTTGTCTTCAACAAGAAATGATCTGATATCCAACTTGCTGCCCTAGTAACCATATTCACATCCAATAACCTCTTTGCATGCCTGTCAATTATGTACACCATCAATTATGTACACAATCTATTAACAGCTGCTGACTCACAACCCCACATGTCCACACATGTAGGCACCTTTTTAAAACCAAGTGTTCCTATTCATTAGTCTCTTTTTTTTTTTTGCACTCACCTTCACAAGCTGCTCCCCACTTTCACTCTAACCAATCAGTGCTTCATGTCCCCAGTTCTACCCTCAAGCTGCCACATCATCTACTCCAGCATTCAAAATGGCCACCTTGAGGGTTTCACTGCTTCCATCCAAATTGCTCAAACACTCACTCAGATTCTTCCATATGAGTTCTTTCTCTTTTTTACTCCTAAAAAAGAAACTTTCTTTTATTGCTATCTGGAGCACAAAATAAAAATCCGAGAGCATTTTTCTAAACACAGAATGGTTATTTCAAAATCTAAATATGCAGTTCTGTATTTGGTACATTAAGTATACTACCGAACCATACTGACAGTTATTGACTAGTTTGTCAGGCTTTTCAATGTGTACGGCCCAAGTCTGGGTGTCTATACTTCTCACATATTTCCTGTGTGTCACAAAAGGCGACTAAAAGGGATGGAAGCAGGGGGGCTGGAAATCCTCCCCTCTAGTTTTCCCTCTAAGGCCCAATTGTCTGTTCTTGACACTACCTCAGTGTGGAAAATGGCAAATATGAATGGGGAAAAAAAATCTTACCAAATACAAAAAAATTCAGTGACAATCAAATCTGGATAAAGAATTTCCCAAACTGATCAGACAGGAGTAAACAAAAAGGACATGATTAAACTGGAGGTCTATGGGAAAAAGATTTTGGAATATCAATAATTTGTTCTGGTTACTCAAATATGCACCGAGAATGAGAGTCAGAGATCATCAATGGTAGCTTCTTGAGGCTTCTTGAGGTACTGTCAGATTTGAAGAGAGAAAAGGTCCAAATTATAATCCTGTATTAGTTTATAGCTTAGATCTTAACTCCATTTATGATTAACACAGTATTCATACATTTCAACCAAGTGTTGAATGAAAACCAACGAATCATCTGCTATTAAATACTTAAATCTTATGAGAAAAACAGAGAAAATTCCTGCTTTTAATACCAGGTTCATTTTCCTTTAAATCTGCTTTTTAGCCATCTTTATACAGTAAAAGCTTTGTGAAGAAAAACAAGCAATAAACAAACAGAAAAATCTACACAACTCTGAAAGAACTTTCATTGTATAACCGAAATGAAAATTATACTAAAACACGAATGATGAAAAACAAACCATAAACAATAGAAGTTGAAAGGATTTAATGTACACAAAAACATGTAAAAATGGTACAGCATATATGCAAACATCATGGACAGACATTAACTAAGATAATGAGAAATTTTGAGCATCATAAGGTTATAAAAAATATGAAATACTGGAGAAAGAATTAAAATATTCCAAGTGTTACCACACTTTCTATTAATGACTGAAGTAAAGTTATCAAAGCTAAGTTACCTTCTTCTTTAGTGTCAAAAGAATATATCATAATCTAAATGTTTTAACATAACAGCTAATCCAAGGCATTTTTCTCTTAATCTTTTGAAAATATTTGAGGAAGCAGCTTTGGGAGAATATGCTATTCCTCCATTATTACTACTTGACATACTTAAACAAAAAGTTCTCTATGAAAAACAAAACAATTATAAAGAACGTTACCACCCTGGGGCAGCAAATATATCCGTAAGCAATGGACAGAATCATCATTAGTCACTGTAGAATCCAACAAAGTGCCTGAGCTGCTGACTATATTGTACTATTCTCAAACCAATCTACTTGTCATTTCCTAACAATGTACAAAACATATGACCAACAATGTACAACTAAAACAGAATCAAAATCATCAAGAAATAAAGTACAAATTATGGACATATTAGTGAACCTCTACCAACACAACACTTACCAATCTGAATGTAAACGTATCATTTACATATAGGATGATGAAATATAGATAAAACGAATAAAGGCAGAGCCCAAACACTCAACTTCCTGCGCTAGATTATAGGCATGATGCAATATTACTTTGCCAACAATGTGACGTTTGGCTAGCTCTTATAACATGTGATTCAAGAAAATATTTAGTTTAAATTAAATCAAGCCAAACACTCCTGTACAAGCTGAATACCAAGGCTTATTGATTACGTATGCTAAATCCACACAATCTTTTACAGTTATTCTACAATCTTTACATTCACAGAATCCATCAGTATTACTTTCAGTCCTCACATGTCATGAAAGCATTTGCCTCAAAGAGAAAAGTACCAATACTCAGAGCTTAACATGACAAATTAGTTACCCAGAGTTGTGCAATGGTAACATGGAATATCAACAAAGACAAAAAAGAATTAGGGCAGGCCATAACATTCGGCAAATATCTACTTATGCAAGATGGTGTTCTATCCTTTCAGTTACATATATGGAAAGCAAAGCTGCCTACGACGATATGTTTAACTACAATGTGCAGCAGAGAAATTACCTGATTAATAATCAGTACAACTCAGTTTAATACTGAGGAGAGGCAAGTTGGGATACAAATGTAGGCACTTGTTAGCATTATGAGATGTGGAGTTAAAGATATGAATATCTCTTCTGACTTGATAAGAGGGGCAGTTTTAGGAACTGAAGAATTAAGGTGGGGTTGATTCGAGGGTTCTTTGTGGAGAAGCCATCATGAACAAGGAAGAGAGATGAAAGGTAAGAGGATATTACGTTCTTGGAATCAGACAAGTTGCTCCATTCTTAATCATACTAGAAAGATGACAATCAGAAAGGTAAAGTACTACCATTTTGAAAGTAGAGTGCTTAATAATGTAACATAATTAGATAGGAAAGGGGGTGACTGTGTTGCTGATTGGTTGGTAAGGATTATCATTGAACGTATGCATCATGGTGGGGTGCCGGAGGACTGACAGAATGCATGTATGGTGCTGTTGTATGAAGGCAAAGGGGATACAGGAGAGTGGTCAAACTACAGAGGCACAAGTTTGTTGAGTATACCTGGAAAGTTGTACGGGAGGGTATTGATTGAAAGGGTGAAGGCATGTACAAGAGCATCAGATTGGGGAAGAGCAGTGTGGTTTCAGAAGTGGTAGAGGATGTGTAGATCTGCTGTTAGCTTTAAAAAATGAGTTTAAGAAATACTTAGGAAAACAGATGGAGCTGTAAGTGGCATTTATGGATCTGGTGAAGGTATATGATAGGGTTGATAAAGATGCTTTGTGGATGATCTTAAGAATATATGGTGTGGTAGGTAAGCAGCTAGAAGCAGAGAAGTTTTATCAAGGCTGTAAGGCATATGTGCAAGTTGAAAGAGAGGGGAGTGATTGGCTTCAAGTGAAGGCTGGTCTGCTGCAATGATGAGTGATGTCAATGTCGATTGTTCAATTTGTTTATGGATGGGGTGGTGAAGGGGGTAAATGCGAGGGTAATGAAGAGGGAGACAAGAATGTAGTCTGTGGGGGTTAAGAGGGCCTGGGAAGTTAGTCACTTGTTTGCTGGTGATACAGCACTGTCTGCAGATTCGAGTGAGAAACTGCAAAAGTGGGTGTCTGAGTTTGAAAAAGTGTGTGAAAGGAGAAAGTTGAGAGTGAATATGAATAAAAACAAGGTTACTAGATTCAGAAGGGTTGGGGGATAGGTCAGTCAGGGTGTGAGTTTGAATGGAGAAAAATTGGAGGATGTGAAGTGTTTTAGATATCTGGGAGTAGAGAAGATAGCAAATGGAACCATGAAACCGAAAGCAAGCCATAGGGTGAGGGAGGGGTAAAAGGTTCTGGGAGCACTGAGGAGTGTGTGGAATGAGATAATATAAGATGGGAGGGCAAAAATGGGTATGTTTGAAGGAATAGTAGTCCCAGCAATATCATATGGATGCAAGGCATGGGCTATAGACAGGGCTGAGCAGAGGAGGGCAGATGTGTTGAAAATAAAATGACTGAGGATAATATGTGGTGAGAGGTGGTAATGAAAGGGTAAGAGAGATGTGTGGTAATAAAAAAAAGAGTGTTGTTGAGAGAGCAGAAGAGGGTGTGCTGAAATGGTTTGGACATAGGGAGAGAATGAGTGAGAAAATAATGACAAAGAAGATATATGTGTCAGAAGAGGAGGTAATAAGGAAAGCAGGGAGACCAAATTGGAGATTGAAGGGTGGAGTGAAAAAGATATTGGGGCCTGAAGATGCAGGAGGGATGAAAGGCATGCACAGGATACAGTACTCTGGAATGATATGGTTTATTGGGATTGATTTGCTGTCAATCGACTGAACCAGGGAATGTGAAGTGTCAAGGGTAAACTATGCAAAGGTGGGACCTGGTTGTGCTATCGATAGGGAGCTGTGGTTTCAGTGCAAAATACATGATGAGCTGAAGTGATCTTTATTCGTCTGTTCCTGGCACTACCTCGCTACTGCAGGAAATAGTAATCCAGTATAAGAAAAATTGATAAACCTACAATTCATGAGATTTTTGGAAACCCCAAATGCAATGAAATCAAAATCTCTATTCCTATTTTATGGACTATTATGAAACTGCAAACACTAACCTGATCATAAACTTTTCTTAAGGCTGGGGCCATTTTGTTAGTTAGTGTACCAGCCACAATCATGACATCTGCTTGGCGTGGAGATGCTCGGAACACAATACCAAAGCGATCTATGTCATAACGGGCAGCTGCACACTGCATCATCTCCACTGCACAGCATGCCAGACCAAAGGTCAATGGCCATAATGATCCCTGGTGAATATAATGAGTTTTAAGCTAAAAAAATTTATGGGAAAACTTTCTTACTGATTGTAATTTCAAAAAGTTTGCCATTAGCTACTGAATCTAAAACTTTACATTAACAGTAACAAATAATAATCCAATACAATTCTTTGTTACATAACTGATTAACAAAATACATGTAATGCTATGAAAAGTACATCATCCTGATGTTATAAATACCCATGTTTTACTTTACCTTTCGTCCCCAATTAAGTAAATCATCGAGCCTTGCTACAGCATATTCAGCAGCATTAGAGGTATTTTGAAAAGGCGAGTAAGGCTTGTACTTCACAGGAGCAGGATTGGGATCAGCAGCAGCACTCTGCTGTCGGGAAGAAATTACAACAGCTCCACTCACAGCCCTTGCCACCTGGAGAGAGCCTCCACGCCACACTGGATAAGGACAGAGCTGTTAATATTTGTTCCTTTCATATGTTAAACAAATATGACCATACATATAAACATTTCATGAGCAGCATATATCAAAAAGAAAGTTTTACAATTCATAGTTAATTCATTATACTTAACATCCTACAAGCACAAAATCTACTATATGCTCCTTTTAAAAAGTTTTTCCTAACCAAACATCACATAGCCTCACGCTGTCAATTTTACGAGGCTATTTATCAATATACATGAGCATCATCAAAAAAGCTAAGTAACTTATAAAGATAATGAAAGCATGAATACATAACATCCCATTCATCTCACCTTGTTACAACAGTACTGAAGGTTCGCTCCCCCCTCCCTTGCATAACCTACAGCTCGGTTAGTGGCTAAAACTACAAAACTGCAAAAGAGTCAAACTACTATGGCTGATCATACAGACCCATGAAACTTTGGCAGCATGGATAATCAAATGCATTTTACATACATACAACCAGAACTATTAAAAAATTTTCTGAAGCAGCTCCATGATAATCCTTACACAAGCCAGTAGAGTACTATACAGTTTCATACATATACATTTTTTTTTTTTTTTTTTTTTGCTTTGTCGCTGTCTCCCGCGTTTGCGAGGTAGCGCAAGGAAACAGACGAAAGAAATGGCCCAACCCACCCCCATACACATGTATATACATACGTCCACACACGCAAATATACATACCTACACAGCTTTCCATGGTTTACCCCAGACGCTTCACATGCCCTGATTCAATCCACTGACAGCACGTCAACCCCGGTATACCACATCGTTCCAATTCACTCTATTCCTTGCCCTCCTTTCACCCTCCTGCATGTTCAGGCCCCGATCACACAAAATCTTCTTCACTCCATCTTTCCACCTCCAATTTGGTCTCTCTCTTCTCCTCGTTCCCTCCACCTCCGACACATATATCCTCTTGGTCAGTCTTTCCTCACTCATTCTCTCCATGTGCCCAAACCATTTCAAAACACCATCTTCTGCTCTCTCAACCACACTCTTTTTATTTCCACACATCTCTCTTACCCTTACGTTACTTACTCGATCAAACCACCTCACACCACACATTGTCCTCAAACATCTCATTTCCAGCACATCCATCCTCCTGCGCACCACTCTATCCATAGCCCACGCCTCGCAACCATACAACATTGTTAGAACCACTATTCCTTCAAACATACCCATTTTTGCTTTCCGAGATAATGTTCTCGACTTCCACACATTCTTCAAGGCTCCCAGAATTTTCGCCCCCTCCCCCACCCTATGATCCACTGCCGCTTCCATGGTTCCATCCGCTGCCAGATCCACTCCCAGATATCTAAAACACTTCACTTCCTCCAGTTTTTCTCCATTCAAACTCACCTCCCAATTGACTTGACCCTCAACCCTACTGTACCTAATAACCTTGCTCTTATTCACATTTACTCTTAACTTTCTTCTTTCACACACTTTACCAAACTCAGTCACCAGCTTCTGCAGTTTCTCACATGAATCAGCCACCAGCGCTGTATCATCAGCGAACAACAACTGACTCACTTCCCAAGCTCTCTCATCCCCAACAGACTTCATACTTGCCCCTCTTTCCAAAACTCTTGCATTCACCTCCCTAACAACCCCATCCATAAACAAATTAAACAACCATGGAGACATCACACACCCCTGCCGCAAACCTACATTCACTGAGAACCAATCACTTTCCTCTCTTCCTACACGTACACATGCCTTACATCCTCGATAAAAACTTTTCACTGCTTCTAACAACTTGCCTCCCACACCATATATTCTTAATACCTTCCACAGAGCATCTCTATCAACTCTATCATATGCCTTCTCCAGATCCATAAATGCTACATACAAATCCATTTGCTTTTCTAAGTATTTCTCACATACATTCTTCAAAGCAAACACCTGATCCACACATCCTCTACCACTTCTGAAACCACACTGCTCTTCCCCAATCTGATGCTCTGTACATGCCTTCACCCTCTCAATCAATATCCTCCCATACCAGGAATACTCAAAAAACTTATACCTCTGTAACTTGAGCACTCACTCTTATCCCCTTTGCCTTTGTACAATGGCACTATGCACGCATTCCGCCAATCCTCAGGCACCTCACCATGAGTCATACATACATTAAATAACCTTACCAACCAGTCAACAATACAGTCACCCCCTTTTTTAATAAATTCCACTGCAATACCATCCAAACCTGCTGCCTTGCCGGCTTTCATCTTCCGCAAAGCTTTTACTACCTCTTCTCTGTTTACCAAATCATTTTCCCTAACCCTCTCACTTTGCACACCACCTCGACCAAAACACCCTATATCTGCCACTCTATCATCAAACACATTCAACAAACCTTCAAAATACTCACTCCATCTCCTTCTCACATCACCACTACTTGTTATCACCTCCCCATTTGCGCCCTTCACTGAAGTTCCCATTTGCTCCCTTGTCTTACGCACTTTATTTACCTCCTTCCAGAACATCTTTTTATTCTCCCTAAAATTTAATGATACTCTCTCACCCCAACTCTCATTTGCCCTTTTTTTCACCTCTTGCACCTTTCTCTTGACCTCCTGTCTCTTTCTTTTATACATCTCCCACTCAATTGCATTTTTTCCCTGCAAAAATCGTCCAAATGCCTCTCTCTTCTCTTTCACTAATACTCTTACTTCTTCATCCCACCACTCACTACCCTTTCTAATCGACCCATCTCCCACTCTTCTCATGCCACAAGCATCTTTTGCGCAATCCATCACTGATTCCCTAAATAGATCCCATTCCTCCCCCACTCCCCTTACTTCCATTGTTCTCACCTTTTTCCATTCTGTACTCATTCTGTATACATATCAACATATAAATACATGTACACATACATATGTACACACATGTACATATTCTTACTTGCTTGTATTCATCTATTCCTGGAGTCACCCCACCCCACAGGAAACAGCATCCCCACCCCCAGCCTCAGTGAGGTTGCTCTAAGAAAACAGACAAAAAAGGCCACATTCATTCACACTCAGTCTCTCGCTGTCATGTGTAATGCACTGAAACCACTGCTCCTTATCCACATTCAGGCCACATAGACCTTTCCATGGCTTACCGCAGGCATTTCACATGCCCTGGCTCATTTCATTGACAGCACATTGATCCTGGCATACCACATTGTTCTAATTCACTCTATTCCTTGCACGCCTCTCACCCTCCTGTATGTTCAGGCTCCAATCACTCAAAATCTTTTTCACTCCATCCGTTCACCTCCAATTTGGTCTCCCGCTTCTCCTTGTTCTCTTCACTTCTGACACTCATTCTCTCCTTATGTCCAAACCATTTAAACACACCATCAGCTCTCTCAACCATACTCTTTTTATTACAACACATATCTCCAACCCTTTCATAACTCACTCGATCAAAACACCTCAAACTACATATTGTACTCAAACACTTCATTTACAACACATCCACCCTCCTCCATACAGTCCTCTCTATATTCCCATGCCTTACAAGCATATAACATTGTTGGAACCACTATTCCTTCAAACACCCATTTTTGCTCTCCAAGATAACATTCTCTCATTCCACACATTCTTCATCGCTCCCAGAACTTTTGCCCCCTCCCCAACCCTATGACACTTCCACTTCCATGGTTCCATTTGCTGCCATATCTACTCTCAGATATCTAAAACATTTCACTTCCTCCAATTTTTCTCCACTCAAACTTATATCCTAATCACTCGCCCCTCAACCCTACTGAGCCGAATAACCTTGCTCTTATTCATATTTACTCTCAACTTTTTCCTTTCACACATTTTACCAAACTGTCACCAATTTCTGCAGTTTCTCACTTGAATGAGCCACCATTTGTGCTCAAGTAAATTAATCAATCAAGTTAATTAATGAAGTGTAGCTGATACACTTGTAGAAATTACAAGAACCAATTAAAACTTCACGTAAAGTTTCCCAAACAGCTGAGATTTATAATTAGAATATACAGGTACCCCAAAATCATGTGACCAGCTTAGGACCATGTGGAGAGACTGCTTCTGGAAGGATAAATGGCATTACCACCAGATGACTAGTGAGTGGTCTGATTTCTTGTGATTCTTGAGAATTGGCGATGCTCAAATCATGGGTATTACCCACAAACTTTAACTATGCCATTAAAAGCTATGATAAACCTTAGCTGCTTGAGGGAAATCAGGTGAGGTTGTCATCTCTTTAGTTGGCATTTATAAGTATTCTATCCACTTTTATGTTCAGTAATGCAACAATTTCCTTCAGGATCATACTTGCTTGCCTTCATCCATTCCTGGCTTTACCCCACCCAACAGAAAACAGCATTGCTACCCCCTGCATCAGCAAAGTAGCACCAGAAAAACAAATAAAAAAGACCATATTCATTCACACTCAGTCTCTCGCCGTCTTGTGTAATGCACCAAAACCACAGCTCCCTATCCACATCCAGGTTCCAAAGACCTTTCCATGGTTCACCCCAGATGTTTCATATGCTTTGGCTCAGTCCATTGACAGCACGTCAACCCCAGTATATAGTATATCATCATTCCAATGCATTCTATTCCTTGCGTGCCTTTCACCCTTCTGTACGTTCAGGCCCCATCATTCACAATCTTTTTCACTCCATCCTTCCCCCTCTAATTTGGTCTCCCACTTCTCGTTCCCTCCACCTCTGACACATATATCCTCTTGGTCAATCCTTCCTCACTCATTCTCTCCATATGTGCAAACCATTTTAACACACAAACACAATACAGGAAGCCAGAAATCACTTTGCAACATTTGTCTTCATTTCACTTGCCTGTAGATTTTATCTTTACTCTTTCTGTGAGCGATTACTTGTCAAGATTACCATATGTAAGTTATGGGGAGACATTTACACTTATGTTGCCCCACCTTACAAGCTTGTATGTATGTACGATGTCTTTCCTCCTATTTGTATACATACCCTAGCCTAAACCAGGTACCCATTTATAAACCAGTCCCCAGGGACTGCACCCAAAATTCAAACCTCGTTGAGCCTGTACATGAGCTAACCACTACACCATGGAATGAATGCATGAAAAAATGAATAAATATCAAACAACTTTCACTCACTGTCTCACCACTACTCTAACTGTATAAATAATAAGGACAGGCCAAGTTCAGTAATGATAAACTAATAAATGCTCATAGCATTACCACAAGAGATGTGTTAATGAAATTACATAAACATCACAAATGGGAACGTGAACACAGTGGAATTTGTGGTAATACAAAAACAAGCATCAAAACATTAACGTACATAAACAATGCTGTGGCAACACAGACTGGATACGTTGAGGTCTATATCACTTATGTCTTATTTATTCTATCATTCTGAAAAAGTATCTCACTTCACAAAGGAAATCAGTTTTCGTAACTGCTTTGGCAGTGATAAATGTACGCAAGTGTATGAGGAAACCAGTCCAGAGAAAGACACAGAGCAAGATATCATTTTGTCGACTGACTATGATTATTTATATCAAACTTTGTTGTACCGGCTCATTTGATCAAATCTTCGGCAAAAGTCCAAATCAAGGCTGGGCTTTAACTGAAATCAAGGCCACAGAAGGGAAGAAGATGATATGAGGGAAGGGACCTGCAAGTTCAGGAGGAAATGAAGAACCTGTTATTTATAACGAGCCAGAATCACAGTTTGTGGGAAAGACGTGAGAAAGGCGAGAGCTCGACAGCTTTGAGGTGTAGGGGAAGAAACAAGAAATTATGAAACAGTTTCCAATATTTCTGGGTCTTGTCGAACTTAATGTCATGTGGTCAAGTAACTGAGTAATTAACAAGTTGATTAATAATATCTAATTACATCACAGATAAATGGGTTAATTATCTCATGATTAACAAATATCAATATTACGTTAATACATCCACTAATACATTGGAGGAAGATTATAGTTTATGAAGTAATATATGGAAATTATCAACGTTATGATGTAATGAGGAAACTTAATTATCGAAAATTTATCATCGATAAATAAAAGTCCAGGGCGGTCCATCATGGGGTTACCAGGGGTCAGGAGAGGTTAGGCACATGACCTTAATGTAGACCGAAGTAATGCTGATCAAATGGTCCTTCTGCCAGACTGGGGACAATCTTCTGCCAGACTGGGGTCAATATTAATCATCTGGTCCTAAATAAGAGACGTGTGTGTGTGTACATACGCAATCAGCTGATGGCTCGGGGGCCACCACATCAACACTCATATCTCGACTCCATCATCGCCATACATACAATGAGAGGAAGCCATCACATCTCAGATACTCTATCCTTCATATCCTACACGAGAGAGGATCATAAACACCCAAGATAAAGGAAAACGAAAGAAAATACGTCACCTGTGAGAGCAGCCATCACACCACTTTGGCCCGACCCGGACTTCCCTTACGAAATGTCCTAAATTATTTGTTTATGTTGAAATTTCCTTATATTATCATAAATAGATAATTATAATTCAATATATAAATCTAATTCATTATTTTGATATATGAAAGTACCATTAAAGTAAGTGTAACATAATATATTATTTAGCGGTTACCTAAGTTGCCCCAAGTGACTACGTAAGAGTCCAGTTCCCAACCGTGGGACTATAATCCCAGGGGAAGCTGGCCTTCCACATTACCCTGGGATATTTACTGGGATTCATCATGATTTAGATTTTAAGAGATTTTTATGTGATATTCAGGCCAGAGAGACAAATTATATTACCATTCTGGCTTAATGTTGTCTGGGAAGAGTCAACCATTATCCTAAAAAAAAGAAAAAAAACACATTTCATGAATTGTTAACAAACTTTTATTTTATTTTTGATCATAATGGATGACTTTTAACATATAGCAAAGCCAAAAACTTTCCATTTTATTTCTTAAAAAAAATTAAAACCGATTGGAACAAGTATATTTATTGCAGGATGATGACACATATGACCCTAGTGTATCATGCAAGATGTTACCATCTCTCTCTCTCTCTCTCTCTCTCTCTCTCTCTCTCTCTCTCTCTCTCTCTCTCTCTCTCTCTCTCTCTCGTGTTCTTAATGTATTTCCTCATACATCTGTATATACACGATTGATGTATTTCCTCATACATCTGTATATACTTGATTGATGTATTTCCTCATACATCTGTATATACACGATTGATGTATTTCCTCATACATCTGTATATACACGATTGATGTATTTCCTCATACATCTGTATATACTTGATTGATGTATTTCATCATACATCAGTATATGCGTGATTGATGTATTACCTCATAGATCACTATATACGTGATTGATGTATTTCCTCATACATCTGTATATACGTGATTGATGTATTTATTCATACATCTGTATATACTTGATTGATGTATTTCATCATACATCTGTATATACTTGATTGATGTATTTCCTCATACATCTGTATATACGTGATTGATGTATTTCCTCATACATCTGTATATACTTGATTGATGTATTTCCTCATACATCTGTATATACTTGACTGACGTATTTCCTCATACATCTGTATATACGTGATTGATGTATTTCCTCATACATCTGTATATACGTGATTGATGTATTTCCTCATACATCTGTATATATGTGATTGATGTATTTCCTCATACATCTGTATATACTTGATTGATGTATTTCCTCATACATCTGTATATACGTGATTGATGTATTTCCTCATACATCTGTATATACTTGATTGATGTATTTCCTCATACATCTGTATATACTTGATTGATGTATTTCCTCATACATCTGTATACACATGATTGATGTATTTCCTCATACACCTGTATATACTTGATTGATGTATTTCCTCATGCATCTGTATATACTTGATTGATGTATTTCCTCATACATCTGTATATACATGATTGATGTATTTCCTCATACATCTGTATATGATTGATGTATTTCCTCATACATCTGTATATACATGATTGACGTATTTCCTCATACATCTGTATATACAAGAATGATGTATATCCTCATACATCTGTATATACGTGATTGATGTATTTCCTCATACATCTGTATATACATGATTGACGTATTTCCTCATACATCTGTATATACATGAATGATGTATTTCCTCATACATCTGTATATGATTGATGTATTTCCTCATACATCTGTATATACGTAATTGATGTATTTCCTCATACATCTGTATATACGTTATTGATGTATTTCCTCATACATCTGTATATACGTGATTGGTGTATTTCCTCATACATCTGTATATGATTGATGTATTTCCTCATACATATGTAGAAACGTGATTGATGTATTTCCTCATACATCTGTATATACGTGATTGATGTATATCCTCATACATCTGTATATGATTGATGTATTTCCTCATACATCTGTATATGATTGATGTATTTCCTCATAATTCTGTATGTACGTGATTGATGTATTTCCTCATACATCTGTATATACTTGATTGATGTATTTCCTCATACATCTGTATATACTTGATTGATGTATTTCCTCAAACATCTCTATATACATGATTGATGTATTTCCTCATACATCTGTATATGATTGATGTATTTCCTCATACATCTGTATATACGTGATTGATGTATATTCTCATACATCTGTATATGATTGATGTATTTCCTCATACATCTGTATATACTTGATTGATGTATTTCCTCATACATCTCTATATACATGATTGATGTATTTCCTCATACATCTGTATATGATTGATGTATTTCCTCATACATCTGTATATACGTGATTGATGCATTTCCTCATACATCTGTATATACGTGAATGATGTATATCCTCATACATCTGTATATACGTGATTGATGTATTTCCTCATACATCTGTATATACATGATTGACGTATTTCCTCATACATCTGTATATACATGAATGATGTATTTCCTCATACATCTGTATATGATTGATGTATTTCCTCATACATCTGTATATACGTAATTGATGTATTTCCTCATACATCTGTATATACGTTATTGATGTATTTCCTCATACATCTGTATATACGTGATTGGTGTATTTCCTCATACATCTGTATATGATTGATGTATTTCCTCATACATATGTAGAAACGTGATTGATGTATTTCCTCATACATCTGTATATACGTGATTGATGTATATCCTCATACATCTGTATATGATTGATGTATTTCCTCATACATCTGTATATGATTGATGTATTTCCTCATAATTCTGTATGTACGTGATTGATGTATTTCCTCATACATCTGTATATACTTGATTGATGTATTTCCTCATACATCTGTATATACTTGATTGATGTATTTCCTCAAACATCTCTATATACATGATTGATGTATTTCCTCATACATCTGTATATGATTGATGTATTTCCTCATACATCTGTATATACGTGATTGATGTATATTCTCATACATCTGTATATGATTGATGTATTTCCTCATACATCTGTATATACTTGATTGATGTATTTCCTCATACATCTCTATATACATGATTGATGTATTTCCTCATACATCTGTATATGATTGATGTATTTCCTCATACATCTGTATATACGTGATTGATGCATTTCCTCATACATCTGTATATACGTGATTGATGTATTTCCTCATACATCTGTATATACGTGATTGATGTATTTCCTCATACATCTGTATATATGTGATTGATGTATTTCCTCATACATCTGTATATACTTGATTGATATATTTCCTCATACATCTGTATATACGTGATTGATGTATTTCCTCATACATCTGTATATACTTGATTGATGTATTTCCTCATACATCTGTATATACTTGACTGACGTATTTCCTCATACATCTGTATATACGTGATTGATGTATTTCCTCATACATCTGTATATACGTGATTGATGTATTTCCTCATACATCTGTATATATGTGATTGATGTATTTCCTCATACATCTGTATATACTTGATTGATATATTTCCTCATACATCTGTATATACGTGATTGATGTATTTCCTCATACATCTGTATATACTTGATTGATGTATTTCCTCATACATCTGTATATACTTGACTGACGTATTTCCTCATACATATGTATATACGTGATTGATGTATTTTCTCATACATCTGTATATACATGATTGATGTATTTCCTCATACATCTGTATATACGTGATTGATGTATTTCCTCATACATCTGTATATACGTGATTGATGTATTACCTATATGTGAATCCCACTAGACTTATGGTTGATTTTGTTAGTAAATCATTTGAGAATTTAAGCCTTGTAAATATTTGTTTGTCAGACAGTATTACACAGAGATCTAATTCTAAAATGAAATAAATAATAAATATCAATCATGATAGAAATCATATTTGTATATGAATATTTTCCCTGAAGGAAGAAAATCTTTTTGTTCTTCATCAATTATATTAGACTTAAAAGATATATTAATTCTAAATTATCCGATTTATTATAAATTATAAGAATTATATATAATCTTTATGTTCTTCATTAATAAGATTAGACATAAATGATATATTAATTCTAAATTATCCGATTTATTATAGATTATAAGAATTATATATAATCTTTATGTTCTTCATTAATAAGATTAGACAAAAATGATATATTAATTCTAAACTATCCGATTTATTATAGATTATAAGAATTATATATAATCTTTATGTTCTTCATTAATAAGATTAGACATAAATGATATATTAATTCTAAATTATCCGATTTATTATAGATTATAAGAATTAAATATATATATATATATATATATATATATATATATATATATATATATATATATATATATATATATATATATATATATATATATATAAAATGTGTCGGTGGTTGTGAGTGTGTGAAGCTTGTGTAGTGTTTACATGTTGACAATGGTTCACATGTGTTGCTTCGGCCATCATGGATCCCCAAACTGACCCATTCCGCTCACACATCCTCCAACTCAGTCAGGAGAGTGAAGCCTGCAGGGATATATTCGAGCAATACATACAAAAAGACGTAATTATGTTATTGACTCGTTATCGTCTGCCATATTGCATAGCGCATCTCTCAAGTGTGGGGTTCCTGTGGGTGTTTGTGAAGCCATATATTGATTACGTTTTCCTTTTGAATCTTGATTATATGCATCATTACCCCATACTGGATATAGGAAGATCAGGGAAGGTGACAATTACTCGATACTGGATCTAGGAAGATCAGGGGAAGTGACAGTTACTCCATACTGGATCTAGGAAGATCAGGGAAAGTGACAGTTACTCCATACTGGATCTAAGAAGATCAGGGAAAGTGACAGTTACCCCATACTGGATCTAGGAAGATCAGGGAAAGTGACAGTTACCCCATACTGGATCTAGGAAGATCAGGGAAAGTGACAGTTGCCCCATACTGGATGTAGGAAGATCAGGGAAAGTGAGTTACTCCATACTGGATCTAGGAAGATCAGGGAAGGTGACAGCTACTCCATACTGGATCTAGGAAGATCAGAGAAAGTAACAGTTACTCTATACTTGATATAGGAAGATCAGGGAAAGTGGCAGTTACTCCATACTGGATCTAGGAAGATCAGGGAAGGTGACAGGCTTGACCAATAAACATGGTCGACTCTGACCATCCTGGCTACAGCCTCACTACTGCCTCGCCTGGCAAGACACTGTATATATATATATATATATATATATATATATATATATATATATCTTTCTTTCTTTCATACTGTTCGCCATTTCCCGTGTTAGTGAGGTAGCGTTAAGAACAGAGGACTGGGCCTTTGAGGGAATATCCTCACCTGGCCCCCTTCTCTGTTCCTTCTTTTGGAAAATTAAATATATATATATAATATATATATATATATTTTTTTTTTTTTGTCGCTGTCTCCCGCGTTTGCGAGGTAGCGCAAGGAAACAGACGAAAGAAATGGCCCAACCCCCCCCATACACATGTACATACACACGTCCACACACGCAAATATACATACCTACACAGCTTTCCTTGGTTTACCCCGGACGCTTCACATGCCTTGATTCAATCCACTGACAGCACGTCAACCCCTGTATACCACATCGCTCCAATTCACTCTATTCCTTGCCCTCCTTTCACCCTCCTGCATGTTCAGGCCCCGATCACACAAAATCCTTTTCACTCCATCTTTCCACCTCCAATTTGGTCTCCCTCTTCTCCTCGTTCCCTCCACCTCCGACACATATATCCTCTTGGTCAATCTTTCCTCACTCATTCTCTCCATGTGCCCAAACCATTTCAAAACACCCTCTTCTGCTCTCTCAACCACGCTCTTTTTATTTCCACACATCTTTCTTACCCTTACGTTACTTACTCGATCAAACCATCTCACACCACATTGTCCTCAAACATCTCATTTCCAGCACATCCATCCTCCTGCGCACAACTCTATCCATAGCCCACGCCTCGCAACCATACAACATTGTTGGAACTACTATTCCTTCAAACATACCCATTTTTGCTTTCCGAGATAATGTTCTCGACTTCCACACATTTTTCAAGGCTCCCAAAATTTTCGCCCCCTCCCCCACCCTATGATCCACTTCCGCTTCCATGGTTCCATCCGCTGACAGATCCACTCCCAGATATCTAAAACACTTCACTTCCTCCAGTTTTTCTCCATTCAAACTCACCTCCCAATTGACTTGACCCTCAACCCTACTGTACCTAATAACCTTGCTCTTATTCACATTTACTCTTAACTTTCTTCTTCCACATATATATATATATATATATATATATATATATATATATATATATATATATGGAGAGAGATGGGTGATTATTGGTGCATATGCACTTAGGCATGAGAAGAAAGATCATGAGAGGCAAGTGTTTTGGGAGCAGCTGAATGAGTGTGTTAGTGGTTTTGATGCACGAGACCGGGTTATAGTGATGGGTGATTTGAATGCAAAGGTGAGTAATATGGCAGTTGAGGGAATAATTGGTATACATGGGGTGTTCAGTGTTGTAAATGGAAATTGTGAAGAGCTTGTAGATTTATGTGCTGAAAAAGGACTGATGATTGGGAATACCTGGTTTAGAAAGCGAGATATACATAAGTATACGTATGTAAGTAGGAGAGATGGCCAGAGAGTGTTATTGGATTACGTGTTAATTGACAGGTGCGCGAAAGAGAGACTTTTGGATGTTAATGTGCTGAGAGGTGCAACTTGAGGGATGTCTGATCATTATCTTGTGGAGTCTAAGGTAAAGATTTGTATGGGTTTTCAGAAAAGAAGAGTGAATGTTGGGGTGAAGAGGGTGGTGAGAGTCAGTGAGCTTGGGAAGGAGACTTGTGTGAGAAAGTACCAGGAGAGACTGAGTACAGAATGGAAAAAGGTGAGGACAATGGAAGTAAGGGGAGTGGGGGAGGAATGGGATGTATTTAGGGAATCAGTGATGGTTTGCGCAAAAGATGCTTGTGGCTTGAGAAGCGTGGGAGGCAGGTTGATTAGAAAGGGTAGTGAGTGGTGGGATGAAGAAGTAAGATTATCAGTGAAAGAGAAGAGAGAGGCATTTGGACGATTTTTGCAGGGAAAAAATGCAATCGAGTGGGAGATGTATAAAAGGAAGAGACAGGAGGTCAAGAGAAAGGTGCAAGAGGTGAAAAAGAGGGCAAATGAGAGTTGGGGTGAGAGAGTATCATTAAATTTTAGGGAGAATAAAAAGATGTTGTGGAAGGAGGTAAATAAAGTGCGTAAGACAAGGGAGCAAATGGGAACTTCCGTGAAGGGCGCCAATAGGGAGGCGATAACAAGTAGTGGTGACGTGAGAAGGAGATGGAGTGAATATTTTGAAGGTTTGTTGAATGTGTTTGATGATAGAGTGGCAGATATAGGGTGTTTTGGTCGAGGTGGTGTGCAAAGTGAGAGGGTTAGGGAAAATGATTTGGTAAACAGAGAAGAGGTAGTAAAAGCTTTACGGAAGATGAAAGCCAGCAAGGCAGCAGGTTTGGATGGTATTGCAGTGGAATCTGTTAAAAAAGGGGGTGACTGTATTGTTGACTGGTTGGTAAGGTTATTTAATGTATGTATGACTCATGGTGAGGTGCCTGAGGATTGGCAGAATGCCTGCATAGTGCCATTGTACAAAGGCAAAGGGGATAAGAGTGAGTGCTCAAATTACAGAGGTATAAGTTTGTTGAGTATTCCTGGTAAATTATATGGGAGGGTATTGATTGAGAGGGTGAAGGCAAGTAGAGAGCATCAGATTGGGGAAGAGCAGTGTGGTTTCAGAAGTGGTAGAGGATGTGTGGATCAGGTGTTTGCTTTGTAGAATATATGTGAGAAATACTTAGAAAAGCAAATGGATTTGTATGTAGCATTTATGGATCTGGAGAAGGCATATGATAGAGTTGATAGAGATGCTCTGTGGAAGGTATTAAGAATATATGGTGTGGGAGGCAAGTTGTTAGAAGCAGTGGAAAGTTTTTATCGAGGATGTAAGGCATGTGTACGTGTAGGAAGAGAGGAAAGTGATTGGTTCTCAGTGAATGTAGGTTTGTGGCAGGGGTGTGTGATGTCTCCATGGTTGTTTAATTTGTTTATGGATGGGGTTGTTAGGGAGGTGAATGCTAGAGTTTTGGAAAGAGGGGCAAGTATGAAGTCTGTTGTGGATGAGAGAGCTTGGGAAGTGAGTCAGTTGTTGTTCGCTGATGATACAGCGCTGGTGGCTGATTCATGTGAGAAACTGCAGAAGCTGGTGACTGTGTTTGGTAAAGTGTGTGAAAGAAGAAAGTTAAGAGTAAATGTGAATAAGAGCAAGGTTATTAGGTACAGTAGGGTTGAGGGTCAAGTCAATTGGGAGGTAAGTTTTAATGGAGAAAAACTGCAGGAAGTAAAGTGTTTTAGATATCTGGGAGTGGATCTGGCAGCGGATGGAACCATGGAAGCGGAAGTGAATCATAGGGTGGGGGAGGGGACGAAAATCCTGGGAGCCTTGAAGAATGTGTGGAAGTTGAGAACATTATCTCGGAAAGGAAAAATGGGTATGTTTGAAGGAATAGTGGTTCCAACAATGTTGTATGGTTGCGAGGCGTAGGCTATGGATAGAGTTGTGCACAGGAGGGTGGATGTGCTGGAAATGAGATGTTTGAGGACAGTGTGTGGTGTGAGGTGATTTGATCGAGTAAGTAATGTAAGGGTAAGAGAGATGTGTGGAAATAAAAAGAGCGTGGTTGAGAGAGCAGAAGTGGGTGTTTTGAAATGGTTTGGGCACATGGAGAGAATGAGTGAGGAAAGATTGACCAAGAGGATATATGTGTCGGAGGTGGAGGGAACGAGGAGAAGTGGGAAAGATGAAGTGAAAAAGATTTTGTGTGATCGGGGCCTGAACATGCAGGAGGGTGAAAGGAGGGCAAGGAATAGAGTAAATTGGATCGATGTGGTATACTGGGGTTGACGTGCTGTCATTGGATTGAATCAGGGCATGTGAAGCGTCTGGGGTAAACCATGGAAAGTTGTGTGGGGCCTGGATGTGGAAAGGGAGCTGTGGTTTCGGGCATCATTGCATGACAGCTAGAGACTGAGTGTGAATGAATGGGGCCTTTGTTGTCTTTTCCTAGTGCTACCTCGCACACATGAGGGGGGAGGGGGATGGTATTCCATGTGTGGCGAGGTGGCGATGGGAATGAATAAAGGCAGACAGTGTGAATTGTGTGCAAGGGTATATATGTATGTGTCTGTGTGTGTATATATATGTGTACATTGAGATGTATAGGTATGTATATTTGCGTGTGTGGACGTGTATGTATATACATGTGTATGGGGGTGGGTTGGGCCATTTCTTTCGTCTGTTTCCTTGCGCTGCCTCACAGATGCGGGAGACAGTGACAAAGCAAAATAAATATAAATTAATAATATATACAACAAATAAACACAGATAAAATCACTGGGGATAGGGGAGAAAGAATACTTCCCTCGCATTCCTCACATGTTGTAGAAGGCGAGTAAATGGGACGGGAGTGGGGGACCAGAAACCCTCCCCTCCTTGTATTTTAACTTTCTAAAAGGGGAAACAGAAGAAGGAGTCACGCGAGGAGTGCTCATCCTCCTCGAAGGCTCCGATTGGGGTGTCTAAATGTGTGTGGATGTAACCAAGATGAGAAAAAAGAAGAGATAGGTAGTATGTTTGAGGAAAGGAACCTGGATGTTTTGGCTCTGAGTGAAACGAAGCTCAAGGGTAAAGGGGAAGAGTGGTTTGGGAATGTCTTGTGAGTAAAGTCAGGGGTTAGTGAGAGGACAAGATCAAGGGAAGGAGTAGCACTACTCCTGAATCAGGAGTTGTGGGAGTATGTGATAGAGTGAAAGAAAGTAAATTCTAGATTGATATGGGTAAAACTGAAAGTTTATGAAGAGAGATGGGTGATTATTGGTGCATATGCACCTGAGCATGAGAAGAAAGATCATGAGAGGCAAGTGTTTTGGGAACAGCTGAATGAGTGTGGTAGTGGTTTTGATGCACAAGACCGGGTTATAGTGATGGGTGATTTGAATGCAAAGGTGAGTAATGTGGCAGTTGAGGGAATAATTGGTATACATGGAGTGTTCAGTGTTGTAAATGGAAATGGTGAAGAGCTTGTAGATTTATGTACTGAAAAAGGTCTGGTGATTGGGAATACCTGGTTTAAGAAGCGAGATATACATAAGTATACATATGTAAGTAGGAGAGATGGCCAGAGAGTGTTATTGGATTACGTGTTAATTGATAGATGCACGAAAGAGAGACTTTTGGATTTTAATGTGCTGAGAGGTGCAACTGAAGGGATGTCTGGTCATTATCTTGTGGAGGCTAAGGTGAAGATTTGTATGGGTTTTCAGAAAAGAAGAGTGAATGTTGGGGTGAAGAGAGTGGTGAGAGTAAGTGAGCTTGGGAAGGAGACTTGTGTGAGGAAGTATCAGGAGAGACTGAGTACAGAATGGAAAAAGGTGAGAACAAAGGAGGTAAGGGGAGTGGGGGAGGAATGGGATGTATTTAGGGAATCAGTGATGGTTTGCACAAAAGATGCTTGTGGCATGAGAAGCGTGGGAGGTGGGTTGATTAGAAAAGGTAGTGAGTGGTGGGATGAAGAAGTAAGATTATTAGTGAAAGAGAAGAGAGAGGCATTTGGACGATTTTTGCAGGGAAATAATGCAAATGACTGGGAGATGTATAAAAGAAAGAGGCAGGAGGTCAAGAGAAAGGTGCAAGAGGTGAAAAAGAGGGCAAATGAGAGTTGGGGTGAGAGAGTATCATTAAATTTCAGGGAGAATAAAAAGATGTTTTGGAAGGAGGTAAATAAAGTGCATAAGACAAGGGAAGAAATGGGAACCTCAGTGAAGGGGGCTAATGGGGAGATGATAACAAGTAGTGGTGATGTGAGAAGGAGATGGAGTGAGTATTTTGAAGGTTTGTTGAATGTGTTTGATGATAGAGTGGCAGATATAGGGTGTTTTGGTGGAGGTGGTGTGCAAAGTGAGAGGGTTAGGGAAAATGATTTGGTAAATAGAGAAGAGGTAGTAAAAGCTTTACGGAAGATGAAAGCCGGCAAGGCAGCAGGTTTGGATGGTATTGCAGTGGAATTTATTAAAAAAGGGGGTGACTGTATTGTTGACTGGTTGGTAAGGTTATTTAATGTATGTATGACTCATGGTGAGGTGCCTGAGGATTGGCGGAATGCTTGCATAGTGCCATTGTACATAGGCAAAGGGGATAAGAGTGAGTGCTCAAATTACAGAGGTATAAGTTTGTTGAGTATTCCTGGTAAATTATATGGGAGGGTATTGATTGAGAGGGTGAAGGCATGTAGAGAGCATCAGATTGGGGAAGAGCAGTGTGGTTTCAGAAGTTGTAGAGGATGTGTGGATCAGGTGTTTGCTTTGAAGAATGTATGTGAGAAATACTTAGAAAAGCAAATGGATTTGTATGTAGCATTTATGGATCTGGAGAAGGCATATGATAGAGTTGATAGAGATGCTCTGTGGAAGGTATTAAGAATATATGGTGTGGGAGGCAAGTTGTTAGAAGCAGTGAAAGTTTTTATCGAGGATGTAAGGCATGTGTACGTGTAGGAAGAGAGGAAAGTGATTGGTTCTCAGTGAATGTAGGTTTGCGGCAGGGGTGTGTGATGTCTCCATGGTTGTTTAATTTGTTTATGGATGGGGTTGTTAGGGAGGTGAATGCAAGAGTTTTGGAAAGAGGGGCAAGTATGAAGTCTGTTGTGGATGAGAGAGCTTGGGAAGTGAGTCAGTTGTTGTTCGCTGATGATACAGCGCTGGTGGCTGATTCATGTGAGAAACTGCAGAAGCTGGTGACTGAGTTTGGTAAAGTGTGTGAAAGAAGAAAGTTAAGAGTAAATGTGAATAAGAGCAAGGTTATTAGGTACAGTAGGGTTGAGGGTCAAGTCAATTGGGAGGTAAGTTTGAATGGAGAAAAACTGCAGGAAGTAAAGTGTTTTAGATATCTGGGAGTGGATCTGGCAGCGGATGGAACCATGGAAGCGGAAGTGAATCATAGGGTGGGGGAGGGGGCGAAAATCCTGGGAGCCTTGAAGAATGTGTGGAAGTCGAGAACATTATCTCGGAAAGCAAAAATGGGTATGTTTGAAGGAATAGTGGTTCCAACAATGTTGTATGGTTGCGAGGCGTGGGCTATGGATAGAGTTGTGCACAGGAGGGTGGATGTGCTGGAAATGAGATGTTTGAGGACAGTGTGTGGTGTGAGGTGGTTTGATCGAGTAAGTAATGTAAGGGTAAGAGAGATGTGTGGAAATAAAAAGAGCGTGGTTGAGAGAGCAGAAGTGGGTGTTTTGAAATGGTTTGGGCACATGGAGAGAATGAGTGAGGAAAGATTGACCAAGAGGATATATGTGTCGGAGGTGGAGGGAACGAGGAGAAGTGGGAAAGATGAAGTGAAAAAGATTTTGTGTGATCGGGGCCTGAACATGCAGGAGGGTGAAAGGAGGGCAAGGAATAGAGTAAATTGGATCGATGTGGTATACTGGGGTTGACGTGCTGTCATTGGATTGAATCAGGGCATGTGAAGCGTCTGGGGTAAACCATGGAAAGTTGTGTGGGGCCTGGATGTGGAAAGTGAGCTGTGGTTTCGGGCATTATTGCATGACAGCTAGAGACTGAGTGTGAATGAATGGGGCCTTTGTTGTCTTTTCCTAGCGCTACCTCGCACACATGAGGGGGGAGGGGGATGGTATTCCATGTGTGGCGAGGTGGCGATGGGAATGAATAAAGGCAGACAGTGTGAATTGTGTGCAAGGGTATATATGTATGTGTCTGTGTGTGTATATATATGTGTACATTGAGATGTATAGGTATGTATATTTGCGTGTGTGGACGTGTATGTATATACATGTGTATGGGGGTGGGTTGGGCCATTTCTTTCGTCTGTTTCCTTGCGCTGCCTCACAGATGCGGGAGACAGTGACAAAGCAAAATAAATATAAATTAATAATATATACAACAAATAAACACAGATAAAATCACTGGGGATAGGGGAGAAAGAATACTTCCCTCGCATTCCTCACATGTTGTAGAAGGCGAGTAAATGGGACGGGAGTGGGGGACCAGAAACCCTCCCCTCCTTGTATTTTAACTTTCTAAAAGGGGAAACAGAAGAAGGAGTCACGCGAGGAGTGCTCATCCTCCTCGAAGGCTCCGATTGGGGTGTCTAAATGTGTGTGGATGTAACCAAGATGAGAAAAAAGAAGAGATAGGTAGTATGTTTGAGGAAAGGAACCTGGATGTTTTGGCTCTGAGTGAAACGAAGCTCAAGGGTAAAGGGGAAGAGTGGTTTGGGAATGTCTTGTGAGTAAAGTCAGGGGTTAGTGAGAGGACAAGATCAAGGGAAGGAGTAGCACTACTCCTGAATCAGGAGTTGTGGGAGTATGTGATAGAGTGAAAGAAAGTAAATTCTAGATTGATATGGGTAAAACTGAAAGTTTATGAAGAGAGATGGGTGATTATTGGTGCATATGCACCTGAGCATGAGAAGAAAGATCATGAGAGGCAAGTGTTTTGGGAACAGCTGAATGAGTGTGGTAGTGGTTTTGATGCACAAGACCGGGTTATAGTGATGGGTGATTTGAATGCAAAGGTGAGTAATGTGGCAGTTGAGGGAATAATTGGTATACATGGAGTGTTCAGTGTTGTAAATGGAAATGGTGAAGAGCTTGTAGATTTATGTACTGAAAAAGGTCTGGTGATTGGGAATACCTGGTTTAAGAAGCGAGATATACATAAGTATACATATGTAAGTAGGAGAGATGGCCAGAGAGTGTTATTGGATTACGTGTTAATTGATAGATGCACGAAAGAGAGACTTTTGGATTTTAATGTGCTGAGAGGTGCAACTGAAGGGATGTCTGGTCATTATCTTGTGGAGGCTAAGGTGAAGATTTGTATGGGTTTTCAGAAAAGAAGAGTGAATGTTGGGGTGAAGAGAGTGGTGAGAGTAAGTGAGCTTGGGAAGGAGACTTGTGTGAGGAAGTATCAGGAGAGACTGAGTACAGAATGGAAAAAGGTGAGAACAAAGGAGGTAAGGGGAGTGGGGGAGGAATGGGATGTATTTAGGGAATCAGTGATGGTTTGCACAAAAGATGCTTGTGGCATGAGAAGCGTGGGAGGTGGGTTGATTAGAAAAGGTAGTGAGTGGTGGGATGAAGAAGTAAGATTATTAGTGAAAGAGAAGAGAGAGGCATTTGGACGATTTTTGCAGGGAAATAATGCAAATGACTGGGAGATGTATAAAAGAAAGAGGCAGGAGGTCAAGAGAAAGGTGCAAGAGGTGAAAAAGAGGGCAAATGAGAGTTGGGGTGAGAGAGTATCATTAAATTTCAGGGAGAATAAAAAGATGTTTTGGAAGGAGGTAAATAAAGTGCATAAGACAAGGGAAGAAATGGGAACCTCAGTGAAGGGGGCTAATGGGGAGATGATAACAAGTAGTGGTGATGTGAGAAGGAGATGGAGTGAGTATTTTGAAGGTTTGTTGAATGTGTTTGATGATAGAGTGGCAGATATAGGGTGTTTTGGTGGAGGTGGTGTGCAAAGTGAGAGGGTTAGGGAAAATGATTTGGTAAATAGAGAAGAGGTAGTAAAAGCTTTACGGAAGATGAAAGCCGGCAAGGCAGCAGGTTTGGATGGTATTGCAGTGGAATTTATTAAAAAAGGGGGTGACTGTATTGTTGACTGGTTGGTAAGGTTATTTAATGTATGTATGACTCATGGTGAGGTGCCTGAGGATTGGCGGAATGCTTGCATAGTGCCATTGTACATAGGCAAAGGGGATAAGAGTGAGTGCTCAAATTACAGAGGTATAAGTTTGTTGAGTATTCCTGGTAAATTATATGGGAGGGTATTGATTGAGAGGGTGAAGGCATGTAGAGAGCATCAGATTGGGGAAGAGCAGTGTGGTTTCAGAAGTTGTAGAGGATGTGTGGATCAGGTGTTTGCTTTGAAGAATGTATGTGAGGAATACTTAGAAAAGCAAATGGATTTGTATGTAGTATTTATGGATCTGGAGAACGCATATGATAGAGTTGACAGAGATGCTCTGTGGAAGGTATTAAGAATATATGGTGTGGGAGGCAAGTTGTTAGAAGCAGTGAAAAGTTTTTATCGAGGATGTAAGGCATGTGTACGTGTAGGAAGAGAGGAGAGTGATTGGTTCTCAGTGAATGTAGATTTGCGGCAGGGGTTTGTGATGTCTCCATGGTTGTTTAATTTGTTTATGGATGGGGTTGTTAGGGAGGTGAATGCAAGAGTTTTGGAAAGAGAGGCAAATATGAAGTCTGTTGTGGATGAGAGAGCTTGGGAAGTGAGTCAGTTGCTGTTCGCTGATGATACAGCGCTGGTGGCTGATTCATGTGAGAAACTGCAGAAGCTGGTGACTGAGTTTGGTAAAGTGTGTGAAAGAAGAAAGTTAAGAGTAAATGTGAATAAGAGCAAGGTTATTAGGTGCAGTAGGGTTGAGGGTCAAGTCAATTGGGAGGTAAGCTTGAATGGAGAAAAACTGGAGGAAGTAAAGTGTTTTAGATATCTGGGAGTGGATCTGGCAGCGGATAGAACCATGGAAGCGGAAGTGAATCATAGGGTGGGGGAGGGGGCGAAAATTCTGGGAGCCTTGAAGAATGTGTGGAAGTCGAGAACATTATCTCGGAAAGCAAAAATGGGTATGTTTGAAGGAATAGTGGTTCCAACAATGTTGTATGGTTGTGAGGCGTGGGCTATGGATAGAGTTGTGCACAGGAGGGTGGATGTGCTGGAAATGAGATGTTTGAGGACAATATGTGGTGTGAGGTGGTTTGATCGAGTAAGTAATGTAAGGGTAAGAGAGATGTGTGGAAATAAAAAGAGCGTGGTTGAGAGAGCAGAAGAGGGTGTTTTGAAATGGTTTGGGCACATGGAGAGAATGAGTGAGGAAAGATTGACCAAGAGGATATATGTGTCAGAGGTGGAGGGAACGAGGAGAAGTGGGAGACCAAATTTTAGGTGGAAAGACGGAGTGAAAAAGATTTGGAGTGATTGGGGCCTGAACATGCAGGAGGGTGAAAGGCATGCAAGGAATAGAGTGAATTGGATCGATGTGGTATACCGGGGTCGACGTGCTGTCAATGGATTGAACCAGGGCACGTGAAGCGTCTGGGGTAAACCATGGAGTGTTGTGTGGGGCCTGGATGTGGAAAGGGGGCTGTGGTTTCGGTGCATTATTACATGACAGCTAGAGACTGAGTGTGAATGAATGGGGACTTTGGTGTCCTTTCCTAGCGCTACCTCGCACACATGAGGGGGGAGGGGTTTGTTATTCCATGTGTGGCGAGGTGGCGATGGGAACAAATAAAGGCAGACAGTATGAATTATGTACATATGTATATATGTATGTGTCTGTGTATATATATATGTGTACATTGAGATGTATAGGTATGTATATTTGCGTGTGTGGACGTGTATGTATATACATGTGTATGTGGGCAGGTGGGGCCATTCTTTCGTCTGTTTCCTTGCGCTACCTCGCTAACGCGGGAGACAGCGACAAAGCAAAATAATGATTTTTTTTTTTTGCTTTGTCGCTGTCTCCCGCATTTGCGAGGTAGCGCAAGGAAACAGATGAAAGAAATGGCCCAACCCACCCCCATACACATGTATATACATATACGTCCACACACGCAAATATACATACCTACACAGCTTTCCATGGTTTACCCCAGACGCTTCACATGCCCTGATTCAATCCATTGACAGCACGTCAACCACGGTATACCACATCGATCCAATTCACTCTATTCCTTGCCCTCCTTTCACCCTCCTGCATGTTAGGCCCCGATCACACAAAATCTTTTTCACTCCATCTTTCCACCTCCAATTTGGTCTCCCACTTCTCGTTCCCTCCACCTCTGACACATATATCCTCTTGGTCAATCTTTCCTCACTCATTCTCTCCATGTGCCCAAACCATTTCAAAACACCCTCTTCTGCTCTCTCACCACGCTCTTTTTATTTCCACACATCTCTCTTACCCTTACGTTACTTACTTGATCAAACCACCTCACACCACACATTGTCCTCAAACATCTCATTTCCAGCACATCCACCCTCCTGCGCACAACTCTATCCATAGCCCATGCCTCGCAACCATACAACTTTGTTGGAACCACTATTCCTTCAAACATACCCATTTTTGCTTTCCGAGATAATGTTCTCGACTTCCACACATTCTTCAAGGCTCCCAGGATTTTCGCCCCCTCCCCCATCCTATGAATCACTTCCGCTTCCATGGTTCCATCCGCTGCCAGGTCCACTCTCAGATATCTAAAACACTTTACTTCCTCCAGTTTTTTTCCATTCAAACTTACCTCCCAATTGACTTGACCCTCAACCCTACTGTACCTAATAACCTTGCTCTTATTTACATTTACTCTTAACTTTCTTCTTTCACACACTTTACCAAACTCAGTCACCAGCTTCTGCAGTTTCTCACGTGAATCAGCCACCAGCGCTGTATCATCAGCGAACAACAACTGACTCACTTCCCAAGCTCTCTCATCCCCAACAGACTTCATACTTGCCCCTCTTTCCAAAACTGTTGCATTCACCTCCCTAACAACCCCATCCATAAACAAATTAAACAACCATGGAGACATCACACACCCCTGCCGCAAACCTACATTCACTGAGAATCAATCACTTTCTTCTCTTCCTACACGTACACATGCCTTACATCCTCGATAAAAACTTTTCACTGCTTCTAACAACTTGCCTCCCACACCATATATTCTTAATACCTTCCACAGAGCGTCTCTATCAACTCTATCATATGCCTTCTCCAGATCCATAAATGCTACATATAAATCCATTTGCTTTTCTAAGTATTTCTCACATATATTCTTCAAAGCAAACACCTGATCCACACATCCTCTACCACTTCTGAAACCACACTGCTCTTCCCCAATCTGATGCTCTCTACATGCCTTCACCCTCTCAATCAATATCCTCCCATATAATTTACCAGGAATACTCAACAAACTTATACCTCTGTAATTTGAGCACTCACTCTTATCCCCTTTGCCTTTGTTCAATGGCACTATGCAAGCATTCCGCCAATCCTCAGGCACCTCACCATGAGTCATACATACATTAAATAACCTTACCAACCAGTCAACAATACAGTCACCCCCTTTTTTTTATAAATTCCACTGCAATACCATCCAAACCTGCTTCCTTGCTGGCTTTCATCTTCCGCAAAGCTTTTACTACCTCTTCTCTGTTTACCAATTCATTTTCCCTAACCCTCTCACTTTGCACACCACCTCGACCAAAACACCCTATATCTGCCACTGTATCATCAAACACATTCAACAAACCTTTAAAATACTCACTCCATCTCCTCACATCACCTCTACTTGTTATCACCTCCCCATTTGCGCCCTTCACTGAAGTTCCCATTTGCTCCCTTGTCTTACGCACTTTATTTACCTCCTTCCAGAACATCTTTTTATTCTCCCTGAAATTTAATGATGCTCTCTCACCCCAACTCTCATTTGCCCTCTTTTTCACCTCTTGCACCTTTCTCTTGACCTCCTGTCTCTTTCTTTTATACATCTCCCACTCAATTGCATTTTTTCCCTGCAAAAATCATCCAAATGCCTCTCTCTTCTCTTTCACTAATAACCTTACTTCTTCATCCCACCACTCACTACCTTTTCTAATCAATCCACCTCCCACTCGTCTCATGCCACAAGCATCTTTTGCGCAATCCATCACTGATTCCCTAAATACATCCCATTCCTCCTCCACTCCCCTTACTTCCATTGTTCTCACCTTTCTCCACTCTGTACTTGGTCTCTCCTGGTACTTCCTCACACAAGTCTCCTTCCCAAGCTCACTTACTCTCACCACCCTCTTCACCCCAACATTCACTCTTCTTTTCTGAAAACCCATACAAATCTTCACCTTAGCCTCCACAAGATAATGATCAGACATCCCTCCAGTTGCACCTCTCAGCACATTAACATCCAAAAGTCTCTCTTTCGCGTGCCTGTCAATTAACACGTAATCCAATAATGCTCTCTGGCCATCTCTCCTACTTACATACGTATACTTATGTATATCTCGCTTTTTAAACCAGGTATTCCCAATCACCAGTCCTTTTTCAGCACATAAATCTACAAGCTCTTCACAATTTCCATTTACAACACTGAACACCCCATGTATACCAATTATTCCCTCAACTGCCACATTACTCACCTTTGCATTCAAATCACCCATCACTATAACCCGGTCTCGTGCATCGAAACCACTAACACACTCATTCAGCTGCTCCCAAAACACTTGCCTCTCATGATCTTTCTTCTCATGCTCAGGTGCATATGCACCAATAATCACCCATATCTCTCCATCAACTTTCAGTTTTACCCATATTAATCGAGAATTTACTTTCTTACACTCTATCACATACTCCCACAACTCCTGTTTCAGGAGCACTGCTACTCCTTCCCTTGATCTTGTCCTCTCACTAACCCCTGACTTTACTCCCAAGACATTCCCAAACCACTCTTCCCCTTTACCCTTGAGCTTTGTTTCACTCAGAGCCGAAACATCCAGGTTCCTTTCCTCAAACATACTATCTATCTCTCCTTTTTTCACATCTTGGTTACATCCACACACATTTAGACACCCCAGTCTGAGCCTTCGAGGAGGATAAGCACTCCCCGCGTGACTCCTTCTTCTGCTTCCCATTTTAAAAAGTTAAAGAATACAAGGAGGGGAGGATTTCTGGCCCCCCCCGCTCCTGTCCCCTCTAGTTGCCTTCTACGACACGTGAGGAATGTGTGGGAAGTATTCTTTCACCCCAATCACCCCTATCACCCCTAATAATATCACTGTATATAACAGAAGTATAAAGTTCATTGAATTACGAGTGATCTTTATGCATGGGCACTAAAGACTTGGTCATGAGGTTTGGCTGTCATTATTGATATTTTAATTTCAGTGAAATTTTGATGTAAATGTTGTATGAAGGATAAATTGTTACGAAAGTTATACAAAAAGTTTGATCTTGACTTGTTCTTGTAAATTGAAATGTTCCCAGACGTTTTGTATGACCATATTGAATCGAAGGTAAACCTAGGGTAATGGCCATTGTCAGAAAGAGGACTTGCATGCCTCGTTTTATAGATTTTATTGACTGAAAATGTTAATTTTTATATATATCTAGTGAATCTGTTATGTTCAAGTAGAGAAACTAATATAATAAAGTGAACTCTAGCTGATTTTTCAGCAATGTTTTCAGTAAATACAATTTTTTTTTATCTTAATTCAAAACCCTTTATTAACCTTAAGATTGCTTTGTATGTCATAGATATTGAAACGAAGTTTCTAGGTGTAGAAAATTAGGTTACATTATTTACTGGAGTATTTACAGGTCCCACACTGGGTCCCATTAAACATGTTTCTTGAAGTCCCGTGTACATTTCGGGGTCAGACCTACCCCTAGACTGAATTTTAGGCCAAGTGATATGAATTTTTTCAGATACTGAACTGTAGTTGAGGGATGATTGTATGAATTATTTTGAATATTTGTATGAATATAGGTGTACTGAAGCAGAAGTGTGATATGGAAATGAAGATAAGATTAATTTTACGATAGAAATATGTTTATATAATTTTTTTTTTTTTTTTTTTGCTTTGTCGCTGTCTCCCGTGTTTGCGAGGTAGCGCAAGGAAACAGACAAAAGAAATGGCGCAACCCACCCCCATACACATGTATATACATACGTCCACACACGCAAATATACATACCTACACAGCTTTCCATGGTTTACCCCAGACGCTTCACATGCCTTGATTCAATCCACTGACAGCACGTCAACCCTGGTATACCACATCGCTCCAATTCACTCTATTCCTTGCCCTCCTTTCACCCTCCTGCATGTTCAGGCCCCGATCACACAAAATCTTTTTCACTCCATCTTTCCACCTCCAATTTGGTCTCCCTCTTTTCCTCGTTCCCTCCACCTCCGACACATATATTCTCTTGGTCAATCTTTCCTCACTCATTCTCTCCATGTGACCAAACCATTTCAAAACACCCTCTTCTGCTTTCTCAACCACGCTCTTTTTATTTCCACACATCTCTCTTACCCTTACGTTACTTACTCGATCAAACCACCTCACGCCACACATTGTCCTCAAACATCTCATTTCCAGCACATCCATCCTCCTGCGCACAACTCTATCCATAGTCCACGCCTCACAACCATACAACATTGTTGGAACCACTATTCCTTCAAACATACCCATTTTTGCTTTCCGAGATAATGTTCTCGACTTCCACACATTCTTCAAGGCTCCCAGAATTTTCGCCCCTCCCCCACCCTATGATCCACTTCCGCTTCCATGGTTCCATCCGCTGCCAGATCCACTCCCAGATATCTAAAACACTTTACTTCCTCCAGTTTTTCTCCATTCAAACTCACCTCCCAATTGACTTGACCCTCAACCCTACTGTACCTAATAACCTTGCTCTTATTCACATTTACTCTTAACTTTCTTCTTTCACACACTTTACCAAACACAGTCACCAGCTTCTGCAGTTTCTCACATGAATCAGCCACCAGCGCTGTATCATCAGCGAACAACAGCTGACTCACTTCCCAAGCTCTCTCATCCCCAACAGACTTCATACTTGCCCCTCTTTCCAAAACTCTTTCATTCACCTCCCTAACAACCCCATCCATAAACAAATTAAACAACCATGGAGACATCACACACCCCTGCCGCAAACCTACATTCACTGAGAACCAATCACTTTCCTCTCTTCCTACACGTACACATGCCTTACATCCTCGATAAAAACTTTTCACTGCTTCTAACAACTTGCCTCCCACACCATATATTCTTAATACCTTCCACAGAGCATCTCTATCAACTCTATCATATGCCTTCTCCAGATCCATAAATGCTACATACAAATTCATTTGCTTTTCTAAGTATTTCTCACATACATTCTTCAAAGCAAACACCTGATCCACACATCCTCTACCACTTCTGAAACCACACTGCTCTTCCCCAATCTGATGCTCTGTACATGCCTTCACCCTCTCAATCAATACCCTCCCATATAATTTATATAATCTAAAAGTATGTTTTTTATAGGAAATATTGTGAGGTGAATGAGATGATTTCGTATTGTTTCTCAGAATGAGATGTTTTCTTTCAGAAATGGGACCAGAATGACTGGAAGCTCCTGTTACAGACTTCAGCGCAGTCTCTCTTGGATCCTCATTTAACTCTTCTTATTGGTGTGCACTTACGACCTTGGCTTCTTGAACTCTTGGGATGGGCTCAGGCTGCATCGATAAAGGCTCTACAGGCGGCTGGTGGAAATGCCATCCACCTATCCCTGTGTGTAGCTCTCAGTAAACTTGTCACTGTCAACAGTGATATTGTCAAGTAAGTTGGAGTTCTTTACAAAGTACATTTAAAATCCAGACATCATATATACAGAAATTCTGGCATCCTTAGAATTTGTTTAAATTTTTAGCGCGATAGGATTTGTTATTTTCTGTATATTTTCAAATCATTTTTTACAAGTATTGAGTTTGACCAAAATATCTTACAAGAAGTATTGAGTTATTTTGATTTGATAGCTCAACATATATGATGCACAACGAGTTAGATGTTTTGTTTTTTCACTCAGAAATCTAGAAAATAGAATCTGGCTGTGTTGAAGTCCTAGGCTTTACAGATTTTTGTTGTACTAATAATTTGATGCAAACTTTGAAATGCCAATGATTTGAGATGTTCAGGCTTGTAATATAGAAGAATGAAGCTGTTATATGCATTCAGAATGATGATATAAAGCAAGGTATGGGTGGATGGAAGGCAGCTGGAGTGGATGAGATTACAGCTGAAATGCTGAAGTATGGAGGAGAAAGTATGAGAGGGTGGATGTATCTTATATGTGATTTAGAAGCTATTATTGTTCCTTTATTCAAAGGAAAAGGTACAAAGGATGTATATAGCAATTATAGGGGAATAAGTCTGTTAAGTGTACTAGGAAGAGCATATGCAAGAGTGTTCACTGATAGAGCAATGGAAGTGACTGAATGCAGAATAAGTGAGGCGAAAGGAGATTGTTGGAAAGATAGGGGATGTGTGGTAAAGGTGACTATGGAAAACTGTATAGCGAAAGTTAAGAAGCTGTATACAGCTTTTATGGATCTGGAGAAAGCATTTGAAAGTCCCATAACATATAGATAAGCTGCTCGACCTGGTAAGACAATGTGTACATTTGTTACGTCCCCTTTGATTTAAGCTGCTCTGGTACCAAGTGTATGAGGTACTGCAGAAGTATGGTCGTGCTGATGGAGTGAGATGTATGATATTTATACTGTGATTTTGATACAAACAAATGTGATTACTAAGGGTTGTCATCAGTGGTACCTGTTATCTTACTAAGGGTTGTCATCAGTGGTATCTGTTATCTTACTAAGGGTTGTCGTCAGTGGTATCTGTTATCTTACTAAGGGTTGTCATCAGTGGTATCTGTTATCTCACTAAGGGTTTTCATCAGTGGTACCTGTTATCTTACTAAGGGTTGTCATCAGTGGTATCTGTTATCTTACTAAGGGTTGTTGTCAGTGGTATCTGTTATCTTACTGAGGGTTGTCATCAGTGGTATCTGTTATCTTACTAAGGGTTGTCATCAGTGGTATCTGTTATCTTACTAAGGGTTGTCATCAGTGGTATCTGTTATCTTTGAAGAATAACAGCTTCAAAATATATTTCATGATGTGAGAGCATAGATATCGTACAGGCTTCTTTGACATTTCCATATAAATTGACCTCTGTATGAAAAAAGATTAGGATGTAACATTTAGAAAGCACTATATGAAAATTTCTGTTTCTAAATGAGAAAACAGGAGTCAAGCAGGGAGTGCTCATCCTCCTTAAGGGCTCAGACTGGGGTGTCTGAATGTCTGTAGACGTAACAAAGATAAGAAGAAAGAAGAGATAGGTAGTACATTTGAGGAAAGAAAGATCAAGAGAGGCAAGTGTTTTGGAGCAGCTGAATGAGTGTGTTAGTGTTTTGATGCACGAGACCGGGTTTATAGTGATGGGTGATTTGAATGCAAAGGTGAGTAATGTGCATTTGAGGGAATAATTGGTATACATGTGGTGTTCATGTTGTAAAATGGAAATGGTGAAGAGCTTGTAGTTTTTGTGCTGAAAAAGGACTGATGATTGGGAATACCTGGTTTAAAAAGCGAGATATACATAAGTATACTTATGTAAGTAGGAGAGATGGCCAGAGAGCGTTATTGGATTACGTGTTAATTGACAGGCGTGCGAAAGAGAGACTTTTGGATGTTAATGTGCTGAGAGGTGCAACTGGAGGATGTCTGATCATTATCTTGTGGAGGCTAAGGTGAAGATTTGTATGGGTTTTCAGAAAAGAAGAGTGAATGTTGGGGTGAAGAGGGTTGTGAAAGTAAGTGAGCTTGAGAAGGAGACCTGTGTGAGGAAGTACCAGGAGAGACCTGAGTACAGAATGGAAAAAGGTGAGAACAATGGAAGTAAGGGGTGTGGGGGAGGAATGGATGTATTTAGGATCAGTGATGGATTGCGCAAAAGATGCTTGTGGCATGAGAAGAGTGGGAGGTGGGTGATTAGAAAGGGTAGTGAGTGGTGGGATGAAGAAGTAAGAGTATTAGTGAAAGAGAAGAGAGAGGCATTTTGGACAATTTTAGCAGGGAAGTAGCGCAAATGACTGGGAGATGTATAAAAGAAAGCGGCACGAGGTCAAGGGAAAGATGCAAGAGGTGAAAAAAAGGGCAAATGAGAGTTGGGGTGAGAGAGCATCGTTAAATTTTAGGGAGACTAAATTGATGTTTTGGAAGGAGGTAAAAAGTGCATAAGAGAAGAGAACAAATGGGAACATAGGTGAAGGGGGGAAATGGGGAGGTAACAACAAGTAGTGATGAAGTGAGAAGGAGATGGAGTGAGTATTTTGAAGGTCTGTTGAATGTGTTTGATGATAAGAGTGGTAGACATAGGGTGTTTTGGTCAGGGTGGTGTGCAAAGTGAAAGGGTCATGGAGAATGGTCTGGTAAAAAGAGAAGAGGTAGTGAAAGCTTTGTAGATGATGAAAGCTGGCAAGGCAGCGGGTTTGGAAGGTATTGCAGTGGAATTTATCAAAAAAGGAAGTGAATGTGTTGTTGATTGGTTGGTAAGGATATTCAAAGTATGTATGGTTCATGGTAAGGTGCCTGAGGATTGGTGGAATGCATGCATAGTGCTATTGTACAAAGGCAAAGGGGATAAAAATGAGTGCTCAAATTACAGAGGTATAAGTTTGTTGAGTATTCCTCAGAAATTACATGGGAGGATACTGATTGAGAGGGTGAAGGCATATACAGAGCATCAGATTTGGGAAGAGCAATGTAGTTTCAGAAGTGGCAGAGCTTGTGTGGATCAGGTGCTTGCTTTGAAGAATGTATGTGAGAAATACTTAGAAAAACAGATGGATTTGTATGTAGCATTTATGGATCTGAAGAGAGCATATGATAGGATTGATAGAGATGCTCTGTGGAAGGTATTAAGAGTATATGGTGTGGGAGGTAAGTTGCTAGAAGCAGTGAAAAGTTTTTACTAAGGAAGTAAGGCATGTGCACGAGTAGAAAGGGAGGAATGTGGCTGGTTCTCAGTGAATGTCAGTTTGCGGCAGGAGTGTGTGATGTCTCCATCATATATATATATATAATATATATATATAAATATTTTTTTTTTTTTTTGCATCTCAAGGTGTACCTTACTTGAAAAAGGAATATTCAAGGGGACATACGGGCTTGTTAGCATTTGTCTCCAAATTTTAATGAAAATTATAGAGTGAATAGCCATCCAACTTAAAGAGGTACACAAAGTTTTTGAAGATGACCAGCAGTCTTTTCAAGTTCTTACATGTATTTAAGAAAAATCAAGGAAGTTTGAATGTTACTCTTTTGTTAATTATTGTATGAATGACATGATTATTTACCAGATGTGGTCATGAATTTTGCTTAAAGACATGGGTTGAGGTAAAGGGGCCAAGCAACTATGGAATTTTGGACTTCTCAGAATCATCCTCATTGAAAGTAGTGATTGCTTCTTTGATGGGATGGAAAACCTGTGACTTTCATTTTGACTTTATCACTTATAATTTTTATGGTCTTGGGAGGCAAGCCATGTGCTTTCCCGTTGTCCACTGTTCATTCACTTGCTTGTAAACAGTGCAGGACATTTAACTCAAGTTTTCATGATTTTTTGGTAGTAATGGGTACTTTTTACTTCTGACTAGAGAATTATATTCATTGATCAAGACTTTTGCGATTGCTGCCTCATACTTTAAGAACTGAAAAGTGGAATTTTGTGACTTGGGGTAGTTCTGTTCCCAAATTTATAAGAGGATGGTGAAATGAAATATCATAATCAGTTTGGTGTTATATGGGACCCACCTGTATATCTTAGTTTATTTTTTTTGCCATTCATCATTTTTTTAAACAACTTCACAAAACTTTTTTTCCACAGGTTGGCTTGCCAGTGCTTAGGTTTCTTATCTAGGATGAGTGAGATGCAGCGAGAATCTTTAGTGCTTAAGAAGGTTTCACTGGAAACTCACAGAAGATTATTAGTTAGAAATGGTATGGCAGGATACCATGTTTTGCAAGATGTACGGACTGAGGAAGCGTTGAGCGAGGGCTGTCCAGCATTTCGACATTCTGTCACCATTAGTGGGGTGTCACTTCCTATCTATGATAAGAGATTTCAGGTAACGTACTGTTGATGTTAGTGTGTCATTAATGGTCTCAGGTAGTATCCATGCTTCTGTTTATAATGTGCTTTTTTCTTTTTGTCCATTTACTGCAGTTTTGACTTGTTTCTCAGTCCACAAGAATACAAGTTGAATATGAAATTCAGTAGGAATATATCAATTAGTGATGGTAATGACAAGTGTGCTAGCATTTGTCAGTAACGATCATTAACTGTTGCTTCTGTTGTTAGCCTACCCTCCTTTCTCCTTGGTTATCCACCACAGCAGCCTAGTTAGTATTCTCGTCATGTAAGATTGTATCAGAGTCAGGGAAACAAAGTTAAATTGTGATTACCTCAAGAACAATTGTTTTTGTAGTCACTAATGGTGTGACAGATTTTGCAGGTCTTTGTAGATATTGATGCTTTATCCCTTATTGTATTAACCATTTTGCAAAAAAATTTTATGAGAGGAAATTGAAGTAGTTTGGATGGAAGGGGTCTAGTGTTGCTGCAAAGTACTGGGTGCTGAGCATATTAAGGTATGGTTGTTTTGGAAGTATTTTTATTTTTTTTTGGGCAGGTATTGAATGTTTGTGGTGGTTAAGCAGCCAGTAATTGTTCTGAGTACTCTCTTTTGTATGGTTTTCAGCTTTCTTAACTTTTCCTTTGACAGGTGGATGACCAGGTAGGTGAGGCATAGTTTCAGGGTATAGTGCATGCTGTTTGTTGAGGACATGAAAGGATTTTTTTCTCCAAAGCTAATGCTTGTTGCCAGGCCGTCCCTTCCCACACAAATTGCTACCCATGCCCATCACACAACACTGTGGTATCCTGCTACACTGTTACTTCCCCTACCTCACACAGTATCCTTCCTCCCTGTACACTTCACGACTGCTCTCTGCCTCACTGGTATCTCCTTTCTACCCCATATGCAATGTATTACCACAACACTTTTGTTTCCTTCCCTTTCTTCTGACTTTTCTATACTGCATTTTGCCACACTGAACCCTCCTTGCCCACACACATCACCACTGCTTATGGTATCTTTGCTACCTCCCTTCTCACGCATACAGTGCTGCAATTTTCACCACACTGTTACCTGTCTCCCCCCACACATTGCTACTGTTTCTACCACGCTCTCACCTCTATTCTCACATACAAAGAACTAAAAGCAAAGGTTCAAAGATCAGCAAAGAAGGTACAAGAAATAAGAGAGCAGAATCACAGGGAAAGGTAGAGGCCTTAGATTTACCCACCTTGGAAGAGAGAAGAGTGAGGGTTGACCTGAACACAGCACTAGCTTTTAAAGTAGATATAAGATTTACACTCAAATGAGAGTTGGGGTGAGAGAGTATCATTAGATTTCAGGGAGAACAAAAAGATGTTTTGGAAGGAGGTAAATAAAGTGCGTAAGTCAAGGGAGCAAATGGGAACTTTAGTGAAGGGGGCTAATGGGGAGGTGATAACAAGTAGTGGTGATGTGAGAAGGAGATGGAGTGAGTATTTTGAAGGTTTGTTGAATGTGTTTGATGATAGAGTGGCAGATTTAGGATGTTTTGGTCGAGGTGGTGTGCAAAGTGAGAGGGTTAGGGAAAATGATTTGGTAAATAGAGAAGAGGTAGTAAAAGCTTTACGGAAGATGAAAGCCAGCAAGGCAGCAGGTTTGGATGGTATTGGAGTGGAATTTATTAAAAAAGGGGGTGACTGTATTGTTGACTGGTTGGTAAGGTTATTTAATGTATGTATGATTCATGGTGAGGTGCCTGATGATTGGCGGAATGCTTGCATAGTGCCATTGTACAAAGGCAAAGGGGATAAGAGTGAGTGCTCAAATTACAGAGGTATAAGTTTGTTGAGTATTCCAGGTAAATTATATGGGAGGGTATTGATTGAGAGGGTGAAGGCATGTAGAGAGCATCAGATTGGGGAAGAGCAGTGTGGTTTCAGAAGTGGTATAGGATGTGTGGATCAGGTGTTTGCTTTGAAGAATGTATGTGAGAAATACTTAGAAAACAAATGGATTTGTATGTAGCATTTATGGATCTGGAGAAGGCATGTGATAGAGTTGATAGAGATGCTCTGTGGAAGATTATAAGAATATATGGTGTGGGAGGCAAGTTGTTAGAAGCAGTGAAAAGTTTTTATCGAGGATGTAAGGCATGTGTACGTGTAGGAAGAGAGGAAAGTGATTGGTTCTCAGTGAATATAGGTTTGCGGCAGGGGGGTGTGATGTCTCCATGGTTGTTTGATTTGTGTATGGATGGGGTTGTTAGGGAGGTGAATGCAAGAGTTTTGGAAAGAGGGGCAAGTATGCAGTCTGTTGTGGATGAGAGAGCTTGGGAAGTGAGTCAGTTGTTGTTCGCTGATGATACAGCGCTGGTGGCTGATTCATGTAAGAAACTGCAGAAGCTGGTGACTGAGTTTGGTAAAGTGTGTGAAAGAAGAAAGTTAAGAGTAAATGCGAATAAGAGCAAGGTTATTAGGTACAGTAGGGTTGAGGGTCAAGTCAATTGGGAGGTAAGTTTGAATGGAGAAAAACTGGAGGAAGTCAAGTGTTTAAGATATCTGGGAGTGGATCTGGCAGCGGATGGAACCATGGAAGCGGAAGTGAATCATAGGGTGGGGGAGGGGGCAAAAATTCTGGGAGCCTTGAAGAATGTTTGGAAGTCGAGAACATTATCTCGGAAAGCAAAAATGGGTATGTTTGAAGGAATAGTGGTTCCAACAATGTTGTATGGTTGCGAGGCGTGGGCTATGGATAGAGTTGTGCGCAGGAGGGTGGATGTGCTGGAAATGAGATGTTTGAGGACAATATGTGGTGTGAGGTGGTTTGATCGAGTAAGTAATGTAAGGGTAAGAGAGATGTGTGGTAATAAAAAGAGTGTGGTTGAGAGAGCAGAAGAGGGTGTTTTGAAATGGTTTGGTCACATGGAGAGAATGAGTGAGGAAAGATTGACCAAGAGGATATATATGTCGGAGGTGGAGGGAACGAGGAGAAGTGGGAGACCAAATTTTAGGTGGAAAGATGGAGTGAAAAAGATTTTGAGTGATCGGGGCCTGAACATGCAGGAGGATGAAAGGCGTGCAAGGAATAGAGTGAATTGGAATGATGTGGTATACGGGGGTCGACGTGCTGTCAATGGATTGAACCAGGGCATGTGAAGCATCTGGGGTAAACCATGGAAAGTTGTGTGGGGCCTGGATGTGGAAAGGGAGCTGTGGTTTCGGTGCATTATTACATGACAGCTAGAGACTGAGTGTGAACGAATGGGGCCTTTGGTGTCTTTTCCTAGCGCTACCTCGCACACATGAGGGGGGGAGGGGGTTGTTATTCCATGTGTGGCGAGGTGAGGATAGGAACAAATATAGGCAGACAGTATGAATTATGTACATGTGTATATATGTATATGTCTGTGTGTGTATATATATATGTGTACATTGAGATGTAAAGGTATGTATATTTGCGTGTGTGGATGTGTATGCATATACATGTGTATGTGGGCGGGTTGGGCCATTCTTTCATCTGTTTCCTTGCGCTACCTCGCTAACGCTGGAGACAGCGACAAAGCAAAATGATAATAATAAAAAAAAAGATGTACACAGTGAACTGCTCTTTAAGAGATGTATTGACCAAGCAACCAGAGGACATAGCTTAGAATTAGTAAAAAAACTTGCCAAGAAAGATTTGAAGTACTTTTATGTATAAGATGGTGAATGAATGGAATGAAATGAATGAAGACCTGGTTAACACAAACGACTTAGAAGTTTAAAAACTTACATGATAGTAGAGAACCTTCAGAATGTTGGCTTCCTGAGTGTAATCCTTCCTTCCTGTACAGTACACATAGCTGATTACAAATTATTTATTTTATTTATGTATTTATTTTGCTTTGTTGCTGTCTCCCGCGTTTGCGAGGTAGCGCAAGGAAACAGACGAAAGAAATGGCCCAACCCACCCCCATACACATGTATATACATACACGTCCACACACGCAAATATACATACCTATACATCTCAATGTACACGTATATATACACACACAGACACATACATATATACCCATGCACACAATTCACACTGTCTGCCTTTATTCATTCCCATCGCCACCTCGCCACACATGGAATACCATCCCCCTCCCCCCTCATGTGTGCGAGGTAGCGCTAGGAAAAGACAACAAAGGCCCCATTCGTTCACACTCAGTCTCTAGCTGTCATGCAATAATGCCCAAAACCACAGCTCCCTTTCCACATCCAGGCCGCACACAACTTTCCATGGTTTACCCCAGACGCTTCACATGCCCTGATTCAATCCACTGACAGCACGTCAACCCTGGTATACCACATCGATCCAGTTCACTCTATTCCTTGCCCGCCTTTCACCCTCCTGCATGTTCAGGCCCCGATCACTCAATATCTTTTTCACTCCATCTTTCCACCTCCAATTTGGTCTCCCACTTCTCCTCGTTCCCTCCACCTCTGACACATATATCCTCTTGGTCAATCTTTCCTCACTTATTCTCTCCATGTGCCCAAACCATTTCAAAACACCCTCTTCTGCTCTCTCAACCACGCTCTTTTTATTGCCACACATCTCTCTTACCCTTACATTACTTACTCGATCAAACTACCTCACACCACACATTGTCCTCAAACATCTCATTTCCAGCACATCCATCCTCCTGCGCACAACTCTATCCATAGCCCACGCCTCGCAACCATACAACATTGTTGGAACCACTATTCCTTCAAACATACCCATTTTTGCTTTCCGAGATAATGTTCTCGACTTCCAAACATTCTTCAAGGCTCCCAGGATTTTCGCCCCCTCCCCCACCCAATGATTCACTTCCGCTTCCATGGTTCCATCCGCTGCCAGATCCACTCCCAGATATCTTAAACACTTGACTTCCTCCAGTTTTTCTCCATTCAAACTTACCTCCCAATTGACTTGACCCTCAACCCTACTGTACCTAATAACCTTGCTCTTATTCACATTTACTCTTAACTTTCTTCTTTCACATACTTTACCAAACTCAGTCACGAGCTTCTGCAGTTTCTCACATGAATCAGCCACCAGCGCTGTATCATCAGCGAACAACAACTGACACTTCCCAAGCTCTCTCATCCCCAACAGACTTCATACTTGCCCCTCTTTCCAAAACTCTTGCATTCACCTCCCTAACAACCCCATCCATAAACAAATTAAACAACCATGGAGACATCACACCCCCCTGCCGCAAACCTACATTCACTGAGAATCAATCACTTTCCTCTCTTCCTACACGTACACATGCCTTACATCCTCGATAAAAACTTTTCACTGCTTCTAACAACTTTCCTCCCACACCATATATTCTTAATACCTTCCACAGAGCATCTCTATCAACTCTATCATATGCCTTCTCCAGATCCATAAATGCTACATACAAATCCATTTGCTTTTCTAAGTATTTCTCACATACATTCTTCAAAGCAAACACCTGATCCACACATCTTCTACCACTTCTGAAACCACACTGCTCTTCCCCAATCTGGTGCTCTGTACATGCCTTCACCCTCTCAATCAGTACCCTCCCATATAATTTACCAGGAATACTCAACAAACTTATACCTCTGTAATTTGAGCACTCACTCTTATCCCCTTTGCCTTTGTACAAGGGCACTATGCAAGCATTCTGCCAATCCTCAGGCACCTCACCATGAGTCATACATACATTAAATAACCTCACCAACCAGTCAACAATACAGTCACCCCCTTTTTTATTAGATTCCACTGCAGTACCATCCAAACCTGCTGCCTTGCCGGCTTTCATCTTCCGCAAAGATTTTACCACCTCTCCTCTATTTACCAAATCATTTTCCCTAACCCTCTCACTTTGCACACCACCTCGACCAAAACACCCTATATCTGCCACCCTATCATCAAACACATTCAACAAACCTTCAAAATACTCACTCCATCTCCTTCTCACATCACCACTACTTGTTTTCACCTCCCCATTAGTGCCCTTCACTGAAGTTCCCATTTGCTCCCTTGTCTTATGCACTTTATTTACCTCCTTTCAGAACATCTTTTTATTCTCCCTAAAATTTAATGATACTCTCTCACCCCAACTCTCATTTGCCCTCTTTTTCACCTCTTGCACCTTTCTCTTGACCTCCTGTCTCTTTCTTTTATACATCTCCCACTCAATTGCATTTTTTCCCTTCAAAAATCATCCAAATGCCTCTCTCTTCTCTTTCACTAATAATCTTACTTCTTCATCCCACCACTCACTACCCTTTCTAATCAACCCACCTCCCACGCTTCTCAAGCCACAAGCATCTTTTGCGCAATCCATCACTGATTCCCTAAATACATCCCATTCCTCCCCCACTCCCCTTACTTCCATTGTTCTCACCTTTTTCCATTCTGTACTCAGTCTCTCCTGGTACTTCCTCACACAAGTCTCCTTCCCAAGCTCACTTACTCTCACCACCCTCTTCACCCCAACATTCACTCTTCTTTTCTGAAAACCCATACAAATCTTCACCTTCGCCTCCACAAGATAATGATCAGACATCCCTCCAGTTGCACCTATCAGCACATTAACATCCAAAAGTCTCTCTTTCTCGCGCCTGTCAATTAACACGTAATCCAATAACGCTCTCTGGCCATCTCTCCTACTTGCATACGTTTACTTATGTATATCTCGCTTTTTAAACCAGGATTCCCAATCACCAGTTCTTTTTCAGCACATAAATCTATAAGCTCTTCACCATTTCCATTTACAACACTGAACACCCCATGTATACCAATTATTCCCTCAACTGCCACATTACTCACCTTTGCATTCAAATCACCCATCACTATAACCCGGTCTTGTGCATCAAAACCACTAACACACTCATTCAGCTGCTCCCAAAACACTTGCCTCTCATGATCTTTCTTCTCATGCCCAGCTGCATATGCACCAATAATCACCCATCTCTCTCCATCAACTTTCAGTTTTACCCATATTAATCGAGAATTTACTTTTTTACATTCTATCACATACTCCCACAACTTCTTACTCAGGAGTAGAGCTACTCCTTCCCTTGCTCTTGTCCTCTCACTAACCCCTGACTTTACTCCCAAGACATTCCCAAACCACTCTTCCCCTTTACCCTTGAGCTTCGTTTCACTCAGAGCCAAAACATCCAGGTTCCTTTCCTCAAACATACTACCTATCTCTCCTTTTTTCACATCTTGGTTCATCCACACACATTTAGACACCCCAATCTGAGTCTACGAGGAGGACGAGCACTCCCCGCGTGACTCCTTCTGTTTCCCATTTTTTAGAAAGTTAAAATACAAGGAGGGGAGGATTTCTGGCCCCACGCTCCCGTCCCCTCTAGTCGCCTTCTACGACACGTGAGGAATGCGTGAGAAGTATTCTTTCACCCCTATCCCTAGGGATAATATATATATATATATATATATATATATATATATATATATATATATATACCTCACATCTCCAGCATAACTTCGTTTATTATACCCTAATAATGGACTCTACCAAACCTGAATGTGATCTGCAATGTGACAAGAGGCTTCTGGAGGTATGGGCTGACAGACCATTGATGCTGAGTTACCCACATGACAGCTAACTGGGGAAGGAGCCGCCAGGTGACAGCCGAGGACTGACTCCAAATTCCTGCAACGGGAAGTCAGCACCACAAGTAAAGCATCCTCCTCGAAGGCTCAGAGTGGGGTGCCTAAATGTGTGTGGATGTAACCAAGATGTGAAGACCCTTACTGGAAAAACAATCACTCTTGAAGTAGAACCTTCAGACACAATTGAAAATGTGACGGAAAATAGTGAAATTGGAGAAAAATGTAGCTTAGACATTGAAGCCTATTGATACAGGGGTTAAATTGATGAGAACTGATATTGACGTTTGTGTAAATAAATTATACATTTCCTTTTTTCCATAGCCAGAGGTTGAACCATTATGTGACATTCATTTTTTTCATTCATTTCAAGCTAGAAGTTTCAGTTTTCTAAATTGTTTCTTACATTTTTCATATGTATATATATGTATGTGTGTGTGTGTGTATATGTGCGTATGTATGTGTATGTGTGTGTATGTGTATATGTATATATATATATATATGTATATTATCCCTGGGGATAGGGGTGAAAGAATACTTCCCACGTATTCCTCGCGTGTCGTAGAAAGCGACTAGAGGGGACGGGAGCGGGGGGCCAGAAATCCTCCCCTCCTTGTATTAACTTTCTAAAAATGGGAAACAGAAGAAGGAGTCACGCGGGGAGTGCTCATCCTCCTCGAAGGCTCAGAGTGGGGTGCCTAAATGTATGTGGATGTAACCAAGATGTGAAAAAAGGAGAGATAGGTAGTATGTTTGAGGAAAGGAACCTGGATGTTTTGGCTCTGAGTGAAACGAAGCTCAAGGGTAAAGGGGAAGAGTGGTTTGGGAATGTCTTGGGAGTAAAGTCAGGGGTTAGTGAGAGGACAAGAGCAAGGGAAGGAGTAGCAATACTCCTGAAACAGGAGTTGTGGGAGTATGTGATAGAGTGTAAGAAAGCAAATTCTCGATTAATATGGGTAAAACTGAAAGTTGATGGAGAGAGGTGGGTGATTATTGGTGCTTATGCACCTGGGCATGAGAAGAAAGATCAAGAGAGGCAAGTGTTTTGGGAGCAGCTGAATGAGTGTGTTAGTGGTTTTGATGCACGAGACCGGGTTATAGTGATGGGTGATTTGAATGCAAAGGTGAGTAATGTGGCAGTTGAGGGAATAATTGGTATACATGGGGTGTTCAGTGTTGTAAATGGAAATGGTGAAGAGCTTGTAGATTTATGTGCTGAAAAAGGACTGATGATTGGGAATACCTGGTTTAAAAAGCGAGATATACATAAGTATACTTATGTAAGTAGGAGAGATGGCCAGAGAGCGTTATTGGATTACGTGTTAATTGACAGGCGTGCGAAAGAGAGACTTTTGGATGTTAATGTGCTGAGAGGTGCAACTGGAGGGATGTCTGATCATTATCTTGTGGAGGCTAAGGTGAAGATTTGTATGGGTTTTCAGAAAAGAAGAGTGAATGTTGGGGTGAAGAGGGTGGTGAAAGTAAGTGAGCTTGAGAAGGAGACCTGTGTGAGGAAGTACCAGGAGAGACTGAGTACAGAATGGAAAAAGGTGAGAACAATGGAAGTAAGGGGTGTGGGGGAGGAATGGGATGTATTTAGGGAATCAGTGATGGATTGCGCAAAAGATGCTTGTGGCATGAGAAGAGTGGGAGGTGGGTTGATTAGAAAGGGTAGTGAGTGGTGGGATGAAGAAGTAAGAGTATTAGTGAAAGAGAAGAGAGAGGCATTTGGACGATTTTTGCAGGGAAAAAATGCAATTGAGTGGGAGATGTATAAAAGAAAGAGACAGGAGGTCAAGAGAAAAGTGCAAGAGGTGAAAAAAAGGGCAAATGAGAGTTGGGGTGAGAGAGTATCATTAAATTTTAGGGAGAATAAAAAGATGTTCTGGAAGGAGGTAAATAAAGTGCGTAAGACAAGGGAGCAAATGGGAACTTCAGTGAAGGGCGCAAATGGGGAGGTGATAACAAGTAGTGGTGATGTGAGAAGGAGATGGAGTGAGTATTTCGAAGGTTTGTTGAATGTGTTTGATGATAGAGTGGCAGATATAGGGTGTTTTGGTCGAGGTGGTGTGCAAAGTGAGAGGGTTAGGGAAAATGATTTGGTAAACAGAGAAGAGGTAGTGAAAGCTTTGCGGAAGATGAAAGCCGGCAAGGCAGCAGGTTTGGATGGTATTGCAGTGGAATTTATTAAAAAAGGGGGTGACTGTATTGTTGACTGGTTGGTAAGGTTATTTAATGTATGTATGACTCATGGTGAGGTGCCTGAGGATTGACGGAATGCGTGCATAGTGCCATTGTACAAAGGCAAAGGGGATAAGAGTGAGTGCTCAAATTACAGAGGTATAAGTTTGTTGAGTATTCCTGGTAAAGTATATGGGAGGGTATTGATTGAGAGGGTGAAGGCATGTACAGAACATCAGATTGGGGAAGAGCAGTGTGGTTTCAGAAGTGGTAGAGGATGTGTGGATCAGGTGTTTGCTTTGAAGAATGTATGTGAGAAATACTTAGAAAAGCAAATGGATTTGTATGTAGCATTTATGGATCTGGAGAAGGCATATGATAGAGTTGATAGAGATGCTCTGTGGAAGGTATTAAGAATATATGGTGTGGGAGGAAAGTTGTTAGAAGCAGTGAAAAGTTTTTATCGAGGATGTAAGGCATGTGTACGTGTAGGAAGAGAGGAAAGTGATTGGTTCTCAGTGAATGTAGGTTTGCGGCAGGGGTGTGTGATGTCTCCATCATATATATATATATATATATATATATATATATATATATATATATATTTTTTTTTTTTTTATTATACTTTGTCGCTGTCTCCCGCGTTTGCGAGGTAGCGCAAGGAAACAGACGAAAGAAATGGCCCAACCCCCCCCCCCCATACACATGTATATACATACGTCCACACACGCAAATATACATACCTACACAGCTTTCCATGGTTTACCCCAGACGCTTCACATGCCTTGATTCAATCCACTGACAGCACGTCAACCCCGGTATACCACATCGCTCCAATTCACTCTATTCCTTGCCCTCCTTTCACCCTCCTGCATGTTCAGGCCCCAATCACACAAAATCTTTTTCACTCCATCTTTCCACCTCCAATTTGGTCTCTCTCTTCTCCTCGTTCCCTCCACCTCCGACACATATATCCTCTTGGTCAATCTTTCCTCACTCATTCTCTCCATGTGCCCAAACCACTTCAAAACACCCTCTTCTACTCTCTCAACCACGCTCTTTTTATTTCCACACATCTCTCTTACCCTTACGTTACTCACTTGATCAAACCACCTCACACCACACATTGTCCTCAAACATCTCATTTCCAGCACATCCATCCTCCTGCGCACAACTCTATCCATAGCCCACGCCTCGCAACCATACAACATTGTTGGAACCACTATTCCTTCAAACATACCCATTTTTGCTTTCCGAGATAATGTTCTCGACTTCCACACATTCTTCAAGGCCCCCAGAATTTTCGCCCCCTCCCCCACCCTATGATCCACTTCCGCTTCCATGGTTCCATCCGCTGCCAGATCCACTCCCAGATATCTAAAACACTTCACTTCCTCCAGTTTTTCTCCATTCAAACTCACCTCCCAATTGACTTGACCCTCAACCCTACTGTACCTAATAACCTTGCTCTTATTCACATTTACTCTTAACTTTCTTCTTCCACACACTTTACCAAACTCAGTCACCAGCTTCTGCAGTTTCTCACATGAATCAGCCACCAGCGCTGTATCATCAGCGAACAACATATATATATACACATATATACATATACATGCACACATATACACACACACACACATATTTGTGGCAGGGGTGTGTGATGTCTCCATGGTTGTTTAATTTGTTTATGGATGGGTTGTTAGGGAGGTAAATGCAAGAGTTTTGGAAAGAGGGGCAAGTATGAAGTCTGTTGGGGATGAGAGAGCTTGGGAAGTGAGTCAGTTGTTGTTTGCTAATGATACAGCGCTGGTGGCTGATTCATGTGAGAAACTGCAGAAGCTGGTGACTGAGTTTGGTAAAGTGTGTGGAAGAAGATATTTAAGAGTAAATGTGAATAAGAGCAAGGTTATTAGGTACAGTAGGGTTGAGGGTCAAGTCAATTGGGAGGTGAGTTTGAATGGAGAAAAACTGGAGGAAGTGAAGTGTTTTAGATATCTGGGAGTGGATCTGGCAGCGGATGGAACCATGGAAGCGGAAGTGGATCATAGGGTGGGGGAGGGGGCGAAAATTCTGGGGGCCTTGAAGAATGTGTGGAAGTTGAGAACATTTTCTCGGAAAGCAAAAATGGGTATGTTTGAAGGAATATTGATTCCAACAATGTTGTATGGTTGCGAGGCGTGGGCTATGGATAGAGTTGTGCGCAGGAGGATGGATGTGCTGGAAATGAGATGTTTGAGGACAATGTGTGGTGTGAGGTGGTTTGATCGAGTGAGTAACGTAAGGGTAAGAGAGATGTGTGGAAATAAAAAGAGCGTGGTTGAGAGAGTAGAAGAGGGTGTTTTGAAGTGGTTTGGGCACATGGAGAGAATGAGTGAGGAAAGATTGACCAAGAGGATATATGTGTCGGAGGTGGAGGGAACGAGGAGAAGAGGGAGACCAAATTGGAGGTGGAAAGATGGAGTGAAAAAGATTTTGTGTGATTGGGGCCTGAACATGCAGGAGGGTGAAAGGAGGGCAAGGAATAGAGTGAATTGGAGCGATGTGGTATACCGGGGTTGACGTGCTGTCAGTGGATTGAATCAAGGCATGTGAAGCGTCTGGGGCAAAACATGGAAAGCTGTGTAGGTATGTATATTTGCGTGTGTGGACGTATGTATATACATTTGTATGGGGGGGGGGTTGGGCCATTTCTTTCGTCTGTTTCCTTGCGCTACCTCTCAAACGCAGGAGACAGCGACAAAGTATAATATATAAATAAATATAAACATAGATATATATATATATATATTTTTTATATATATATATATATATATATATATATATATATATATATATATTTTTTTTTTTTTTTTTATACTTTGTCGCTGTCTCCCGCGTTTGCGAGGTAGCGCAAGGAAACAGACGAAAGAAATGGCCCAACCCACCCCCATACCCATGTATATACATACGTCCACACACGCAAATATACATACCTACACAGCTTTCCATGGTTTACCCCAGATGCTTCACCTGCCCTGATTCAATCCACTGACAGCACGTCAACCCCGGTATACCACATCGCTCCAATTCACTCTATTCCTTGCCCTCCTTTCACCCTCCTGCATGTTCAGGCCCCGATCACACAAAATCTTTTTCACTCCATCTTTCCACCTCCAATTTGGTCTCCCTCTTCTCCTCATTCCCTCCACCTCCGACACATATATCCTCTTGGTCAATCTTTCCTCACTCATTCTCTCCATGTGCCCAAACCAATGCAAAACACCCTCTTCTGCTCTCTCAATCACGCTCTTTTAATTTCCACACATCTCTCTCACCCCCACGCCACCCACTCGATCAAACCACCTCACACCACACACCATCCCCAAACATCTCACCTCCAGCACATCCATCCTCCCGCGCATCACCCCATCCACAGCCCACGCCCCGCAACCACACAACACTGCCAGAACCACCATTCCCTCAAACACACCCACCCCCGCTCTTTGAGATAATGCTCTCGACCTCCACACACCCCCCAAGGCTCCCAGAACCTTCGCCCCCTCCCCCACCCCACGATCCACCCCCGCCTCCATGGTTCCATCCGCTGCCAGATCCACTCCCAGACATCCAATATATATATATATATATATATATATATATATATATATTTTTTTTTTTCATACTATTCGCTATTTCCCGCGATAGCGAGGTAGCGTTAAGAACAGAGGACTGGGCCTTTGAGGGAATATCCTCATCTGGCCCTCTTCTCTGTTCCTTCTTTTGGGGGGAAAAAAAAAAAAAAAAAAAAATGAGAGGGGAGGATTTCCAGCCCCCCGCTCCCTTCCCTTTTAGTCGCCTTCTACGACACGCAGGGAATACGTGGGAAGTATTCTTTCTCCCCTATCCCCAGGGATATATATATATATATATATATATACATATATATATATATATATATATATATATATATATATATATATATATACATATGAAAAATGGAAGAAATAATTTAGAAAACTGAAACTTCTAGCTTGAAATGAAATGAGATATGAATGTCACATAATGGTTCATCCTCTGGCTATGGAAAAGGGAAATGTATAATTTATTTACACAAACGACAATAGTAGTTTTCATCAATTTAACCACTGTATCATATTGCCTGGTCCACTTCTCTTATCATGAAACTGGAATATTGGCTTATGATATTACTCCAAATAGGTAACCATATTCCCACTTCCTACCACATTCTTACCTCCCTCACCGTACACAGCATTGCAGCTCCATGCCATGCTGTCACCTCCCTCAACAAACAGATCATTGCCAGGCTGTTCTCTTCATTTCCAACCACCTTGCAGCTACTCTCCTCACCACATCGTTGCTTCCCCCGAAAAAAAGAAAGAACAACACACACACACACCACTGCTGCTGCTCTCCATCACACTGTCCCTATCTTCCTCATCGTACACATTGCTTCTTTTTTGTTGCCTCCCTGCCACTTCATATACACTGCTGCTGCTTTCCTTTCTTTACATATTGCTACAGCTTCTTGCCATGCTGTTCTTGATTGCACCCTCCATATCACATACATCACTACTGGTACTGTTCCACCCCACACTGTCACCTCCCTTCCCACACACTTTCCCACTGCTTCCTTCCACTGTGTCACATCCCTTGTCTCTGCACACATTGCTTCCACCGCCTGCCACATTGTTGTCTTTCTCATCATTCACATCACTACTGCTCCTCACCATACTGTCACTTCCTTTATCTCTCCGCACATTGCTACTGCTCCATGTCAGACTGTATTCAGTCTCACCACACACATTGCTGCAGCTCCCCATCACAGTGGCTCCTCCCTCAACACACACATTACTACCTCCTTTGCTTGGCGTTACAGCATCCCATCACATTTTCACCGCCATACTTCCCCACACACATTGCTACTACTCCCTGCCACTCTTTCGTCTCCCTCTTTCCCCACACACATTGCTACTGCTTCCTGCCACACAGTATCCTCCTTTTCCACACACACATCAGCACTACTCTCCACTGCACCCTTGCCTTACTCCTCATCACACACATTGCTACTGGTAGATGCTACACTGATGTCTCCCACGTCACACATTGCAACTGGTACCTGCCGTACTGTTGTCTCCCTCATCACACACATCATTACTGCTCCCCACCACACTCTCACCACCCTCATCACCTGACACAGTGTTCCTGCTGCTGCTCCACACATGAACCACATGCCCGCCATACTGTTGCCTCCCTCTCCATATTCATTGTTGTTGGTGTAAGTGGTGGTTTTCTTTTATACCATTAACTCATCACACTCATCACTGAATCTTGGACATTTGTTGGATGCTGTTGTAAGGGCAAAATACAGAAATAACAAGCACAGAGTGTACCAGTTGCAAGCCCCTTCATGTTGTGTCGTTTCACATATATGTCTTTAGTTTATTAGGGAAACTAAATCACTGTATGTTGAAAAGTCTCACACTAAGATTTGCCATTGAAAGCAGAGGTTATCAACATAACCTAAACCTCCATTCTGTCTGGATGCTGAGAGGGTGAGAATGGTTTCTTGTGTGTACCCTGTTGTCATGCAGCATCCCTCCCCCTGACTTTCACCCAGTTGTACACTATGTATTGGATGTATGTTGTGAGTGCTTTGTGCTTTAGTATACTATGTTGTGTTATATCCCTGTAATCTTACGCCATCATTGAAAAATCTAGTTCCAGAGGAAAGTTTTGTAGTGTTTGCAAGAGGCAACATAATAGTCTTATTCTCAACATAGAACTGGATGTCATAAAGGGCTGTAGAAATGAAGAATGGTTTGTTGATGTTGCATGCCAACTCAGATAACCTCCAATCAATGTGTGTCAAGAACACTGACGATATTATGGTGAAAGTGAAGCAAATGATCCAGCAAGCCTGACCTGTCCATTTCCGAGGGAAAAATAACAGAACATTTGTCTTTTGAATTCCTTATTATTGATTGTGTGTTACACATATGTATTTAGTATGGATTTTAGGTACATATATGTAAGTTAGGTGCTGCTGGACATGGGTTAAGAACATATCTGAAGCTGATTACAGTATTCCTCATGTGGAAAATTTTACTCCAAGTCGTGTTTTTCAGGGACTTAACCCTGACGTATATCAAGGACCCCTTGTATAACACAGATGACTACCACATGTTTAGAATTGATTACACAGTGGGGACCCCTTGTATAATGCAGGTGACTACCACATGTTTAGAATTGATTTCACAGTGGACTGGAACTATGTAGAGTGGCACCTTCTGTTAGCACATGATATTTCATGTCACAAAGGGGACTTGGTTGTGGAATGAGTAAATCATTATAATCTGTGGAGATTTATCTCCAAAAAATATGTTTATATTGGTTTTATAAACAAGACAACTGTATTGATTCACTGTACTTAGATGTACAATTTAGACTAAAGTAATGATGGATACTTTTGTAGCACTTGAAGTGCTAGGAGTTTCATGTGAACTCCATTACCCTTGCAAGTGCCAGATTTTGGGAGTTGTTTGATTATGTCATTTACTAAAAATGTAATAACACAGCTTATCTGAAAATTTACCTAAAATTTACCTGTTGGGGCTCACTCATAATTGATATGGATGACTGGAACAAGAGTTTGTCAATATCCTTAGATTGTATAGTTAACTTTTCAAGTCTTTGATTTCTGTATTATGAGACTTTATATAAATTCAATTAGCATGCCAGGTACATCTCTTAATTTGCCTTACTTCCATGGATCTTTCCGTTGGTCTGTGATTGTTTGTATATATCCTCTTGCTTTTTAGCACATGCAGATGATGTAATGTACTCACCAAAAGATTAAGTTTCAAATGCAAGAGAAAATGTATTCTATGGCTTTGTCAGTGATCACATATGATTTAGGTTGTTATCCTTTGAACAAGAACTCACTTGGAGGCAGTCTTCAAGGCAGGTAAGCATATTGACAAGTTTTTGAAGAGGGATACCATTGTATGTGATTCATTGCATTTTCTTATATATACTCTTTCCATTTGCTGCCAGTTATTATGAATATGTTTAAAGCAGTAAGGGTTGACAGAGAAACTTTTTAGAAGGTGCTACACATATACTGTCTAGGGGAAAGCTGGTAGAAGCAGTGAGTAAATTTTATTAAAAGAGTGGTGCACAAGTGAATAGGAAGAGTGGAGGGTTAGTAATTCTCCCACTTGCTAGTAGTCACTCTTTTTACACTTTATTTCACGTTCTTTTAATTATACACTTGCCTTTATATTTGGTTTGGATGTGATGTTTTTGTAGAGTGCAATAACAGCATCACTTGGTTTTTGCCTTAATGGTTTTATAAGTTTTCTGTTGACTGTTTTGATTAACTGTGCTGCTCTTTTTAAGCTTTTGGACTGTTAGAGAAAATATCTGTATCAGTGCTGGTTTTTATGTGTTTTTCTCTCTCCCAACAGAAGGAGGGTTGTTTAGTAACTCTACCATCCACTGACCGTAACCTAGAGGGAGTATCTCTGGCAGTGTGTCGAGGTCATCCAGTATTAATAGAGGGAGCTGTCGGAAGTGGGAAAACATCACTTGTGGAGCATCTGGCTCGTGTCACTGGACGATTGAAAGCCCCAATTTTGACAAAGGTAATGCTATATGTTATTCTAATGCATCATCTTGAAACAGGAGTTGATATGCGAACTTAACAGTTGAAGAAGAAAGCCTTGACACTAGCAACAGAGCCCACTTGTTGGTTTTGCTTTCACATCAAAGCTCAAACTTCTCTTTTCCTGTTGGATAGTTGCAGTGGAAAAGCTTATCTAATGAAGGTTAACCAGTATAGCAACTTTGAAAAATCCTTTGTTGCCGGCTTTGGTATCCTGCATGCTTGTTATTGCATTGAGACTTGATCTCAAATTTATCCTGTTTCTGGATTTTCTCTCCCTTAGTTCCCTTGTATCTAGCTGTTTGTCTGATTGGCCCATGTTGTGTAATTTTCATGGACCTACCACTCCATTCCCAACCGAAAGTTATGGCTCCCGTTCTTCAGCTGTTCATTCATATTCTGAGGGCTACAGTTTGAATTCGTTTTCTTCTTACATATCTGCTTTATTATCTTGCAATCTGTGCTGTAATACATCTACTTTGTGAATTCAAATTTGATAAGATTTTCTACTGAGGTAAATGTTTTTTTTTTTTTTTTTTTTTTTTTTTTTTTTTTTTTTTTTTTTTTTGCTGTCTCCCGCGTTTGCGAGGTAGCGCAAGGAAACAGACGAAGAAATGGCCCAACCCACCCCCATACACATGTATATACATACGTCCACACACGCAAATATACATACCTACACAGCTTTCCATGGTTTACCCCAGACGCTTCACATGCCTTGATTCAATCCACTGACAGCACGTCAACCCCGGTATACCACATCGCTCCAATTCACTCTATTCCTTGCCCTCCTTTCACCCTCCTGCATGCTCAGGCCCTGATCACACAAAATCTTTTTCACTCCATCTTTCCACCTCCAATTTGGTCTCCCTCTTCTCCTCGTTCCCTCCACCTCCGACACATATATTCTCTTGGTCAATCTTTCCTCACTCATTCTCTCCATGTGCCCGAACCATTTCAGAACACCCTCTTCTGCTCTCTCAACCACGCTCTTTTTATTTCCACACATCTCTCTTACCCTTACATTACTTACTCGATCAAACCACCTCACACCACACATTGTCCTCAAACATCTCATTTCCAGCACATCCATCCTCCTGCGCACAACTCTATCCATAGCCCACGCCTCGCAACCATACAACATTGTTGGCACCCCTATTCCTTCAACCATACCCATTTTTGCTTTCCGAGATAATGTTCTCGACTTCCACACATTCTTCAAGGCTCCCAGAATTTTCGCCCCCTCCCCCACCCTATGATCCACTTCCGCTTCCATGGTTCCATCCGCTGCCAGATCCACTCCCAGATATCTAAAACACTTCACTTCCTCCAGTTTTTCTCCATTCAAACTCACCTCCCAATTGACTTACCCTCAACCCTACTGTACCTAATAACCTTGCTCTTATTCACATTTACTCTTAACTTTCTTCTTTCACACACTTTACCAAACTCAGTCACCAGCTTCTGCAGTTTCTCACATGAATCAGCCACCAGCGCTGTATCATCAGCGAACAACAACTGACTCACTTCCCAAGCTCTCTCATCCCCAACAGACTTCATACTTGCCCCTCTTTCCAAAACTCTTGCATTCACCTCCCTAACAACCCCATCCATAAACAAATTAAACTACCATGGAGACATCACACACCCCTGCCGCAAACCTACATTCACTGAGAACCAATCACTTTCCTCTCTTCCTACACGTACACATGCCTTACATCCTCGATAAAAACTTTTCACTGCTTCTAACAACTTGCCTCCCACACCATATATTCTTAATACCTTCCACAGAGCATCTCTATCAACTCTATCATATGCCTTCTCCAGATCCATAAATGCTACATACAAATCCATTTGCTTTTCTAAGTATTTCTCACATACATTCTTCAAAGCAAACACCTGAGCCACACATCCTCTACCACTTCTGAAACCACACTGCTCTTCCCCAATCTGATGCTCTGTACATGCCTTCACCCTCTCAATCAATATCCTCCCATATAATTTACCAGGAATACTCAACAAACTTATACCTCTGTAATTTGAGCACTCACTCTTATCCCCTTTGCCTTTGTACAATGGCACTATGCACACATTCCGCCAATCCTCAGGCACCTCACCATGAGTCATACATACATTAAATAACCTTACCAACCAGTCAACAATACAGTCACCCCCTTTTTTAATAAATTCCACTGCAATACCATCCAAACCTGCTGCCTTGCCGGCTTTCATCTTCCGCAAAGCTTTTACTACCTCTTCTCTGTTTACCAACTCATTTTCCCTAACCCTCTCACTTTGCACACCACCTCGACCAAAACACCCTATATCTGCCACTCTATCATCAAACACATTCAACAAACCTTCAAAATACTCACTCCATCTCCTCCTCACATCACCACTACTTGTTATCACCTCCCCATTTGCGCCCTTCACTGAAGTTCCCATTTGCTCCCTTGTCTTACGCACTTTATTTACCTCCTTCCAGAACATCTTTTTATTTATATTTTATTTATTATACTTTGTCGCTGTCTCCCGCGTTTGCGAGGTAGCGCAAGGAAACAGACGAAAAAAATGGCCCAACCCCCCCCATACACCTGTATATACATACGTCCACACACGCAAATATACATACCTACACAGCTTTCCATGGTTTACCCCAGACGCTTCACATGCCTTGATTCAATCCACTGACAGCACGTCAACCCCGGTATACCACATCGCTCCAATTCACTCTATTCCTTGCCCTCCTTTCACCCTCCTGCATGTTCAGGCCCCGATCACACAAAATCTTTTTCACTCCATCTTTCCACCTCCAATTTGGTCTCCCTCTTCTCCTCGTTCCCTCCACCTCCGACACATATATCCTCTTGGTCAATCTTTCCTCACTCATTCTCTCCATGTGCCCAAACCACTTCAAAACACCCTCTTCTGCTCTCTCAACCACGCTCTTTTTATTTCCACACATCTCTCTTACCCTTACGTTACTCACTCGATCAAACCACCTCACACCACGCATTGTCCTCAAACATCTCATTTCCAGCACATCCATCCTCCTGCGCACAACTCTATCCATAGCCCACGCCTCGCAACCATACAACATTGTTGGTACCACTATTCCTTCAAACATACCCATTTTTGCTTTCCGAGATAATGTTCTCGACTTCCACACATTCTTCAAGGCCCCCAGAATTTTCGCCCCCTCCCCCACCCTATGATCCACTTCCGCTTCCATGGTTCCATCCGCTGCCAGATCCACTCCCAGATATCTAAAACACTTCACTTCCTCCAGTTTTTCTCCATTCAAACTCACCTCCCAATTGACTTGACCCTCAACCCTACTGTACCTAATAACCTTGCTCTTATTCACATTTACTCTTAACTTTCTTCTTCCACACACTTTACCAAACTCAGTCACCAGCTTCTGCAGATTCTCACATGAATCAACCACCAGCGCTGTATCATCAGCGAACAACAACTGACTCACTTCCCAAGCTCTCTCATCCCCAACAGACTTCATACTTGCCCCTCTTTCCAAAACTCTTGCATTTACCTCCCTAACAACCCCATCCATAAACAAATTAAACAACCATGGAGACATCACACACCCCTGCCGCAAACCTACATTCACTGAGAACCAATCACTTTCCTCTCTTCCTACACGTACACATGCCTTACATCCTCGTTAAAAACTTTTCACTGTTTCTAACAACTTTCCTCCCACACCATATATTCTTAATACCTTCCACAGAGCATCTCTATCAACTCTATCATATGCCTTCTCCAGATCCATAAATGCTACATACAAATCCATTTGCTTTTCTAAGTATTTCTCACATACATTCTTCAAAGCAAACACCTGAGCCACACATCCTCTACCACTTCTGAAACCACACTGCTCTTCCCCAATCTGATGCTCTGTACATGCCTTCACCCTCTCAATCAATACCCTCCCATATAATTTACCAGGAATACTCAACAAACTTATACCTCTGTAATTTGAGCACTCACTCTTATCCCCTTTGCCTTTGTACAATGGCACTATGCACGCATTCTGCCAATCCTCAGGCACCTCACCATGAGTCATACATACATTAAATAACCTTACCAACCAGTCAACAATACAGTCACCCCCTTTTTTAATAAATTCCACTGCAATACCATCCAAACCTGCTGCCTTGCCGGCTTTCATCTTCCGCAAAGCTTTCACTACCTCTTCTCTGTTTACCAAATCATTTTCCCTAACCCTCTCACTTTGCACACCACCTCGACCAAAACACCCTATATCTGCCACTCTATCATCAAACACGTTCAACAAACCTTCAAAATACTCACTCCATCTCCTTCTCACATCACCACTACTTGTTATCACCTCCCCATTTGCGCCCTTCACTGAAGTTCCCATTTGCTCCCTTGTCTTACGCACTTTATTTACCTCCTTCCAGAACATCTTTTTATTCTCCCTAAAATTTAATGATACTCTCTCACCCCAACTCTCATTTGCCCTTTTTTTCACCTCTTGCACCTTTCTCTTGACCTCCTGTCTCTTTCTTTTATACATCTCCCACTCAGTTGCATTTTTTCCCTGCAGAAATCGTCCAAATGCCTCTCTCTTCTCTTTCACTAATACTCTTACTTCTTCATCCCACCACTCACTACCCATTCTAATCAACCCACCTCCCACTCTTCTCATGCCACAAGCATCTTTTGCGCAATCCATCACTGATTCCCTAAATAGATCCCATTCCTCCCCCACTCCCCTTACTTCCATTGTTCTCACCTTTTTCCATTCTGTACTCAGTCTCTCCTGGTACTTCCTCACACAGGTCTCCTTCCCAAGCTCACTTACTCTCACCACCCTCTTCACCCCAACATTCACTCTTCTTTTCTGAAAACCCATACAAATCTTCACCTTAGCCTCCACAAGATAATGATCAGACATCCCTCCAGTTGCACCTCTCAGCACATTAACATCCAAAAGTCTCTCTTTCGCACGCCTGTCAATTAACACGTAATCCAATAACGCTCTCTGGCCATCTCTCCTACTTACATAAGTATACTTATGTATATCTCGCTTTTTAAACCAGGTATTCCCAATCATCAGTCCTTTTTCAGCACATAAATCTACAAGCTCTTCACCATTTCCATTTACAACACTGAACACCCCATGTATACCAATTATTCCCTCAACTGCCACATTACTCACCTTTGCATTCAAATCACCCATCACTATAACCCAGTCTCGTGCATCAAAACCACTAACACACTCATTCAGCTGCTCCCAAAACACTTGCCTCTCATGATCTTTCTTCTCATGCCCAGGTGCATATGCACCAATAATCACCCACCTCTCTCCATCAACTTTCAGTTTTACCCATATTAATCGAGAATTTACTTTCTTACATTCTATCACATACTCCCACAACTCCTGTTTCAGGAGTATTGCTACTCCTTCCCTTGCTCTTGTCCTCTCACTAACCCCTGACTTTACTCCCAAGACATTCCCAAACCACTCTTCCCCTTTACCCTTGAGCTTCGTTTCACTCAGAGCTAAAACATCCAGGTTCTTTTTATTCTCCCTAAAATTTAATGATACTCTCTCACCCCAACTCTCATTTGCCCTTTTTTCCCCTCATGCACCTTTCTCTTAACCTCCTGTCTCTTTCTTTTATACATCTCCCACTCAATTTCATTTTTTCCCTGCAAAAATCGTCCAAATGCCTCTCTCTTCTCTTTCACTAATACTCTTACTTCTTCATGTTTAGTTAATTTTGATGTCTGAAAAACTATTCCCCCCCCTCCTCTCTCTCTCTCTCTTGATGACTGTAAAATACCACTAAACATAGTGAATATTCTTCATGTTACTGAAACCTGTGTTTTCATTGTTATAGTACTGGTGTGTCATTGTTAGAGTCATGTCCACTTGTGTTCTCAGTGTTGTGAAGGTATGTGTTTTAACCCTCTAACCTCTTAGTAAAGTTTACTATCCATGGCTCTGTGATAATTTTTTTTTAAGTTGTATGAAGACCATTTTTTTCTCAACTTGCACGAAGAAAATATTTTAGTTGAAGTTGTGTGAAGACCATTTTTTATTCATGTAGAATGAGAAATGGATAATATAAGAGCAAATTTAGCCTTGTAAAGTTCATGGACAAGCTGCTGTGCTATCAGTACTGGAGACAACAATGGACAGTGTTACTGCCACACTTGTCTTAAGGTGATTATTTACTACTTGATATATTTGTTTATTATTCTTGATCGACATTTCCCGCATCAGCAAAGTAGCGCCAGGATACAGATGAAGAATGGCCCATCCACTTATATACACATATTTATTTATTTCATTTTGCTTTGTCTCTGTCTCCCGCGTTAGCGAGGTAGCACAAGGAAACAGACGAAAGAATGGCCCAACCCCCCACATACACATGTATATACATACACGTCCACACAAGCAAATATGCATACCTATACATCTCAACGTATACATATAATCCACACACAGACATATACATATATACACATGTACATAATTCATACTGTCTGCCTTTAGTCATTCCCATCGCCACCTTGCCACACATGAAATAACAACCCCCTCCCCCCCTCGTGTGCGAGTTTTTTTTTTTTTTTATACTTTGTCGCTGTCTCCCGCGTTTGCGAGGTAGCGCAAGGAAACAGACGAAAGAAATGGCCCAACCCCCCCCGCCATACACATGTATATACATACGTCCACACACGCAAATATACATACCTACACAGCTTTCCATGGTTTACCCCAGACGCTTCACATGCCTTGATTCAATCCACTGACAGCACGTCAACCCCGGTATACCACATCGCTCCAATTCACTCTATTCCTTGCCCTCCTTTCACCCTCCTGCATGTTCAGGCCCCGATCACACAAAATCTTTTTCACTCCATCTTTCCACCTCCAATTTGGTCTCCCTCTTCTCCTTGCTCCCTCCACCTCCGACACATATATCCTCTTGGTCAATCTTTCCTCACTCATCCTCTCCATGTGCCCAAACCACTTCAAAACACCCTCTTCTGCTCTCTCAACCACGCTCTTTTTATTTCCACACATCTCTCTTACCCTTACGTTACTCACTCGATCAAACCACCTCACACCACACATTGTCCTCAAACATCTCATTTCCAGCACATCCATCCTCCTGCGCACAACTCTATCCATAGCCCACGCCTCGCAACCATACAACATTATTGGAACCACTATTCCTTCAAACATACCCATTTTTGCTTTCCGAGATAATGTTCTCGACTTCCACACATTCTTCAAGGCCCCCAGAATTTTCGCCCCCTGCCCCACCCTATGATCCACTTCCGCTTCCATGGTTCCATCCGCTGCCAGATCCACTCCCAGATATCTAAAACACTTCACTTCCTCCAGTTTTTCTTCATTCAAACTCACCTCCCAATTGACTTGACCCTCATCCCTACTGTACCTAATAACCTTGCTCTTGTGCGAGGTAGTGCTAGGAAAAGACAACAAAGGCCCCATTCGTTCACACTCAGTCTCTAGCTGTCATGTAATAATGCACCGAAACCACAGCTCCCTTTCCACATCCAGGCCCCACAGAACATTCCATGGTTTAACCCAGACGCTTCACATGCCCTGGTTCACTCCATTGACAGCATGTTGACCCTGGTATACCACATCATTCCAATTCACTCTATTCCTTGCACACCTTTCACCCTCCTGCATGTTCAGGCCCCGATCACTCAAAATCTTTTTCACTCCATCTTTCCACCTCCAATTTGGTCTCCCACTTCTCCTCGTTACCTCCACTTCTGACACATATATCCTCTTGGTCAATCTTTCCTCACTCATTCTCTCCATGTGACCAGACCATTTCAAAACACCCTCTTCTGCTCTCTCAACCACACTCTTTTTATTACCACACATCTCTCTGACCCTATTATTACTTACTCGATCAAACATCCTCACACCACATATTGTCCTCAGATATCTCATTTCCAACACATCCACCCTCCTGCGCACAACTCTATCCATAGCCCACGCCTCGCACCCATACAACATTGTTGGAACCACTATTCCCTCAAACATACCCATTTTTGCTTTCCGAGATAATGTTCTTGACTTCCACACATTCTTCAAGGCTCCCATAATTTTCGCCCCCTCCCCCACCCTATGACTCACTTCCATTTCCATGGTTCCATCCGCTGCCAAATCCACTCCCAGATATCTAAAACACTTTACTTCCTCCAGTTTTTCTCCATTCAAACTTACCTCCCAATTAACTTGACCCTCAACCCTACTGTACCTAATAACCTTGCTCTTATTCACATTTACTCTCAACTTTCTTCTTTCACACACTTTACCAAACTCAGTCATCAGCTTCTGCAGTTTCTCACATGAATCAGCCACCAGCGCTGTATCATCAGCGAACAACAACTGACTCATATATATATACATAAATGTCCATATATTCACATATACATATCAGCATATAGACATATACATAGATATGCATACACATACACAGACATATACATATATACGCATGTACATATTTACACTTGTATGTATGTCTGTGTATGTATATGTATGTATACGTTGAAATTTATAGATATGTATATGTGCGTTTTTGGGCATTTATGTATATACATGTGTATGTGGGTGGGTTGGGCTATTCTTTTGCCTATTTCCTTGCACAATGTCATTAATGCCAGAGACAGCGACTAAGTATAATAAATATAGAAAATACTTTATGAGTAGTATTCATACTGTTAGTGTAATATACCAGTAGGAATAGGGAAATGCTTGTTTTAATGGCATTATCTTTACAAATTGTGATACCTCCACTGATCTTGTAATACCTCCATGGTCTTTTATCTTCACAAACTGTGATAACTCCAGTGGTCTTTTCAGTTTTTCATCTTTGTTGCCTGGGAATTAATCAGATTCCATCAAGTTCAGATAAGCAAGAGTGGCTGTTTTACCTTGTCAGTGTCACATAGAGTTGCCACTGATTTTTTACCATTTTCTGAAAGTTCTCGAGCATGTGAAGTGAGTGGAGCATTAGTGCTGTATAGTACTCCAGGTCTCCACCTTCTTTCCGCAGTCTCAAGAGGTGCTTTTGCTGCTGCATTTTCATTTCACATACTGTTCTTGGATGTCAAATAAAGTTTCAGTGTCTTCTTATAGATAATAGATTCTTCCTGACTGTTTTGTGGAGATTAACCGAATATTTTCCAAAATGAACTTCAGAGCACTCTGATGACCTGTATAACTTTAAATCAGACTCCTCCACAGTCTTTTTCATTTCATCAGTCTGAGCTGTTAAAACTGTAAAATGAAGACACAGGTACGATATTGGATCTCCATTACTGATGATTCATCAGAAAATGCAAAGTCAGACCTTTGTGCTATACACAACCAAAAAAAGTACATCTCTCTCTAGATATGCTTTTGATTTGGCTCAGAGTCCACCCTCTTTACCAGTGTTGGCAGTTTCATGTGTTTTTTTTTGCCATCTTCAGTTCTTTGATACCATTATACTATACGCTGTTAGTCATCGGCACCTGCCTGCCGTGAGAATACTTCTTAGTTTCATTGATTTGATGGAAGCACTCCTTTCATTTTAGACCTGATCTTTATCCTATGCTCATCCTTTCCAACATACTAGTCACCAAAGAAAATCCATCTTGCATCCTTTGTACCATTTTTGAGTTTTTTCTTTCCTCTTTCACCTGGGCAATGGAATGTGAAGATGAATCAGATTCAAGCGTAGATGCTAAAGGAATAGAGGAAGAGATCCATTGAGGGAGGACTACAGAGGTTTCTGAAAATGTAGATGCTGAAGACAGTGGAAGTGCAGAAAATGTAGAAGATGGCAGAGTTGTAAATGCAGTCTTTGTTATTTCTTGAAGGTGGAAAGAAGTCTGTAATCCAATGTTTAGACATATCATATCAAGGAAGTGGCTACACTGTCTCTGAAGTCACATGCAAATTGTCATTGAAAGTGAATTTGAACAAACAAGTTGATGAATGATATGAATTACTGGAATGATTATTTAAGGTTTATTTTAATTATCCACATTCCACCACAGTTCACAAATCATCACAATACACGCTCTGTCACAGTCCTCCTAAGTTCAGAATTGGAAGGAATTATTGATGTTTTTGCCGTGGATTCTTTCACAGAACTCTTTTTTTCTTCTTCTGTTGGAGGCTCTAGTCATGGCCAAAAGTCCACATCAAGGCTAGATCTTAATTGAAATATAGAGATGATTATGAAAGGAAAAAAGACGGCACAAGGGAAAGGATTTATGAATTTTTGAGGAATTGGGAAATGTGTCTTTTAAAACTTGTTTGGTTGTAGTAATTGGTAAATATATGAGAGGGTAGAGAGTTCCAGTGCTTTGAGTTTTAGGGAAAGAAACTGCTATCAACACAGCCCATCCTTGAGTTTCTAATGGCCACACAGTTATCATGTGATGCAGTGGCTTGCATGGCACAAGTGGATCAAGTTTGGAAGTTAGTTTAAAATGGTAGCTTCCACTTTTGACCTTTCTGGAGGAGATTTGCAGTAGAGGTCTTTGGCACACTCCTCTAACATAGCATCTGTTAATGGTACCTTACTGTAGATGTCCAAGGTTGAATTGGAATGCCTATGGGGCTACGGCTATTTGGGCTGTGGACATCGGCATGCTAAAGATGACTTAAGGTAATGATTTTGCTTTTCTTATCCCTTTGACAAGTTTTTTTTGTAGTCTTCCACCTCCAGGATGGTATATTATCATGGCTTATGTGATGAAGTAACCCCGGAGAAAAACTGTTACTCTTATTTTCATTTCCTACCCCTCCTTCCTTTCTCTTTACAAAAACCTTTCTGTCAACCTCCAATGACCACCACTGGGATGATTTGTATGTTTTTAGAATGATCAATTAGCACTGAGGAACAGGGGACACCAATATCTTTACTGAATAGGGGTAACATTGGCTAAAGGGTAGACTCAAGTTGAGTCAGTTTTTTTTTACCACTAAATGCATGGTTAATGAAGGGTGAGAGGCATTTACCTCATGGGAAGGTAGGGGATCAGAGGTTTCTAACCCCCATATATCTGGTAGAAGCTCTCATGGCCTCGCAGTGCAAAGCCTGAGAGAGAGAGAGTTTTTCACCTTCAAACCTTTTGTGTTCTTACAATATTAAACAGTAAAGTTGTGAGATTACTATGTTAGTATTTCTTAACTAGTGAATTTGTATATGCAAAATTTTAACTTTTTTGCCTTTGTAAACAGGTTCAGCTTGGAGATCAGACAGACAGCAAGACTCTTCTTGGCACCTACTGCTGCACGGAGACACCTGGAGAGTTTGTTTGGAGACCAGGATCGCTTGCACAAGTAATGCTTCTTATGTCATTCTGGTTAAAATTTTCATATTTTATAAGAAGTATGATTGATTGGAAAGGAAGGTTGAAAGCAGTTGTAGATTGCTTCTAAGAGAAATACCACAAAACACAATGAAGGGCTTCAGTTGAGGAGTACAGCCAGTAGATAAAATAAGTGTTTTAAATTATTTCAAGACAAAATTGCTAAATTTTACCATTTTTGTTCATAATACGTTGTTGGTTTTGTGAATGTGAATGCGTGTTGAGGAATATAAGCAGTGTCAAAGATTAAAAGCACTGATGTAGATTTGAGGAATGCTTTAATAGATTGAAAGTAGGGAATGTTGCTTGATGCAGATGGTGATTTGAGAAAATCACAATAGGCATACAACTTTAAACAACTGGTAAGGATATTTGATGTCTTTAAGAAAAAGTAATATAACATGAATTCAGTTAAAACCTACATATTTGGTTTTGAATAGGAACTTGAAGTGAAAACAATGCTGGGTAGATTTGTGAAAAAACTAAGGCATTTTCTGCTATTTACTGCACACTTCATTTTATCTGTAAATATCTGGAAATTCTCCAAATATGTTTGGCTATTGTTTATTAATTTTAGTGAATCTACAAGTTATATTGACAATCAGTTGCAGAATTCTTGTGAGTGAAATTTATTACAGAGGTTGAATGACTTCAACTAAGTTGGGAATTAAGCATGTACTGGAACAATGATATATCTGTTGTTGAACTTAACATTGTTGCTCACTGCTCACAATATTTCATGCATTCACTGAACACGAGATAAGCTGATTGCAAGAGATTAGTTAGGTATAGCTAAAAAAGCTCTTCAGTGTTTATTCATATGCAGAGCAAAGGTGTTACAGAGTCCACACTTACTACATGTAGGGAGAGAGTACCTTTCATTCTGTTAGTCCTGTTAGTTAGTCTGTTAGTTAGAATGTTTATAGCCAGTAAAAGGATTATCCCAGATGCTTAACTCTCCCCATCCCCTATGACAGGCCGTGTGACCGAACATAAGGTTGCCAACTATACCCTGCTTCTTACCATACTGTTATTTGTGGCTATTTTTGTGCTGATTTCCTGTTGAGGTGTAAAAGAGTTTAGATTGAAATATAGAGGAGAATTCTTCCTTTAGTTCTCTTTTGGTGGTTTTATCTTCATCAGTCACTGTAATATTGATTATTTCTCTACTGTATATCCATTTTAAGTGCAAGCTGTGCCAGTTAGTGTCTCCTTCCCATTCTTTTGTTGATTGGTAAGTTAGCCCATTTCTTTTGTATAATATAAGGAGCCCTAGTTGCCCTGTATTTTCCATCCAGCCTATAGGTATAATTGCTACTTCAGATTTCCTCAAAAGTTTTTTGGATCAGGTGTTAATTAGAAATTCTTTTTGCTACTAGATTTAGGCAGTGCCTCATCTGTATCCTCAAAGCTTACTTACGTTTGTACATTTATGTTCTATAACCTCCTTGTTTACTTCCATTGGGTTTTGTGTATACCCATTTCAATTGCAAATTTTAAGAAATATTTGAGGTGAAGCTGTGTGGTCAAGTTCATTTGTCCACCAGAGTTGAATTATGAATAACGAAAGATGCTTAAATTTTTTATAGATTTCACAAATAAAGACAAATTATAGTGCTACTAAAATTACCCTATTAATGTAGTTTAATGGGAGCTTTTTTGGTTTTTAACTAAAATAATTTGTGTATAACAATCAGGCTTGCATTGAAAATGAAGTGAAAGGTTTCATATGTCTCATGGTAAAGAAGCTATTCCCTGCAGATGCAGTTTGACCCGGAATTGTTAAGAGTATTTTTACAAAAAAGAACAACCAGATTTCTTTCTTCAAACATACTACCTATCTCTCCTTTCTTCTCATCTTGGTTACATCCACAGACATTCAGACACCCCAATCTGAGCCTTCGAGGAGGATGAACACTCCTTGCTTGGCTCCTTCTTTTGTTTCTTGTTTTAAGATTTGAAATTCAGGAAGGGTCCCCTCCCTCCCTCCCTTTCGTTGCCCTCTATGACACATAGGAAATATAGAGGTAGAATTCTTTCTCCCCTACCCAAAGTATGTTCTTTCCAAAGCAGTTTTATTTGAAGGCAATATATCCTGCGATTGATCTTATTTTCACCTGAAACACTTAAATGAGGTCCAGTTCTGCTGCCATTGCCCGCAATGAATAGGGGTAGGTGTTAGGTCTTTCCTGAATTAAGGATGGGCCCACCTTAGAATTGTGGATGGTAATGCTATTTGATGGGTACTTTCAGCAAGTCTCCATTAGTATTCTCCTTTCACATTTCATGATTCACAAAAATCGTTCAATTTGGTCCCCATGAAAATTGTTTTTGAATTTAATTGAAAGGTAACCTAACATTTACTATTAACTTATGATCTTCCTTGGTCTTAATATGGGAAACTCTGGGTCTCAAATATTATTTGCAAAACTTTTTGTTTGTTTTTTTAAGTATTATCCCTCCCATGTCATACCAGGTTGTCCATTTTTCCAGCTTTCCATTCCATTAAAGTGTACATATATGGCAGCATGTACCATGAAGATGACAACCATAATTGTCGTCTTCAAGTGAGAGAAACTTTGGCTTTGGAAGATGGGTAAGAAGCCCACATACCATAGGTGGATTGTTGCATTATCTGATTATTAGTGCAGGTACCATCAGCTACCTGTCATGCTCAGAAACTTGGTTTTAATCTCAGAGCGAGACTTTTCCAAGTTGTTGCCTTGATGTTGTTGATTTGGGTAATAGGTTTATTTTGTCTTTCTAGAAGTCAAGCTCTGCAAAATTTATTCTCACATTAGGTGCATGCATTCTCTTGAGCCACCCAATGTAAAGGGAAAGGTTAAAGATAATGGCTAGAATATAAAGAGTAGGTAGCTAATTGAAGATTAGCATTTTTTCTTATTGGCAAATTTTGGGTACTGGTTAGACTTATATGATGATTTTCAATGTCTGCTGTACTACTGTTCTTTAAAGTTACCATTTAATCAGTAATCCAAAACATTATCTGTAGACTATTTTTAATGAAAGGACCCTAGTACTAAACAGATTTTACTAATATTATGTCATGACTAGGACATTTATGTTAATGCACTTTTCAAAAGTCTGAGTTATCATCTTATTTCCCCTCAGGCAGTGACAAATGGTTATTGGCTTTTGCTAGAAGATCTGGATTATGCACCAATGGATGTTATTTCCATTTTGATACCACTTCTTGAGTCAAGAACCTTACCTATTCCAGGTGAGAAATATTCGTTATGTTATAATTACACAGTTCTGATTATAGAATAATAGGATACTTGGTCATCTGTTCTTGTTGCTACCTCGCTTATGAGAAATAGCAAGTGAGTGTGAATGAAAAAAATATATGTAGTTGAAGATATACATGTGTGAGATATCAGATTGGATTTTTCATACATGTGTGAGATATCAGATTGGATTTTCCATAATGACAGTCATCTCTCACATCAGCAGAAAGAGAAATATGCTTAAATGGTACCTTAATTTTTCCTTTAGAGTCAACCTCGTCAAGGCTGTGTATTTTCTCCCATAGAAAGTGAATCTTATTTATGTATTTCCATCTAGGAAGATAGTGGATGTGAACAAATGTGGCCTTTCTTTATCTGTTCCTGACGCTACCTTGCTAATACAGGAAATGGCGATTAAGTATGAAAATATGAGAAAGATGGGAGGTGGGCAGATTAGAAAAGGTAATGAGTTATGGGATGAAGAATTAAGAGTGTTAGTAAAACAGAAGGGAGGGGTGTTTGGATGATTTTTGCTGGGAAGTAGTGCAAATGGCTGGCAGATGTATAAAAGAAAGTGGCAGGAGGTCAAGAGAAAGGTACAAGAGGTGAAAAAGAGGGCAAATGAGAATTGGGGTGAGAGAGTATAATTGAATTATAGGGAGGATAAAAATATGTTTTGGAAGGAGGTAAATAAAGTGCTGAAGACAAGAGAACAAATGGGAACATCGGTGAAGGGGGCTAATGGGGAGGTAATGACAGGTAGTGAAGTGAGATGGAGTGCGTATTTTGAAGGTTTGTTGAATGTGTATGATGATAGAGTGACAGATGTAGGGTGCTTTGATTGAGGTGGTGTGCGAAGTGTGAGGGTCAGGGAGAATGGTTTTGTATATGGAGAAGGGGTAGTGAAAACCTTGAGGAAGATGAAAGCCAGCAAGGCAGCGGGTTTGGATGGTATTGCAGTGGAATTTATTAAAAAAGAGGATGACTGTGTTGTTGATTGGTTGGCAAGGATATTCAGTGTATGTATGGATCATGGTGAAGTGCCTGAGGATTGGCAGAATGCATGCATAGTGCCATTGTAGAAAGGCAAAGGGGATAAAAGTGAGTGTTCAAATTACAGAGGTATAAGTTTGTTGAGTATTCCTGGGAAATTATATGGGAGGGTATTGATTGAGAGGGTGAAGGCATGTACAGAGCATCAGATTGGGGAAGAGCAGTGTGGTTTCAGAAGTGGGAGAGGATGTGTGGATCAGGTGTTTGCTTTGAAGAATGTATGTGAGAAATACTTAGAAAAACAGATGCATTTGTATATAGCATTTATGGATCTGGAGAAGGCATATGATAGAGTTGATAGAGATGCTGTATGGAAGGTATTAAGAGTATATGGTGTGGAAGGTAAATTGCTAGAAGCAGTGAAAAGTTTTTACTAAGGATGTAAGGCATGTGTACGGGTAGGAAGAGAGGAAAGTGATTGGTTCCCAGTGAATGTCAGTTTGCGGCAGTGTTGCGTGATGTCTCCATGGTTGTTTAATTTGTTTATGGATGAGGTTGTTAGGGAGGTGAATGCAAGTGTTTTGGAGAGAGGGCCAAGTGTGCAGTCTGTTGGGGATGAGAGGGCTTGGGAAGTGAGTCAGTTGTTGTTCGCTGATGATACAGTGCTGGTGGCTGATTCAGGTGAGAAACTGCAGAAGCTGGTGACTGAGTTTGGTAAAGTTTGTGAAAGAAGAAAGCTGAAAGTAACTGTGAATAAGAGCAAGGTTACTATTTTCAGTAGGATTGAGGGACAAGATAATTTGGAGGTAAGATTGAATGGAGAAAAACTGGAGGAAGTGAAATGTTTTAGATATCTGGGAGTGGATTTAGCATTGGATGGAACCATGGAAGTGGAAGTGAGTCACAAGGTGGGGGAGGGGGCGAAAGATCTGGGAGTGTTGAAGAATGTGTGGAAGTTGAGAACATTATCTCAGAGAGCAAAAATGGGTATGTTTGAAGGAATAGTGGTTCCAACAATGTTATATGGTTGTGAGGCATGGGCTATAAATGGGGTTGTGTGGAGGAAGATAGATGTGTTGGAAATGAGATGTTTGAGGACAATATCCCTGGGGACATTATCCCTGGGGATAGGGGAGAAAGAATACTTCCCACGCATTCCTCACGTGTCGTAGAAGGCGACTAAAGGGGACGGGAGCGGGGGGCCAGAAACCCTCCCCTCCTTGTATTTTAACTTTCTAAAAGGGGAAACAGAAGAAGGAGTCACGCGAGGAGTGCTCATCCTCCTCGAAGGCTCAGATTGGGGTGTCTAAATGTGTGTGGATGTAACCAAGATGAGAAAAAAGGAGAGATAGGTAGTATGTTTGAGGAAAGGAAGCTGGATGTTTTGGCTCTGAGTGAAACGAAGCTCAAGGGTAAAGGGGAAGAGTGGTTTGGGAATGTCTTGGGAGTAAAGTCAGGGGTTAGTGAGAGGACAAGAGCAAGGGAAGGAGTAGCTCTACTCCTGAGTCAGGAGTTGTGGGAGTATGTGATAGAGCGCAAGAAAGTAAATTCAATATTGATATGGGTAAAACTGAAAGTTGATGGAGAGAGATGGGTGATTATTGGTGCATATGCACCTGGGCATAAGAAGAAAGATCATGAGAGGCAAGTGTTTTGGGAGCAGCTGAATGAGTGTGTTAGTGGTTTTGATGCACGAGACCGGGTTATAGTGATGGGTGATTTGAATGCAAAGGTGAGTAATGTGGCAGTTGAGGGAATAATTGGTATACATGGGGTGTTCAGTGTTGTAAATGGAAATGGTGAAGAGCTTGTAGATTTATGTGCTGAAAAAGGACTGGTGATTGGGAATACCTGGTTTAAAAAGTGAGATATACATATGTATACGTATGTAAGTAGGAGAGATGGCCAGAGAGCGTTATTGGATTACGTGTTAATTGATAGACGCATGAAAGAGACACTTTTGGATGTTAATGTGCTTAGAGGTGCAACTGGAGGGATGTCTGATCATTATCTTGTGGAGGCGAAGGTGAAGATTTGTGGGGGTTTTCAGAAAAGAAGAGAGAATGTTGGGGTGAAGAGAGTGGTGAGAGTAAGTGCGCTTGGGAAGGAGACTTGTGTGAGGATGTACCAGGAGAGACTGAGTACAGAATTTAAAAAGGTGAGAACAAAGGAGGTAAGGGGAGTGGGGGAGGAATGGGATGTATTTAGGGAATCAGTGATGGATTGCACAGAAGATGCTTGTGGCATGAGAAGCGTGGGAGGTGGGTTGATTAGAAAAGGTAGTGAGTGGTGGGATGAAGAAGGTAAGATTATTAGTGAAAGAGAAGAGAGAGGCATTTGAACAATTTTTGCAGGGAAAAAATGCAAATGAGTGAGAGAGGTATAAAAGAAAGAGGCAGGAGGTCAAGAGAAAGGTGCAAGAGGTGAAAAAGAGGGCAAATGAGAGTAGGGGTGAGAGAGTATCATTAAATTTCAGGGAGAATAAAAAGATGTTTTGGAAGGAGGTAAATAAAGTGCATAAGACAAGGGAGCAAATGGGAACTTCAGTGAAGGGGGCTAATAGGGAGGTGATAACAAGTAGTGGTGATGTGAGAAGGAGATGGAGTGAGTATTTTGCAGGTTTGTTGAATGTGTTTGATGATAGAGTGGCAGATATAGGGTGTTTTGGTCGAGGTGGTGTGCAAAGTGAGAGGGTTAGGGAAAATGATTTGGTAAATAGAGAAGAGGTAGTAAAAGCTTTACGGAAGATGAAAGCTGGCAAGGCAGCAGGTTTGGATGGTATTGCAGTGGAATTTATTAAAAAAGGGGGTGACTGTATTATTTACTGGTTGGGTAAGGTTATTTTATGTATGTATGATTCATGGTGAGGTGCCTGAGGATTGGCGGAATGCTTGCATAGTGCCCTTGTACAAAGACAAAGGGGATAAGAGTGAGTGCTCAAATTACAGAGGTATAAGTTTGTTGAGTATTCCTGGTAAATTATATGGGAGGGTATTGATTGAGAGGGTGAAGGCGTGTACAGAGCATCAGATTGGGGAAGAGCAGTGTGGTTTCAGAAGTGGTAGAGGATGTGTGGATCAGGTGTTTGCTTTGAAGAATGTATGTGAGAAATACTTAGAAAAGCAAATGGATTTGTATGTAGCATTTATGGATCTGGAGAAGGCAAATGATAGCGTTGATAGAGATGCTCTGTGGAAGGTTTTAAGATTATATGGTGTGGGAGGCAAGTTGTTAGAAGCAGTGAAAAGTTTTTATCGAGGATGTAAGGCATGTGTACTTGTAGGAAGAGAGAAAAGTGATTGGTTCTCAGTGGATGTAGTTTTGCGGCATTGGTGTGTGATGTCTCCATGGTTGTTTAATTTGTTTATGGATGGGGTTGTTAGGGAGGTGAATGCAAGAGTTTTGGAAAGAGGGGCAAGTATGCAGTCTGTTGTGGATGAGAGAGCTTGGGAAGTGAGTCAGTTGTTGTTCGCTGATGATACAGCGCTGGTGGCTGATTCATGTAAGAAACTGCAGAAGCTGGTGACTGAGTTTGGTAAAGTGTGTGAAAGAAGAAAGTTAAGAGTAAATGTGAATAAGAGCAAGGTTATTAGGTACAGTAGGGTTGAGGGTCAAGTTAATTGGGAGGTAAGTTTGAATGGAGAAAAACTGGAGGAAGTAAAGTGTTTTAGATATCTGGGAGTGGATCTGGCAGCGGATGGAACCATGGAAGCGGAAGTGAATCATAGGGTGGGGGAGGGGGCGAAAATTCTGGGAGCCTTGAAGAATGTTTGGAAGTCGAGAACATTATCTCGGAAAGTAAAAATGGTTATGTTTGAAGATATAGTGGTTCCAACAATGTTGTATGGTTGCGAGGCATGGGCTATGGATAGAGTTGTGCACAGGAGGGTGGATGTGCTGGAAATGAGATGTTTGAGGACAATATGTGGTGTGAGGTGGTTTGATCGAGTAAGTAATGTAAGGGTAAGAGAGATGTGTGGAAATAAAAAGAGCGTGGTTGAGAGAGCAGAAGAGGGTGTTTTGAAATGGTTTGGTCACATGGAGAGAATGAGTGAGGAAAGATTGACCAAGAGGATATATGTGTCGGAGGTGGAGGGAACGAGGAGAAGTGGGAGACCAAATTTTAGGTGGAAAGATGGAGTGAAAAAGATTTTGAGTGATCGGGGCCTGAACATGCAGGAGGGTGAAAGGCGTGCAAGGAATAGAGTGAATTGGAATGATGTGGTATACTGGGGTCGACGTGCTGTCAATAGATTGAACCAGGGCATGTGAAGCATCTGGGGTAAACCATGGAAAGTTTGTGGGGCCTGGATGTGGAAAGGGAGCTGTGGTTTCAGTGCATTATTACATGACAGCTAGAGACTGAGTGTGAACAAATGGGGCCTTTGTTGTCTTTCCTAGCGCTACCTCGCACACATGAGGGGGGAGGGGGTTGTTAATCCATGTGGCGAGGTGGCGATGGGAACAAATAAAGGCAGACAGTATGAATTATGTACATGTGTATATATGTATATGTCTGTGTGTGTATATATAAGTGTACATTGAGATGTATAGGTATGTATATTTGCGTGTGTGGACGTATATGTGTATACATGTGTATGTGGGCTGGTTGGGCCATTCTTTTGTCTGTTTCCTTGCACTTCCTCGCTAACGCGGGAGACAGCGACAAAGCAAAATAAATAAAATGTGGTGTGAGGTGGTTTGATCAAGTAAGTAATGAAAGGGTAAGAGAGATATGCTGTAATAAAAAGAGTGTGGTTGAGAGAGCAGAGGAGGGTGCTTTGAAATGGTTTGGTCAAATGGAGAGAATGAGTGAGGAAAGATTGACAAAGTATGTATGTCAAGAGGTAGAGGAAACAAGAAGCGGGAGACCAAAGTGGGGATGGAAGGATGGAATGAAAAAGATTTTGAGTGATTGGGACTGAACATAGAGGAGGGTGAAAGACATGCAAGGAATAGAGCGAATTGGAATGATGTGGTATACGTGGGTGGACTCACTATCAGAGGATTGAACCAGGGCATGTGGAGCATCTGGGGTAAACCATGGAAAGTTTTGTGGGGTCTGGATGTGTAAAGAGAGCTGTGGTTTGGGTGCATTACACATGACAGGTAGAGACTGAGTGTGAACGAATGTGGCCTTTTATGTCTTTTCCTAGCGCTACCTCAGGTTGTGTGTGTGTGTGTTGCTATTTCATGTGTAGTGGGGTGGCAACAAGAATAGATGAAGGCAGCAAGTATGAGTATGTACATGTGTATGTATGTATATGTCTGTGCATGTATATGTATGTATACGTTGAAATGTATAGGTGTGTATATGTGCTTGTTTAGGCGTTTATGTACGCACATGTGTATATGGATGGGTTGGGCCATTCTTTGTTCTGTTTCCTTGTGCTACCTCGCTAATGTGAAGACGGCGATTATGTATGATAAATATAATATAAATTTATTTATTTATTTATTTTGCTTTGTCGCTGTCTCCCGTGTTAGCGAGGTAGCGCAAGGAAACAGACGAAAGAATGGCCCAACCCACCCACATACACATGTATATACATACACGTCCATACATGCAAATATACATACCTATACATCTCAATGTATACATATATATACACACACAGACATATACATATATACACATGTACATAATTCATACTGTCTGCTTTTATTCATTCTCATCGCCACCTCGCCTCACATGTAATAACAACCCCCTCCCCCCTCATGTGTGTGAGATAGCACTAGGAAAAAACAACAAAGGCCCCATTGGTTCACACTCAGTGTCTAGCTGTCTTGTAATAATGCACCAGAACCACAGCTTCCTTTCCACATCCAGGCCCCACAGAACTTTCCATGGAAAGTTTGTGGGGCCTGGATGTGGAAAGGGAGCTGTGGTTTCGGTGCATTATACGTGACAGCTAGAGACTGAGTGTGAACGAATGTGGCCTTTGTTGTCTTTTCCTAGCGCTACCTCATGCGTGTGCGGGGGGGAGGGGGTGTCATTTCATGTGTCGTGGGATGGCGACAGGAATGAATAAAGGCAGGAAGTATGAATTATGTACGTGTGTATATGTCTGTGTATGTATGATACAGTGGTTAAATTGATGAAAACTACTATTGACGTTTGTGTAAATAAATTATATTTTTTTTTTATTATACTTTGTCGCTGTCTCCCGCGTTTGCGAGGTAGCGCAAGGAAAATTATACATTTCCCTTTTCCATAGCCAGAGGTTGAACCATTATGTGACATTCATTTTTCATTTCATTTCAAGCTAGAAGTTTCAGTTTTCTAAATTATTTCTTACATTTTTCATTTTTTTTTTTTTTTTTTTGCTTTGTCGCTGTCTCCCGCATTTACGAGGTAGCGCAAGGAAACAGACGAAAGAAGTGACCCAACCCACCCCCATACACATGTATATACATACGTCCACACACGCAAATATACATACCTACACAGCTTTCCATGGTTTACCCCAGACGCTTCACATGCCCTGATTCAATCCACTGACAGCACGTCAACCCCGGTATACCACATCGATCCAATTCACTCTATTCCTTGCCCTCCTTTCACGTGAACCTCCTGCATGTTCAGGCCTCGATCACACAAAATCTTTTTCACTCCATCTTTCCACCTAAAATTTGGTCTCCCACTTCTCCTCGTTCCCTCCACCTCTGACACATATATCCTCTTGGTCAATCTTTCCTCACTCATTCTCTCCATGTGCCCAAACCATTTCAAAACACCCTCTTCTGCTCTCTCAACCACGCTCTTTTTATTTCCACACATCTGTCTCACCCTTACGTTACTTACTCGATCAAACCACCTCACACCACACATTGTCCTCAAACATCTCATTTCCAGCACATCCATCCTCCTGCGCACAACTCTATCCATAGCCCATGCCTCGCAACCATACAACATTGTTGGAACCACTATTCCTTCAAACATACCCATTTTTGCTTTCCGAGATAATGTTCTCGACTTCCACACATTCTTCAAGGCTCCCAGAACTTTCGCCCCCTCCCCCACCCCCACCCTATGATTCACTTCCACTTCCATGGTTCCATCCGCTGCCAGATCCACTCCCAGATATCTAAAACACTTTACTTCCTCCAGTTTTTCTCCATTCAAACTTACCCCCCAATTGACTTGACCCTCAACCCTACTGTACCTAATAACCTTGCTCTTATTCACATTTACTCTTAACTTTCTTCTTTCACACACTTTACCAAACTCAGTCTCCAGCTTCTGCAGTTTCTCACATGAATCAGCCACCAGCGCTGTATCATCAGCGAACAACAACTGACTCACTTCCCAAGCTCTCTCATCCCCAACAGACTTCATACTTGCCCCTCTTTCCAAAACTCTTGCATTCACCTCCCTAACAACCCCATCCATAAACAAATTAAACAACCATGGAGACATCACACACCCCTGCCGCAAACCTACATTCACTGAGAACCAATCACTTTCCTCTCTTCCTACACGTACACATGCCTTACATCCTCGATAAAAACTTTTCACTGCTTCTAACAACTTGCCTCCCACACCATATATTCTTAATACCTTCCACAGAGCATCTCTATCAACTCTATCATATGCCTTCTCCAGATCCATAAATGCTACATACAAATCCATTTGCTTTTCTAAGTATTTCTCACATACATTCTTCAAAGCAAACTCCTGATCCACACATCCTCTACCACTTCTGAAACCACACTGCTCTTCCCCAATCTGATGCTCTGTACATGCCTTCACCCTCTCAATCAATACCCTCCCATATAATTTACCTGGAATACTCAACAAACTTATACCTCTGTAATTTGAGCACTCACTCTTATCCCCTTTGCCTTTGTACAATGGCACTATGCAAGCATTCCGCCAATCCTCAGGCACCTCACCATGAGTCATACATACATTAGATAACCTTACCAACCAGTCAATAATACAGTCACCCCCTTTTTTAATAAATTCCACTGCAATGCCATCCAAACCTGCTGCCTTGCTGGCTTTCATCTTCCACAAAGCTTTTACTACCTCTTCTCTGTTTACCAAATCATTTTCCCTAACCCTCTCACTTTGCACACCACCTCGACCAAAACACCCTATATATATATATATATATATATGTGTGTGTGTGTGTATGTGTGTATATATATATATATATACGGTGAGAGTAAGTGAGCTTGGGAAGGAGACCTGTGTGAGGAAGTACCAGGAGAGACTGAGTACAGAATGGAAAAACGTGAGAACAATGGAAGTAAGGGGAGTGGGGGAGGAATGGGATGTATTTAGGGAATCAGTGATGGATTGCGCAAAAGATGCTTGTGGCATGAGAAGAGTGGGAGGTGGGTTGACTAGAAAGGGTAGTGAGTGGTGGGATGAAGAAGTAAGAGTACTAGTGAAAGAGAAGAGAGAGGCATTTGGACGATTTTTGCAGGGAAAAAATGCAATTGAGTGGGAGATGTATAAAAGAAAGAGGCAGGAGGTCAAGAGAAAGGTGCAAGAGGTGAAAAAAAGGGCAAATGAGAGTTGGGGTGAGAGAGTATCATTAAATTTTAGGGAGAATAAAAAGATGTTCTGGAAGGAGGTAAATAAAGTGCGTAAGACAAGGGAGCAAATGGGAACTTCAGTGAAGGGCGCAAATGGGGAGGTGATAACAAGTAGTGGTGATGTGAGAAGGAGATGGAGTGAGTATTTTGAAGGTTTGTTGAATGTGTTTGATGATAGAGTGGCAGATATAGGGTGTTTTGGTCGAGGTGGTGTGCAAAGTGAGAGGGTTAGGGAAAATGATTTGGTAAACAGAGAAGAGGTAGTGAAAGCTTTACGGAAGATGAAAGCCAGCAAGGCAGCAGGTTTGGATGGTATTGCAGTGGAATTTATTAAAAAAGGGGGTGACTATATTGTTGACTGGTTGGTAAGGTGATTTAATGTATGTATGACTCATGGTGAGGTGCCTGAGGATTGGCGGAATGCGTGCATAGTGCCATTGTACAAAGGCAAAGGGGATAAGAGTGAGTGCTCAAATTACAGAGGTATAAGTTTGTTGAGTATTCCAGGTAAATTATATGGGAGGGTATTGATTGAGAGGGTGAAGGCATGTAGAGAGCATCAGATTGGGGAAGAGCAGTGTGGTTTCAGAAGTGGTAGAGGATGTGTGGATCAGGTGTTTGCTTTGAAGAATGTATGTGAGAAATACTTAGAAAAGCAAATGGATTTGTATGTAGCATTTATGGATCTGGAGAAGGCATATGATAGAGTTGATAGAGATGCTCTGTGGAAGGTATTAAGAATATATGGTGTGGGAGGAAAGTTGTTAGAAGCAGTAAAAAGTTTTTATCGAGGATGTAAGGCATGTGTACGTGTAGGAAGAGAGGAAAGTGATTGGTTCTCAGTGAATGTAGGTTTGTGGCAGGGGTGTCTGATGTCTCCATGGTTGTTTAATTTGTTTATGGATGGGGTTGTTAGGGAAGTGAATGCAAGAGTTTTGGAAAGAGGGGCAAGTATGAAGTCTGTTGGGGATGAGAGAGCTTGGGAAGTGAGTCAGTTGTTGTTCGCTGATGATACAGCGCTGGTGGCTGATTCATGTGAGAAACTGCAGAAGCTGGTGACTGAGTTTGGTAAAGTGTGTGGAAGAAGAAAGTTAAGAGTAAATGTGAATAAGAGCAAGGTTATCAGGTACAGTAGGGTTGAGGGTCAAGTCAATTGGGAGGTGAGTTTGAATGGAGAAAAACTGGAGGAAGTGAGGTGTTTTAGATATCTGGGAGTGGATCTGGCAGCGGATGGAACCATGGAAACGGAAGTGGATCATAGGGTGGGGGAGGGGGCGAAAATTCTGGGGGCCTTGAAGAATGTGTGGAAGTCGAAAACATTATCTCGGAAAGCAAAAATGGGTATGTTTGAAGGAATAGTGGTTCCAACAATGTTGTATGGTTGCGAGGCATGGGTTATGGATAGAGTTGTGCGCAGGAGGATGGATGTGCTGGAAATGAGATGTTTGAGGACAATGTGTGGTGTGAGGTGGTTTGATCGAGTGAGTAACGTAAGGGTAAGAGAGATGTGTGGAAATAAAAAGAGCGTGGTTGAGAGAGCAGAAGAGGGTGTTTTGAAGTGGTTTGGGCACATGGAGAGGATGAGTGAGGAAAGATTGACCAAGAGGATATATGTGTCGGAGGTGGAGGGAACAAGGAGAAGAGGGAGACCAAATTGGAGGTGGAAAGATGGAGTGAAAAAGATTTTGTGTGATCGGGGCCTGAACATGCAGGAGGGTGAAAGGAGGGCAAGGAATAGAGTGAATTGGAGCGATATGGTATACCGGGGCTGACGTGCTGTCAGTGGATTGAATCAAGGCATGTGAAGCGTCTGGGGTAAACCATAGAAAGCTGTGTAGGTATGTATATTTGCGTGTGTGGACGTATGTATATACATGTGTATGGGGGGGGGGTTGGGCCATTTCTTTCGTCTGTTTCCTTGCGCTACCTCGCAAACGCGGGAGACAGCGACAAAGTATGAAAAAAAAAAAAATATATATATATTATCCCTGGGGATAGGGGTGAAAGAATACTTCCCACACATTCCTCACGTGTCGTAGAAGGCGACTAGAGGGGACGGGAGCGGGGGGCCAGAAATCCTCCCCTCCTTGTATTTTAACTTACTAAAAAATGGGAAACAGAAGGAGTCATGCGGGGAGTGCTCATCCTCCTCGTAGACTCAGAGTGGGGTGTCTAAATGTGTGTGGATGTAACCAAGATGTGAAAAAAGGAGAGGTAGGTAGTATGTTTGAGGAAAGGAACCTGGATGTTTTGGCTCTGAGTGAAACGAAGCTCAAGGGTAAAGGGGAAGAGTGGTTTGGGAATGTCTTGGGAGTAAAGTCAGGGGTTAGTGAGAGGACAAGAGCAAGGGAAGGAGTAGCAGTACTCCTGAAACAGGAGTTGTGGGAGTATGTGATAGAATGTAAGTAAATTCTCGATAGATATGGGTAAAACTGAAAGTTGATGGAGAGAGATGGGTGATTATTGGTGCATATGCAGCTGGGCATGAGAATAAAGATCATGAGAGGCAAGTGTTTTGGGAGCAGCTGAATGAGTGTGTTAGTGGTTTTGATGCACGAGACCGGGTTATAGTGATGGGTGATTTGAATGCAAAGGTGAGTAATGTTGCAGTTGAGGGAATAATTGGTATACATGGGGTGTTCAGTGTTGTAAATGGAAATGGTGAAGAGCTTGTAGATTTATGTGCTGAAAAAGGACTGGTGATTGCGAATATCTGGTTTAAAAAGCGAGATATACATAAGTATACGTATGTAAGTAGGAGAGATAGCCAGAGAGCGTTATTGGATTACGTGTTAATTGACAGGCGTGCGAAAGACAGACTTTTGGATGTTAATGTGCTGAGAGGTGCAACTGGAGGGATGTCTGATCATTATCTTGTGGAGGCTAAGGTGAAGATTTGTATGGGTTTTCAGAAAAGAAGAGTGAATGTTGGGGTGAAGAGGGTGGTGAGAGTAAGTGAGCTTGGGAATGAGACTTGTGTGAGGAAGTACCAGGAGAGACTGAGTATGGAATGGAAAAAGGTGACTACAATGGAAGTAAGGGGAGTGGGGGAGGAATGGGATGTATTTAGGGAATCAGTGATGGATTGCGCAAAAGATGCTTGTGGCATGAGAAGCGTGGGAGGCAGGTTGATTAGAAAGGGTAGTGAGTGGTGGGATGAAGAAGTAAGATTATTAGTGAAAGAGAAGAGAGAGGCATTTGGACGATTTCTGCAGGGAAAAAATGCAATTGAGTGGGAGATGTATAAAAGAAAGAGACAGGAGGTCAAGAGAAAGGTGCAAGAGGTGAAAAAGAGGGCAAATGAGAGTTGGGGTGAGAGAGTATCATTAGATTTTAGGGAGAATAAAAAGATGTTCTGGAAGGAGGTAAATAAAGTGCGTAAGACAAGGGAGCAAATGGGAACTTCAGTGAAGGGGGCTAATGGGGAGGTGATAACAAGTAGTGGTGATGTGAGGAGATGGTGTGAGTATTTTGAAGGTTTGTTGAATGTGTTTGATGATAGAGTGGCATATATAGGGTGTTTTGGTCGAGATGGTGTGCAAAGTGAGAGGGTTAGGGAAAATGATTTGGTAAACAGAGAAGAGGTGGTAAAAGCTTTGCGGAAGACGAAAGCCGGCAAGGCAGCAGGTTTGGATGGTATTGCAGTGGAATTTATTAAAAAAGGGGGTGACTGTATTGTTGACTGGTTGGTAAGGTTATTTAATGTATGTATGACTCATGGTGAGGTGCCTGAGGATTGGCATAATGCGTGCCAATGGCATAGTGCCATTGTACAAAGGCAAAGGGGATAAGAGTGAGTGCTCAAATTACAGAGGTATAAGTTTGTTGAGTATTCCTGGTAAATTATATGGGAGGGTATTGATTGAGAGGGTGAAGGCAGGTACAGAGCATCAGATTGGGGAAGAGCAGTGTGGTTTCAGAAGTGGTAGAGGATGTGTGGATCAGGTGTTTGCTTTGAAGAATGTATGTGAGAAATACTTAGAAAAGCAAATGGATTTGTATGTAGCATTTATGGATCTTCACTGAAGTTCCCATTTGCTCCCTTGTCTTACGCACCCTATTTACCTCCTTCCAGAACATCTTTTTATTCTCCCTAAAATTTACTAATAGTCTCTCACCCCAACTCTCATTTGCCCTTTTTTCACCTCTTGCACCTTTCTCTTGACCTCCTGTCTCTTTCTTTTATACTTCTCCCACTCAATTGCATTTTTTCCCTGCAAAAATCGTCCAAATGCCTCTCTCTTCTCTTTCACTAATACTCTTACTTCTTCAACCCACCACTCACTACCCTTTCTAAACAGCCCACCTCCCACTCTTCTCATGCCACAAGCATCTTTTGCGCAATCCATCACTGATTCCCTAAATACATCCCATTCCTCCCCCACTCCCCTTACTTCCATTGTTCTCACCTTTTTCCATTCTGTACACAGTCTCTCCTGGTACTTCCCCACACAGGTCTCCTTCCCAAGCTCACTTACTCTCACCACCTTCTTCACCCCAAAATTCACTCCTCTTTTCTGAAAACCCATACTAATCTTCACCTTAGCCTCCACAAGATAATGATCAGACATCCCTCCAGTTGCACCTCTCAGCACATTAACATCCAAAAGTCTCTCTTTCGCACGCCTGTCAATTAACACGTAATCCAATAACGCTCTCTGGCCATCTCTCCTACTTACATAAGTATACTTATGTATATCTCGCTTTTTAAACCAGGTATTCCCAATCATCAGTCCTTTTTCAGCACATAAATCTACAAGCTCTTCACCATTTCCATTTACAACACTGAACACCCCATGCATACCAATTATTCCCTCAACTGCCACATTACTCACCTTTGCATTCAAATCACCCATCACTATAACCCGGTCTCGTGCATCAAAACCGCTAACACACTCATTCAGCTGCTCCCAAAACACTTGCCTCTCATGATCTTTCTTCTCATGCCCAGGTGCATATGCACCAATAATCACCCACCTCTCTCCATCAACTTTCAATTTTACCCATATTAATCGAGAATTTACTTTCTTACATTCTATCACATACTCCCACAACTCCTGTTTCAGGAGTATTGCTACTCCTTCCCTTGCTCTTGTCCTCTCACTAACCCCTGACTTCACTCCCCAGACATTTCCAAACCACTCTTCCCCTTTACCCTTGAGCTTCGTTTCACTCAGAGCCAAAACATCCAGGTTCCTTTCCTCAAACATACTACCTATCTCTCCTTTTTTCACATCTTGGTTACATCCACACACATTTAGGCACCCCACTCTGAGCCTTCGAGGAGGATGATCACTCCTTGCTTGGCTCCTTCTTTGTTTCTTGTTTTAAGATTTGAAATTCAGGAAGGGTCCCCTCCCTCCTCCCTTTCGTTGCCCTCTATGACACATAGGAAATATAGAGTAGAATTCTTTTTTACTCCCCCTACCCAAAGTATGTTCTTTCCAAAGCAGTTTTATTTGAAGGCAATATATCCTGCGATTGATCTTATTTTCACCTGAAACACTTAAATGAGGTCCAGTTCTGCTGCCATTGCCCGCAATGAATAGGGGTAGGTGTTAGGTCTTTCCTGAATTAAGGATGGGCCCACCTTAGAATTGTGGATGGTAATGCTATTTGATGGGTACTTTCAGCAAGTCTCCATTAGTATTCTCCTTTCACATTTCATGATTCACATCAAACGTTCAATTTGGTCCCCATGAAAATTGTTTTTGAATTTAATTGAAAGGTAACCTAACAATTTACTATTAACTTATGATCTTCCTTGGTCTTAATATGGGAAACTCTGGGTCTCAAATATTATTTGCAAAACTTTTTGTTTGTTTTTTTAAGTATTATCCCTCCCATGTCATACCAGGTTGTCCATTTTTTCCAGCTTTCCATTCCATTAAAGTGTACATATATGGCAGCATGTACCATGAAGATGACAACCATAATTGTCCTGTTCTTCAAGTGAGAGAAACTTTGGCTTTGGAAGATGGGTAAGAAGCCCACATACCATAGGTGGATTGTTGCATTATCTGATTATTAGTGCAGGTACCATCAGCTACCTGTCATGCTCAGAAACTTGGTTTTAATATTAGAGCGAGACTTTCCAAGTTGTTGCCTTGATGTTGTTGATTTGGGTAATAGGTTTATTTTGTCTTTCTAGAAGTCAAGCTCTGCAAAATTTATTCTCACATTAGGTGCATGCATTCTCTTGAGCCACCCAATGTAAAGGGAAAGGTTAAAGATAATGGCTAGAATATAAAGAGTAGGTAGCTAATTGAAGATTAGCATTTTTTCTTATTGGCAAATTTTGGGTACTGGTTAGAATTTTATGGTGATTTTCAATGTCTGCTGTACTACTGTTCTTTAAAGTTACCATTTAATCAGTAATCCAAAACATTATCTGTAGACTATTTTTTAATGAAAGGACCCTAAGTACTAAACAGATTTTACTAATATTATGTCATGACTAGGACATTTATGTTAATGCACTTTTTCAAAAGTCTGAGTTATCATCTTATTTCCCCTCAGGCAGTGACAAATGGTTATTGGCTTTTGCTAGAAGATCTGGATTATGCACCAATGGATGTTATTTCCATTTTGATACCACTTCTTGAGTCAAGAACCTTACCTATTCCAGGTGAGAAATATTCGTTATGTTATAATTACACAGTTCTGATTATAGAATAATAGGATACTTGGTCATCTGTTCTTGTTGCTACCTCGCTTATGAGAAATAGCAAGTGAGTGTGAATGAAAAAAATATATGTAGTTGAAGATATACATGTGTGAGATATCAGATTGGATTTTTCATACATGTGTGAGATATCAGATTGGATTTTCCATAATGACAGTAATCTCTCACATCAGCAGAAAGAGAAATATGCTTAAATGGTACCTTAATTTTTCCTTTAGAGTCAACCTCGTCAAGGCTGTGTATTTTCTCCCATAGAAAGTGAATCTTATTTATGTATTTCCATCTAGGAAGATAGTGGATGTGAACAAATGTGGCCTTTCTTTATCTGTTCCTGACGCTTCCTTGCTAATACAGGAAATGGCGATTAGTATCTAAAGTATGAAAATATGAGAAAGATGGGAGGTGGGCAGATTAGAAGGTAATTGAGTTATGGGATGAAGTATTAAGAGTGTTTGTAAAAACAGAAGGGAGGGGTGTTTGGATGATTTTTGCTGGGAAGTAGTGCAAATGGCTGGCAGATGTATAAAAGAAAGTGGCAGGAGGTCAAGAGAAAGGTACAAGAGGTGAAAAAGAGGGCAAATGAGAATTGGGGTGAGAGGAGTATAATTGAATTATAGGGAGGATAAAAATATGTTTTGGAAGGAGGTAAATAAAGTGCTGAAGACAAGAGAACAAATGGGAACATCGGTGAAGGGGGCTAATGGGGAGGTAATGACAGGTAGTGAAGTGAGATGGAGTGCGTATTTTGAAGGTTTGTTGAATGTGTTTGATGATAGAGTGGCAGATATAGGGTGTTTTGGTCGAGGTGGTGTGCAAAGTGAGAGGGTTAGGGAAAATGATTTGGTAAATAGAGAAGAGGTAGTAAAAGCTTTGCGGAAGACGAAAGCCGGCAAGGCAGCAGGTTTGGATGGTATTGCAGTGGAATTTATTAAAAAAGAGGATGACTGTGTTGTTGATTGGTTGGCAAGGATATTCAGTGTATGTATGGATCATGGTGAAGTGCCTTGAGGATTGGCAGAATGCATGCATAGTGCCATTGTAGAAAGGCAAAGGGGATAAGAGTGAGTGCTCAAATTACAGAGGTATAAGTTTGTTGAGTATTCCTGGAAATTATATGGGAGGGTATTGATTGAGAGGGTGAAGGCATGTACAGAGCATCAGATTGGGGAAGAGCAGTGCGGTTTCAGAAGTGGTAGAGGATGTGTGGATCAGGTGTTTGCTTTGAAGAATGTATGTGAGAAATACTTAGAAAAGCAAATGGATTTGTATGTAGCATTTATGGATCTGGAGAAGGCATATGATAGAGTTGATAGAGATGCTCTGTGGAAGGTATTAAGAATATATGGTGTGGGAGGCAAGTTGTTAGAAGCAGTGAAAAGTTTTTATCGAGGATGTAAGGCATGTGTACGTGTAGGAAGAGAGGAAAGTGATTGGTTCTCAGTGAATGTAGGTTTGCGGCAGGGGTGTGTGATGTCTCCATGGTTGTTTAATTTGTTTATGGATGGGGTTGTTAGGGAGGTAAATGCAAGAGTCCTGGAAAGAGGGGCAAGTATGAAGTCTGTTGGGGATGAGAGAGCTTGGGAAGTGAGTCAGTTGTTGTTCGCTGATGATACAGCGCTGGTGGCAGATTCATGTGAGAAACTGCAGAAGCTGGTGACTGAGTTTGGTAAAGTGTGTGGAAGAAGAAAGTTAAGAGTAAATGTGAATAAGAGCAAGGTTATTAGGTACAGTAGGGTTGAGGGTCAAGTCAATTGGGAGGTGAGTTTGAATGGAGAAAAACTGGAGGAAGTGAAGTGTTTTAGATATCTGGGAGTGGATCTGTCAGCGGATGGAACCATGGAAGCGGAAGTGGATCATAGGGTGGGGGAGGGGGCGAAAATTTTGGGAGCCTTGAAAAATGTGTGGAAGTCGAGAACATTATCTCGGAAAGCAAAAATGGGTATGTTTGAAGGAATAGTGGTTCCAACAATGTTGTATGGTTGCGAGGCGTGGGCTATGGATAGAGTTGTGCGCAGGAGGATGGATGTGCTGGAAATGAGATGTTTGAGGACAATGTGTGGTGTGAGGTGGTTTGATCGAGTAAGTAACGTAAGGGTGAGAGAGATGTGTGGAAATAAAAAGAGCGTGGTTGAGAGAGCAGAAGAGGGTGTTTTGAAATGGTTTGGGCACATGGAGAGAATGAGTGAGGAAAGATTGACCAAGAGGATATATGTGTCGGAGGTGGAGGGAACGAGGAGAAGAGGGAGACCAAATTGGAGGTGGAAAGATGGAGTGAAAAAGATTTTGTGTGATCGGGGCCTGAACATGCAGGAGGGTGAAAGGAGGGCAAGGAATAGAGTGAATTGGAGTGATGTGGTATACAGGGGTTGACGTGCTGTCAGTGGAGTGAATCAAGGCATGTGAAGCGTCTGGGGTAAACCATGGAAAGCTGTGTAGGTATGTATATTTGCGTGTGTGGACGTGTGTATGTACATGTGTATGGGGGGGGGGTTGGGCCATTTCTTTCGTCTGTTTCCTTGCGCTACCTCGCAAACGCGGGAGACAGCGACAAAGTATAAAAAAAAAAAAAAAAAAAAAAAAAAAAAAAAAAAAAAAAAATTTATGGATCTGGAGAAGGCATATGATAGAGTTGATAGAGATGCTCTGTGGAAGGTATTAAGAATTTATGGTGTGGGAGGCAAGTTGTTAGAAGCAGTGAAAAGTTTTTATCGAGGATGTAAGGCTTGTGTACGTGTAGGAAGAGAGGAAAGTGATTGGTTCTCAGTGAATGTAGGTTTGCGGCAGGGGTGTGTGATGTCTCCATGGTTGTTTAATTTGTTTATGGGTGGGGTTGTTAGGGAGGTGAATGCAAGAGTTTTGGAAAGAGGGGCAAGTATGAAGTCTGTTGGGGATGAGAGAGCTTGGGAAGTGAGTCAGTTGTTGTTCGCTGATGATACAGCGCTGGTGGCTGATTCATGTGAGAAACTGCAGAAGCTGGTGACTGAGTTTGGTAAAGTGTGTGAAAAAAGAAAGTTAAGAGTAAATGTGAATAAGAGCAAGGTTATTAGGTACAGTAGGGTTGAGGGTCAAGTCAATTGGGAGGTGAGTTTGAATGGAGAAAAACTGGAGGAAGTAAAGTGTTTTAGATATCTGGGAGTGGATCTGGCAGCGGATGGAACCATGGAAGCGGAAGTGGATCATAGGATGGGGGAGGGGGCAAAAATTCTGGGAGCCTTGAAGAATGTGTGGAAGTCGAGGACATTATCTCGGAAAGCAAAAATGGGTATGTTTGAAGGAATAGTGGTTCCAACAATGTTGTATGGTTGCGAGGTGTGGGCTATGGATAGAGTGGTGCGCAGGAGGATGGATGTGCTGGAAATGAGATGTTTGAGGACAATGTGTGGTGGGAGGTGGTTTGATCGAGTAAGTAACGTAAGGGTAAGAGAGATGGGTGGAAATAAAAAGAGCGTGGTTGAGAGAGCAGAAGAGGGTGTTTTGAAATGGTTTGGGCACATGGAGAGAATGAGTGAGGAAAGATTGACCAAGAGGATATATGTGTCGGAGGTGGAGGGAACAAGGAGAAGAGGGAGACCAAATTGGAGGTGGAAGGATGGAGTGAAAAAGATTTTGTGTGATCGGGGCCTGAACATGCAGGAGGGTGAAAGGAGGGCAAATAATAGAGTGAATTGGAGCGATGTGGTATACCGGGGTTGACGTGCTGTCGGTGGATTGAATCAGGGCATGTGGGGCGTCTGGGGTAAACCATGGAAAGCTGTGTAGGTATGTATATTTGCGTGTGTGGACGTATGTATATACATGTGTATGGGGGTGGGTTGGGCCATTTCTTTCGTCTGTTTCCTTGCGCTACCTCGCAAACGCGGGAGACAGCGACAAAGAAAAAAAAAAAAAGTTTGTTGAGTATTCCTGGTAAATTATATGGGAGGGTATTGATTGAGAGGGTGAAGGCATGTAGAGAGCATCAGATTGGGGAAGAGCAGTGTGGTTTCAGAAGTGTTAGAGGATGTGTGGATCAGGTGTTTGCTTTGAAGAATGTATGTGAGAAATACTTAGAAAAGCAAATGGATTTGTATGTAGCATTTATGGATCTGGAGAAGGCATATGATAGAGTTGATAGAGATGCTCTGTGGAAGGTATTAAGAATATATGGTGTGGGAGGCAAGTTGTTAGAAGCAGTGAAAAGTTTTTATCGAGGATGTAAGGCATGTGTACGTGTAGGAAGAGAGGAAAGTGATTGGTTCTCAGTGAATGTAGGTTTGCGGCAGGGGTGTGTGATGTCTCCATGGTTGTTTAATTTGTTTATGGATAGTTTAATTTGTTTATGTTAGGGAGGTGAATGCAAGAGTTTTGGAAAGAGGGGCAAGTATATAGTCTGTTGTGGATGAGAGAGCTTGGGAAGTGAGTCAGTTGTTGTTCGCTGACGATATAGCGCTGGTGGCTGATTCATGTGAGAAACTGCAGAAGCTGATGACTGAGTCTGGTAAAGTGTGTGAAAGAAGAAAGTTAAGAGTAAATGTGAATAAGAGCAAGGTTATTAGGTACAGTAGGGTTGAGGGTCAATTCAATTGGGAGGTAAGTTTGAATGGAGAAAAACTGGAGGAAGTAAAGTGTTTTAGATATCTGGGAGTGGATCTGGCAGCAGATGGAACCATGGAAGCGGAAGTGAATCATAGGGTGGGGGAGGGGGGCGAAAATTCTGGGAGCCTTGAAGAATGTGTGGAAGTCGAGAACATTATCTCAGAAAGCAAAAATGGGTATGTTTGAAGGAATAGTGGTTCCAAGAATGTTGTATGGTTGCGAGGCGTGGGCTATGGATAGAGTTGTGCGCAGGAGGGTGGATGTGCTGGAAATGAGATGTTTGAGAACAATGTGTGGTGTGAGGTGGTTTTATCGAGTAAGTAATGTAAGGGTAAGAGAGATGTGTGGAAATAAAAAGAGTGTGGTTGAGAGAGCAGAAGAGGGTGTTTTGAAGTGGTTTGGGCACATGGAGAGAATGAGTGAGGAAAGATTGACCAAGAGGATATATGTGTCGGAGGTGGAGGGAACAAGGAGAAGTGGGAGACCAAATTAGAGGTGGAAAGATGGAGTGAAAAAGATTTTGAGTGATCGGGGCCTGAACATGCAGAAGGGTGAAAGGCGGGCAAGGATAGAGTGAATTGGATCGATGTGGTATACCGGGGTTGACGTGCTGTCAGTGGATTGAATCAGGGCATGTGAAGCGTCTGGGGTAAACCATGGAAAGTTGTGTGGGGCCTGGATGTGGAAAGGGAGCTGTGGTTTTGGGCATTATTGCATGACAGCTAGAGACTGAGTGTGAACGAATGGGGCCTTTTATGTCTTTTCCTAACGCTACCTCACTCACATGAAGGGTGAGGGGGATGGTATTCCATGTGTGGCGAGGTGGCGATTGGAATGAATAAAGGCAGACAGTGTGAATTGTGTGCATGGGTATATATGTATGTGTCTGTGTGTGTATATATATGTGTACATTGAGATGTATAGGTATGTATATTTGCGTGTGTGGACGTGTATGTATATACATGTGCATGGGGGTGGGTTGGGCCATTTCTTTCGTCTGTTTCCTTGCGCTACCTCGCAAACGCGGGAGACAGCGACAAAGCAAAATAAATATAAATATGTATATATAGGTATACGTTGAAATATATAGGTATGTATATGTGCGTGTGTGGACGTGTATGTACATACATGTGTAAGTGGGTGGGTTGGGCCATTCTTTCTTCTGTTTCCTTGCGCTGCCTTGCTAACGCAGGAGACAATGACAAAGTATAATACATAATGAGTGAGTGAACTAACATACTTTTATGGCCTACGTGAAGCTTACATGATGCTCACTACCATTATTATCTCTCCCATGAAAGACATATATCTCAATCTCTTTTATGCATTGGCATCCATTTACTTGAACCACTTATGATTGTAGGTGGTCTATGTAGAAGTTATTTTTGCTGATTTACACATTTTGTGCTTCCTTTAATTGTTAATTTTATGTGGAACCTCATACCTGCTCATATTCCATCATCTCACCCATCACGAGACCACCCAGTGATAACACCCTTATGCTGATGTCTTCCCCAGATTACATTTTTCTCTTTGGTAAATATATTCCTAGGTAAACTTTTGTGGATGTGATGGTGAGAGTTTATTTACATATTACTTTATAGTTATTGTGAATGTTATGTAATTAAGGAACATGCCGTTTCCCATAGGTTATGGAAATATTCGCGCCCATCCAGATTTCCAGTTGTTTGCTACTCGTCGAACTCTGGGAGGGACCAAGATGACAACTGGGTGTGCTGGCCTTCTTGACAAGTTGTGGACAAAGGTCACACTTGAGACCTTGTCCCGATCAGAACTTTTACAACTTATTGCCACCAGGTACTTGCTCATTAATTTTAATAAGTATTTTTTACATGGATCTGGAGAAGGCATATGATAGAGTTGATAGAGATGCTCTGTGGAAGGTATTAAGAATATATGGTGTGGGAGGCAAGTTGTTAGAAGTGGTGAAAAGTTTTTATCGAGGATGTAAGGCATGTGTACGTGTAGGAAGAGAGGAAAGTGATTGGTTCTCAGTGAATGTAGGTTTGCGGAGGGGTGTGTGATGTCTCCATGGTTGTTTAATTTGTTTATGGATGGGGTTGTTAGGGAGGTGAATGCAAGAGTTTTGGAAAGAGGGGCAAGTATGAAGTCTGTTGGGGATGAGAGAGCTTGGGAAGTGAGTCAGTTGTTGTTCGCTGATGATACAGCGCTGGTGGCTGATTCATGTGAGAAACTGCAGAAGCTGGTGACTGAGTTTGGTAAAGTGTGTGAAAGAAGAAAGTTAAGAGTAAATGTGAATAAGAGCAAGGTTATTAGGTACAGTAGGGTTGGGGGTCAAGTCAATTGGGAGGTAAGTCTGAATGGAGAAAAACTGGAGGAAGTCAAGTGTTTTAGATATCTGGGAGTGGATCTGGCAGCGGATGGAACCATGGAAGCGGAAGTGGATCATAGGGTGGGGGAGGGGGGGAAAATTCTGGGAGCCTTGAAGAATGTGTGGAAGTCGAGAACAGTATCTCGGAAAGCAAAAATGGGTATGTTTGAAGGAATAGTGGTTCCAACAATGTTGTATGATTGCGAGGCGTGGGCTATGGATAGAGTTGTGTGCAGGAGGATGGATGTGCTGGAAATGAGATGTTTGAGGACAATGTGTGGTGTGAGGTGGTTTGATCGAGTAAGTAACGTAAGGGTGAGAGAGATGTGTGGAAATAAAAAGAGCGTGGTTGAGAGAGCAGAAGAGGGTGTTTTGAATTGTTTGGGCACATGGAGAGAATGAGTGAGGAAAGATTGACCAAGAGGATATATGTGTCGGAGGTGGAGGGAACGAGAAGTGGGAGACCAAACTGGAGGTGGAAAGATGGAGTGAAAAAGATTTTGTGTGATCGGGACCTGAACATGCAGGAGGGTGAAAGGCAGGCAAGGAATAGAGTGAATTGGATCGATGTGGTATACCGGGGTTGACGTGCTGTCAGTGGGTTGAATCAGGGCATGTGAAGCGTCTGGGGTAAACCATGGAAAGCTGTGTAGGTATGTATATTTGCGTGTGTGGACGTATGTATATACATGTGTATGGGGGTGGGTTGGGCCATTTCTTTCGTCTGTTTCCTTGCGCTACCTCGCAAACGCGGGAGACCGACAAAGCAAAAAAAAAAAAAAAAAAAAAAAATTTTTTACATGTGTTGTGATTTATTTACTTAATAGGAATCCAGTCATTGCTAGATTTTAAGGAAGGTTGCTTGAAGGTTTTATGAAGAGAATTAATGCAAGCAGTATGAGAATTTATGTGGTAAAAGATTTGATAATTATGAATGATGAGGCATGAAGATGCAAAACAGTTTTTTTCTATTGTTGTGGGTAGGTGTGAATGTCTAGATAGATGTAGACTGGGAACAACATGTGGAGGGAAGTCTTTACTTGAAACAAGGAAAGAATTGACTGTGTTAAATGTGGAGGCTCTAATGGTTTATCACCATAAAGGTTTGTACAAAGTGATTGTAACAGATTTAGTAAATCCATGAAGAGGGTTCCTGTGGATCATTTTATAGAGCCAACTTAGGGGTATTCAGTATTATGAATGGAAATGGTGAACAGCTTGTGGAGTTGTGTGCTGAAAAAGGACTGGTGATTAGGAATACCCTGTTTAAAAAGAGGGACATACACTGGTATACACATGTTAGTAGGACACGTACTTAGCAGGCATGATTTTATTCCACATTAATTGAAAGGCACATAAAAGAGACACTTATGCATGTAAATATGCTGGGAAGGGCATCTGTAGGGATGTTGGATCACTATCTTGTGGAGGTGAGGGTGAAGAGATGTAGAGGTTTTTGGAAAAGAGAAAGCACTATTGGTGGTGGTGAGAATGAGTGAACTTGGAAAAGAGACTTGTGTGAAGAAGGAGCAGGAGAAAGATTGAGTGTAGAGTGGTAAAAGGTGAGAGTAAAGGAAGCAGTAGGAGATATTCAGGGAAGCAGTGTTAGCATGTGTAAGAGATGCATGTGGCATGTGAAAGATGGGAGGTGGATAGATCAGAGAGGGTAGTCAGTGGTGGGATGAAGACATAAAGTTGCTAGTGAAAGACAAAAGATGTTTGGGCAGTGCTTGCAAGGAAGGGGTGCAAATGATTGTGGGATGTACAAGAGAAGGTGGCAGGAGGTCAAGAGGAAAAAAAAAGGCAAATGATAGTTGGGTCAACCATGTATCAGTAAATTTTAGGGAGAATGTGATGTTTTGGAAGAAGATAGCTTATGTGTGAAAAACAAGAGAATGACTATAAACATTGATGAATGAGGCAAAAGAGGAAGTGGCATCAGGTAATGAAGTTGAGAGTAAATGTGAATTACAGGAGAGTTGTTAGGTTTAGTAGGCTTGAGGGACAAATTAGCTTGGGTGTGACTTTGAGAAGAAAAAACTTAGAAGAGAAATGTTTTAGATACTTGGGAGTGGACATGGCAGCGAATGAATCATGGAAGTGGAAGTGAGTCACTGGGTGGGTCAGGGTGCAGAGGCTCTGGGAGCACTGAAGAATATGTGGAAAGAGAGATCATTATCTAGGAGGGCAGAAATTGGTGTTTGAAGGTATTTAGTCCCTACAATATTAAATGGATGGAAGGCATAGGCTACAGATAAAACTGCGTGGAAGAGGGTGGATGTTGATATGAAATGTTTGAGGATGATATGTGGTGTGAGATGGTTTTATTAAGTAATGAAAGGATAAGGGAGGTGTGTGGCATTATAGTGATTGTGGTTGAGAAAGCTGAAGTGGGTTAGCTGAAATGGTTTAGACATCTTGAGAGAATGAGTGAGGAAAGGTTGACAGAGAGGACTTGCTTGTTAGAAGTGGAAGCAACAATGAGAATGGGGAGGCCAAATCAGAGATGGAAGGATCGACTGAAAAAGATTTTAAGTGATTAGGGCTTGAACATGCAGGAAGATGATAGATGTGAACGGGATAGAGTGAATTGGAATAATGTGGTATACGTGCTGTCAGTTTGCTGAACCATTGCATATGAAGCATCCAGGGTAAACCATGGAAAATTCTGTGGGCCCTGGTTGTGGATAGGGAGCTATGGTTGTGTGCATTACAAATGAAATGTTGAGAATGGATATGAACCACTGCAGCATGTCTTTTGTTCTTGGCATTACCTTGCTAACGCGGGAAATGGCGATCAGTTTTAAAGAAATGAAAAAACTTGGAATTGCCATGAGATTTCATGTTGATAAAAAGAGAGGCTTATGAAATAGTTCATATGTAAATCATAGAAGAGCATGTGAATACAGTTCTAATCTAGATAAAGTCAGTGTTCATAGGACAAGTAACAGAAGAATACCCAGGAAATAGGGATTCTTGTGAAAACCCATACATCTTGGGACTAAATGAACGACATAGTAAATTACTAATTATCTGAAATGATGTCAGAATAAGTTAATCTGTTCAGAGTTACCAAACTGTAGCATAAACAGTTACTGAAGTACATTCTTTTTTATGAAATGAATATCGAGACATTACAATCCAGAAACTATTAATATTTTTAAACTTCATTGCTTTTCTCACTTTAGCAATAAAGCATCAAGAATAGATGGAAGTTGGCTTCATTTGCACACACCCCTTCACCAGCAGCCATGTATGGTCTTTTAGAAGTAGGAATGATTATTCACAGCCAAGTTCTATGTACTATTCCATGGTTTACACTGAGTGCTTCCTATGTCCTGGTTCAACCCATTGACTGCAAGTTGGATCCCATACAACACATCACTCTAGTTCATCCTATCTATTCCGCACCAGTCACCTTTCTAAATGTTAAGGTCTCAGTATCCCAAAGCCTCTTTCATTTCACCTCTACATCTTTTCCTTAGTCTTTCCCTCCTACTTGCTACATCCACTTTTGACACAGATTCTATATCAGTTTCACTTCACTTCACTCAGCTTTTACCATATACTTGAACAGCACACCCTGATCAGTCCTGACATTCAACTGGGCTCCTTACCTTTTGTGCGTCTCATAATGTTGTGTCAACCCACTGTTTTTTATCATATGTGATTGTTGTGTCCCATGTTAGTGAGGTAGCATGAGGAACAGACAAAGAAAGGTTGAATTTGCTCACATCCTTTCTCTATTAGTCATGTGTAATGCACTGAAATCACAGCTTCCTATTCACAACCAGGCCTTAAAGACCTTTTCGTGGTGCTTCACATGCCCTGGTTCAGTTCTTTTAATGCACATCAACCCCTGTATACAACACCATTCCACTTCACTCTATCCCCTGCATGCTTATCACAATCCTGTTTATTCAAGCCCTGATCACTCAAGATTTTTTCTCTATCATTCCATCTCCAATTTGGTCGACAACCTCTACTTTGATCTCTCCACTTCTGACATGTATATCTTTTGTTAACCTTTCCTTGCTCATTCTATCCGTATATTCAAACCATTTCAAGACACCCACTTAGCCTTTATCAACCACACTCTTTATATTACCACTCCTCTCTCATACCCATTTATTATTCACTTGACTAGACCACCTCAAACTACGTATTCTCCTCAAGCATTTCAATTCTAGCAGATCCACCCTCCTCTGCATATCCTCATCTGTAGTCCATGCCTTGCATCCATCTGACATCAAAAATACCCATTTTTGCCCCTCCCAGACAGCAACCTCTCTTTCCACAAATTCGTTAATGCCCCCAGAACCTTTTCTCCCTCACCCACCTTATAACTCATTTTCACCTCCATGGTTCCATTTGCCTCCATGTCCACTCCCAAGTATCCAAAACACTTTACTTCCTCTAATTTTTTCCATTGAAACTCATGCCCCAACTGACCTTTCCCTCAACCCTGCTAAATCTTGTAATCTTGATTTTATTCACATGTTCTCTCAGCTTCTTTTGTCATACACTCTTTGAGATTCCGTCATCAACTTCTGAAGTTTCTCATTCATATCTGCCACTATTGCTGTGTCAGCTGCAAACAACTACTTACAACCAGAAAAAGTGTAGATTAAGAAATGAAAGTGGTGAAATACAAACTAAAGAATCTTAAATAAAGCATAAAAAGAAACTACAGAATCATATAATAAAGCGGGTCGGTAAAAAACAAGATAATCATGATAGAAATTGAGTAGGATAAAAGCATGTGCTTCACATGCTGATGCGTCCTACATACATCCATTTTGAGATATGACCAGTCTGTGAGAATGGAACTCAGACGTATGGCGGGGAGGGGGTGTATTGACTCACTTCCCAAGCTCCCTTTTTCCGTGCAACCTGCATACACCTCTCTTTCTAAGACTTGCATTTACCTCCCATTTTACCTCATCTATTAACAAATTGAATATCCATGGGGACATCACACACCTTTGCCTGACTAACCTTTACTTCGAATAACTCGCTCTCGTCTCTTCCCACTCATTACATGCCTTACATCCTTGATAGAAACTTCTTACAGCTTCTAAAAGCTTTCCTCCCACACTGTATACATATCCTTAAGACCAACCACAAGGCATTTCTATCACCATACTGTCTTTAGGCATTTCATTTTCTGCACATCCACCCTCTTCCTTTCTTTTGCATTGAATGTCCAGTACTCACATTTATACCACACTGTTTGGTTTCTTATGATTTCAGATATACCCATCTTTGTTCTTGCAGGCCCTGACATTTCCTTGTGCATGCCCCTCAACACACCCAAGGGCTTTGACCTCTCTTCCTCCCTGTTGCTTCAGCCCACAGGGTTCCATCAAGTGCCATGTTGGCTCCAAAGAACTCAAAGCATTGTTTGTTTCAGATGGCCAAAACTGGAATCCATATCAGAGAAACTGATAGGAGTGTACCTGGTGCTATCAGCAGAGCAGCACTGTGATGACATTGAAGATGATAGGAGAACAGATGTGGATATGACTACAGTAAAGGTTTCTGGTCGTTTGGTATCAGTACGTGACCTAATGAAGTGGTGTTCAAGAGTTGCATCTCACATCGATGAAACTGAAATTTGTTTAGCATCTAGAGCATTTCAGGTATTCCGCTGATGTTGTCTAATAATATTGATAAACCGTTTAAGGTATTGTCTAGTAATATTGATAAACTGACTAACGAAAGATTCCTCTAGAGGATATCATGATGGAAATTAGGCAGAGAAAAAGGGTGATCATGGCTGTTTGTAAGAAAAAGTGTTTGATCATTATTAAGGGAAGTGGGTGTTCAGGGTTTATTGCAAAGCAGTGTTGAAAATTAGATGTAGGTAGTAGTTGGAAGACATCCAGTGACCAAGGAGGTATATTGCCAGTAATACCTGCCTGGTATCAATCTTCTAACCTAAGTAGCTGTCTTATCTTTCTGCCTTACTAACATGTGGAGTACTGGCATTCTGTCTACAAACATACAATGTCTCTTGTAACATATAACACTTGACAATTAACTCACACAGCTCATTCTTTTTAATTCGATGTTCCTGTGATGAGCACTATGTACTACCCCTGCCTTTTAAGCAAATTGGAAGAAGCAACAGATAGAAGTAGTAGGTAGGAACATTTAGGTAGGAGCATTGGGTAGAAACATTAGGTAGAAATAGTAGTTTTGAACATTAGACAGGAGCATTAAGTAGAAGTATTCAGTAGGAACATTAGGTAGGAGTCTCTGCAAACACTGTACTAGACTTGCCCTTTGCCAGTGGCCTGATAAGGGTGAGACACTAAAAGCTGAGAAGTGGCAATGGAGTTCACTAGTTATGGAGACTCCATTGCTGTGGCCACCCCCTTGAGGGAGTTCCGGAAGAGAACAGGCTTCAAAGGTGTAAAATAGAAATGGAATAGAATAATTTTATTGCTCCATAGATATCTAGATATCATTCCTCGTGTGTCGTAGAAGCGACTAAAGGGGACGGGAGCGGGGGGTTAGAAACCCTCCCCTTCTTGTATTTTAACTTTCTAAAAGGGGAATCAGAAGAAGGAGTCACTACTCCTGAAACAGGAGTATAATATAATGGAACCATAGAAGCGGAAGCGAATCATAGGGTGGGGGAGGGGGTGAAAATTCTGGGAGCCTTGAAGAATGTTTGGAAGTCGAGAACATTATCTCGGAAAGCAAAAATGGGTATGTTTGAAGGAATAGTGGTTCCAACAATGTTGTATGGTTGCGAGGCATGGGCTATGGATAGGATTGTGTGCAGGAGGGTGGATGTGCTGGAAATGAGATGTTTGAGGACAATATGTGGTGTGAGGTGGTTTGATCGAGTAAATAATGTAAGGGTAAGAGAGATGTGTGGAAATAAAAAGAGCGTGGTTGAGAGAGCAGAAGAGGGTGTTTTGAAATGGTTTGGTCACATGGAGAGAATGAATGAGGAAAGATTGACCAAGAGGATATATGTGTCAGACGTGGAGGGAACGAGGAGAAGTGGAAGACCAAATTTTAGGTGGAAAGATGGAGTGAAAAAGATTTTGAGTGATCGGGGCCTGAACATGCAGGAGGGTGAAAGGTGTGCAAGGAATAGAGTGAATTGGAACGATGTGGTATACCGGGGTCGACGTGCTGTCAGTGGATTGAATCAGGGCATGTGAAGCGTCTGGGGTAAACCATGGAAAGTTCTGTGGGCCCTGGATGTGGAAAGGGAGCTGTGGTTTCGGTGCATTATTACATGACAGCTAGACAGCTAGAGACTGAGTGTGAATGAATGGGGCCTTTGCTGTCTTTTCCTAGCACTACCTTGCACACATGAGGGGGGAGGGGGATGTTATTCCATGTGTGGCAAGGTGGCGATGGGAATAAATAAGGGCAGACTGTAGGAATTATGTACATGTGTATATATGTATATGTCTGTGTGTGTATATATATGTATACATTGAGATGTATAGGTATGTATATTTGCGTGTGTGGACGTGTATGTGGGTGGGTTGGGCCATTCTTTCATCTATTTCCTTGCACTACCTCGCTAACGTGGGAGATAGCGACAAATAAAATAAATATAAATATATAAATAAAAATAAATATCGGGGATGTAAGGCATGTGTACGTGCAGGAAGAGAGGAAAGTGATTGGTTCTCAGTGAATATAGGTTTGCAGCAGGGGTGTGTGATGTCTCCATGGTTGTTTAATTTGTTTATGGATGGGGTTGTTAGGGAGGTGAATGCAAGAGTTTTGGAAAGAGGGGCAAGTATGAAGTCTGTTGTGGATGAGAGAGCCTGTGAAGTGAGTCAGTTGTTGTTTGCTGATGATACAGCGCTGGTGGCTGATTCATGTGAGAAACTGCAGAAGCTGGTGACTGAGTTTGGTAAAGTGTGTGAAAGAAGAAAGTTAAGAGTAAACGTGAATAAGAGCAAGGTTATTAGGTACAGTAGGGTTGAGGGTCAAGTCAATTGGGAGGTAAGTTTGAATGGAGAAAAACTGGAGGAAGTAAAGTGTTTTAGATATCTGGGAGTGGATCTGGCAGCGGATGGAACCATGGAAGCGGAAGTGGATCATAGGGTGGGGGAGGGGGCGAAAATCCTGGGAGCCTTGAAGAATGTGTGGAAGTCGAGAACATTATCTCGGAAAGCAAAAATGGGTATGTTTGAAGGAATAGTGGTTCCAACAATGTTGTATGGTTGCGAGGCGTGGGCTATGGATAGAGTTGTGTGCAGGAGGATGGATGTGCTGGAAATGAGATGTTTGAGGACAATGCGTGGTGTGAGGTGGTTTGATCGAGTAAGTAAGGTAAGGGTAAGAGAGATGTGTGGAAATAAAAAGAGTGTGGTTGAGAGAGCAGAAGAGGGTGTTTTGAAATGGTTTGGGCACATGGAGAGAATGAGTTAGGAAAGATTGACCTAGAGGATATATGTGTCGGAGGTGGAGGGAACGAGGAGAAGTGGGAGACCAAATTTTAGGTGGAAAGATGGAGTGAAAAAGATTTTGTGTGATCGGGACCTGAACATGCAGGAGGGTGAAAGGCGGGCAAGGAATAGAGTGAATTGGATCGATGTGGTATACCGTGGTTGACATGCTGTCAGTGGATTGAATCAGGGCATGTGAAGCGTCTGGGGTAAACCATGGAAAGCTGTGTAGGTACGTATATTTGTGTGTGTGGACGTATGTATATACATGTGTATGGGGGTGGGTTGGGCCATTTCTTTCGTCTGTTTCCTTGCGCTACCTCGCAAACGCGGGAGACAGCAAAAAAAAAAAAAAATAGATAAGATATCTAGTGGGATTAGAATAGCCTGTTATAAAGATTGAATTATTTTATAAGTACTCAAGATGATGGGTTTTGTATGTAGTACTATTGTCATATGATTTTTTTTTTTGTGATGGGAATGACTAATGATGTTATCTACAGTAGCCAACAATGAATACCAATTTTTTTTCACTAACAGTCAGGTTTGCAGTAGCTAGAAAGTGTTCAGGATTGGTATAGAAAATATGAGGAAGTGAGCAGTGTGAAAGTTGCAGCCAAAAGTATGATATTGATGGGTGAGATAAAAAGAAAGTACTGTCAAGATGTATTGTGCATGGTTTCCAGCTGAACTGTAGTCAGTAGTGAGTTAGCACTGACCAGGTAGGTATTATCACCCAGGTATCAGAAAGTGTAGTGACAGCAACACAGGGAACCAGCACCATAGTGGCTGCCATGTTCCACCACCAGCCCAAAGTTGTCTTTCCCATCTGCTTCATAAACACATGGGCTTGTGGAATGCAATCCATGAATACAGTTTTTCTCTTTCACACATAATGCTTGACAGCACATAATTCTTTTTATGTTTATTTATTATACTTAGTTGCATGGTCACATGGAGAGAATGAGTGAGGAAAGGTTGACAAAGAGGATATATGTGTCATAGGTGGAGGGAACGAGAAGTGGGAGACCAAATTGAAGGTGGAAGGATGGAGTGAAAAGATTTTGAGCGATTGGGGCCTGAACATACAGGAGGGTGAAAAGCGTGCAAGGAATAGAGTGAATTGGAACAGTGTGGTATACCAGGGTCAATGTGCTGTCAGTGGATTGAACCAGGGCACATGAAGCATCTGGGGTAAACCTTGGAAAGTTCTGTGGGGCCTGGATGTGGAAAGGGAGCTGTGGTTTTGGTGCATTACACATGACAGCTAGAGACTGAGTGTGAACGAATGTGGCCTTTGCTGTCTTTTCCTAGCACTACCTCGCACATGCGCAGGGGGAGGGGGGTGCCATTTCATGTGTGACGGTGTGGCGACAGGAATGAATGAGGGCAGCAAGTATGGATATGTACATGTGTATATATGTATATGTCTGTGGATGTTTATGTTTGTCTACATTGAAATGTATAGGTATGTATATGTGTGTGTGTGGGCATTTATGTATATGCATGTGTATGTGGGTGGGTTGGGCCATTCTTTCGTCTGTTTCCTTGTGCTACCTCGCTAACGCGGGAGACAGCGACAAAGCAAAATAGAATCAATATGAATTAGTCGCTGTATCCCATGTTAGCGAGGTAGCACAAGGAAACAGATGAAAGAATGGCCCTACCCACCCACATACACATGTAAATACATAAATGCCCACACACGCACATATACATACTTGGTTGGAAAGGATCACAATTTTGCGCATGATCAAGTATATTCCTATGAGTCATGGGGAAAATGAAGCATGATAAGTTCCCAAGTGTACTTTCGTGTAATAATCACATCATCAGGGGAGACACGAGAGAAATATAACAGTCAGTTGATATACAACAAAGAGACGTAGCAAGGACACCATTTGGTAAACATGTGAAAGTCCAAGACAGACGAGCATATCGTAAACTTATGTGGACAAAAAGGTGAATTGTTTACAAATTTTATCAACAATAAAGTTATCCAATTTGTATAGACCTTCTAATATTAAGATTATAATTCTTTGTGTATTTGATGATAGAAGATTCAGTGATATAAAGTGCCTTGTAGAAATTGTGATAAGTTTATGTCGGGCAGACTGGCAAGGATCTTTCTGTTAGACTTAAGCAACATGAATATAGTATAGGAACAGGACAAAAATCAAATGCCTAGTTTAATCATGTTAAAAAACTATGATCATTGTATTGACAGGAGTAATGCCATCTCAGTTAATAACTCTGACTCTAGTACCACGAGAAATATCATTGAATCTTCTATTATTAAATACACAAAGAATTGGTATTAGTGAAGGTCTATACAAATTGGATAACTTTATTGTAGATGAAATTCGTAAACAGTTTACCTTCTTGTCCACATAATAAGTTTATGATACACTCATTGTCTGTCTTGGACAATCGCATGTTTACCAAATGGTGTCCTAGCTATGTCTCTTCGTTGTATATCAACTGACTGTTATATTTCTCTCTTGTGTCTCCCCTGATGAGGTGATTATTGCATGAAAGTGCACTTGAGAACTTTTTTTTTTTTTTTTTTTTTTATACTTTGTCGCTGTCTCCCGCGTTTGCGAGGTAGCGCAAGGAAACAGACGAAAGAAATGGCCCAACCCCCCCCCCCATACACATGTATATACATACGTCCACACACGCAAATATACATACCTACACAGCTTTCCATGGTTTACCCCAGACGCTTCACATGCCTTGATTCAATCCACTGACAGCACGTCAACCCCGGTATACCACATCGCTCCAATTCGCTCTATTCCTTGCCCTCCTTTCACCCTCCTGCATGTTCAGGCCCCGATCACACAAAATCTTTTTCACTCCATCTTTCCACCTCCAATTTGGTCTCCCTCTTCTCCTCGTTCCCTCCACCTCCGACACATATATCCTCTTGGTCAATCTTTCCTCACTCATTCTCTCCATGTGCCCAAACCACTTCAAAACACCCTCTTCTGCTCTCTCAACCACGCTCTTTTTATTTCCACACATCTCTCTTACCCTTACGTTACTCACTCGATCAAACCACCTCACACCACACATTGTCCTCAAACATCTCATTTCCAGCACATCCATCCTCCTGCGCACAACTCTATCCATAGCCCACGCCTCGCAACCATACAACATTGTTGGAACCACTATTCCTTCAAACATACCCATTTTTGCTTTCCGAGATAATGTTCTCGACTTCCACACATTCTTCAAGGCCCCCAGAATTTTCGCCCCCTCCCCCACCCTATGATCCACTTCCGCTTCCATGGTTCCATCCGCTGCCAGATCCACTCCCAGATATCTAAAACACTTCACTTCCTCCAGTTTTTCTCCATTCAAACTCACCTCCCAATTGACTTGACCCTCAACCCTACTGTACCTAATAACCTTGCTCTTATTCACATTTACTCTTAACTTTCTTCTTCCACACACTTTACCAAACTCAGTCACCAGCTTCTGCAGTTTCTCACATGAATCAGCCACCAGCGCTGTATCATCAGCGAACAACAACTGACTCACTTCCCAAGCTCTCTCATCCCCAACAGACTTCATACTTGCCCCTCTTTCCAAAACTCTTGCATTTACCTCCCTAACAACCCCATCCATAAACAAATTGAACAACCATGGAGACATCACACACCCCTGCCGCAAACCTACATTCACTGAGAACCAATCACTTTCCTCTCTTCCTACACGTACACATGCCTTACATCCTCGATAAAAACTTTTCACTGCTTCTAACAACTTTCCTCCCACACCATATATTCTTAATACCTTCCACAGAGCATCTCTATCAACTCTATCATATGCCTTCTCCAGATCCATAAATGCTACATACAAATCCATTTGCTTTTCTAAGTATTTCTCACATACATTCTTCAAAGCAAACACCTGATCCACACATCCTCTACCACTTCTGAAACCACACTGCTCTTCCCCAATCTGATGCTCTGTACATGCCTTCACCCTCTCAATCAATACCCTCCCATATAATTTACCAGGAATACTCAACAAACTTATACCTCTGTAATTTGAGCACTCACTCTTATCCCCTTTGCCTTTGTACAATGGCAAAACTTATTGTGTTTTATTTTCCCTGTGGACTCACAGGAATATACATACCTATACATTTCAACATTTATTTATTTATCATTTATTTATTTTGTACAATGGCACTATGCACGCATTCCGCCAATCCTCAGGCACCTCACCATGAGTCATACATACATTAAATAACCTTACCAACCAGTCAATAATACAGTCACCCCCTTTTTTAATAAATTCCACTGCAATACCATCCAAACCTGCTGCCTTGCTGGCTTTCATCTTCTGCAAAGCTTTTACTACCTCTTCTCTGTTTACCAAATCATTTTCCCCAACCCTCTCACTTTGCACACCACCTCGACCAAGACACCCTATATCTGCCACTCTATCATCAAACACATTCAACAAACCTTCAAAATACTCACTCCATCTCCTTCTCACATCACCACTACTTGTTATCACCTCCCCATTTGCGCCCTTCACTGAAGTTCCCATTTGCTCCCTTGTCTTACGCACTTTATTTACCTCCTTCCAGAACATCTTTTTATTCTCCCTAAAATTTAATGATACTCTCTCACCCCAACTCTCATTTGCCCTCTTTTTCACCTCTTGCACCTTTCTCTTGACCTCCTGTCTCTTTCTTTTATACATCTCCCACTCAATTTCATTTTTTCCCTGCAAAAATCGTCCAAATGCCTCTCTCTTCTCTTTCACTAATAATCTTACTTCTTCATCCCACCACTCACTACCCTTTCTAATCAACCCACCTCCCACGCTTCTCATGCCACAAGCATCTTTTGCGCAATCCACCACTGATTCCCTAAATACATCCCATTCCTCCCCCACTCCCCTTACTTCCATTGTTCTCACCTTTTTCCATTCTGTACTCAGTCTCTTCTGGTACTTCCTCACACAAGTCTCCTTCCCAAGTTCACTTACTCTCACCACCCTCTTCACCCCAACATTCACTCTTCTTTTCTGAAAACCCATACAAATCTTCACCTTACCCTCCACAAGATAATGATCAGACATCCCTCCAGTTGCACCTCTCAGCACATTTACATCCAAAAGTCTCTCTTTCGTGCGCCTGTCAATTAACACATAATTCAATAACGCTCTCTGGCCATCTCTCCTACTTACATATGTATACTTATGTATATCTCGCTTTTTAAACCAGGAATTCCCAATCACCAGTCCTTTTTCAGCACATAAATCTACAAGCTCTTCACCATTTCCATTTACAACACTGAACACCCCATGTATACCAATTATTCCCTCAACTGCCACATTACTCACCTTTGCATTCAAATCACCCATCACTATAACCTGGTCTTGAGCATCAAAACCACTAACACACTCATTCAGCTGTTCCCAAAACACTTGCCTCTCATGATCTTTCTTCTCATGCCCAGGTGCATATGCACCAATAATCACCCATCTCTCTCCGTCAACTTTCAGTTTTACCCGTATTAATTGAGAATTTGCTTTCTTACATTCTGTCACATACTCCCACAACTCCTGTTTCAGGAGTACTGCTGCTCCTTCCCTTGCTCTTGTCCTCTCACTAACCCCTGACTTTACTCCCAAGACATTCCCAAACCACTCTTCCCCTTTACCCTTGAGCTTCATTTCACTCAGAGCCAAAACATCCAGGTTCCTTTCCTCAAACATACTACCTATCTCTCCTTTTTTCACATCTTGGTTACATCCACACACATTTAGACACCCCAACCTGAGTCTACGAGGAGGATGAGCACTCCCTGCATGACTCCCTCTGTTTCCCATTTTTTAGAAAGTTAGAGCCATTGTACAAAGGCAAAGGGGATAAGAGTGAGTGCTCAAATTACAGAGGTATAAGTTTGTTGAGTATTCCTGGGAAATTATATGGGAGGCTATTGATTGAGAGGGTGAAGGCATGTAGAGAGCATCAGATTGGGGAAGAGCAGTGTGGTTTCAGAAGTTGTAGAGGATGTGTGGATCAGGTGTTTGCTTTGAAGAATGTATGTGAGAAATACTTAGAAAAGCAAATGGATTTGTATGTAGCATTTATGGATCTGGAGAAGGCATATGATAGAGTTGATAGAGGTGTTCTGTGGAAGGTATTAAGAATATATGGTGAGGGTGGCAAGTTGTTAGAAGCAGTGAAAAGTTTTTATCAAGGATGTAAGGCATGTGTATGTGTAGGAAGAGAGGAAAGTGATTCATTCTCAGTGAATGTAGGTTTGCGGCAGGGGTGTGTGATGTCTCCATGGTTGTTTAATTTGTTTATGGATGGGGTTGTTAGGGAGGTGAATGCAAGAGTTTTGGAAAGAGGGGCAAAAATGAAGTCTGTTATGGATGAGAGAGCTTGGGAAGTGAGTCAGTTGTTGCTCGCTGATGATACAGCGCTGGTGGCTGATTCATGTGAGAAACTGCAGAAGCTGGTGACTGAGTTTGGTAAAGTGTGTGAAAGAAGAAAGTTAAGAGTAAATGTGAATAAGAGCAAAGTTATTAGGTACAGTAGGGTTGAGGGTCAAGTCAATTGGGAAGTAAGTTTGAATGGAGAAAAACTGGAGGAAGTAAAGTGTTTTAGATATCTGGGAGTGGATCTGGCAGCGGATGGAACCATGGAAGCGGAAGTGGATCATAGGATGGGGGAGGGGGCGAAAATCCTGGGAGCCTTGAAGAATGTGTGGAAGTCGAGAACATTATCTCGGAAAGCAAAAATGGGTATGTTTGAAGGAATAGTGGTTCCAACAATGTTGTATGGTTGCGAGGCGTGGGCTATGGATAGAGTTGTGCGCAGGAGGGTGGATGTGCTGGAAATGAGATGTTTGAGGACAATGTGTGGTGTGAGGTGGTTTGATCGAGTAAGTAATGTAAGGGTAAGAGAGATGCGTGGAAATAAAAAGAGCATGGTTGAGAGAGCAGAAGAGGGTGTTTTGAAATGGTTTGGGCACATGGAGAGAATGAGTGAGGAAAGATTGACCAAGAGGATATATGTGCCAGAGGTGGAGGGAACGAGGAGAAGTGGGAGACCAAATTGGAGGTGGAAAGATGGAGTGAAAAAGATTTTGAGTGATCGGGGTCTGAACATGCAGGAGGGTGAAAGGCGGGCAAGAAATAGAGTGAATTGGATTGATGTGGTATACCGGGGTTGACGTGCTGTCAGTGGATTGAATCAGGGCATGTGAAGCGTCTGGGGTAAATCATGGAAAGCCGTGTGGGGCCTGGATGTGGAAAGTGAGCTGTGGTTTCGGGCATTATTGCATGACAGCTAGAGACTGAGTGTGAACGAATGGGGCCTTTGTTGTCTTTTCCTAGCGCTACCCCGCACACATGAGGGGGGAGGGGGATGGTATTCCATGTGTGGCGAGGTGGCGATGGGAATGAATAAAGGCAGACAGTGTGAATTGTGTGCATGGGTATATATGTATGTGTCTGTGTGTGTATATATATGTGTACATTGAGATGTATAGGTATGTATATTTGCGTGTGTGGACGTGTGTGTATATACATGTGTATGGGGTGGGTTGGGCCATTTCTTTCATCTGTTTCCTTGCGCTACCTCGCAAATGCAGGAGACAGCGAGAAAGCAAAATAAATATGAATATATTTATTTTGCTTTGTTGCTGTCTCAAGCGTTAGCGAGGTAGCGCAAGGAAACAGATGAAAGAATGGCCCAACCCACCCACATACACATGTATATACGTACACATCCACACGTACAATATTTACATACCTATACATCTCAACGTATACATATATATACTCACACAGACATATACATATATACACATGTACACAATTCATACTGTCTGCTTTTATTCATTCCCATCGCCACCCCGCCACACATGCAAATAACCACCCCCTCCCCTCAAATGTGCGCGAGGTAGTGCTAGGAAAAGACAACACAGGCCACTTTCGTTCACATTCAGTCTCTAGCTGTCATGTAATAATGCACCGAAACCACAACTCCCTTTCCACATCCAGGCCCCATAGAACTTTCCATGGCTTACCCCAGACGCTTCACATGCCCTGGTTCAATCCATTGACAGCACGTCGACCCCGGTATATCACATCGTTCCAATTCACTCTATTCCTTGCACGCCTTTCACCCTCCTGCATGTTCAGGCCCCGATCACTCAAAATCTTTTTCACTCCATCTTTCCACCTCCAATTTGGTCTTCCACTTCTCCTCGTTCCCTCCACTTCTGACACATATATCCTCTTTGTCAATCTTTCCTCATTCATTCTCTCCATGTGACCAAACCATTTCAACACACCCTCTTCTGCTCTCTCAACCACACTCTTTTTATTACCACACATCTCTCTTACCCTATTATTACTAACTCGATCAAACCACCTCACACCACATATTGTCCTCAAACATCTCATTTCTAGCACATCCACCCTCCTGCGCGCAACTCTATCCATAGCCTACGCATCGCAACCATATAACATTGTTGGAACCACTATTCCTTCAAACATACCCATTTTTGCGTTCTGAAGTAATGCTCTCGACTTCCACACATTCTTCAACGCTCCCAGAACTTTCGCCCCCTCCCCGTCCCTATGATTCACTTCCACTTCCATGGTTCCATCCGCTGCCAAATCCACTCCCAGATATCTAAAACACTTCACTTCCTCCAGTTTTTCTCCATTCAACCTTACCTCCCAATTGACTTGTCCTTCAACCCTACTGTACCTAATAACCTTGCTCTTATTCACATTTACTCTCAGCTTTCTTCTTTCACACACTTTACCAAACTCAGTCACCAGCTTCTGCAGTTTCTCACACAAATCAGCCACCAGTGCTGTATCATCAGCAAACAACAACTGACTCACTTCCCAATCTCTCTCATCCACAACAGACTGCATACTTGCCCCTCTTGCCAAAACTCTTGCATTCACCTCCCTAACAACTCCATCCATAAACAAATTAAAAAACCATGGAAACATCATACACCCCTTCCGCAAACCTACAATCACTGAGAACAAATCACTTTCCTCTCTTCCTACACATGCACATACCTTACATCCTCGATAGAAACTTTTCACTGCTTCTAACAACCTGCCTCCCACACCATAAATTCTTGATACCTTCCACAGAGCATCTCTATCAACTCTATCATATGCCTTCTCTAGATCCATATATGCTACATACAAATCCATTTGGTTTTCTAAGTATTTCTCACATACATTCTTCAAAGCAAACACCTGATCCACACATGCTCTACCACTTCTGAAACCACACTGCTCTTCCCAATCTGATGCTCTGTACCTGCCTTCACCCTCTCAATCAATATACTCCCATATAATTTCCCAGGAATACTCAACAAACTTTTTTTTTTTTTTTTTTTTTTTTTTTTTGCCGCTGTCTCCCGCGTTTGCGAGGTAGCGCAAGGAAACAGATGAAAGAAATGGCCCAACCCACCCCCATACACATGTATATACATACGTCCACACACAGAAAATATACATACCTACACAGCTTTCCATGGTTTACCCCAGACGCTTCACATGCCTTGATTCAATCCACTGACAGCACGTCAACCCCGGTATACCACATCGCTCCAATTCACTCTATTCCTTGCCCTCCTTTCACCCTCCTGCATGTTCAGGCCCCGATCACACAAAATCTTTTTCACTTCATCTTTCCACCTCCAATTTGGTCTCCCTCTTCTCCTCGTTCCTTCCACCTCCGACACATATATTCTCTTGGTCAATCTTTCCTCACTCATTCTCTCCATGTGCCCGAACCATTTGAAAACACCCTCTTCTGCTCTCTCAACCACGCTCTTTTTATTTCCACAGATCTCTCTTACCCTTACGTTACTTACTCGATCAAACCACCTCACACCACACATTGTCCTCAAACATCTCATTTCCAGCACATCCATCCTCCTGCGCACAACTCTATCCATAGCCCACGCCTCGCAACCATACAACATTGTTGGAATGACTATTCCTTCAAACATACCCATTTTTGCTTTCCGAGATAATGTTCTCGACTTCCACACATTCTTCAAAGCTCCCAGAATTTTTGCCCCCTCCCCCACCCTATGATCCACTTCCGCTTCCATGGTTCCATCCGCTGCCAGATCCACTCCCAGATATCTAAAACACTTCACTTCCTCCAGTTTTTCTCCATTCAAACTCACCTCCCAATTGACTTGACCCTCAACCCTACTGTACCTAATAACCTTGCTCTTATTCACATTTACTCAACAAACTTATACCTCTGTAATTTGACCACTCACTTTTATCCCCTTTGCCTTTGTACAGTGGCACTGTGGAAGCATTCTGCCAATCCTCAGGCACCTCACCATGAGTCATACATACATTAAATAACCTTACTAAGCAGTCAACCATACAGTCACCCCCTTTTTTAACAAAATCCACTGCAATACCATCCAAACTGCTGCCTTGCCGGCTTTCATCTTCCGCAAAGCATTTACTACCTCTTCTCTGTTTACCAAATCATTTTCCCTAACCCTCTCACTTTGCATACCACCTCAACCAAAACACCCTATATTTTCCACTCTTATCATCAAACACATTCAACAAACCTTCAAAATACTCACTCCATCTCCTCACATCACCACTACTTGTTATCACTTCCCCACTTGCCCCTTCACTGAAGTTCCCATTTGTTCCCTTGTCTTACGCACTTTATTTACCTCCTTCCAAAACATCTTTTTATTCTCCCTAAAATTTGATGATATTCTCTCACCTCAACTCTCATTTGCCCTCTTTTTCACCTCCTGCACCTTTCTCTTGACCTCCTGCCTCTTTCTTTTATACATCTCCCACTCTCCCATTTTTTCCCTGCAAAAATCGTCCAAATGCCTCTCTCTTCTCTTTCACTAATAATCTTACTTCTTCATCCCACCACTCACTACCCTTTCTAATCAACCCACCTCCCACGCTTCTCATGCCACAAGCATCTTTTGTGCAAGCCATCACTGCTTCCCTAAATACATCCCATTCCTCCCCCACTCCCCTTACCTCCTTTGTTCTCACGCTTTTCCATTCTGTACTCGTCTCTCCTGGTACTTCCTCACATAAGTCTCCTTCCCAAGCTCACTTACTCTCACCACTCTCTTCACCCCAACATTCTCTCTTCTTTTCTGAAAACCCCTACAAATCTTCACCTTCGCCTCCACAAGATAATGATCAGACATTTCTCCAGTTGCACCTCTCAGCACATTAACATCCAAAAGTCTCTCTTTCGTGCGCCTATCAATTAACACGTAATCCAGTAACACTCTCTGGCCATCTCTCCTACATACATACGTATACTTATGTATATCTCATTTTAAACCAGGTATTCCCAATTACCAGTCCTTTTTCAGCACATAAAGCTGCAAGCTCTTCACCATTTCCATTTACAACACTGAACACCCCATGTACACCAATTATTCCCTCAACTGCCACATTACTCACCTTTGCATTCAAATCACCCATCACTATAACCTGGTCTTGTGCATCAAAACTACTAACACACTCACTCAGCTGCTCCCAAAACACTTGCCTCTCATGATCTTTCTTCTCATGGCCAGGTGCGTATGCATCAATAATCACCCATCTCTCTCAATCCACTTTCAGTTTTACCCATATGAATCTAGAGTTTACTTTCTTACACTCTATCACATACTCCCACCACTCCTGTGTCAGGAGTAGTGCTACTCCTTCCCTTGCTCTTGTCCTCTCACTAACCCCTGACTGTACCCCCAAGACATTTCCAAACCACTCTTCCCCTTTACCCTTGAGCTTCATTTCACTCAAAGCCAAAACATCCAGGTTCCTTTCCTCAAACATACTACCTATCTCTCCTTTTTTCTCATCTTGGTTACATCCACTCACACTTAGACACCCCAATCTGAGCCTTTGAGGAGGATGAGCACTCCCCGCGTGACTCCTTCTTCTGTTTCCCCCTTTTAGAAAGTTAAAATAGACGGAGGTATACATTCATATTCCATTCTTTTTCCTTGGTTTAGACATTCATGTATGTCATGACATTTAGCTGATAATTGGATTTGCATACTTTTTCCAAGCAGAGATCCATGTTGGCTTCATTAATTAACTATTCTTAGTTAAATGGTTTAATGTCATGTCCATTTTTATGATCCTTCAAAACTTTTATTACATGTGAAGTCAAACTAAGTGATCTGTATTGTTTAATTTGGATCCTTTGTTTCTTGTTTGTGGCATATGCCAATTTTTGAATGTCCATGATTTTGCTATTGCATTTTTTGTCTTTTTGAGGAATGTAGATAGGATTCTATCTAGTCCTGGAGCTGAATTCCTGTGAGCTGATCAGTCACATTAAGTGTCATCTTCCAATGTTTCAGTGTTTATGAGTGCGTTTTCATGATGTTGATTAAATGGTTCATCTTCAAATTTCTCCTTACATTTTGAGCTGAATAATGATTTATATTGTTCAATCAGCATCCTGTGTATTTCTTTGAAGTCATTTTTGTATCCATATCCTACCTTGAATTGTCCAATGGTAGAGATATAGGCGAAACTCAAGCCAGCCAGCTTACGCAAGATATATGAGAGCAAGGAATGAGTTTAGCAGGATAAGAAAAGAGGAACAGAAGGTTTGAAAATAGTATTGTGGATAAGGCAAGTGAATATCCAAAAATTTTTCAGAGGTTCATCTGAAGTAGAATGTCACTTAAGGAGCAGCTAATCAGATTAAGGAATTGAGGATGATGAAAGGATATATAAGGAACTGAACAAAAATGTCTTCACAGTGGAATACACTATATACCCATCACTAGTGAGATAGGATGGGAGTGAGGCTTTAGAGAATGTTGAGATATCTCGAAAAGACATTAGCAAAATACTGAAAGATCTTTTCCCATACAAAGCTCATGGTCCTGATGAAATTTCACTGTATGTGCTAAAGATGTGTGCAGATACAGGAGTTTACATGAGAAAGACAGACAACAGGAGGCCTGATTGGCCCACAACTTGGTTGTCTGAAAAATAAATTCATTTAACGTGACAAAAAATGTAATTTCACTCAGTACTTTTTTAAGCATTCACTGACTCCCCACTGCTGCACGTTATCCATCTAGTGTCCCTGTTACCACTGTCACTTATACTTTTATTTCTGGTGTTTTTCTCAAAGTATACCTGAATTAATAGAATATTTGTCTAAACGACTTTTGAAGGTATATTTATCTATATATTTATTCCATGTGGGGCGAGGTGGCGATGGGAATAAATAAAGGCAGACAGTATGAATTATGTACATGTGTATATATGTATATGTCTGTGTGTGTATATATATGTGTACATTGAGATGTATAGGTATGTATATTTGCGTGTGTGGACATTTATGTATATACGTGTATGGGGGTGGGTTAGGCCATTTCTTTCGTCTGTTTCCTTGCGCTACCTCACAAACGCAGGAGACAGCGACAAAGCAAAATAAATAAATCAATAGATAAATATTTATTTTGTCTTTGTCACTGTCTCCTGCATTATCGAGGTAGCACAAGGAAACAGACGAAAGAATGGCCCAACCCACCCACATACACATGTATATACATACACGTCTACACACGCAAATATACATACCTATACATCTTAACGTATATATATATATATATATATATATATATATATATATATATATATATATATATATATATATATATATATATATACACACACATATATATACACATACATACACATGTATATAATTCATACTGTCTGCCTTTATTCATTCCCATCGCTACCCCGCCACACATGAAATAACAACCCCCTCCCCCCTCATGTGCGCAAGGTAGCGCTAGGAAAAGACAACAAAGGCCACTTTCGCTCACACTCAGTCTCTAGCTGTCATGTAATAATGCACTGAAACCATAGCTCCCTTTCCACATCCAGGCCCCATAGACCTTTCCATGGTTTACCCCAGACGCTTCACATGCCCTGGTTCAATCCGTTGACAGCACGTTCAACCGCGGTATACCACATCGTTCCAATTCACTCTATTCCTTGCACGCCTTTCACCCTCCGCATGTTCAGGCCCTGATCACTCAAAACCTTTTTCACTCCATCCTTCCACCTTCAATTTGGTCTCCTGCTTCTCCTTGTTCCTTCCACCCCTGACTCATATATCCTCTTTGTCAATCTTTACTCACTCATTCTCTCCATGTGACCAAACCATTTCAATACACCTGCTCTTGCTCTCTCAACCACACTCTTTTTATTACCACACATCTCTCTTGCCCTTATATTACTTATTCATTCAAATCACCTCACACCACATATCGTCCTCAAATATTTCATTTCCAATGCATCCTCCCTCTTCCGCACAACCCTATCTATAGTCCATGTCTCGCAACCATATAACATTGTTGGAACCACTATTCTTTCAAACATGCCCATTTTTGCTGTCCAAGATAATGTTCTCGCTTTCCACACATTCTCCAACTTTCCCAGAACCTTCGTCCCCTCCCCCACCCTGAGACTCACTTCCGCTTCCATGGTTCCATCCACTGCTAAGTCCATTCCCAGATATCTAAAACACTTCACTTCCTCCAGTTTTTCTTCATTCAAACTTACCTCCCAATTAACTTGTCCCTCTTATTCACATTTACTCTCAACTTTCTTCTTTCACACACTTTTCCAAACTCACTCACCTGCCTTTGCAGTTTCTCACCTGAATCAGTCACCAGCACTGTATCATCAGTGAACAACAACTGACTCACTTTCCATGCTCTCTCATCCACAACATATTGCATACTTGCCCCTCTCCAAAACTCTTGTATTCTCCTCCCTAACCAACCCATCCATAAACAAATTAAACAATCATGGAGACATTATGCACACCGACATTTATTGGGAGCTAATCACTTTCCTCTCATCCTACTCGTACACCTGCCTTACATCCCTGATAGAAACTTTTCACTGCTTCTAGCAACTTACCTCCCACATCACAATCTCTTGATACCTTCCACAGAGCATCGATATCAACTTTATCATATTCTTTCTCCAGATCCATAAATGCTACATACAAATCCATCCGTTTTTCTAAGTATTTCTCACATACATTCTTCAAAGCAGACATCTGATCCACACATCCTCTACCACTTCTGAAACCACACTGCTCTTCCCCAATCTGATGCTCTGTACATGCCTTCACCCTCTCGATCAATACCCTCCCATATAATTTCCCAGGAATACTCAACAAACTTACACCTCTGTAATTTGAACACTCACGTTTATCCCCCTTGCCTTTGTACAATGGCACTATACATGCATTCTGCCAGTTGTCAGGCACTTCACCATTACCCATACATACATTGAATATCCTTACCAAACAGTCAAGAATACAGTCACCCCCTTTTTTGATAAAATCCACTGCAGTACCATCCAAACCCGCTGCCTTGCTGGCTTTCATCTTCCGCTAAGCTTTCACTACCTCGTCTCTGTTTACCAAACCATTCTCCCTGACCCTCTTACTTCACACACCATCTCAGCCTAAATACCCTATATCTGCCACTCTCTTATCAAACACATTCAACAAACCTTCAAAATACTCACTCCATCTCCCTCTCACTTTACTACTTGTTGCGAGGTAGCGCAGGGAAACAGGTGAAAGAATGGCTCAACCCACCCACATACACATGTATATACATAAACGCCCCACACATGCACATACACATACCTATACATTTCAACATATACATATATACACATGTACACATTCATCATGCTGCCTTCATCCTTTCCCACCCCCACCCTGCCACACATGAAATGGCACCCCCTCCCCCCACGTGTACATGAGGTAGCACTAGGAAAAGACAACAAAAGCCACATTTGTTCACACTCAATCTCTACCTGTCATGTGTAATGCATTGAAACCACAGCTCCCTTTCCGCATCCAGGCCCCACAAAACTTTCCATGGTTTACTCCAGACACTTCACATACCCTGGCTCAATCCATTGACATTACGTTGACCCCGGTATACCTCATCGTTCCAATTCGCTCTATTCCTTGCACGTCTTTCACCCTCCTGTATGTTCGAGCCCTGATCACTCTATCCTTTCACCTCCAATTTGGTCTCCCACTTCTCTTTCCCTCCACCTCTGACACATATATCATCTTTGTCAATTTTTCCTCACACATTCTCTCCATGAGACCAAACCATTTCAAAACACCCTCTTTGCTCTCTCAACTACACACTTTTTATTACCACACATCTCTCGTACCCTTTCATTACTTACTCAATTGAACCACCTTACATCACATATTGTCCTCAAGCATCTCATTTCCAACACATCCACCCTCCTCCGCACAACCCTATCTATAGCCCATGTCTCACAACCATATAACATTGTTGGAACCACTATTCCTTCAAACATACCCAGTTTTGCTCTCCGAGATAATGTTCTCACCTTCCACACATTCTTCAACGGTCTCAGAACCTTCACCCCTCTCCCACCCTATGACTCACTTCCGCTTCCATGGTTCCATCTTCTGCTAAATCCACTCCCAGATATCTAAAGCACTTCTCTTCCTCCAGTTTTTCTCCATTCAGACTTACCTTTCAATTTACTTGTCCCTCAACCCTACTGAACCTAATAACCTTACTCTTATTCACATTTACTCTCAGCTTTCTTCTTTCACACACTTTACCAAACTCAGCCACCAACTTCTGCAGTTTCTCACCCGAATCAGCCACCAGCTCTGTATCATCAGTGAACAACAACTGACTCTTCCCAAGCCCTCTCATCTACAACAGACTGCATACTTGCCCCTCTCTTCAAAACTCTTGCATTCACCTCCCAAACAGCCTCATCCATAAACAAATTAAACAACCATGGAGATATCACACACCCCTGCCGTAAACTGACATTCACTGGGAACCAGTCACTTTCCTCTCTTCCTACTCGTACACATGCCTTACATCCTCGATAAAAACTTTTCACTGCTTCTAGCAACTTACCTCCCACACCACATACTCTTAATACCTTCTACAGAGCATCTCTATCATCTCTATCATATGCCTTCCCCAGATCCATAAATGCTACATACAAATCCATCTGTTTTTTAAGTATTTCTCACATACATTCTTTAAAGTGACATTGGAATATCAAGACTTATGTGTTGAGGATGAAAGTAAGATACTTTTTTTTTTGGAGGGAGTTATACTTCACTCCCTTGTGAGTTTCATTTTCTTTATCATTTAGGCAATTGATTATAGTAATTTTGCACAAGAAGAAGCTTCAGGAATATGTCTTAAATCATTTCTCTGTAGAGAACTGATATATGTTAAAACTGAAATCCTGTTCAGATGCACTTTTTCTTTGTAGAATGTCCATATCTCTTAGTATTTACCATTTTTCTATAAATCTGCAAATTATGAAGCCTTAATTGTCCATTACACTATGAGGTGCTTGTAGTCTTTTGCAGACATGTTGAATTTTCATTTTTTTTATTTATTAGAATGTCATTTTTTGTTATTTTCTTTTCAGGAAGCTCTAGATTGCTTTTGTGCTGCTGTACCCAATCTATCAACACGTTTCAATTTTGCTGTGCATGTTGGTTCGTTCATGAACTGCACCAGGGCAGAGGTTGAGTACTACTGCACACAATATAAACCAGAGATAAAGCAGATGTCCTCTCACTTGATTGTGGGTCAGAGGGCAAAGTTGTTGAAAAAACCTACTAAATCTTTAAATTTGGGTCAAAATGAAAGTGTGATATTTTCATTCACAAGACCTGCAGCTTGCTTGATGGAGAGGATTGGTGTAGCAATCATGAATCAAGAGCCAGTTTTGATAGTCGGAGAAACAGGGACAGGGAAAACTTCAACTGTGCAGTATCTAGCACACCATACCAGGCATAAGTTGTGTGTTATTAACATGAATCAGCAGAGTGATTCAGCAGATCTTCTTGGAGGATTCAAGCCTGTGGAAATGAAAACTATTGTGGCACCAGTGCGGCAGGAATTTGAATATCTCTTTGCTTCCACTTTCTCAACTTTCAAGAATAACAGATTTCTTCAGCATGTTATGGTATGCTTTGTCAACCAGAGGTGGAGTGACCTATTTTCTCTAATGGAGCACACACAAAAGAAAGCTGTAGAGAATCTTGTAGGATCAGAAAAAGGAAGAAAAGGACAAAAAAATAATGCAAAGAAATCTAAAATATTGTTGGTTAGATGGGAGAAACTGAGATTAAGAGTAGCAACTTTAAGGGATCAAGTTAAGCATGCACAGAGTGCCTTGGCCTTCTCCTTCATCGAGGGAGCCCTTGTTAAGGCTATTCGAGAAGGTTAGTGGAGGAATGGTTCCTATTAATGTTACACAGTGTGTTTAGTATATTATTTGGTTTAGATTGCCCTTGGGGAGGATTTATTTGACATTAAAAGAGGAAGAGAATGTGTGGACAAAATGTTTCCTTTGAAAAATTTGTGAGAAATGGTTAGAGATTTGTATGTGGCACATGTGGATCTAGAGAAAGCATATTATGTAGTTGTTAGAGTTACTATGTGGCAGATGCTGTTAGTATATGGTATGGAAGGAAACTTACTAGAAGCAGTGAGGAGTTCTAATTGAGAGAATAAAGTGTGTATGCAAGAAGGAAGGGAGGAATTAGAGTGGTTCTAGAGGAAGATTGGTTTTTCAATTGTATGTGATGACTGCATAATCTGTTTATGAATTGGGTGTTGAGGGGGTAAATGTGAAGTTCATGGAGTTAGGGTTGAATCTACATGCACAAGTGTGGTTTGCATTTAGTGTTGCTGACCATCACACATTTACGGGCCGCTTGGAATTGAGTGCATAGATTCTAAGCCTATGTCAGTCAGTCCATAGTCATCCCATCTGGTCATCCCCACCAAGGGGTAAATTGACAATATGGGTACCTGTCGTGTGATTTTTATTATTATCATACTTAATCGCAGTTTCATGCATCAGTGAGGCAGTGTCAGGAAACAGACACTTGCGAGGTAGCACAAGGAAACAGACGAAAGAATGGCCCAACCCACCCACATACACATGTATATACATACACGTCCACACACGCAAAATATACATACCTATACATCTCAATGTATACATATATATACACTCACTGACATACATATATACATGTGTACGTAATTCATACTGTCTGCCTTTATTCATTCCCATCGCGACCTTGCCACACATGGAAAAACAACCCCCTCCCCCCTCATGTGTGCGAGGTAGCACTAGAAAAGACAACAAAGGCCCCATTCATTCACAGTCAGTCTCTAGTTGTCATGTAATAATGCACCGAAAACACAGCTCCCTTTCCACATCCAGGCCCCACAGATCTTTCCATGGTTTACCCCAGACGCTTCACATGCCCTGGTTCAATCCATTGACAGCACGTCGACCCCGGTATACCACATCGTTCCAATTCACTCTATTCCTTGCATGCCTTTCACCCTCCTGCATGTTCAGGCCCTGATCACTGAAAATCTTTTTCACTCCATTTTTCCACCTCCAATTTGGTCTCCCACTTCTCATTCCCTCCACCTCTGACACATATATCCTCTTGGTCAATCTTTCCTCACTCATTCTCTCCATGTGACCATATATATATATATATATATATATATATATATATATATATATATATATATATATATATATATATATATATCCTGGGGATAGGGGATTAAGAGTACTTCCCACGTATTCCCTGCGTGTCGTAGAAGGCGACTAAAAGGGGAGGGAGCGGGGGGCTGGAAATCCTCCCCTCTCGGTTTTTTTTTAATTTTCCAAAAGAAGGAACAGAGAATTAGGCCAGGTGAGGGTATTCCCTCAAAGGCCCAGTCCTCTGTTCTTAACGCTACCTCGCTAATGCGGGAAATGGCGAATAGTTTGAAAGAAAGAATATATATATATATATATATGGGAGAAAGAATACTTCCCACGTATTCCCTGCGTGTCGTAGAAGGCGACTAAAAGGGGAGGGAGCGGGTGGCTGGAAATCCTCCCCTCTCTCTTTTTTTTTTTTTTTAATTTGCCAAAAGAAGGAACAGAAAAGGGGGCTAGGTGAGGATATTCCCTCTAAGGCCCAGTCCTCTGTTCTTAACACTACCTCGCTAACGCAGGAAATGGCGAATAGTATGAAAAAAAAAATATATATATATATATATATATATATATATATATATATATATATATATATATATATATATATATATATATGTTGGGGATGAGAGAGCTTGGGAAGTGAGTCAGTTGTTGTTCGCTGATGATACAGCGCTGGTGGCTGATTCATGTGAGAAACTGCAGAAGCTGGTGACAGTTTGGTAAAGTGTGTGAAAGAAGAAAGTTAAGAGTAAATGTGAATAAGAGCAAGGTTATTAGGTACAGTAGGGTTGAGGGTCCAGTCAATTGGGAGGTTAGTTTGAATGGAGAAAAACTGGAGGAAGTAAAGTGTTTTAGATATCTGGGAGTGGATCTGGCAGCGGATGGAACCATGGAAGCGGAAGTGAATCATAGGGTGGGGGAGGGGGCGAAAATCCTGGGAGTCTCGAAGAATGTGTGGAACTCGAGAACATTATCTCGGAAAGCAAAAATGGGTATGTTTGAAGGAGTAGTGGTTCCAACAATGTTGTATGGTTGCGAGGTGTGGGCTATGGATAGAGTTGTGCGGAGGAGGGTGGATGTGCTGGAAATGAGATGTTTGAGGACAATATGTGGTGTGAGGTGGTTTGATCGAGTAAGTAACGTAAGGGTAAGAGAGATGTGTGGAAATAAAAAGAGCGTGGTTGAGAGAGCAGAAGAGGGTGTTTTGAAATGGTTTTGGCACATGAAGAGAATGAGTGAGTAAAGATTGACCAAGAGGATATATGTGTCGGAGGTAGAGGGAACGAGGAGAAGTGGGAGACCAAATTTTAGGTGGAAAGATGCAGTGAAAAAGATTTTGAGTGATTGGGGCCTGAACATGCAGGAGGGTGAAAGGAGGGCAAGGAATAGAGTGAATTGGATCGATGTGGTATACCGGGGTCGATGTGCTGTCAATGGATTGAATCAGGGCATGTGAAGCGTCTGGGGTAAACCATGGAAAGTTGTGTGCGGCCTGGATGTGGAAAGGGAGCTGTGGTTTCGGGCATTATTGCATGACAGCTAGAGACTGAGTGTGAACGAATGGGGCCTTTGTTGTCTTTTCCTAGCGCTACCTTGCACACATGAGGGGGGAGGGGGATGTTATTCCATGTGTGGCTAGGTGGCGATGGGAATGAATAAAGGTAGATAGTGTGAATTGTGTGCATGTGTATATATGTATATGTCTGTGTGTGTATATATATGTGTACATTGAGATATATAGGTATGTATATTTGCGTGTGTGGACGTGTATGTATATACATGTGTATGTAGGGGGGTTGGGCTATTTCTTTCGTCTGTTTCCTTGTGCTACCTCGCAAACGCGGGAGACAGCGACAAAGCAAAATAAAATATAAAATATGACTCATGGTAGACTTATATGCTGAAAAAGGACTGGTGATTGGGAATTCCTGGTGTAAAAAGAGAGATATACATAAGTATATGTATGTAAGTAGGAGAGATTGCCAGAGAGCGTTATTGGATTACATGTTAATTGATAGGCGCGCGAAAGAGAGACTTTTGAATGTTAATGTGCTGAGAGGTGCAACTGGAGAGATGTCTGATCATTATCTTGTGGAGGCAAAGGTGAAGATTTGTAGAGGTTTTCAGAAAAGAAGAGGGAATGTTAGGGTGAAGAGAGTGGTGAGAGTAAGTGAGCTTGGGAAGGAGACTTGTGTGAGGAAGTATCAGGAGAGACTGAGTACAGAATGGAAAAAGGTGAGAACAAAGGAGGTAAGGGGAGAGGGGGAGGAATGGGTTGTATTTAGGAAAGCAGTGATGGCTTGCGCAAAAGATGCTTGTGGCATGAGAAGCGTGGGATGTGGGCAGATTAGAAAGAGTAGAGAGTGGTGGGATGAAGAAGTAAGATTATTAGTGAAAGAGAAGAGAGAGGCATTTGGACGATTTTTGCAGGGAAATAATGCAAATGAGTGGGAGATGTATAAAAGAAAGAAGCAGGAGGTCAAGAGAAAGGTGCAAGAGGTGAAAAAGAGGGCAAATTAGAGTTGGGGTGAGAGAGTATCATTAAATCTTAGGGAGAATAAAAAAATGTTTTGGAAGGAGGTACATAAAGTACGTAAGACAAGGGAATCAATGGGAACTTCAGTGAAGGGGGCTAATGGGGAGGTGATAACAAGTAGTGGTGATGTGAGAAGGAGATGGAGTGAGTATTTTGAAGGTTTGTTGAATGTGTTTGATGATAGAGTGGTAGATATAGGGTGTTTTGGTCGAGGTGGTGTGCAGAGTGAGAGGGTTAGGGAAAATTATTTGATAAACAGAGAAGAGGTAGTAAAAGCTTTACGGAAGATGAAAGCCGGCAAGGCAGCGGGTTTGGATGGTATTGCAGTGGAATTTATTAAAAAAGGGGGTGACTGTATTGTTGACTGATTGGTAAGGTTATTTAATGTATGTATGACTCATGGTGAGGTGCCTGAGGATTGGCGGAATGCTTGCATAGTGCCATTGTGCAAAGGCAAAGGGGATAAAAGTGAGTGGTCAAATTAAAGAGGTATAAGTTTGTTGAGTATTCCTGGGAAATTGTATGGGAGGGTATTGATTGAGAGGGTGAAGGTATATACAGAGCATCAGATTGGGGAAGAGCAGTGTGGTTTCAGAAGTGGTAGAGGGTGTGTGGATCAGGTGTCTGCTTTGAAGAATGTATGTGAGAAATACTTAGAAAAGGAAATGGATTTGTATGTAGCATTTATGGATCTGGAGAACGCATATGATGGAGTTGATAGAGATGCTCTGTGGAAGGTATTAAGAATATATGGTGTGGGAGGCAACTTCTTAGCAGCAGTGAAAAGTTTTTATTTAGGATGTAAGGCATGTGTACGTGTAGGAAGAGAGGAAAGTGATTTGTTCTCAGTGAATGTAGGTTTACAGCAGGGGTGTGTGATGTCTCCATGGTTGTTTAATTTGTTTATGGATGGGGTTGTTAGGGAGATGAATGCAAGAGTTTTGGAAAGAGGGGCAAGTATGCAGTCTGTTGTGGATGAGAGTGCTTGGGAAGTGAGTCAGTTGTTGTTCGCTGATGATACAGCGCTGGTGGTGGATTCATGTGAGAAACTGCAGAAGCTGGTGACTGAGTTTGGTAAAGCATGTGAAAGAAGAAAGCTGAAAGTAAATGTGAATAAGAGCAAGGTTATTAGATACAGTAGGGTTGAGGGACAAGTCAATTGGGAGGTAAGTTTGAATGGAGAAAAACTGGAGGAAGTAAAGTGTTTTAGATATCTGGGAGTAGATCTGGCAACGGATGGAACCATGGAAGCGGAAGTGAATCATAGGGTGGGGGAGGGGGCGAAAGTTCTGGGAGTGTTGAAGAATGTGTGGAAGTCGAGAATGTTATCTTGCAAAGCAAAAATTGGTATGTTTGAAGGAATAGTGGTTCCAACAATGGTATATGGTTGTGAGGCATGGGCTATGGATAGAGTTGTGCTGAGGAGGATGGATGTGCTGGAAATGAGATATTTCAGGACAATATGTGGTGTGAGGTGGTTTGATTGAGTAAGTAATGAAAGGGTAAGAGAGATGTATGGTAATAAAAAGAATGTGGTTGAGAGAGCAGAAGAGGGTGTTTTGAAATGGTTTGGTCACATGGAGAGAATGAGGTAGGAAAGATTGACAAAGAGGATATATGTGTCAGAGAAGTGGGAGACCAAATTGGAGGTGGAAAGATGGAGTGAAAAAGATTTTGAGTGATTGGTGCCTGAACATGCAGGAGGGTGAAAGGCATGCAAGGAATAGAGTGAATTGGAACGATGTGGTATACCGGGATCGACGTGCTGTCATTGGATTGAGCCAGGGCATGTGAAATGTCTAGGGTAAACCATGGAAAGGTCTGTGTGGCCTGGATTTTGAAAGGGAGCTGTGGTTTCGGTGCATTATACATGACAGCTAGAGACTGAGTGTGAACAAATGTGGCCTTTGTTGTCTATTCCTAACGCTACCTCGCATACATGAGGGGGAAGGGGGTTGTTGTTTCATGTGTTTCGGGGTGGTAACGGGAATGGATGGGGGCAGACAGTATGAATTATTTACGTGTGTATATATGTATATATTTATTTATGATTTATTTTTCTTTGTCGCTGTCTCCCGCGTTTGTGAGGTAGCGCAAGGAAACAGACGAAAGAAATGGCCCAACCCACCCCCATACACAATGTATATACATACACGTCCACACACGCAAATATACATACCTATACATCTCAATGTACACATATATATACACACACAGACACATAGACACATACATATATACCCATGCACACAATTCACACTGTCTGCCTTTATTCATTCCCATCGCCACCTTGCCACACATGGAATACCATCCCCCTCCCCCCTCATGTGTGCGAGGTAGCACTAGGAAAAGACAACAAAGGCCCCATTCGTTCACACTCAGTCTCTAGCTGTCATGCAATAATGCCCGAAACCACAGCTCCCTTTCCACATCCAGGCCCCACACAACTTTCCATGGTTTACCCCAGACGCTCCACATGCCCTGATTCAATCCACTGACAGCATGTCAACCCCGGTATACCACATCGATCCAATTCACTCTATTCCTTGCCCGCCTTTCACCCTCCTGCATATTCAGGCCCCGATCACACAAAATCTTTTTCACTCCATCTTTCCACCTCCAATTTGGTCTCCCACTTCTCCTCGTTCCCTCCACCTCCGACACATATATCCTCTTGGTCAATCTTTCCTCACTCATTCTCTCCATGTGCCCAAACCATTTCAAAACACCCTCTTCTGCTCTCTCAACCACGCTCTTTTTATTTCCACACACCTCTCTTACCCTTACATTACTTACTTGATCAAACCACCTCACACCACACATTGTCCTCAAACATCTCATTTCCAGCACATCCATCCTCCTGCGCACAACTCTATCCATAGCCCATGCCTTGCAACCATACAACATAGTTGGAACCACTATTCCTTCAAACATACCCATTTTTGCTTTCCGAGATAATGTTCTCGACTTCCACACATTCTTCAAGGCTCCCAGAATTTTCGCCCCCTCCCCCAGCCTATGATCCACTTCCGCTTCCATGGTTCCATCAGCTGCCAGATCCACTCCCAGATATCTAAAACACTTCACTTCCTCCAGTTTTTCTCCATTCAAGCTCACCTCCCAATTGACTTGACCCTCAACCCTACTGTACCTAATAACCTTGCTCTTATTCACATTTACTCTTAACTTTCTTCTTTTACACACTTTACCAAACTCAGTCACCAGCTTCTGCAGTTTCTCACATGAATCAGCCACCAGCGCTGTATCATCAGCGAACAACAACTGACTCACTTCCCAAGCTCTCTCATCCCCAACATATATATATATATATATATATATATATATATATATATATATATATATATATATATATATATATATATTTTTTTTTTTTCATACTATTCGCCATTTCCTGCATTAGCGAGGTAGTGTTAAGAACAGAGGACTGGGCCATAGAGGGAATATCCTCACCTAGCCCCCTTTTCATCAGCGAACATCATCATCTATATACAAAAGCAAAAAAAAAAAAAGATATATATATGTATATATATATATATATATATATATATATATATATATATATATATTTTTTTTTTGCTTGTCGCTGTCTCCCGCGTTTGTGAGGTAGCGCAAGAAAACAGACGAAAGAAATGGCCCAACCCACCCCCATACACATGTATATACATACGTCCACACCCGCAAATATACATACCTACACAGCTTTCCATGGTTTACCCCAGACGCTTCACATGCCCTGATTCAGTCCACTGACAGCACGTCAACCCCGGTATACCACATCGATCCAGTTCACTCTATTCCTTGCCCTCCTTTCACCCTCCTGCATGTTCAGGCCCCGATCACACAAAATCTTTTTCACTCCATGTTTCCACCTCCAATTTGGTCTCCCTCTTCTCCTCATTCCCTCCACCTCCGACACATATATCCTCTTGGTCAATCTTTCCTCACTCATTCTGTCCATGTGCCCAGACCATTTCAAAACACCCTCTTCTGCTCTCTCAACCACGCTCTTTTTATTTCCACACATCTCTCTCACCCTTACGTTACTTACTCGATCAAACCACCTCACACCACACATTGTCCTCAAATATCTCATTTCCAGCACATCCATCCTCCTGCGCACAACTCTATCCATCGCCCACGCCTCGCAACCATACAACATTGTTGGAACCACTATTCCTTCAAACATCCCCATTTTTCCTTTCCGAGATAATGTTCTTGACTTTCACACATTCTTCAAGGCTCCCAGAATTTTCGCCCCCTCCCCCAGCCTATGATCCACTTCCGATTCCATGGTTCCATCTGCTGCCAGATCCACTCCCAGATATCTAAAACACTTTACTTCCTCCAGTTTTTCTCCATTGAAACTTACCTCCCAAATGACTTGACCCTCAACCCTACTGCAACCATACAACATTGTTGGAACCACTATTCCTTCAAACATACCCATTTTTGCTTTCCGAGATAATGTTCTCGACTTCCACACATTCTTCAAGGCTCCCAGGATTTTCGCCCCCTCCCCCACCCTATGATCCACTTCCGCTTCCATGGTTCCATCCCCTGCCAGATCCACTCCCAGATATCTAAAACACTTTACTTCCTCCAGTTTTTCTCCATTCAAACTTACCTCCCAATTGACTTGACCCTCAACCCTACTGCACCTAATAACCTTCCTCTTATTCACATTTACTCTTAACTTTTTTCTTTCACACACTTTACCAAACTCAGTCACCAGCTTCTGCAGTTTCTCACATGAATCAGCCACCAGCGCTGTATCATCAGTGAACAACAACTGACTCACTTGCCAATCTCTCTCATCCTCAACAGACTTCATACTTGCCCCTCTTTCCAAAACTCTTGCATTCACCTCCCTAACAACCCCATCCATAAACAAATTAAACAACCATGGAGACATCACACACCCCTGCCGCAAACCTACATTCACTGAGAACCAATCACTTTCCTCTCTTCCTACACGTACACATGCCTTACATCCTCGATAAAAACTTTTCACTGCTTCTAACAACTTGCCCCCCACTCCATATATTCTTAATACCTTCCACAGAGCATCTCTATCAACTCTATCATATACCTTCTCCAGATCCATAAATTCTACATACAAATCCATTTGCTTTTCTAAGTATTTCTCACATACATTCTTCAAAGCAAACACCTGATCCACACATCCTCTACCACTTCTGAAACCACACTGCTCTTCCCCAATCTGATGTTCTGTACATGCCTTCACCCTCTCAATCAATACCCTCCCATATAATTTACCAGGAATACTCAACAAACTTATACCTCTCTAATTTGAGCACTCACTCTTATCCCCTTTGCCTTTGTACAATGGCACTATGCATGCATTCCGCCAATCCTCAGGCACCTCACCATGAGTCATACATACATTAAATAACCTTACCAACCAGTCAATAATACAGTCACCCCCTTTTTTAATAAATTCCACTGCAATACCATCCAAACCTGCTGCCTTGCCGCCTTTCATCTTCCGCAAAGCTTTCACTACCTCTTCTCTGTTTACCACATCATTTTCCCTAACCCTCTCACTCTTCACACCACCTCGACCAAAACACCCTATATCTGCCACTCTATCATCAAACACATTCAACAAACCTTTAAAATACTCACTCCATCTCCTTCTCACATCACCGCTACTTGTTATCACCTCCCCATTTGCGCCCCTCACTGAAGTTCCCATTTGCTCCCTTGTCTTACGCCCTTTATTTATCTCCTTCCAGAACATCTTTTTATTCTCCCTAAAATTTAATGATGCTCTCTCACCCCAACTCTCATTTGGCCTCTTTTTCACCTCTTGCACCTTTTTCTTGACCTCCTGTCTCTTCTTTTATACATCTCCCACTCAATTGCATTATTTCCCAGCAAAAATCGTCCAAATGCCTCTCTCTTCTCTTTCACTAATACTCTTACTTCTTCATCCCACCACTCACTACCCTTTCTAATCAACCCACCTCCCACTCTTCTCATGCCACAAGCATCTTTTGCGCAATCCATCACTGATTCCCCAAATACATCCCATTCCTCCCCCACTCCCGTTACTTCCATTGTTCTCACCTTTTTCCATTCTGTACTCAGTCTCTCCTGGTACTTCCTCACACAAGTCTCCTTCCCAAGCTCACTTACTCTCACCACCCTCTTCACCCCAACATTCACTCTTCTTTTCTGAAAACCCATACAAATCTTCACCTTAGCCTCCACAGGATAATGATCAGACATCCCTCCAGTTGCACCTCTCAGCACATTAACATCCAAAAGTCTCTCTTTCGCGCGCCTGTCAATTAACACGTAATCCAATAACGCTCTCCTACTTACATACGTATACTTATGTATATCTCGCTTTTTAAACCAGGTATTCCCAATCACCATTCCTTTTTCAGCACATAAATCTACAAGCTCTTCACCATTTCCATTTACAATACTGAACACCCCATGTATACCAATTATTCCCTCAACTGCCACATTACTCACCTTTGCATTCAAATCACCCATCACTATATATATATATATATATATATATATATATATATATATATATATATATATATATATATATATATATATATAAATAGTGAGAAGACAAGAGCAAGGGAAGGAGTAGCAATACTCCTGAAACAGTTGTGGGAGTATGTGATAGAATGTAAGAAAGTTAATTCTCGATTAATATGGGTAAAACTGAAAGTTGAAGGAGAGAGATGGGTGATTATTGGTGCATATGCACCTGGGCATGAGAAGAAAGATCATGAGAGGCAAGTCTTTTGGGAGCAGCTGAATGAGTGTGTTAGTCGTTTTGATGCACGAGACCGGGTTATAGTGATGGGTGATTTGAATGCAAAGGTGAGTAATGTGGCAGTTGAGGGAATAATTGGTATACATGGGGTGTTCAGTGTTGTAAATGGAAATGGTGAAGAGCTTGTAGATTTATGTGCTGAAAAAGGACTGATGATTGGGAATACCTGGTTTAAAAAGCGAGATATACATAAGTATACTTATGTAAGTAGGAGAGATGGCCAGAGAGCGTTATTGGATTACGTGTTAATTGACAGGCGCGCAAAAGAGAGACTTTTGGATGTTAATGTGCTGAGAGGTGCAACTGGAGGGATGTCTGATCATTATCTTGTGGAGGCTAAGGTGAAGATTTGTATGGGTTTTCAGAAAAGAAGAGTGAATGTTGGGGTGAAGAGGGTGGTGAGAGTAAGTGAGCTTGGGAAGGAGACTTGTGTGAGGAAGTACCAGGAGGGACTGAGTACAGAATGGAAAAAGGTGAGAACAATGGAAGTAAGGGGAGTGGGGGAGGAATGGGATGTATTTAGGGAATCAGTGATGGATTGCGCAAAAGATGCTTGTGGCATGAGAAGAGTGGGAGGTGGGTTGATTAGAAAGGGTAGTGAGTGGTGGGATGAAGAAGTAAGAGTATTAGTGAAAGAGAAGAGAGAGGCATTTGGATGATTTTTGCAGGGAAAAAATGCAATTGAGTGGGAGATGTATAAAAGAAAGAGACAGGAGGTCAAGAGAAAGGTGCAAGAGGTGAAAAAAAGGGCAAATGAGAGTTGGGGTGAGAGAGTATCATTAAATTTTAGGGAGAATAAAAAGATGTTCTGGAAGGAGGTAAATAAAGTGCGTAAGACAAGGGAGCAAATGGGAACTTCAGTGAAGGGCGCAAATGGGGAGGTGATAACAAGTAGTGGTGATGTGAGAGGGAGATGGAGTGAGTATTTTGAAGGTTTGTTGAATGTGTTTGATGATAGAGTGGCAGATATAGGGTGTTTTGGTCGAGGTGGTGTGCAAAGTGAGAGGGTTAGGGAAAATGATGTGGTAAACAGAGAAGAGGTAGTGAAAGCTTTGCGTAAGATGAATGCCGGCAAGGCAGTAGGTTTGGATGGTATTGCAGTGGAATTTATTAAAAGAGGGGGTGACTGTATTGTTGACTGGTTGGTAAGGTTATTTAATGTATGTATGACTCATGGTGAGGTGCCTGAGGATTGGCGGAATGCGTGCATAGTGCCATTGTACAAAGGCAAAGGGGATAAGAGTGAGTGCTCAAGTTACAGAGGTATAAGTTTTTTGAGTATTCCTGGTATGGGAGGATATTGATTGAGAGGGTGAAGGCATGTACAGAGCATCAGATTGGGGAAGAGCAGTGTGGTTTCAGAAGTGGTAGAGGATGTGTGGATCAGGTGTTTGCTTTGAAGAATGTATGTGAGAAATACTTAGAAAAGCAAATGGATTTGTATGTAGCATTTATGGATCTGGAGAAGGCATATGATAGAGTTGATAGAGATGCTCTGTGGAAGGTATTAAGAATATATGGTGTGGGAGGCAAGTTGTTAGAAGCAGTGAAAAGTTTTTATCGAGGATGTAAGGCATGTGTACGTGTAGGAAGAGAGGAAAGTGATTGGTTCTCAGTGAATGTAGGTTTGCGGCAGGGGTGTGTGATGTCTCCATGGTTGTTTAATTTGTTTATGGATGGGGTTGTTAGGGAGGTGAATGCAAGAGTTTTGGAAAGAGGGGCAAGTATGAAGTCTGTTGGGGATGAGAGAGCTTGGGAAGTGAGTCAGTTGTTGTTCGCTGATGATACAGCGCTGGTGGCTGATTCATGTGAGAAACTGCAGTAGCTGGTGACTGAGTTTGGTAAAGTGTGTGAAAGAAGATAGTTAAGAGTAAATGTGAATAAGAGCAAGGTTATTAGGTACAGTAGGATTGAGGGTCAAGTCAATTGGGAGGTGAGTTTGAATGGAGAAAAACTGGAGGAAGTGAAGTGTTTTAGATATCTGGGAGTGGATCTGGCAGCGGATGGAACCATGGAAGCGGAAGTGGATCATAGGGTGGGGGAGGGGGCGAAAATTCTGGGAGCCTTGAAGAATGTGTGGAAGTCGAGAACATTATCTCGGAAAGCAAAAATGGGTATGTTTGAAGGAATAGTGGTTCCAACAATGTTGTATGGTTGCGAGGCGTGGGCTATGGATAGAGTTGTGCGCAGGAGGATAGATGTGCTGGAAATGAGATGTTTGAGGACAATGTGTGGTGTGAGGTGGTTTGATCGAGTAAGTAACGTAAGGGTAAGAGAGATGTGTGGAAATAAAAAGAGCATGGTTGAGAGAGCAGAAGAGGGTGTTTTGAAATGGTTCGGGCACATGGAGAGAATGAGTGAGGAAAGATTGACCAAGAGAATATATGTGTCGGAGGTGGAGGGAACGAGGAGAAGAGGGAGACCAAATTGGAGGTGGAAAGATGGAGTGAAAAAGATTTTGTGTGATCGGGGCCTGAACATGCAGGAGGGTGAAAGGCGGGCAAGGAATAGAGTGAATTGGAGCGATGTGGTATACCGGGGTTGACGTGCTGTCAGTGGATTGAATCAAGGCATGTGAAGCGTCTGGGGTAAACCATGGGAAGCTGTGTAGGTATGTGTATTTGCGTGTGTGGACGTATGTATATACATGTGTATGGGGTGGGTTGGGCCATTTCTTTCGTTTGTTTCCTTGCGTTACCTTGCAAACGCGGGAGACAGCGACAAAGCAAAAAAGAAAAAAAAAAAATATATATATATATATATATATATATATATATATATATATATATATATATATATATATATATATATATCCCTGGGGATAGGGGATTAAGAATACTTCCCACGTATTCCCTGCGTGTCGTAGAAGGCGACTAAAAGGGGAGGGAGCGGGGGGCTGGAAATCCTCCCCTCTCGTTTTTTTTTTTTTTTTTTTTTTTTTTTTTTTTTTTTTTTTTTCCAAAAGAAGGAACAGAGAATTGGGCCAGGTGAGGGTATTCCCTCAAAGGCCCAGTCCTCTGTTCTTAATGCTACCTCGCTAACGCGGGAAATGGCGAATAGTATAAAAGAAAAGAAAGATATATATATATATATATATATATATATATATATATATATATATATATATATATATATATATATATATATGTATATATTCATGTGAGAAAATGCAGAAGCTTTTGACTGAGTTTGGTAAAGTGTGTGAAAGAAGAAAGTTAAGAGTAAATGTGAATAAGAGCAAGGTTATTAGGTACAGTAGGGTTGAGGGTCAAGTCAATTGGGAGGTGAGTTTGAATGGAGAAAAACTGGAGGAAGTGAAGTGTTTTAGATATCTGGGAGTGGATCTGGCAGTGGATGGAAACATGGAAGCGGAAGTGGATCATAGGGTGGGGGAGGGGGTGAAAATTCTGGGAGCCTTGAAGAATGTGTGTAAGTCGAGAACATTATCTCGGAAAGCAAAAATGGGTATGTTTGAAGGAATAGTGGTTCCAACAATGTTGTATGGTTGTGAGGCGTGGACTATGGATGGAGTTGTGCGCAGGAGGATGGATGTGCTGGAAATGAGATGTTTGAGGACAGTGTGTGGTGTGAGGTGGTTTGATCGAGTAAGTAACATAAGGGTAAGAGAGATGTGTGGAAATAAAAAGAGTGTGGTTGAGAGAGCAGAAGAGGGTGTTTTGAAATGGTTTGGTCACATGGAGAGAATGAGTGAGGAAAGATTGACCAAGAGGATATATGTGTCGGAGGTGGAGGGAACGAGGAGAAGAGGGAGACCAAATTGGAGGTGGAAAGATGGAGTGAAAAAGATTTTGTGTGATCGGGGCCTGAACATGCAGGAGGGTGAATGGAGGGCAAGGAATAGAGTGAATTGGAGCGATGTGGTATACCGGGGTTGACGTGCTGTCAGTGGATTGAATCAAGGCATGTGAAGCGTCTGGGGTAAACCATGGAAAGCTGTGTAGGTATGTATATTTGCGTGTGTGGACGTATGTATATACATGTGTATGGGGGTGGGTTGGGCCATTTCTTTCGTCTGTTTCCTTTCGCTACCTTGCAAACGCGGGAGACTGCGACAAAGCAAAAAAGAAAAAAATATTATATATATATATATATATATATATATATATATATACATTTTTTTTTTTTTTGCTTTGTCGCTGTCTCCCGCGTTTGCGAGGTAGCGCAAGGAAACATATATATATATATATATATATATGCGAAAGAGAGACTTTTGGATGTTAATGTGCTGAGAGGTGCAACTGGAGGGATGTCTGATCATTATCTTGTGGAGGCTAAGGTGAAGATTAGTATGGGTTTTCAGAAAAGAGGAGTGAATGTTGGGGTGAAGAAGGTGGTGAGAGTAAGTGAGCTTGGGAAGGAGACCTGTGTGGGGAAGTACCAGGAGAGACTGTGTACAGAATGGAAAAAGGTGAGAACAATGGAAGTAAGGGGAGTGGGGGAGGAATGGGATGTATTTAGGGAATCAGTGATGGATTGCGCAAAAGATGCTTGTGGCATGAGAAGAGTGGGAGGTGGGCTGTTTAGAAAGGGTAGTGAGTGGTGGGATGAAGAAGTAAGAGTAGTAGTGAAAGAGAAGAGAGAGGCATTTGGACGATTTTTGCAGGGAAAAAATGCAATTGAGTGGGAGAAGTATAAAAGAAAGAGACAGGAGGTCAAGAGAAAGGTGCAAGAGGTGAAAGAAAGGGCAAATGAGAGTTGGGGTGAGAGACTATCAGTAAATTTTAGGGAGAATAAAAAGATGTTCTGGAAGGAGGTAAATAGGGTGCGTAAGACAAGGGAGCAAATGGGAACTTCAGTGAAGGGCGTAAATGGGGAGGTGATAACAAGTAGCGGTGATGTGAGAAGGAGATGGAATGAGTATTTTGAAGGTTTGTTGAATGTGTCTGATGACAGAGTGGCAGATATAGGGTGTTTTGGTCGAGGTGGTGTGCAAAGTGAGAGGGTTAGGGAAAATGATTTGGTAAACAGAGAAGAGGTAGTAAAAGCTTTGCGGAAGATGAAAGCCGGCAAGGCAGCAGGTTTGGATGGTATTGCAGTGGAATTTATTAAAAAAGGGGGTGACTGTATTGTTGACTGGTTGGTAAGGTTATTTAATGTATGTATGACTCATGGTGAGGTGCCTGAGGATTGGCGGAATGCGTGCATAGTGCCATTGTACAAAGGCAAAGGGGATAAGAGTGAGTGCTCAAATTACAGAGGTATAAGTTTGTTGAGTATTCCTGGTAAATTATATGGGAGGGTATTGATTGAGAGGGTGAAGGCATGTACAGAGCATCAGATTGGGGAAGAGCAGTGCGGTTTCAGAAGTGGTAGAGGATGTGTGGATCAGGTGTTTGCTTTGAAGAATGTATGTGAGAAATACTTAGAAAAGCAAATGGATTTGTATGTAGCATTTATGGATCTGGAGAAGGCATATGATAGAGTTGATAGAGATGCTCTGTGGAAGGTATTAAGAATATATGGTGTGGAGGCAAGTTGTTAGAAGCAGTGAAAAGTTTTTATCGAGGATGTAAGGCATGTGTACCGTGTAGGAAGAGAGGAAAGTGATTGGTTCTCAGTGAATGTAGGTTTGCGGCAGGGGTGTGTGATGTCTCCATGGTTGTTTAATTTGTTTATGGATGGGGTTGTTAGGGAGGTAAATGCAAGAGTCCTGGAAAGAGGGGCAAGTATGAAGTCTGTTGGGGATGAGAGAGCTTGGGAAGTGAGTCAGTTGTTGTTCGCTGATGATACAGCGCTGGTGGCTGATTCATGTGAGAAACTGCAGAAGCTGGTGACTGAGTTTGGTAAAGTGTGTGGAAGAAGAAAGTTATGAGTAAATGTGAATAAGAGCAAGGTTATTAGGTACAGTAGGGGTGAGGGTCAAGTCAATTGGGAGGTGAGTTTGAATGGAGAAAAACTGGAGGAAGTGAAGTGTTTTAGATATCTGGGAGTGGATCTGTCAGCGGATGGAACCATGGAAGCGGAAGTGGATCATAGGGTGGGGGAGGGGGCGAAAATTTTGGGAGCCTTGAAAAATGTGTGGAAGTCGAGAACATTATCTCGGAAAGCAAAAATGGGTATGTTTGAAGGAATAGTGGTACCAACAATGTTGTATGGTTGCGAGGCGTGGGCTATGGATAGAGATGTGCGCAGGAGGATGGATGTGCTGGAAATGAGATGTTTGAGGAAAATGTGTGGTGTGAGGTGGTTTGATCGAGTAAGTAACGTAAGGGTAAGAGAGATGTGTGGAAATAAAAAGAGCGTGGTTGAGAGAGCAGAAGAGGGTGTTTTGAAATGGTTTGGGCACATGGAGAGAATGAGTGAGGAAAGATTGACCAAGAGGATATATGTGTCGGAGGTGGAGGGAACGAGGAGAAGAGGGAGACCAAATTGGAGGTGGAAAGATGGAGTGAAAAAGATTTTGTGTGATCGGGGCCTGAACATGCAGGAGGGTGAAAGGAGGGCAAGGAATAGAGTGAATTGGAGCGATGTGGTATACAGGGGTTGACGTGCTGTCAGTGGATTGAATCAAGGCATGTGAAGCGTCTGGGGTAAACCATGGAAAGCTGTGTAGGTATGTATATTTGCGTGTATGGACGTGTGTATGTACATGTGTATGGGGGGGGGGTTGGGCCATTTCTTTCGTCTGTTTCCTTGCGCTACCTCGCAAACGCGGGAGACAGCGACAAAGTATAAAAAAAAAAAAAAAAAAAAAAAAAAAAATATATATATATATATATATATATATATATATATATATATATATATATATATATATATATATATAAATGTTATCCCTGGGGATAGGGGATTAAGAATACTTCCCACGTATTCCCTGCGTGTCATAGAAGGCGACTAAAAGGGGAGGGAGCGGGGGGCTGGAAATCCTCCCCTCTCGTTTTTTTTTTTTTTTTCTTTTTCCCAAAAGAAGGAACAGAGAATTGGGCCAGGTGAGGGTATTCCCTCAAAGGCCCAGTCCTCTGTTCTTAACGCTACCTCGCTAATGCGGGAAATGGCGAATAGTTTGCAGGAAATATATATAAATGCATACGTTGAGATGTATAGTTATGTATATGTGCTTGTGTGGACGTGTATGTATATACATGTGTATATGATAATGAATATAAATGCACATACACGGAAGCGCAAATGCGGGAGACAGCGACAAAGCAAAAAAAAAAAAAAAACACATATATATCTATATATATATAAATATACATACACATAACCATATACATATATACATATGTACATATTTACATTTGCTTGCCCTCATCCATTCCTGTCGCTACCCTGCCCCACGGGAAATAACATTGGTACCACCCTCTTGAACGAGGTAGCAGCTGGAAAACAGACAGAAAAGGCCTCATTATTCACACTCAGCGTCTAGTTGTCATGTGTAATGCACTGAAACAGCAGCTCCCTATCCATATCCAGGCCCCACAGACCTTTCCATGGTTTACCCCAGACGCTTCACATGCTCTGGTTCAGTCCATTGACAGCACATCGACTACAGTATGCCACATCGTTCCAGTTGACTCTCTTCCTTGCATGCCTCTCACCCACCTATATGTTTGGTTCCCGATTGCTCAGAGTCTTTTTCACTCCATCCTTCCGCCTCTGTTTTGGTCTCCGGCTTCTCCTTGTTCCCATCACCTCTGACATATATATATATCCTCTTTGTCAGTCTTTCCTTACTCATTCTCTCCTTATGTCCAAACCCTCTTCTGCTCTCTCAACCACACTCTTTTTATTACCACACTTCTTTCTTACCCTTTCATTACTTACTTGGTCAAATCACCTCACGCCACATGTTGTCCTCAAACATTTCATTTCCAACACATCCACCCTCCTCTGTACAACCCTATCTGTTGCTCATACCTCACAATCATATAACATTGTTGGAACTACCATTCCTTCAAGCATACCCATTTTTGCTCTCCAAGACAGCGTTCTCTCCTTCCACATTTCTTTATCTCCCAGAACCTTTGCACCCTCCCCCACCTTTTGACTCACTTCTGCTTCTGTGGTTCAGTCCACTGCTAAGTCCACTTCTAGATATCTAAAACACTTCACTTCCTCCAATTTTTCTTCATCAAAACTTACATCCCAACTCACTTGTCCTTCAACCTTACTGAACTTAATAACCTTGCTCTTATTCACATTCACTCTCAACTTTCTCCTTTCACACAGTTTTCCAAACTCAGTGCAGTTGAGAGAACAGAAGAGGTTCGACATGCTGTCAGTGGACTGAACCAGGGCATGTGAAATGTTTGGGGTAAACAGTGGAAATGTCTGTGGGGTCTGGATGTCGATAGGGAGCTCTCGTTTTGGTGCATTACACATGTCAGCTAGATTTTGAGTGTGAAGGAATGTGGCCTTTTTTGTCTTTTCCTGGTGCTACCTCGCTGAAGCAGGGGGTAGTGATGGTGTTTCCTGTGGGGTGGGGTGGTGCCAGGAATGGATGAAGGTAAGCAAGAATGAATATGTGCATGTATATATATGTATATGTCTGTATGTATATATTATTTTTTTTATTATACTTAGTAGCTGTCTCCCGCGTTAGTGAGGTAGCGCAAGGAAACAGACAAAAAAATGGCCCAACCCACCCACATACACATGCATGTACATAAATGCCTACACACGCACATATACATACCTATACTTTTCAACGTATACATATATATACATACTCAGACATATACACATGTACATTTTCATACTTGCTGCCTTCATCCATTCCCGTCGCCACCCTGCCATGCATGAAACAGCACCCCCCTCTCCCCACACGCGTGCTAGGTAGCGCTAGGAAAAGGCAACAAAGGCCACATTCGTTCACACTCAGTCTCTAGCTGTCACGTGTAATGTATACATATATATTGTATGTATGTATTCCTATGAGTCCACGGGGAAAATGAAACACGATAAGTTCCCAAGTGCCCTTTCGTATAATAATCACATCATCAGGGGAGATACAAGAAATAAATGTGTCAGTTGATGTACAACGATGAGACATAGCTAGGACGCCATTTGGTAAACAAGTGATTGTCTTGGACAGTCACTTGTTTACCAAATTATCATATGTTTACCAAAATTATCAGATGTATTTAGGACACCATTTGGTATATAAGTGATTATCTTGGACAATCACTTGTTTACCAAGTGGCATCCTAGCTACGTCTCTTCATTGTATGTCAACTGACTCAAATTTCTTTCTTGTATCTCGCCTGATGATGTGATTATTACACGAAAGTGCACTTGGGAACTTATCGTGTTTCATTTTCCCCGTGGACTCATAGGAATATACTTGATTATGAGCAAAATTGTGATCCTTTCCTGTGTATGTATGTATATCTTGATATGTATGTATATGTGCGTGTATGGGCATTTACGTATATATATGTAAGGCATTTTACGAGTAGGAAGAGAGGAAAGTGATTAGTTCCTAGTGAATGTCGGTTTGTGGCAGAGGTGCGTAATGGCTCCATGGTTGTTTAGTTTATTTATGGATGGGGTGGTTAGGGAGGTGAATGCAAGAGTTTTGGAGAGAAGGGCAGGTATGCAGTCTGTTGTGGATGAAAGGGCTTGGGAAGTGAGTCAGTTGTTGTTCGCGGATGATACAGCACTGGTGGCTGATTCGTGTTAGAAACTGCAGAAGTTGGTGACAGTTTGGTAAAGTATGTGAAAGAAGAAAGCTGAGAGTAAATGTGATTAAGAGCAAGGTTATTAGGTTCAGTAGGGTTGAGGGACAAGTAAATTGGGAGGTAAGTTTGAATGGAGAAAAACTTGAGGAAGCAGTGTTTTAGATATCTGGGAGTGGATTTAGCAGTGGATGGAATCATGTAAGCGGAAGCGATTCACAGGGTGGGGGAGGGGGCAAAGCTTCCGGGAGCATTGAAGAATGTGGGGAAGGCAAGAACGTTATCTCGGAGAGCAAAAATGGGTATGTTTGAAGGAATAGTGGCTCCAACAATGTTCATTACTTACTCGATCAAACCACTTCACACCACACATTTCCTTAAACATTTCATTTCCAACACATCAACCCTCCCCTGTACAACCCTATCTATGGCCCATGCCATGCAACCATATGATATTTTTGGAATTACTGTTCGTTCAAACATACCCATTTTTGCTCTTTGAGATAATGTTCTCTCCTTTTACTCATTCGTCATCACTCCCAAAACCTTTGTCCCTAACCCTTCCCGTGACTGACCCCTGCTTCCTCGGTTTTAGATGTCTGGGAGTGGACTTAGTAGTGACTGGAACCATGGAAGTGCAAGTGAGTCAGAGGGTGGGGAGTGAGCAAAGATTCTGGGAGCAATGAAGAATGTGTGTAAAGAGAAATGTTATTTCGGAAAGCAAAAATGGGTATGCTTTAAAGAATAGTAGTTCCAAAAATATTAAGGTTGCAAGGGATGGGCTATAGATAAGGTTGTGTGGAGGAGGGTGGATGTGTTGGAAATTAAATGTTTGAGGACAATATGTGGTGTGAGGTGGTTTGATTAAGTAATGAAAGGGTAAGACAGATGTGTGGAAATAAAAGGTGTGTGGATGAGAGAGCAGAGGAGGGTTTGTTGAAATGGTTTGGGATTATGGAGAGAATGAGTGAGGAAAAGTTGACAAAGAGGATATATGTATCAGAGGTGGAGGGAACAAGAAGTGGGAGTCATGGACAAAAGTCTACATCAAGGCATTGCCTTAAGTGACACATAGAGAGGTTGATGTAAGTGAAAAAGAATGGGCATGGAGAGTATTTACGAATTTTGGATGGTATGAAAAACTTGTCTTGAAAATGTGTCATGTTATGGTCAGTGGGAAAAATATGAGATGGTAGAGAGTTCCAAAGCTTTGAGGTGTAGGGAAAGAAACAGTTCTCAGAACCTCCCACTCTTGAGTTGCCCACGGCCACATAGTAATCACATGATGCAGCAGCTTGCCAATATTGTTTGGGTTAGCTAGTGGTAGGGGCTCAGAAACAGCTTGATCTTGGGAACAAAAGCTGAAGTGATATTAGTCAAGTTTAGAAGTTAGCGTAAGAGATTTATAAGTCAAACAGCTTTTGATTCAGTTATATCAAGTAAGGATGCAGAGCTTGAAATACTCCAAATATAAGAACAGTACTCCATACAAGGATGAAGAGCAAAGTGAACCAACATTGTGGCATAGGTTAAGCAAGTAAAGTTTAGGAGTTAGTTTGGGAGATTTTATAAGTCAAATGGGTTTTGACTGAACTATGTCAGGTAGGGTTACAGAGCTAAAACCACTCCAGCTATAAGAACAGTATTCCATACAATTCCAGATCAGTCCTTTGTATAAGTGGTACAACTGTTCAGAAGAGGCATATCACACTATTTTTGTAATTTGGGGTTTTCAAGATAGAGTGAATGTTAGAGTAATATCAGGGATGTTCTTAAGTCAGGAGCAAAGTTGTGAGGAATTTTTGATAGTTGGTTTTATAGTCTCTGGAGTCAGATAATATATTTTTCAGCAAATCATTTCATATCTTAATTGGTGGAAAATTGAAATTCATGTATTGCTGCTCTCCTTGATTTTTAGGGGAATGGGTGTTGCTTGATGAAATCAACTTAGCAAGTGCAGAGACTTTAGAATGTTTGTCTGGACTCCTGGAATCAAACTCTGGATCCCTTACCCTTCTTGAACGAGGAGACAACAAGCCCATCTACAGACATCCAGACTTTCATCTCTTTGCTTGTATGAACCCTGCCACAGACATAGGAAAGAAAGAACTGCCTGCTGGACTGCGCAATAGATTTACAGAGTTTTACATGGAAGAATTGCGAGACAAACATGACCTCATGATTATCATAAATGACTACTTGGTTAAGGTAAGAAAGTATAAGCAGAAGAAAGGCATCATTTTAGAATAATTTCTCTAGATATTGATAGATTTTAAAGATATTTGTTATACTAAATTGCCGCCTCCTGCATTAGCAAGGTAGCGCAAGGAAACAGATGAAAGAATGGCCCAACCCACCCACAAACACATGTATACATAAACGCCCACACACGCACATATACATGCCTATACATTTCATCGTATACATACATTTACATACATAGACATATACATATATACACATGTACACATTCATACTTGATGCCTTCATCCATTCCTGTTGCCACCCAGCCACACATTAAACAGGCCTTTTTTGTTTTTTCCTGGCACATGCTAGGTAAGACCAAAAAGGCCACATTTGTTCACCGAAACCACAGCTCCCTTTCCACATACAGGTCCCACAAAACTTTCCATGGTTTACCCCAGATGCTTCACATGCCCTGGTTCAATCCATTAACAGCACATCGACCCCAGTATACCACATTGTTCCAATTCACTCAATTCCTTGCCCACCTTTTACCCTCCTGTATGTTCAGGCCCCACTCGCTCAAAATCTTTTTCACTCCATCCTCCCACCTCCAATTTGGTCTCCTACTTCTCCTTGTTCCCTCCACTTTTGACATTTATCCTCGTTGTCAGTCTTTCCTCACTCATTCTCTCCATGCGACCAAACCATTTCAATACACCCTCTTCTGCTTTCTCAACTACACTCTTTTCATTACCGCACATCTCTCTTACCCTTTCATTATTTACTCAATCAAACCACCTCACACTACACATTGTCCTCAAACATCTCATTTCCAACACATCCACCCTCCTCCACACAACCCTATCTATAGCCCATGCCTCATAGCCATATAACATTGTTGGAACCACTATTCCTTCAAACATACCCATTTTTTCTCTCTGAAATAATGCTCTCGCCTTCCACACATTCTTCAGTGCTCCCAGAACCTTCGCCCCCTCCCCCACCCTGTGACTCTTTTTCACTTCCATGGTTCCATCCGCTGCTATTTTCACTCCCAGGTATCTAAACCCTTCACTTCCTCCAGTTTTTCTCCATTCAAACTCACCTCCCAATTTACTTGTCCCTCAACCCTACTGAACCTAACAACCTTGCTCTTATTCACATTTACTCTCAGCTTTCTTCTTTCACACACTTTACTAAACTCAGTCACTAACTACTGCAGTTTGTCAACTGCTGGTGGATGATTTGAGTGAGAAACTGCAGAAGCTGGTGACTGAGTTTGGTAAAGTGTGTGAAAGAAGAAACCTGAGAGTAAATATGAATAAGACCAAGGTTATTTGGTTCAGTAGGATTGAGGGACAAGTCAATTGGGATGTAAGTTTGAATGGAGAAAAACTGAAAGAAGTAAAGTGTTTTAGATGTCTGGGAGTGGATTTAACAGTGGATGGAACCATGGAAATAGAAGTGAGTCACAGGGTGGGGGAGGGGGCGAAAGTTTTGAGAGTGTTGAAGAATGTGTGGAAGGCGAGAACATTATCTCAGAAAACAAAAATGGGTAAAATGGGTATGTTTGAAGGAATAGTGGTTCCAACAATGTCATATGGTTGCGAGGCGTGGGCTATAGACAGGGTTGTGCAGAGGAAGGTGGATGTGTTGGAAATGAGATGTTTGAGGACAATATGTGGTGTGAGGTGGTTTGATCGAGTAAGTAATGAAAGGGTAAGAGAGATGTGTGGTAATAAAGAGAGTGTGGTTGAGAGAGCAGAAGAGGGTGTATTGAAATGGTTTGGTCATATGGAGAGTATGAGTGAGGAAAGATTGTCAAAGAGGATATATGTGACAGAGGTGGAGGGAACGAGGAGAAGTGGGAGACCAAACTGGAGGTGGAAGGATGGAGTGAAAAAGATTTTGAGCGATCAAGGCCAGAACATGTAAGAGGGTGATAGGTGTGCAAGGAATAGAGTGAATTGGAATTATGTGGTATACCGGGGTGGATGTGCTTTCAGTGGATTGAACCAGGGCATGTTAAGTGTCTGGGGTAAACCTTGGAAAGTTTTGTGAGGCTTGGATGTGGAAAGGAAGCTGTGGTTTCAGTGCATTACACATGACAGGTAGAGACTGAGTGTGACTGAATGTGGTCTTTGTTGTCTTTTCCTAGCGCTACCTTGTGGGGTGGTGACAGGAATGAATAAAGGCAGCAGGTATGAATTATGTACATGCGTATATATGTATATGTCTGTGTGTGTATATGTATGTATACTTTGAAAAGTATGGGTATATATATGTGCGTGTGTGGGCGTGTATGTACATACATGTGTATGCGTGTATGTATATACATGTGTATGTGGGTGGGTTGGGCCTTTCTTTCGTCTGTTTCCTTGCACTACCTCACTAATGCAGGAGACAGCGAGAAAGTATGCAAAAGATATATTTTTTTATTATTTTGCTTTGTCGCTGTCTCCTGTGTTTGCGAGGTAGCACAAGGAAACAGACAAAAGAAATGGCCCAACCCATCCCCATACACATGTATATACATACACGTCCACACACGCAAATATACATACCTATACATCTCAATGTACACATATATATACACACACAGACATATACATAAATACACATGTACATAATTCATACTGTCTGCCTTTATTTATTCCCATCGCCACCTCGCCACACATGGAATAACATCCCCCTCCCCCCTTATGTGTGCGAGGTAGTGCTAGGAAGAGACAACAAAGGCCCCATTCGTTCACACTCAGTCTCTAGCTGTCATGCAATAATGCCCAAAACCACAGCTCCCTTTCCACATCCAGGCCCCACAGAACTTTCCATGGTTTACATGCCCTAATTCAATCCATTGACAGCACATTGACCCCGGTATACCTCATCGAGCCAATTCACTCTATTCCTTGCCCGCCTTTCACCCTCCTGCATGTTCAGGCCCCGATCACTCAAAATCTTTTTCACTGCATCTTTCCACCTCCAGTTTGGTCTCCCACTTCTCCTCGTTCCCTCCACCTCCGACACATATATCCTCTTGGTCAATCTTTCCTCACTCATTCTCTCCATGTGCCCAAATCATTTCAAAACACCCTCTTCTGCTCTCTCAACCACGCTCTTTTTATTTCCACACATCTCTCTTACCCTTACATTACTTACTTGATCAAACCACCTCACACCACAAATTGTCCTCAAATATCTCATTTCCAGCACATCCACCCTCCTGCGCACACTCTATCCATAGTCCACGCCTCGCAACCATACAACATTGTTGGAACCACTATTCCTTCAAACATAGCCATTTTTGCTTTCCGAGATAATGTTCTCGACTTTCAAACGTTCTTCAAGGCTCCCAGGATTTTCGCCCCCTCCCCCACCCTATGATCCACTTCCGCTTCCATGTTTCCATCCGCTGCCAGATCCACTCCCAGATATCTAAAACACTTTCCTTCCTCCAGTTTTTCTCCATTCAAACTTACCTCCCAATTGACTTGACCCTTAACCCTACTGTACCTAATAACCTTGCTCTTATTCACATTTACTCGTAACTTTCTTCTTTCACACACTTTACCAAACTCAGTCACCAGCTTCTGCAGTTTCTCACATGAATCAGCCACCAGTGCTGTATCATCAGCGAACAACTGACTCACTTCCCAAGCTCTCTCATCCCCAACAGACTGCATACTTGCCCCTCTTTCCAAAACTCTTGCATTCACCTCCCTAACAATCCCAACCATAAACAAATTAAACAACCATGGAGACATCACACACCCCTGCCGCAAACCTACATTCACTGAGAACCAATCACTTTCCTCTCTTCCTACACGTACACATGCCTTACATCCTCGATAAAAACTTTTCACTGCTTCTAACAACTTGCCTCCCACACCATATATTCTTAGTACCTTCCACAGAGCATCTCTATCAACTCTATCATATGCCTTCTCCAGATCCATAAATGCTACATGCAAATCCATTTGCTTTTCTAAGTATTTCTCACATACATTCTTGAAAGCAAACACCTGATCCACATATCCTCTACCACTTCTGAAACCACACTGCTCTTCCCCAATCTGATGCTCTGTACATGCCTTCACCCTCTCAATCAATACCTTCCCATATAATTTTCCAGGAATACTCAACAAACTTATACCTCTGTAATTTGAGCACTCACTCTTATCCCCTTTGCCTTTGTACAATGGCACTATGTGAGCATTCCGCCAATCCTCAGGCACCTCACCATGAATCATACATGCATTAAATAACCTTACCAACCAGTCAACAGTACAGTCACCCCCTTTTTTAATAAATTCCACTGCAATACCATCCAAACCTGCTGTCTTGCTGGCTTTCATCTTCCGCAAAGCTTTTACTACCTCTTCTCTGTTTACCAAATCATTTTCCCTAACCCTGTGACTTTGCACACCACCTCGACCAAAACACCCTATATCTGCCACTCTATCATCACACACATTCAACAAACCTTCAAAATACTCACTCCATCTCCTTCTCACGTTACCACTACTTGTTATCATCTCCCCATTAGCGCCCTTCACTGAAGTTCCCATTTGCTGTCTTGTCTTACGCACTTTATTTACCTCCTTCAAGAACATATAATATGTCCCTGGGGAGAGAGGAGAAAGAATACTTCATACATATTCCCCGCGTGTTGTAGAAGGCGACTGAATGGGACAGGTTTGGGGGGCTAGAAACTCTCCCCTTCTTGTATTTAACTTTCTAAAAGGGGAAACAGAAGAAGGAGTCATGCAGGGAGTGCTCATTCTCCTTGAAGGCTTGGTTTGGGGTGTCTAAATGTGTGTGGATGTAACCAAGATGAGAAAAAAGGAGAGATAGGTAGTATGTTTGAGGAAAGGAACCAGGATGTTTTGGCTCTTGAGTGAAACAAAGCTCAAGGGTAAAGGGGAAGAGTGGTTTGGGAATGTCTTGGGAGTAAAGTCAGGGGTTGGTGAGAGGACAAGAGCAAAGGAAGGAGTAGCACTACTCCTGAAGCAGGAATATGTGACAGAGTGTAAGAAAGTAAACTCTAGATTGATATGGGTAAAACTGAAAGTAGATGGAGAGAGATGGGTGATTATTGGTACCTATGCACCTGGTCATGACAAGAAAGATTATGAGAGGCAAGTGTTTTGGGAGCTTGATTGCAAAGGTGAGTAATGTGGCAGTTGAGGGTATAATTGATGTACATGGGGTGTTCAGTGTTGTAAATGGAAATGGTGAAGAGCTTATAGATTTGTGTGCTGAAAAAAGGACATGATTTGGAATACCTGGCTTAAAAAGAGAGGTATACATCAGTATATGTATGTAAGTAGGAGAGATGGCCAGAGAGCATCATTGGATTATTGTGTTAATTGATAGACGAGTGAAAGATAGACTTTTGGATGTTAATGTGCTGAGAGGGACAACTGGAGGGATGTCTGATCATTATCTTGTGGAGGCAAAGGTGAAGATTTGTAGAGGTTTTCAGAAAAGAAGAGAGAATGTTGGGGTGAAGAAAGTGGTGAGAGTAAGTAAACTTGGAAATAAGACTTTTGTGAGGAAGTACCTGGAGAGACTGAGTGCAAGATGGCAAAAGGTGAGAGCAATTAACTTGAGGGGAGTGGGGGAGGAATGGAATATATCTAGGGAAGCAGTGATGGCATGCACAAAAGATGCTTATTGCATGAGAAAGGTGGAAGGTGGGGAGATTAGAAAGGGTAGTAAGTGATGGGATGAAGAAGTAAGATTGTTAGTGAAAGAGAAGAGAGAGGCATTTGGACAGTTTTTGCAGGGAAGTAGTGCAAATGACTGAGAGATGTATAAAAGAAAACAGCAAATTGACTGGGAGATGTATAAAAGAGAACAGCAGGAGGTCAAGGGAAAGGTGCAAAAGAGGGCAAATTAAAGTCGGAATGAGATTATCATTAATTTTAGGGGGAATAGATAGATGCTTTGGAAGAGGTAAAGTGCGTAAGACAAGAAAACAAATTGGAACATTGGTGAAGGGGGCTAATGAGGAGGTAATAACAAGTAGTGGTGAAGTGAGAGGGAGATGGAATGAGTATTTTGAAGGTTTGTTGAATGAGTTTGATGATAGAGTGGCAGATATAGGGTGTTTTGGTTGAGGTGGTGTGCGAAGTGAGAGGGTCAGGGAGAATGGTTTGGTAAACAGAGAAGACGTAGCGAAAGCTTTGCGGAAGATGAAATCCGGCAGAGTGGCGGGTTTGGATGGTATTGCAGTGGAATTTATTAAAAAAGTGGGTGCCTGTGTTGTTGATTGGTTGGTAAGGATATGGTTCATGGTAAAGTGCCTGAGGATTGATGGAATGCATGCATAATGCCATTGTACAAATTACAGAGGTATAAGTTTGTTGAGTATTCCTGGTAAATTATATGGGAGGGCATTGATTGAGAGGGTAAAGGGATGTACAGAGCATCAGACTGGGGAAGAGCAGTGTGGTTTCAGAAGTGGTAGAAGATGTGTGGATCAGGTGTTTGCTTTGAAGAATATATGTGAGAAATGCTTAGAAAAACAAATGGATTTGTATGTAGCATTTAGGGTCTGGAGAAGGCATGTGATATGGTTTATAGAGATGCTTTGTGGAAGGTATTATACATGATGTGGGAGGTAAGTTGTTAGAAGCAGTGAAAAGTTTTTACCAAGAACGTAAGGCATGTGTATGAGTAGGAAGAGAGGAAAGTGACTAGTTCCCAGTGAATGTCGCTTTGCAGCAGGATTGTGTTAAGTCTCCATGGTTGTTTAATTTGTTTATGGATGAGGTGGTTAGGGAGGTGAATGCAAGAGTTTTGGGGAGAAGGGCAAGTATGCAGTCTGTTGTGGATGAGAGGGCTTGGGAAGTGAGTTAGTTGTTGCTCACTGGTTATACAATGCTGGTGGCTGATTTGTGTTAGAAATTGCGGAAGTTGGTGACTGAGTTTGGTAAAGTGTGTGAAAGAAAAAGTTGGAAGTAAATGTGAATAAGAGCAAGGTTATTAGGTTCAGTAGGGGTGAGAGACAAGTTAATTTGGAGGTCAGTTTGAAAAGAGAAAAATTGGAGGAAGGAAAGTTCTTAGATATCTGGGAGTGGATTTGGCAGTGGATGGAACCATTGAAGCGGAAATGAGTCACAGGGTGGGGGAGGGGGCAAAGGTTCCGGGAGCATTGAAGAATGTGTGGAAGGTGAGAATGTTATCTCAGAGAGCAAAAATGGTTATGTTTGAGAGAATAGTGGTTCCAACAATTTTATATGGTTGTAAGGCATGGGCTATAGATAGGGTTGTCCGTAGGAGGGTGGATTTGTTGGAAATGAAATGTTTGAGGACAATATTTGGTGTGAGGTGGTTTGATCGAGTAAGTATTGAAAGGATAAGAGAGATGTGTGGTAATAAAAAGAGCGTGGTTGAGAGAGCAGAAGAGGGTGTTTTAAAATGATTCGGTCACATGGAGAGAATGAGTGAGGAAAGATTGACAAACAGGATATATGTGTCAGAGGTAGATGGAACGAGGAGAAGCAGGAGACCAAATTGGAGGTGGAAAGATGGAGTGAAAAAGATTTAGAGCGATTTGGGCTCGAATATACAGGAGAGTGAAAGGCGTGCAAGGAATAGAGTGAATTGGAACGATGTGGTATACTTGGGTTGATGTGCTGTCAGTGGATTGAACCAGGGCAAGTGAAGCGTCTGGGGTAAAGCATGGTAAGTTTTGTGGGGCCTGGATGTGGAAAAGGAGCTGTGGTTTGGGTGCATTACACATGACAGGTAGAGACTGAGTGTGAACGAATGTGGCCTTTTTGTCTTCGTAGTGTTACCTCACATGTGTGCGCAGGGGGGATGTTATCCTGTGTGTGGCGAGGTGGTGACGGGAATGGATGAAGGCAGCAAGTGTGAATGTGTACATGTGTTTACATATGTATATGTATGTATGCATTGAAATGTATATGCCGGTATGTGTGCATGTGTGGATGTTTATGTATATACATATGTATGACAGTGGGTTGGGCCATTCTTTTGTCTATTTCCTTGCACTACCTCACTAACGCGGGAGACAGCGATTAAGTATAATGAAAAAATGTGTATATGAGTGGATGGGCCATTCTTCGTCTGATTGCTGGTGGTAATGGCGATCAAGTATAATTAATAATAAATATATATTATATATATATATATATATATATATATATATATATATATATATATATATATATATATATATATATACCATGGAGACATCACACACCCCTGCCGCAAACCTACATTCACTGAGAACCAATCACTTTCCTCTCTTCCTACACGTACGCATGCCTTACATCCTCGATAAAAACTTTTCACTGCTTCTAACAACTTGTATGGTTGCCTCCCACACCATATATTCTTAATACCTTCCACAGAGCATCTCTATCAACTCTATCATATGCCTTCTCCAGATCCATGAATGCTACATACAAATCCATTTGCTTTTCTAAGTATTTCTCACATCATTCTTCAAAGCAAACACCTGATCCACACATCCTCTACCACTTCTGAAACCACACTGCTCTTCCCCAATCTGATGCTCTGTACCTGCCTTCACCCTCTCAATCAATACCCTCCCATATAATTTACCAGGAATACTCAACAAACTTATACCTCTGTAATTTGAGCACTCACTCTTATCCCCTTTGCCTTTGTACAATGGCACTATGCACGCATTCTGCCAATCCTCAGGCACCTCACCATGAGTCATACATACATTAAATAACCTTACCAACCAGTCAATAATACAGTCACCCCCTTTTTTAATAACTTCCACTGCAATACCATCCAAACCTGCTGCCTTACTGGCTTTCATCTTCCGCAAAGCTTTTACTACCTCTTCTCTGTTTACCAAATCATTTTCCTTAACCCTCTCACTTTGCACACCGCCTCGACCATAACACCCTATGTCTGCCACTCTATCATCAAACACATTCAACAAACCTTCAAAATACTCACTCCATCTCCTTCTCACATCACCACTACTTGTTATCACCTCCCCATTTGCACCCTTCACTGAAGTTCCCATTTGCTCCCTTGTCTTACGCACTTTATTTACCTCCTTCCAGAACATCTTTTTATTCTCCCTAAAATTTAATGATACTCTCTCACCCCAACTCTCATTTGCCCTCTTTTTCACCTCTTGCACCTTTCTCTTGACCTCCTGTCTCTTTCTTTTATACATCTCCCACTCCATTGCATTTTTTCCCTGCAAAAATCATCCAAATGCCTCTCTCTTCTCTTTTACTAATAATCTTACTTCTTCATCCCACCACTCACTACCCTTTCTAATCAACCCACCTCCCACTCTTCTCATGCCACAAGCATCTTTTGCGCAATCCATCACTGATTCCCTAAATACATCCCATTCCTCCCCCACTCCCCTTACTTCCATTGTTCTCACCTTTTTTTTTTTTTGCTTTGTCGCTGTCTCCCGCGTTTGCGAGGTAGCGCAAGGAAACAGACGAAAGAAATGGCTCAACCCACCCCCATACACATGTATATACATACGTCCACACACGCAAATATACATACCTACACAGCTTTCCATGGTTTACCCCAGACGCTTCACATGCCCTGATTCAATCCACTGACAGCATGTCAACCCCGGTATACCACATCGATCCAATTCACTCTATTCCTTGCCCTCCTTTCACCCTCCTGCATGTTCAGGCCCCGATCACACAAAATCTTTTTCACTCCATCTTTCCACCTCCAATTTGGTCTCCCACTTCTCCTTGTTCCAAGACCTCCGACACATATATCCTCTTGGTCAATCTTTCCTCACTCATTCTCTCCATGTGCCCAAACCATTTCAAAACACCCTCATCTGCTCTCTCAACCACTCTCTTTTTATTTCCACACATATCTCTTACCCTTACGTTACTTACTCGATCAAACCACCTCACACCACACATTGTCCTCAAACATCTCATTTCCAGCACATCCATCCTCCTGCGCACAACTCTATCCATAGCCCACGCCTCGCAACCATACAACATTGTTGGAACCACTATTCCTTCAGACATACCCATTTTTGCTTTCCGAGATAATGTTCTCGACTTCCACACATTCTTCAAGGCTCCCAGGATTTTCGCTCCCTCCCCCACCCTATGATCCACTTCCGCTTCCATGGTTCCATCCGCTGCCAGATTCACTCCCATTTATCTAAAACACTTTACTTCCTCCAGTTTCTCTCCATTCAAACTTACCTCCCAATTGACTTGACCCTCAACCCTACTGTACCTAATAACCTTGCTCTTATTCACATTTACTCTTAACTTTCTTCTTTCACACACTTTACCAAACTCAGTCACCAGCTTCTGCAGTTTCTCACATGACTCAGCCACTAGCGCTGTATCATCAGTGAACAACAACTGACTCACTTCCCAAGCTCACTCATCCCCAACAGACTTCATACTTGCCCCTCTTTCCAAAACTCTTGCATTCACCTCCTTAACAACCCCATCCTTAAACAAATTAAACAACCATGGAAACATCACACACCCATGCCGCAAACCTACATCACTGAAAACCAATCACTTTCCTCTCTTCCTACACGTACACATGCCTTACATCCTCGATAAAAACTTTTCACTGCTTCTAACAACTTGCCTCCCACACCATATATTCTTAATACCTTCCACAGAGCATCTCTATCAACTCTATCATATGCCTTCTCCAGATCCATAAATGCTACATATAAATCCATTTGCTTTTCTAAGTATTTCTCACATACATTCTTTAAAGCAAACACCTGATCCACACATCCTCTACCACTTCTGAAACCAAACTGCTCTTCCCCAATCTGATGCTCTGTACATGCCTTCACCCTCTCAATCAATACCCTCCCATATAATTTACCAGGAATACTCAACAAACTTATACCTCTGTAATTTGAGCACTCACTCTTATCCCCTTAGCCTTTGTACAATGGCACTATGCACGCATTCCGCCAATCCTCAGGCACCTCACCATGAGTCATACATACATTAAATAACCTTACCAACCAGTCAATAATACAGTCACCCCTTTTTTAATAGATTCCACTGCAATACCATCTAAACCTGCTGCCTTGCCGGCTTTCATCTTCCGCAAAACTTTTACTACCCCTTCTCTCTGTACCAAATCATTTTCCCTAACCCTCTCACTTTGCACACCACCTCGACCATATATATAGAGTTGATAGAGATGCTCTGTGGAAGGTATTAAGAATATATGGTGTGGGAGGCAAGTTGTTAGAAGCAGTGAAAAGTTTTTATCGAGGATGTAAGGCATGTGTACGTGTAGGAAGAGAGGAAAGTGGTTGGTTCTCAGTGAATGTAGGTTTGCGACAGGGGTGTGTGATGTCTCCATGGTTGTTTAATTTGTTTATGGATGGGTTGTTAGGGAGGTGAATGCAAGAGTTTTGGAAAGAGGGGCAAGTATGAAGTCTGTTGGGGATGAGAGAGCTTGGGAAGTGAGTCAGTTGTTGTTCGCTGATGATACAGCGCTAGTGGCTGATTCATGTGAGAAACTGCAGAAGCTGGTGACTGAGTTTGGTAAAGTGTGTGAAAGAAGAAAGTTAAGAGTAAATGTGAATAAGAGCAAATTTTATTAGGTACAGTAGGGTTGAGGGTCAAGTCAATTGGGAGGTAAGTTTGAATGGAGAAAAACTGGAGGAAGTAAAGTGTTTTAGATATCTGGGAGTGGATCTGGCAGCGGATGGAACCATGGAAGCGGAAGTGGATCATAGGGTGGGGGAGGGGGCGAAAATCCTGGGAGCCTTGAAGAATGTGTGGAAGTCGAGAACATTATCTCGGAGAGCAAAAAGGGTATGTTTGAAGGAATAGTGGTTCCAACAATGTTGTATGGTTGCGAGGCATGGGCTATGGATAGAGTTGCGCGCAGGAGGATGGATGTGCTAGAAATGAAATGTTTGAGGACAATGTGTGGTGTGAGGTGGTTTGATCGAGTAAGTAACGTAAGGGTAAGAGAGATGTGTGGAAGTAAAAAGAGCGTGGTTGAGAGAGCAGAAGAGGGTGTTTTGAAATGGTTTGGGCACATGGAGAGAATGAGTGAGGAAAGATTGACCAAGAGGATATATGTGTCGGAGGTGGAGGGAACGAGGAGAAGTGGGAGACCAAATTGGAGGTGGAAAGATGGAGTGAAAAAGATTTTGAGTGATTGGGGCCTGAACATGCAGGAGGGTGAAAGGAGGGCAAGGAATAGAGTGAATTGGATCGATGTGGTATACCGGGGTTGACGTGCTGTCAGTGGATTGAATCAGGGCATGTGAAGCGTCTGGGGTAAACCATGGAAAGCTGTGTAGGTATGTATATTTGCGTTTGTGGACGTATGTATATACATGTGTATGGGGGTGGGTTGGGCCATTTCTTTCGTCTGTTTCCTTGCGCTACCTCGCAAATGCGGGAGACCGGCAAAAAAAAAAATATATATATATATATATATATATATATATATATGTTGTTCGCTGATGATACAGCGCTGGTGGCTGATTCATGTGAGAAACTGCAGAAGCTGGTGACTGACTTTGGTAAAGTGTGTGAAAGAAGAAAGTTAAGAGTAAATGTGAATAAGAGCAAGGTTATTAGGTACAGTAGGGTTGAGGGTCAAGTCAACTGGGAGGTAAGTTTGAATGGAGAAAAACTGGAGGAAGTAAAGTGTTTTAGATATCTGGGAGTGGATCTGGCAGCGGATGGAACCATGGAAGCGGAAGTGGATCATAGGGTGGGGGAGGGGGCGAAAATTCTGGGAGCCTTGAAGAATGTGTGGAAGTCGAGAACATTATCTCGGAAAGCAAAAATGGGTATGTTTGAAGGAATAGTGGTTCCAACAATGTTGTATGGTTGCGAGGCGTGGGCTATGGATAGAGTTGTGCGCAGGAGGATGGATGTGCTGGAAATGAGATGTTTGAGGACAATGTGTGGTGTGAGGTGGTTTGATCGAGTAAGTAACGTAAGGGTAAGAGAGATGTGTGGAAATAAAAAGAGCGTGGTTGAGAGAGCAGAAGAGGGTGTTTTGAAATGGTTTGGGCACATGGAGAGGATGAGTGAGGGAAGATTGACCAAGAGGATATATGTGTCGGAGGTGGAGGGAAAGAGGAGAAGTGGGAGACCAAATTGGAGGTGGAAAGATGGAGTGAAAAAGATTTTGTGTGATCGGGGCCTGAACATGCAGGAGGGTGAAAGGAGGGCAAGGAATAGAGTGAATTGGATCGATGTGGTATACCGGGGTTGACGTGCTGTCAGTGGATTAAAACAGGGCATGTGAAGTGTCTGGGGTAAACCATGGAAAGCTGTGTCGGTATGCATATTTGCGTGTGTGGACGTATGTGTCTACATGTGTATGGGGGTGGGTTGGGCCATTTCTTTCGTCTGTTTCCTTGCGCTACCTCGCAAACGCGGGAGACAGCGACAAAGCAAAAAAAAAAAAAAAAAAAAAAAAATATATATATATATATATATATATATATATATATATATATCCTGAAACAGGAGTTGTGGGAGTATGTGATAGAATGTAAGAAAGTAAATTCTCGATTAATATGGGTAAAACTGAAAGTTGATGGAGAGAGATGGGTGATTATTGGTGCATATGCACCTGGGCATGAGAAGAAAGATCATGAGAGGCAAGTGTTTTTGGAGCAGCTGAATGAGTGTGTTAGTCGTTTTGATGCACGAGACCGGGTTATAGTGATGGGTGATTTGAATGCAAAGGTGAGTAATGTGGCAGTTGAGGGAATAATTGGGATACATTGGGTGTTCAGTGTTGTAAATGGAAATGGTGAAGAGCTTGTAGATTTATGTGCTGAAAAAGGACTGGTGATTGGGAATACCTGGTTTAAAAAGCAAGATATACATAAGTATACGTATGTAAGTAGGAGAGATGGCCAGAGAGCGTTATTGGATTACGTCTTAATTGACAGGCGCGCGAAAGAGTGACTTTTGTATGTTAATGTGCTGAGAGGTGCAACTCGAGGGATGTCTGATCATTATCTTGTGGAGGCTAAGGTGAAGATTTGTATGGGTTTTCAGAAAAGAAGAGTGAATGTTGGGGTGAAGAGGGTGGTGAGAGTAAGTGAGCTTGGGAAGGAGACTTGTGTGAGGAAGTACCAGGAGAAGCTGAGTACAGAATGGAAAAAGGTGAGAACAATGGAAGTAAGGGGAGTGGGGGAGGAATGGGATGTATTTAGGGAATCAGTGATGGATTGCGCAAAAGATGCTTGTGGCATGAGAAGAGTGGGAGGTGGGTTGATTAGAATGGGTAGTGAGTGGTGGGATGAAGAAGTAAGATTATTAGTGAAAGAGAAGAGAGAGGCATTTGGACGATTTTTGCAGGGAAAAAATGCAATTGAGTGGGAGATGTATAAAAGAAAGAGACAGGAGGTCAAGAGAAAGGTGCAAGAGGTGAAAAAGAGGGCAAATGAGATTTGGGGTGAGAGAGTATCATTAAATTTTACGGAGAATAAAAAGATGTTCTTGCTCTTGTCCTCTCACTAACCCCTGACTTTACTCCACAGACATTCCCAAACCACTCTTCCCCTTTACCCTTGAGCTTCGTTTCACTCAGAGCCAAAACATCCAGGTTCCTTTCCTCAAACATACTACCTATCTCTCCTTTTTTCACATCTTGGTTACATCCACACACATTTAGGCACCCCACTCTGAGCCTTCGAGGAGGATGAGCACTCCCCGCGTGACTCCTTCTTCTGTTTCCCATTTTAGAAAGTTAATACAAGGAGGGGAGGATTTCTGGCCCCCCGCTCCCGTCCCCTCTAGTCGCTTTCTACGACACGCAAGGAAATCGTGGGAAGTATTCTTTCACCCCTATCCCCAGGGATAATATACATATTTTTTTTTTTTTTTTTTTTTTTTTTTATACTTTGTCGCTGTCTCCCGCGTTTGCGAGGTAGCGCAAGGAAACAGACGAAAGAAATGGCCCAACCCCCCCCCCCCCCATACACATGTACATACACACGTCCACACACGCAAATATACATACCTACACAGCTTTCCATGGTTTACCCCAGACGCTTCACATGCCTTGATTCAATCCACTGACAGCACGTCAACCCCTGTATACCACATGGCTCCAATTCACTCTATTCCTTGCCCTCCTTTCACCCTCCTGCATGTTCAGGCCCCGATCACACAAAATCTTTTTCACTCCATCTTTCCACCTCCAATTTGGTCTCCCTCTTCTCCTCGTTCCCTCCACCTCCGACACATATATCCTCTTGGTCAATCTTTCCTCACTCATTCTCTCCATGTGCCCAAACCATTTCAAAACACCCTCTTCTGCTCTCTCAACCACGCTCTTTTTATTTCCACACATCTCTCTTACCCTTACGTTACTTACTCGATCAAACCACCTCACACCACACATTGTCCTCAAACATCTCATTTCCAGCACATCCATCCTCCTGCGCACATCTCTATCCATAGCCCACGCCTCGCAACCATACAACATTGTTGGAACCACTATTCCTTCAAACATACCCATTTTTGCTTTCCGAGATAATGTTCTCGACTTCCACACATTTTTCAAGGCTCCCAAAATTTTCGCCCCCTCCCCCACCCTATGATCCACTTCCGCTTCCATGGTTCCATCCGCTGCCAGATCCACTCCCAGATATCTAAAACACTTCACTTCCTCCAGTTTTTCTCCATTCAAACTCACCTCCCAATTGACTTGACCCTCACCCCTACTGTACCTAATAACCTTGCTCTTATTCCCATTTACTCTTAACTTTCTTCTTCCACACACTTTACCAAACTCAGTCACCAGCTTCTGCAGTTTCTCACATGAATCAGCCACCAGTGCTGTATCATCAGCGAACAACAACTGACTCACTTCCCAAGCTCTCTCATCCCCAACAGACTTCATACTTGCCCCTCTTTCCAGGACTCTTGCATTTACCTCCCTAACAACCCCATCCATAAACAAATTAAACAACCATGGAGACATCACACACCCCTGCCGCAAACCTACATTCACTGAGAACCAATCACTTTCCTCTCTTCCTACACGTACACATGCCTTACATCCTCGATAAAAACTTTTCACTGCTTCTAACAACTTGCCTCCCACACCATATATTCTTAATACCTTCCACAGAGCATCTCTATCAACTCTATCATATGCCTTCTCCAGATCCATAAATGCTACATACAAATCCATTTGCTTTTCTAAGTATTTCTCACATACATTCTTCAAAGCAAACACCTGATCCACACATCCTCTACCACTTCTGAAACCGCACTGCTCTTCCCCAATCTGATGCTCTGTACATGCCTTCACCCTCTCAATCAATACCCTCCCATATAATTTACCAGGAATACTCAACAAACTTATACCTCTGTAATTTGAGCACTCACTCTTATCCCCTTTGCCTTTGTACAATGGCACTATGCACGCATTCCGCCAATCCTCAGGCACCTCACCATGAGTCATACATACATTAAATAACCTTACCAACCAGTCAACAATACAGTCACCCCCTTTTTTAAAATACATATATATATATATATATATATATATATATATATATACACATACACCCACATACACATACATACGCGCATATACACACACACACACATACATATATATACATATGAAAAATGTAAGAAACAATTTAGAAAACTGAAACTTCTAGCTTGAAATGAATGAAAAAATGAATGTCACATAATGGTTCAACCTCTGGCTATGGAAAAAGGAAATGTATAATTTATTTACACAAACGTCAATAGCAGTTCTCATCAATTTAACCACCGTATCAATAAGCTTCAATGTCTAAGCTACATTTTTCTCCAATTTCACTATTTTCTTGTCAAAACACCATGTATGAATGAAGTCAGGGGTTAGTGAGAGGACAAGAGCAAGGGAAGGAGTAGCAATACTCCTGAAACAGGAGTTGTGGGAGTATGTGATAGAATGTAAGAAAGTAAATTCTCGATTAATATGGGTAAAACTGAAAGTTGATGGAGAGAGGTGGGTGATTATTGGTGCATATGCACCCGGGCATGAGAAGAAAGATCATGAGAGGCAAGTGTTTTGGGAGCAGCTGAATGAGTGTGTTAGTGGTTTTGATGCACGAGACCGGGTTATAGTGATGGGTGATTTGAATGCAAAGGTGAGTATGTGGCAGTTGAGGGAATAATTGGTATACATGGGGTGTTCAGTGTTGTAAATGGAAATGGTGAAGAGCTTGTAGATTTATGTGCTGAAAAAGGACTGATGATTGGGAATACCTGGTTTAAAAAGCGAGATATACATAAGTATACTTATGTAAGTAGGAGAGATGGCCAGAGAGCGTTATTGGATTACGTGTTAATTGACAGGCGTGCGAAAGAGAGACTTTTGGATGTTAATGTGCTGAGAGGTGCAACTGGAGGGATGTCTGATCATTATCTTGTGGAGGCTAAGGTGAAGATTTGTATGGGTTTTCAGAAAAGAAGAGTGAATGTTGGGGTGAAGAGGGTGGTGAGAGTAAGTGAGCTTGGGAAGGAGACCTGTGTGAGGAAGTACCAGGAGAGACTGAGTACAGAATGGAAAAAGGTGAGAACAATAGAAGTAAGAGGAGTGGGGGAGGAATGGGATGTATTTAGGGAATCAGTGATGGATTGCGCAAAAGATTCTTGTGGCATGAGAAGAGTGGGAGGTGGGTTGATTAGAAAGGGTAGTGAGTGGTGGGATGAAGAAGTAAGAGTATTAGTGAAAGAGAAGAGAGAGGCATTTGGACGATTTTTGCAGGGAAAAAATGCAATTGAGTGGGAGATGTATAAAAGAAAGAGACAGGAGGTCAAGAGAAAGGTGCAAGAGGTGAAAAAAAGAGCAAATGAGAGTTGGGGTGAGAGAATATCATTAGATTTTAGGGAGAATAAAAAGATGTTCTGGAAGGAGGTAAATAAAGTGCATAAGACAAGGGAGCAAATGGGAACTTCAGTGAAGGGCGCAAATGGGGAGGTGACAACAAGTAGTGGTGATGTGAGAAGGAGATGGAGTGAGTATTTTGAAGGTTTGTTGAATGTGTTTGATGATAGATTGGCAGATATAGGGTGTTTTGGTCGAGGTGGTGTGCAAAGTGAGAGGGTTAGGGAAAATGATTTGGTAAACAGAGAAGAGGTAGTGAAAGCTTTGCAGAAGATGAAAACCAGCAAGGCAGCAGGTTTAGATGGTATTGCAGTGAAATTTATTAAAAAAGGGGGTGACTGTATTGTTGACTGGTTGGTAAGGTTATTTAATGTATGTATGACTCATGGTGAGGTGCCTGAGGATGGGCGGAATGCGTGCATAGTGCCATTGTACAAATGCAAAGGGGATAAGAGTGAGTGCTCAAATTACAGAGGTATAAGTTTGTTGAGTATTCCTGGTAAATTATATGGGAGGGTATTGATTGAGAGGGTGAAGGCATGTACAGAGCATCAGATTGGGGAAGAGCAGTGTGGTTTCAGAAGTGGTAGAGGATGTGTGGATCGGGTGTTTGCTTTGAAGAATGTATGTGAGAAGTACTTAGAAAAGCAAATGGATTTGTATGTAGCATTTATGGATCTGGAGAAGGCATATGATAGAGTTGATAGAGATGCTCTGTGGAAGGTATTAAGAATATATGGTGTGGGAGGAAAGTTGTTAGAAGCAGTGAAAAGTTTTTATCGAGGATGTAAGGCATGTGTACGTGTAGGAAGAGAGGAAAGTGATTGGTTCTCAGTGAATGTAGGTTTGCGGCAGGGGTGTGTGATGTCTCCATGGTTGTTTAATTTGTTTATGGATGGGGTTGTTAGGGAGGTAAATGCAAGAGTTTTGGAAAGAGGGGCAAGTATGAAGTCTGTTGGGGATGAGAGAGCTTGGGAAGTGAGTCAGTTGTTGTTCGCTGATGATACAGCGCTGGTGGCTGATTCATGTGGGAAACTGCAGAAGCTGGTGACTGAGTTTGGTAAAGTGTGTGGAAGAAGAAAGTTAAGAGTAAATGTGAATAAGAGCAAGGTTATTAGGTACAGTAGGGTTGAGGGTCAAGTCAATTGGGAGGTAAGTTTGAATGGAGAAAAACTGGAGGAAGTGAAGTGTTTTAGATATCTGGGAGTGGATCTGGCAGCGGATGGAACCATGGAAGCGGAAGTGGATCATAGGGTGGGGGAGGGGGCGAAAATTCTGGGGGCCTTGAAGAATGTGTGGAAGTCGAGAACATTATCTCGGAAAGCAAAAATGGGTATGTTTGAAGGAATAGTGGTTCCAACAATGTTGTATGGTTGCGAGGCGTGGGCTATGGATAGAGTTGTGCGCAGGAGGATGGATGTGCTGGAAATGAGATGTTTGAGGACAATGTGTGGTGTGAGGTGGTTTGATCGAGTGAGTAACGTAAGGGTAAGAGAGATGTGTGGAAATGAAAAGAGCGTGGTTGAGAGAGCAGAAGAGGGTGTTTTGAAGTGGTTTGGGCACATGGAGAGGATGAGTGAGGAAAGATTGACCAAGAGCATATATGTGTCGGAGGTGGAGGGAACGAGGAGAAGAGGGAGACCAAATTGGAGGTGGAAAGATGGAGTGAAAAAGATTTTGTGTGATCGGGGCCTGAACATGCAGGAGGGTGAAAGGAGGGCAAGGAATAGAGTGAATTGGAGCGATGTGGTATACCGGGGTTGACGTGCTGTCAGTGGATTGAATCAAGGCATGTGAAGCGTCTGGGGTAAACCATGGAAAGCTGTGTAGGTATGTATATTTGCGTGTGTGGACGTATGTATATACATGTGTATGGGGGGGGGGTTGGGCCATTTCTTTCGTCTGTTTCCTTGCGCTACCTCGCAAACGCGGGAGACAGCGACAAAGTATAAAAAAAAAAAAAAAAATATATATATATATATATATATATATATATATATATATATATATATATATATATATATATACATATATATACATAAGTATACGTATGTAAGTAGGAGAGATGGCCAGAGAGCATTATTGGATTACGTGTTAATTAACAGGCGCGCGAAAGAGAGACTTTTGGATGTTAATGTGCTGAGAGGTGCAACTGGAGCGATGTCTGATCATTATCCTGTGGAGGTGAAGGTGAAGATTTGCATTGGTTTTCAGAAAAGAAGAGGGAATGTTGGGGGGAAGAGGGTGGTGAGAGTAAGTGAGCTTGGGAAGGAGACTTGTGTGAGGAAGTACCGGGAGAGACTGAGTACAGAATGGAAAAAGGTGAGAACAAAGGAGGTAAGGGGAGTGGGGGAGGAATGGGATGTATTTAGGGAAGTAGTGATGGCTTGTGCAAAAGATGCTTGTGGCATGAGAAGCGTGGGAGGTGGGTTGATTAGAAAGGGTAGTGAGCGGTGGGATGAAGAAGTAAGATTATTAGTGAAAGAGAAGAGAGAGGCATTTGGACGATTTTTGCAGGGAAAAAATGCAAACGAGTGGGAGATGTATGAAAGAAAGAGACAGGAAGTCAAGAGAAAGGTGCAAGAGGTGAAAAAGAAGGCAAATGAGAGTTGGGGTGAGAGAGTATCATTTAATTTTAGGGAGAATAAAAAGATGTTCTGGAAGGAGGTAAATAAAGTGCGTAAGAGAAGGGAGCAAATGGGAACTTCAGTGAAGGGGGCTAATGAGGAGGTGATAACAAGTAGTGGTGATGTGAGAAGGAGATGGAGTGAGTATTTTGAAGGTTTGTTGAATGTGTTTGATGATAGAGTGGCAAATATAGGGTGTTTTGGTCGAGGTGGTGTGCAGAGTGAGAGGGTTAGGGAAAATGATTTGGTAAACAGAGAAGAGGTAGTAAAAGCTTTGCGGAAGATGAAAGCTGGCAAGGCAGCAGGTTTGGATGGTATTGCAGTGGAATCTATTAAAAAAGGGGGTGACTGTATTGTTGACTAGTTGGTAAGGTTATTTAATGTATGTATGATTTATGGTGAGGTGCCTGAGGATTGGCGGAATGCGTGCATAGTGCCATTGTACAAAGGCAAAGGGGACAAGAGTGAGTGCTCAAATTACAGAGGTATAAGTTTGTTGAGTATTCCTGGTGAATTATATGGGAGGGTATTGATTGAGAGGGTGAAGGCATGTACAGAGCATCAGATTGGGGAAGAGCAGCATGGTTTCAGAATTGGTAGAGGATGTGTGGATCAGGTGTTTGCTTTGAAGAATGTATGTGAGAAATACTTAGAAAAGCAAATGGATTTGTATGTAGCATTTATGGATCCTGAGAAGGCATATGATAGAGTTGATAGAGATGCTCTGAGGAAGGTATTAAGAATATATGGTGTGGGAGGCAAGTTGTTAGAAGCAGTGAAAAGTTTTTATTTAGGATGTAAGGCATGTGTAAGTGTAGGAAGAGAGGAAAGTGATTTGTTCTCAGTGAATGTAGGTTTGTGGCAGGGGTGTGTGATGTCTCCATGGTTGTTTAATTTGTTTATGGATGGGGTTGTTAGGGAGGTGAATGCAAGAGTTTTGGAAAGAGGGGCAAGTATGAAGTGTGTTGTGGATGAGAGAGCTTGGGAAATGAGTCAGTTGTTGTTCACTGATGATACAGCGCTGGTGGCTGATTCATGTGAGAAACTGCAGAAGCTGGTGACTGAGTTTGGTAAAGTGTGTGAAAGAAGAAAGTTAAGAGTAAATGTGAATAAGAGCAAGGTTATTAGGTACAGTAGGGTTGAGGGTCAAGTCAATTGGGAGGTAAGTTTGAATGGAGAAAAACTGGAGGAAGTAAAGTGTTTTAGATATCTGGGAGTGGATCTGGCAGCGGATGGAACCATGGAAGCGGAAGTGAATCATAGGGTAGGGGATTGGGCAAAAATTCACGGAGCCTTGAAGAATGTGTGGAAGTCGAGAACATTATCTCGGAAAGCAAAAATGGCTATGTTTGAAGGAATAGTGGTTCCAACAATGTTGTATGGTTGTGAGGCGTGGGCTATGGATAGAGTTGTGCGCAGGAGGGTGGATGTGCTAGAAATGAGATGTTTGAGGACAATGTGTGATGTGAGGTGATTTGATTGAGTAAGTAATGTAAGGGTAAGAGAGATGTGTGGAAATAAAAAGACCGTGGTTGAGAGAGCAGAAGAGGGTGTTTTGAAATGGTTTGGGCACATGGAGAGAATGAGTGAGGAAAGATTGACCAAGAGAATATGTGTCGGATTCGGATGGAACGAGGAGAAGTGGGAGAACAAATTGTAGGTTGAAAGATGGAGTGAAAAAGATTTTGAGTGATCGGGGCCTGAACATGCAGGAGTGTGAAAGGCGTGCAAGGAATAGAGTGAATTGGATCGATGTGGTATATCGGGGTTGATGTGCTGTCAGTGGTTTGAATCAGGGCATGTGAAGTGTCTGGGGTGAACCATGGAAAGTTGTGTGGGGCCTGGATGTGGAAAGGGAGCTGTGGTTTCGGGCATTATTGCATGACAGCTAGAGACTGAGTGTGAACGAATGGGGCCTTTGTTGTCTTTTCCTAGTGCTACCTCGCACACATGAGGGGGGAGGGGGATGTTATTCCATGTGTGGCGATGGGAATGAATAAAGGCAGACAGTGTGGATTTTGTGCATGTGTATATATGTATGTGTCTGTGTGTGTATATATGTGTACATTGAGATGTATAGGTATGTATATTTGCGTGTGTGGACGTGTATGTATATACATGTGTATGGGGGTGGGTTGGGCCATTTCTTTCGTCTGTTTCCTTGCGCTACCTCGCAATTGCGGGAGACAGCGACAAAGCAAAATGATAATGAAAAATTATATATACATGCTTACATCCACACACACACACACACACACACACACACACACACACACACACACACACACACACACACACACACTATTTTAACTTTTTAATGTAGATTGAAAAATAAAGATTGTTTGGCAGTCTTATGTAGTTTAGGAAAATGATGTACTATGTAAGACAGAGATAGATCTACATATGCATTCTTAGAAAAATGATGTACAATGTAAGACAGAAATAGATTTACATATACATTCTTCTATTTCAGTTGGGTCCATCAAGCAAGCAAATTAGAGGTATAAAGAAATTTTACGTGAATGTGAGAAAGGCAGCAATAGCTACACTCAATGATGGTACAGGCAACAGACCACATTTTAGTTTACGTACCCTCTGCCGTGCGCTTGCTGTGGCTGCAAGAAATCCCTGCTCCAGTTTACCAAGATCCCTTTATGAAGCCTTCTGTTTGTCGTTTTTGACTCAACTGGATCAGAGTTCCTATTTTGCTGTAGTTGATCTTATTAAGCTACATGTCATGGATATTGATCCAATGGGTAAAGGATGTGGCAGACGTAAATTCAAGTTCTCTCTAGACCCTATTCCAGCACCCACTAAAGAGAAGGCTATACAGATAGAGGGTTATTGGGTGCCACAAGGTGATCAAGAACCTCAGAGCTCAAATAGTGTAAGTTACATAATGATTATATTTCACCCTTGCTTCCTCACCCATATCCATGCCCTTTGGTCATTGAACAGAAATCTGAAATGTATAAACAAAGTTTGGTACAGATTTTTGGGATGGTAATTCATGTTACAATGTATGACACACAGTTTTATTTCAAGGCGTTAGTTTACAGAGGAGAACACTATGCTAATTGTCTAGGTGAGGCATACGTCATAACATGAGCAAACTTACAAAATTTTTTTATTTTTGCATTGTCACTCATATTTCTACCAAGCCTTGTGGTAGTTTGCCCAGTTGCAGTGTAGGCATGTAGATGAGGTTTTTCCTCTGTTGAATATTCTGGCCCACATGTAAGATATGATCATGAATCAGCAAAACAACTGGAGGGTAGATGAGAGTGAGCCAGAGGCCACTGGTATTGAAGGAGTAACCTGGCAGTGAGGTGGTGTGGTGAGATGTGAACTTTTTATTCATATTTCAAGACTATTACTGTATTGAAGGAAGATTTCCACAGAGACTTTGGGTGTTCACCCTGAGTACATAAAGCTGTACCTTTTTGTGCAGCTGAAAGTATTGTCAGATATTCAAGTGTACAAGATGGCTCGACAGTACTTTGTTTAAGAGTTACTAACCACCAGATGATTAGCCATGATCTACCCCAGCAGCCATTTCTTCAGGGTTAAGGTCACAACAGGGATCATATTTTTTTTCATCTCCATAACTTTTGAATGCGTGCAGGATTGGGATTATGATTTGTATAAGTACAGTCTTACCCTCCACTAGATGATGTTGCATTACCCACCTCTTCAGCCTTACCTTCAGGGTCAAGGTGATGACAGATGTCGTAGTGTTTTGTGTGTGTGTTTGTGCTCCTTAACTTGTGATCCAGTGGACAGATTGCAGTAATGCCTAATGATTAGTCCTACCAAGTAGTGTTTTGTGTAGCCTCCCACAGGTGTGTTTTGACTCAACCCAACACGTGCACCTGATCCAAGTATCAGGCTGTGTACAGCTGATACCCCTTACCTTCATCATCACAGCTGGGATCATTAATTAATCACCAGTGAACAGTTTATTGTAGTCTGTGTCATTGATAATCAAGTTCATTTCTAGAAATCTGGATTTCTGGCATCTTCGGTTGTTTTAGATAATTTGTGTGTGGCTCATTTTCAAAAGTTGCTCGTAGGATGTCATCTTCTATTTTTCTGAATAAGGTACAGGTATTATGTGCGTCAGCAGAACATCATTGTCATCAAATTTACAAAGGTGTTTTATGCGATCATTAGAGTGCAGTGAATGTTATAATGGGGCCCTCAGTGATGGCATCCAGCACTTTTACTTTTACATTAGTTTGATTGGGCACTTCATGACAGAGATTATAGCTGTTGCTAAGTAGGACTTTGTATGAGATTAGTGTTGTCCTCAAGTTGATTGATATGCTGTAGAATTTTGGTATGTGTCAAGGGTTCATCAGATAAAGGACCTTTATATCAGTGAAATACAGTTAGAAGGGTTTATCAAGCCTGGATTCTCTCTCTCTCTGGGAGAAATTAGTCAAGTTTTTCTTTGGGACAATTCTGTTCACAAAACTGTACCCTCACTGGTTGGAGACACTGTCACAGACAGTCCAAATGTATACTGTATTTTTTGTTACTATGTATTGTTTAGATGATAAGTGTCATTACAAAGATAGGTGTCATCCTTGCACCTTTTGGTCAGGAAGGTTACAGTGATGCTGTTCTGGATGATGAAAACACCTGAGTCATTGAAATTTTTATTTTCAAAATTAGAATCAAGCAAGGAGTATGAGAGTAACAGGTTAGAGAATTTCCAAATTGCCCTTGGTCATGTGTTCCTCTTTCCCTCCAGCGGCTCAGTAGAAGGATATTAGAGGAAGATGGTGATTACCTAGTTAGACAGTAAACAAGATTAGTGTTTGAACAAAGTATTTTGACATTAAGCAAGGGACACAGGAAGATGGAAAACATGATTATTGTCTAAACAAAACACTGTTACACAAAGTAAGTTCCCAGAAAGATAACAAGCAAGTTAGAAGTAGAAATCACCATTTCTTGAAGAGATGGTTATGATGGATGTGATTGAACTGCTTGGGTATGTAACTGTTGGAGAAATATCATCATAAATGGTAATAGATGTGAATCAATATGTGTGTATCATGTGTAATATGTTATTATAATATCTATCAATTATGCACATTTCATTAGTTGTATTAGGAATTATGACTTACATTTAGGGCACTGCACAACTTAAAGTATTTGTGGAGTCAATGGCATCTATCCAGGGTGTGGGTTCACTATGAGACTGAATCCTCAAATTTTTTATTAATTCACATCAGATAAAATCAATGCCTTCATCTACATGCTTTACTAATGGGTACATCACTGAAATAGAGGGTTGTTGTTAATAATCTTTATCACTTAGTTACATTCTCTGTAAATACAAGGTGCCTCCCTTGAAGACGGACAGAGCTTCTTCAGGCACATACATGCTCATTATTTGTTACTTCCTCCATTCAACTGGTAAAAAATCTATGCTGTTACTAAACTGATGTTTTCTCCATCCATGATAAAAATAGATTTTGGCCCTCATACTCAAAACATTCCTCTTAGGACCTCTACCCTCTCGCCCTATTACCTCTTCACCAAGCTAGCCTCACACAAGCACTCACCTCCCAGCTAGCCTCACATGAGCTCTCACCTCCCACATTGTCCTCCTTAATCTCATCCACCCTTCTATATTAACAATATAGGTTATACCTCACTTCAAGTTCAATCACAAAATTTGCATGTTCAAGTAATGTAGGGAAAATGTTGTGTCGATAAAGCTGCAATCTGTTGCCTCACAATTGAAATCATTAAAATTATAGTAAACCCTTCTAGGAGCGAGTGCATTTTCAAGTTAATGCAAATGAAACACTAATAACTAACTTCAAAATGCTGATGGACATGTTATCCTTTTATACTCGATGATTTCAATTCATTTACACATTGAGGGTTAACACTGTCGCTGAGTGAGGTTTATCTTATGACAAGTATATTCATGTAGCAACAGTAAGAGTAGAATAGTCTGGTGTTAGCTAGAATGAAATAATAAAATCACATGCAGTGCTGCTCTTAGCACTCTCTTCCCTCTTTTTTTTCTTTCCCCCTTGCTACAGCCTTTATGAATTTAAGATGTATGTCTATGAACATTTCAGAAGCGCTAATTAACTTTACGTTTTTCTCCTATTTTCGCTGTTTTGCCCTTAATTTTCTTTCTTTTCTCACCTGATAACGGCCTCAGATATTGGCACGATTGCCTGTACTGTGTCAGTTATTGTAAAAAAAAGATAAAGGTTACATATGCGTGGGAAACTTACTGAGATTACATATTTGCATTTTGCACACATAGTGTCCTTTCAAGCATAAAGTGAATTTGCTAAGCATTAGACTGACTTAAAGTGCCACACGTGGTTTATAATATGCTCTGTATTACCTCGGGCAGTTTCACTCATATGAAATACCATGAAAAAGTTTAAAATCGTAGCTCCAGCCGGATAAGGTATTCGTAAGGTTTTAATGAAAATGGCAAACAGTTTTATATATAAATGTGCTTAATGGCCGACGATTTTACTGATAACTGGGAATAATCCACCTCCAGTAAGGAATATCCATGTGATAAAGGAGATGAGGTTATCAGCTGACGAGTATTTCCAGTTGTATGATATTTTACATGACAGCTTCTCTAACCAGCTTTATTTCTTGTAAATTTTTTTTTCATCCAGACTTAGGCTCTAAGTAATAATGAACATCATCGCATTTCCTCATGTTTGATTATGTTCCCTATGTTGACGGAAATGATGTCCAAAGGTCTGCAACATTATTGTGCTTCTCTTATGAGAGGTCACTTCTTTACATACCATAGCAAGTTATTTGAAGCTAAACAACTGTTCTCCACTCAACAAGCAGACTGAATGGTACAGCAATTATCACCTGAGAGCAGCATAGGCACAGTGGAAGTGGAAAATGGATATACCTGATGAATGATTAGGAATTATAGCCTTCCTGAACTGGTTGCATTCACAATGTATGACTAATATAGCATTTAACAGCCATTTGCTTGAAATTATTCGGATGATACATAACCAACAAATTTAACAATATTCCATAAACTTAAGTTGCATAGTGATCAGCCTTCTGTGCCAACATTGTATTCATACTGACTTGGCTATATCATCATAACATTGGTTTCTAATTTCTTATGGTGCAATTTACCATAGAATATTGAGTCTTACAACCTTCTGTAATCCATATAGGTAGCTACAGTTTACTGTTGGCTCTCCTTTGCATTTATCAGTATGGTAGGCTCTGCAGAGGGGAAGTTTATTCATATGTAAATGTGTGTTGTTCCAAATATGGCAAACAGGTGTCAGTAAAATGGTAAAGCATGTTTAGTTTTATCACAAGTCTTAGCTACCCACACTTGTGCATAGAAACATACTCAAACATGCACACAGACTCTGCCATGCTCTCAAGCTTACATTTCAGACCATACTCAGTGTCCAGTCCAGTGTCCGCCTATCTCAGTTACTTCCCACAGCCATTTGGGAACAGAAGTCATGTGCCTAAACACCAGTTCAGGGTTCCTCCTCTGGATTTCCCATTCCCTCTTGGCATGCAGTACCAGTTGATCTGATATTCATTCCTGTACTGGCTCCCACGTGTTAACAATATTTGCCCATATGTTCTCAATAGGATTGAGATTGCTTGCTTTGCTTGGCCAATTGAGGAGTTCAGCATTCCTCTGATCTTGGAACCAGCGTCTGAAAATCCTGGCCGTGTGTAAGGGGCAGTTGTCCTGCATAAAGATGATCCTTTCTCAGTAGGTTAGAGCATAGGTGTGCACCAAGTGGAGCATGACTTCTTCATTTATTTCTGTGTATTTGTCTTCAGTTAAACATCCCTCGATGTCAACCACTTCACTTACCCCGTGCAGGTAGATGCAGCCCCACACACTGACAGCGATGTGACCGCTCCTAGCCACCTTATAAATGTTATAGCATGCATAACTGGTTCAGATTTTTTTTTATATTGATTATTCTGTTATTCAGTATACATCTGTGATACATAAAAGGGAAAACTAATAAACCAATGGACAGTAAGTAGAGGAGACTTTTTTACTGGCATTCACAGCATTCACAGATGTAAAGAAGATTAGGAATAGGATTGAAAGGTAAGCCATGCACATTTTCAAAAGCAAACTAATCTTCTTTGTAACCACAAGCACTGCGTGGCGATAGAAAATGTATTTAGTGTATTATCCTAGTAGACTTAAGCAAAGGAATAAATGAATAATTATGGAACCCTGTAGCATTTTGTAGTCTCTGAAATATATTCATTTTTTTTTCATACTATTCGCCATTTCCAGAGTTAGCGAGGTAGCGTTAAGAACAGAGGCCTGGGCTTTGAGGGAATATCCTAACCTGGCCCCCTTCTCTGTTCCTTCTTTTGGAAAATTGAAAAAAAAAAAAGAGGGAGGATTTCCAGCCACCCGCTCCCTGCCCTTTTAGTCGCCTTCTACGACACGCAGGGAATACATGGAAAGTATTCTTTCTCCCCTAACCCCAGGGATGATATATATATATATATATATATATATATATATATATATATATTTTTTATACTTTGTCGCTGTCTCCCGCGTTTGCGAGGTAGCGCAAGGAAACAGACGAAAGAAATGGCCCAACCCCCCCCCCATACACATGTATATACATACGTCCACACACGCAAATATACATACCTACACAGCTTTCCATGGTTTACCCCAGACGCTTCACATGCCTTGATTCAATCCACTGACAGCACGTCAACCCCGGTATACCACATCGCTCCAATTCACTCTATTCCTTGCCCTCCTTTCACCCTCCTGCATGTTCAGGCCCTGATCACACAAAATCTTTTTCACTCCATCTTTCCACCTCCAATTTGGTCTCCCTCTTCTCCTCGTTCCCTCCACCTCCGACACATATATCCTCTTGGTCAATCTTTCCTCACTCATTCTCTCCATGTGCCCAAACCACTTCAAAACACCCTCTTCTGCTCTCTCAACCACGCTCTTTTTATTTCCACACATCTCTCTTACCCTTACGTTACTCACTTGATCAAACCACCTCACACCACACATTGTCCTCAAACATCTCATTTCCAGCACATCCATCCTCCTGCGCACAACTCTATCCATAGCCCACGCCTCGCAACCATACAACATTGTTGGAACCACTATTCCTTCAAACATACCCATTTTTGCTTTCCGAGATAATGTTCTCGACTTCCACACATTCTTCAAGGCCCCCAGAATTTTCGCCCCCTCCCCCACCCTATGATCCACTTCCGCTTCCATGGTTCCATCCGCTGCCATGGTTCCATCCGCTGCCAGATCCACTCCCAGATATCTAAAACACTTCACTTCCTCCAGTTTTTCTCCATTCAAACTCACCTCCCAATTGACTTGACCCTCAACCCTACTGTACCTAATAACCTTGCTCTTATTCACATTTACTCTTAACTTTCTTCTTCCACACACTTTACCAAACTCAGTCACCAGCTACTGCAGTTTCTCACATGAATCAGCCACCAGCGCTGTATCATCAGCGAACAACAACTGACTCACTTCCCAAGCTCTCTCATCCCCAACAGACTTCATACTTGCCCCTCTTTCCAAAACTCTTGCATTTACCTCCCTAACAACCCCATCCATAAACAAATTAAACAACCATGGAGACATCACACACCCCTGCCGCAAACCTACATTCACTGAGAACCAATCACTTTCCTCTCTTCCTACACGTACACATGCCTTACATCCTCGATAAAAACTTTTCACTGCTTCTAACAACTTGTATGGTTGCCTCCCACACCATATATTCTTAATACCTTCCACAGAGCATCTCTATCAACTCTATCATATGCCTTCTCCAGATCCATAAATGCTACATACAAATCCATTTGCTTTTCTAAGTATTTCTCACATACATTCTTCAAAGCAAACACCTGATCCACACATCCTCTACCACTTCTGAAACCACACTGCTCTTCCCCAGTCTGATGCTCTGTACATGCCTTCACCCTCTCAATCAATACCCTCCCATATAATTTACCAGGAATACTCAACAAACTTATACCTCTGTAATTTGAGCACTCACTCTTATCCCCTTTGACTTTGTACAGTGGCACTATGCACGCATTCCGCCAATCCTCAGGCACCTCACCATGAGTCATACATACATTAAATAACCTTACCAACCAGTCAACAATACAGTCACCCCCTTTTTTAATAAATTCCACTGCAATACCATCCAAACCTGCTGCTTTGCCGGCTTTCATCTTCCGCAAAGCTTTCACTACCTCTTCTCTGTTTACCAAATCATTTTCCCTAACCCTCTCACTTTGCACACCACCTCGACCAAAACACCCTATATCTGCCACTCTATCATCAAACACATTCAACAAACCTTCAAAATACTCACTCCATCTCCTTCTCACATCACCACTACTTGTTATCACCTCCCCATTTGCGCCCTTCACTGAAGTTCCCATTTGCTCCCTTGTCTTATGCACTTTATTTACCTCCTTCCAGAACATCTTTTTATTCTCCCTAAAATTTAATGATTCTCTCTCACCCCAACTCTCATTTGCCCTTTTTTTCACCTCTTGCACCTTTCTCTTGACCTCCTGTCTCTTTCTTTTATACATCTCCCACTCAATTGCATTTTTCCCCTGCAAAAATCGTCCAAATGCCTCTCTCTTCTCTTTCACTAATACTCTTACTTCTTCATCCCACCACTCACTACCCTTTCTAATCAACCCACCTCCCACTCTTCTCATGCCACAAGCATCTTTTGCACAATCCATCACTGATTCCCTAAATACATCCCATTCCTCCCCCACTCCCCTTACTTCCATTGTTCTCACCTTTTTCCATTCTGTACTCAGTCTCTCCTGGTACTTCCTCACACAGGTCTCCTTCTCAAGCTCACTTACTCTCACCACCCTCTTCACCCCAACATTCACTCTTCTTTTCTGAAAACCCATACAAATCTTCACCTTAGCCTCCACAAGATAATGATCAGACATCCCTCCAGTTGCACATCTCAGCACATTTACATCCAAAAGTCTCTCTTTCGCACGCCTGTCAATTAACACGTAATCCAATAACGCTCTCTGGCCATCTCTCCTACTTACATACGTATACTTATGTATATCTCGCTTTTTAAACCAGGTATTCCCAATCACCAGTCCTTTTTCAGCACATAAATCTACAAGCTCTTCACCATTTCCATTTACAACACTGAACACCCCATGTATACCAATTATTCCCTCAACTGCCACATTACTCACCTTTGCATTCAAATCACCCATCACTATAACCCGGTCTCGTGCATCAAAACCACTAACACACTCATTCAGCTGCTCCTAAAACACTTGCCTCTCTTGATCTTTCTTCTCATGCCCAGGTGCATATGCACCAATAATCACCCACCTCTCTCCATCAACTTTCAGTTTTACCCATATTAATCGAGAATTTACTTTCTTACACTCTATCACATACTCCCACAACTCCTGTTTCAGGAGTATTGCTACTCCTTCCCTTGCTCTTGTCCTCTCACTAACCCCTGACTTTACTCCCCAGACATTCCCAAACCACTCTTCCCCTTTACCCTTGAGCTTGGTTTCACTCAGAGCCAAAACATCCAGGTTCCTTTCCTCAAACATACTACCTATCTCTCCTTTTTTCACATCTTGGTTACATCCGCACACATTTAGGCACCCCACTCTGAGCCTTCGAGGAGGATGAGCACTCCCCGCGTGACTCCTTCTTCTGTTTCCCATTTTAGAAAGTTAATACAAGGAGGGGAGGATTTCTGGCCCCCCGCTCCCGTCCCCTCTAGTCGCTTTCTACGACACGCGAGGAATACGTGGGAAGTATTCTTTCACCCCTATCCCCAGGGATAATATACATATATATATACATATACACATACACACACATACACATACATACGCACATATACACACACACACATACATATATATATACATATGAAAAATGTAAGAAACAATTTAGAAAACTGAAACTTCTAGCTTGAAATGAATGAAAAAAATGAATGTCACATAATGGTTCAACCTCTGGCTATGGAAAAAAGGAAATGTATAATTTATTTACACAAACGTCAATAGCATTTCTCATCAGTTTAACCACTGTATCAATAAGCTTCAGTGTCTAAGCTACATTTTTTCTCCAATTTCACTATTTTCCTTCACATTTTCAATTGTGTCTGAAGGTTCTACTTCAAGAGTGATTGTTTTTCCAGTAAGGGTCTTCACATCTTGGTTACATCCACACACATTTAGGCACCCCACTCTGAGCCTTTGAGGAGGATGAAATTAATGTATGTGACATAAATTTCAGAAACAATCTGCTGCATATTCGTGTTCATTTTAAGTTTTAACGAAAATAAACATTTCTGTACTGATGGAACACAAGTAATTGTACATATTGTATATATATATATATCTCCTACTAATATAGTCTAATACTAATATAGGCCAGAAATCCTCCCCTCCTTGTATTTTTTAACTTTCTAAAAAATGGGAAACAGGAGTCACGCGGGGAGTGCTCATCCTCCTCGTAGACTCAGGTTGGGGTGTCTAAATGTGTGTGGATGTAACCAAGATGTGAAAAGAGGAGAGATAGGTAGTATGTTTGAGGAAAGGAACCTGGATGTTTTGGCTCTGAGTGAAATGAAGCTCAAGGGTAAAGGGGAAGAGTGGTTTGGGAATGTCTTGGGAGTAAAGTCAGGGGTTAGTGAGAGGACAAGAGCAAGGGAAGGAGTAGCAATACTCCTGAAACAAGAGTTGTGGGAGTATGTGATAGAATGTAAGAAAGTAAATTCTCGATTATTATGGGTAAAACTGAAACTTGATTGAGAGAGTTGGGTGATTATTGGTGCATATGCACCTGGGCATGAGAAGAAAGATCATGAGAGGCAAGTGTTTTGAGAGCAGCTGAATGAGTGTGTTAGTGGTTTTGATGCTCAAGACCGGGTTATAGTGATGGGTGATTTGAATGCAAAGGTGAGTAATGTTGCAGTTGAGGGAATAATTGGTATACATGGGGTGTTCAGTGTTGTAAATGGAAATGGTGAAGAGCTTGTAGATTTATGTGCTGAAAAAGGACTGGTGATTGGGAATACCTGGTTTAAAAAGCGAGATATACATAAGTATACGTATGTAAGTAGGAGAGATGGCCAGAGAGCGTTATTGGATTACGTGTTAATTGACAGGCGCGCGAAAGAGAGACTTTTGGATGTAAATGTGCTGAGAGGTGCAACTGGAGGGATGTCTGATCATTATCTTGTGGAGGGTAAGGTGAAGATATGTATGGGTTTTCAGAAAAGAAGAGTGAATGTTGGGGTGAAGAGGGTGGTGAGAGTAAGTGAGCTTGGGAAGGAGACTTGTGTGAGGAAGTACCAGGAGAGACTGAGTACAGAATGGAAAAAGGTGAGAACAATGGAAGTAAGGGGAGTGGGGGAGGAATGGGATGTATTTAGGGAATCAGTGATGGATTGCGCAAAAGATGCTTGTGGCATGAGAAGAGTGGGAGGTGGGTTGATTAGAAAGGGTAGTGAGTGGTGGGATGAAGAAGTAAGATTATTAGTGAAAGAGAAGAGAGAGGCATTTGGATGATTTTTGCAGGGAAAAAATGCAATTGAGTGGGAGATGTATAAAAGAAAGAGACAGGAGGTCAAGAGAAAGGTGCAAGAGGTGAAAAAAAGGGCAAATGAGAGTTGGGGTGAGAGAGTATCATTAAATTTTAGGGAGAATAAAAAGATGTTCTGGAAGGAGGTAAATAAAGAGCGTAAGACAAGGGAGCAAATGGGAACTTCAGTGAAGGGTGCAAATGGGGAGGTGATAACAAGTAGTGGTGATGTGAGAAGGAGATGGAGTGAGTATTTTGAAGGTTTGTTGAATGTGTTTGATGATAGAGTGGCAGATATAGGGTGTCTTGGTCGAGGTGGTGTGCAAAGTGAGAGAGTTGGGGAAAATGATTTGGTAAACAGAGAGGAGGTAGTAAAAGCTTTGCGGAAGATGAAAGCCGGCAAGGTAGCAGGTTTGGATGGTATTGCAGTAGAATTTATTAAAAAAGGGGGTGACTGTATTGTTGACTGGTTGGTAAGGTTATTTAATGTATGTATGACTCATGGTGAGGTGCCTGAGGATTGGCAGAATGCGTGCATAGTGCCATTGTACAAAGGCAAAGGGGATAAGAGTGAGTGCTCAAATTACAGAGGTATAAGTTTGTTGAGTATTCCTGGTAAATTATATGGGATGGTATTGATTGAGAGGGTGAAGGCATGTACAGAGCATCGGATTGGGGAAGAGCAGTGTGGTTTCAGAAGTGGTAGAGGATGTGTGGATCAGGTGTTTGCTTTGAAGAATGTATGTGAGAAATACTTAGAAAAGCAATTGGATTTGCATGTAGCATTTATGGATCTGGAGAAGGCATATGATAGAGTTGATAGAGATGCTCTGTGGAAGGTATTAAGAATATATGGTGTGGGTGGTAAGTTGTTAGAAGCAGTGAAAAGTTTTTATCGAGGATGTAAGGCATGTGTATGTGTAGGAAGAGAGGAAAGTGATTGGTTCTCAGTGAATGTAGGTTTACGGCAGGGGTGTGTGATGTCTCCATGGTTGCTTAATTTGTTTATGGATGGGTTGTTAGGGAGGTGAATGCAAGAGTTTTGGAAAGAGGGGCAAGAATGAAGTCTGTTGTGGATGAGAGAGCTTGGGAGGTGAGTCAGTTGTTGTTTGCTGATGATGCAGTGCTGGTGGCTGATTCATGTGAGAAACTGCAGAAGCTGGTGACTGAGTTTGGTAAAGTGTGTGAAAGAAGAAAGTTAAGAGTAAATGTGAATAAGAGCAAGGTTATTAGGTACAGTAGGGTTGAGGGTCAAGTCAGTTGGGAGGTAAGTTTGAATGGAGAGAAACTGGAGGAAGTAAAGTGTTTTAGATATCTGGGAGTGGATCAGGCAGCGGATGGAACCATGGAAGCGGAAGTGGATCATAGGGTGGGGGAGGGGGCGAAAATCCTGGGAGCCTTGAAGAATGTGTGGAAGTCGAGAACATTATCTCGGAAAGCAAAAATGGGTATGTTTGAAGGGATAGTGGTTCCAAGAATGTTGTATGGTTGCTAGGCGTGGGCTATGGATAGAATTGTGTGCAGGAGGGTGGATGTGCTGGAAATGAGATGTTTGAGGATAATGTGTGGTGTGAGGTGGTTTGATCGAGTAAGTAATGTAAGGGTAAGAGAGATGTGTGGAAATAAAGAGCATGGTTGAGAGAGCAGAAGAGGGTGTTTTGAAATGGTTTGGGCACATGGAGAGAATGAGTGAGGAAAGATTGACCAAGAGGATATATGTGTTGGAGGTGGAGGGAACGAGGAGAAGTGGGAAACCAAATTGGAGGTGGAAAGATGGAGTGAAAAAGATTTTGAGTGATCGGGGCCTGAACATGCAAGAGGATGAAAGGGGGGCAAGAAATAGAGTGAATTGGATCGATGTGGTATACCGGGGTTGACATTCTGTCAGTGGATTGAATCAGGGCATGTGAAGCGTCTGGGGTAAACCATGGAAAGCTGTGTGGGGCCTGGATGTGGAAGGGGAGCTGTGGTTTCGGGCACTATTGCATGACAGCTGGAGACGGAGTGTGAACGAATGAGGCCTTTGTTGTCTTTTCCTAGCGCTACCCCGCACACATGAGGGGGGGGGGGATGGTATTCCATGTGTGGCGAGGTGGCGATGGGAATGAATAAAGGCAGACAGTGTGAATTGTGTGCATGGGTATATATGTATGTGTCTGTGTGTGTATATATATGTGTACATTGAGATGTATAGGTATGTATATTTGCGTGTGTGGACGTGTGTGTACATACATGTGTATGGGGGTGGGTTGGGTCATTTCTTTCGTCTGTTTCCTTGCGCTACCTCGCAAACGCGGGAGACAGCGACAAAGCAAAATGATAAATGAAATATGATATAGTCTTATCTTTCATTATTTCTGCTCCGCAATGGGCTTTCCCAAGTGATGATAAACAGGAAGACTTTTCATTGCTCCAAATGACATACGCCTAAAAGTCCAGTCCCTCGTCTGTGTACTGCTAGGCAAAGCAAAGTTGGTATTCTCTGTGTCTCTCACTGAACTTTTCTTTGATAGCAGGCATCTGGTGGTGTATGCCAGACTATTGTAACCTCTTTGTCCCTAGTAACATCGAGTCTTAGCTGTTCCTTAATGGCGACAGCATTCATGAAGGGGTTTGCTGCAGCTTCTCCATGTATAGCTTTGTCCTGAGCTGGTGTAGTTTCTCTGACACGTCCTGACTTGGCCGATCATTGAGATGTTTCTCTTCATCCCATCTTCTTGAACATTTATACACTTGTACGAGATATCCCTAGCTCTCGCGATATTTCTGATGGCATCAGGCTAGAGTCTCTCATGCTCACGATGAGTCCGTGTTGAGCAATCTTCATCGAGTTCATTTTGACAGTTGGTGACGGGGTGCGTGGGGCAAATGTCAGCAGACCACCACCCGAAGTTAAAACAATTCCTAGGCTTCGAATAATATATGCTTCAAAACATTAAACGAGATAAATGGATTGATCCAAATCCCTGATAGATGCCACCAACTCCATGAATACTTTTAGCTGTGTAGTGCCTTAACTATGAGTCATAATACCTAACAAAGCTAATCAATTGTGCATAATAGTTAAATATTATGCTAAAGTATTGCAAAGGTACACACACACATACACACACACATGCACACACACACACACACACACACACATATATATATATATATATATATATATATATATATATATATATATATATATATTTTTTTTTTTTTTTTTGTCGCTGTCTACCGCGTTTGCGAGGTAGCGCAAGGAAACAGACGAAAGAAATGGCCCAACCCACCCCCATACACATGTATATACATACGTCCACACACGCAAGTATACATACCTACACAGCTTTCCATGGTTTACCCCAGACGCTTCACATGCCCTGATTCAATCCACTGACAGCACGTCAACCCCGGTATACCACATCGCTCCAATTCACTCTATTCCTTGCCCTCCTTTCACCCTCCTGCATGTTCAGGCCCCGATCACACAAAATCTTTTTCACTCCATCTTTCCACCTCCAATTTGGTCTCCCTTTTCTCCTCGTTCCCTCCACCTCCGACACATATATCCTCTTGGTCAATCTTTCCTCACTCATTCTCTCCATGTGCCCAAACCATTTCAAAACACCCTCTTCTGCTCTCTCAACCACGCTCTTTTTATTTCCACACATCTCTCTTACCCTTACGTTACTTACTCGATCAAACCACCTCACACCACACATTGTCCTCAAACATCTCATTTCCAGCACATCCATCCTCCTGCACACAACTCTATCCATAGCCCACGCCTCGCAACCATACAACATTGTTGGAACCACTATTCCTTCAAACATACCCATTTTTGCTTTCCGAGATAATGTTCTCGACTTCCACACATTCTTCAAGGCTCCCAGAATTTTCGCCCCCTCCCCCACCCTATGATCCACTTCCGCTTCCATGGTTCCATCCGCTGCCAGATCCACTCCCAGATATCTAAAACACTTCACTTCCTCCAGTTTTTCTCCATTCAAACTCACCTCCCAATTGACTTGACCCTCAACCCTACTGTACCTAATAACCTTGCTCTTATTCACATTTACTCTTAACTTTCTTCTTTCACAAACTTTACCAAACTCAGTCACCAGCTTCTGCAGTTTCTCACATGAATCAGCCACCAGCGCTGTATCATCAGCGAACAACAACTGACTCACTTCCCAAGCTGTCTCATCCCCAACAGACTTCATACTTGCCCCTCTTTCCAAAACTCTTGCATTCACCTCCCTAACAATCCCATCCATAAACAAATTAAACAACCATGGAGACATCACACACCCCTGCCGCAAACCTACATATATATATATATATATATATATATTTTTTTTTTTTTGTCGCTGTCTCCCGCGTTTGCGAGGTAGCACAAGGAAACGGATGAAAGAAATGGCCCAACCCACCCCCACACACAATGTACACACATACACGCCCACACACGCAAATATACACACCTATACATCTCAATGTACACATATATATACACACACAGACACATACATATATACCTATGCACACAATTCACACTGTCTGCCCTTATTCATTCCCATCGCCACCTCGCCACACATGGAATACCATCCCCCTCCCCCCTCATGTGTGCGAGGTAGCACTAGGAAAAGACAACAAAGGCCCCATTCGTTCACACTCAGTCTCTAGCTGTCATGCAATAATGCCCAAAACCACAGCTCCCTTTCCACATCCAGGCCCCACACAACTTTCCATGGTTTACCCCAGACGCCTCACATGCCCTGATTCAATCCACTGACAGCACATCAACCCCGGTATACCACATTGATCCAATTTACTCTATTCCTTGCCCTCCTTTCACCCTCCTGCATGTTCAGGCCCCAATCACACAAAATCTTTTTCACTCCATCTTTCCACCTCCAATTTGGTCTCCCACTTCTCCTCGTTCCCTCCACCTCCGACACATATATCCTCTTGGTCAATCTTTCCTCACTCATTCTCTATGTGTGCCCAAACCATTTCAAAACACCCTATTCTGCTCTCTCAACCATGCTCTTTTTATTTCCACACATCTCTCTTACCCTTACATTACTTACTCGATCAAACCACCTCACACCACATATTGTCCTCAAACATCTCATTTCCAGCACATCCACCCTCCTGTGCACAACTCTATCCATAGCCCACTCCTCACAACCATACAACATTGTTGGAACCACTATTCCTTCAAACATACCCAAACATACACTGGTTCTCAGTGAATGTAGGTTTGCGGCAGGGGTGTGTGATGTCTCCATGGTTGTTTAATTTGTTTATGGATGGGGTTGTTAGGGAGGTGAATGCAAGAGTTTTGGAAAGAGGGGCAAGTATGAAGTCTGTTGTGGATGAGAGAGCTTGGGAAGTGAGTCAGTTGTTGTTTGCTGATGATACAGCGCTGGTGGCTGATTCATGTAAGAAACTGCAGAAGCTGGTGACTGAGTTTGGTAAAGTGTGTGAAAGAAGAAAGTTAAGAGTAAATGTGAATAAAAGCAAGGTTATTAAGTACAGTAGGGTTGAGGGTCAAGTCAGTTGGGAGGTAAGTTTGAATGGAGAAAAACTGGAGGAAGTCAAGTGTTTTAGATATCTGGGAGTGGATCTGGCAGCAGATGGAACCATGGAAGTGGAAGTGAATCATAGGGTGGGGAAGGGGGCGAAAATCCTGGGAGCCTTGAAGAATGTGTGGAAGTCGAGAACATTATCTCGGAAAGCAAAAATGGGTATGTTTGAAGGATATATATATATATATATATATATATATATATATATATATATATATATATATATATATATATATTTTTTTTTCCGCTGTCTCCCGCATTTGCGAGGCAGCGCAAGGAAACAGACGAAAGAAATGGCCCAACCCACCCCCATACACATGTATATACATACGTCCACACACACAAATATACATACCTACACAGCTTTCCATGGTTTACCCCAGACGCTTCACATGCTCTAATTCAATCCATTGACAGCACGTCAACCCCAGTATACCACATCGATCCAATTCACTCTATTCCTTGCCCTCCATTCCCCCTCCTGCATGTTCAGGCCCCGATCACACAAAATCTTTTTCACTCCATCTTTCCACCTCCAATTTGGTCTCCCACTTCTCGTTCCCTCCAGGTCCGACACATATATCCTCTTGGTCAATCTTTCCTCACTCATTCTCTCCATGTGCCCAAACCATTTCAAAACACCCTCTTCTGCTCTCTCAACCACGCTCTTTTTATTTCCACACATCTCTCTTACCCTTACGTTACTTACTCGATCAAACCACCTCACACCACACATTGTCCTCAAACATCTCATTTCCAGCACATCCATCCTCCTGCGCACAACTCTATCCATAGCCCACGCCTCGCAACCATACAACATTGTTGGAACCAATATATATATATATATATATATATATATATATATATATATATATATATATATATATATATATATATTTTCTTTCTTTCTTTCAAACTATTCGCCATTTCCCGCACCAGCGAGGTAGCGTCAAGAACAGAGGACTGGGCCTTTGAGGGAATACCCTCACCTGGCGCAATTCTCTGTTCCCTCTTTTGGAAAATTAAAAAAAAAACGAGAGGGGAGGACTTCCAGCCCCCCGCTCCCTCCCCTTTTAGTCGCCTTCTACGACACGCAGGGAATACGTGAGAAGTATTCTTTCTCCCCTATCCCCAGGGATAATTAATTAATCATGTCACCATTAAAATATTGTAACTCTTAAAATTCTAAAGTTATGAAAAGCAGTGAAGAACTGTGAAGACATTTGTACAAGTAAGAAGAGGGGAAGGTAAGTGTGAAGGTGAAGGTGGGTGTGCAGCAAAGATGTATATATATATATATATATATATATATATATATATATATATATATATATATATATATATATATATATATATCTTTCTTCTTTCAAACTATTCGCCATATATATATATATATATATATATATATATATATATATATATATATATATATATATATGGCGAATAGTTTGAAAGAAGAAAGATATATATATATATATATATATATATATATATATATATATATATATATATATATATATATATATATATACATCTTTGCTGCACACCCACCTTCACCTTCACACTTACCTTCCCCTCTTCTTACTTGTACAAATGTCTTCACAGTTCTTCACTGCTTTTCATAACTTTAGAATTTTAAGAGTTACAATATTTTAATGGTGACATGATTAATTAATTATCCCTGGGGATAGGGGAGAAAGAATACTTCTCACGTATTCCCTGCGTGTCGTAGAAGGCGACTAAAAGGGAAGGGAGCGGGGGGCTGGAAATCCTCCCCTCTCGTTTTTAATTTTCCAAAAGAAGGAACAGAGAAGGGGGCTAAGTGAGGATATTCCCTCAAAGGCTCAGTCCTCTGTTCTTAACGCTACCTCGCTAACGCGGGAAATGGCGAATCGTGTGAAAAAAAAATATATATATATATATATATATATATATATATATATATATATATATATATATATATATATATATATATATATATATATATATTTTTTTTTTTTTTTTTTTTTCATACTATTCGCCATTTCCCGCATTAGCGAGGTAGCGCTAAGAACAGAGGACTGGGCCTTTGAGGGAATATCCTCACCTGGCCCCCTTCTCTGTTCCTTCTTTTGGAAAAAAAAAAAAAAAAAAAAAAAAAAAAAAAAAAAACGAGAGGGGAGGATTTCCAGCCCCCCGCTCCCTTCCCTTTTAGTCGCCTTCTACGACACGCAGGGAATACGTGGGAAGTATTCTTTCTCCCCTATCCCCAGGGATAATATATATATATATACACATATATATATATATATATATATATATATATATATATATATATATATATATATATACACATACACATATATATATATATATTTTTTGCTTTGTCGCTGTCTCCCGCGCTTGCGAGGCAGCGCAAGGAAACAGACGAAAGAAAGGGCCCAACCCACCCCCACACACACGCACATACATACGTCCACACACGCAAATATACACACCTACACAGCCCTCCACGGCTCACCCCAGACGCCCCACACGCCCCGATTCAATCCAACGACAGCACGTCAACCCCGGCACACCACATCGCTCCAATATATATATATATATATATATATATATATATATTTCCCTGGGGATAGGGGAGAAAGAATACTTTCCATGTATTCCCTGTGTGTCGTAGAAGGCGACTAAAAGGGGAGGGAGCGGGGGGCTGGAAATCCTCCCCTCTCGTTTTTTTTTTTTTTTCCCAAAAGAAGGAACAGAGAATTGGGCCAGGTGAAGGTATTCCCTCAAAGGCCCAGTCCTCTGTTCTTAACGCTACCTCGCTAATGCGGGAAATGGCGAATAGTTTGAAAGAAAGAAAAAAAAAATATATATATTTCTTTCTTCTTTTCTTTTAAACTATTCGCCATTTCCCGCGTTAGCGAGGTAGCATTAAGAACAGAGGACTGGGCCTTTGAGGGAATACCCTCACCTGGCCCAATTCTCTGTTCCTTCTTTTGGGGGGGGGGGAAACAACGAGAGGGGAGGATTTTCAGCCCCCCGCTCCCTCCCCTTTTAGTCGCCTTTTACGACACGCAGGGAATACGTGGGAAGTATTCTTAATCCCCTATCCCCAGGGATATATATATATATATATATATATATATATATATATATATATATATATATATATATATATATATATTATCCCTGGGGATAGGGGAGAAAGAATACTTCCCACATATTCCCTGCGTGTCGTAGAAGGCGACTAAAAGGGGAGGGAGCGGGTGGCTGGAAATCCTCCCCTCTCGTTTTTTTTTTAATTTTCCAAAAGAAGGAACAGAGAAGGGGGCCAGGTGAGGATATTCCCTCTAAGGTCCAGTCCTCTGTTCTTAACGCTACCTCGCTAATGCGGGAAATGGCGAATAGTATGAAAGAAAAGAAAAAGATATATTTCTTTTCTTTCGTACTATTCGCCATTTCCCACGTCAGCGAGGTAGCGTTAAGAACAGAGGAATGGGCCTTTGAGGGAACATCCTCACCTGGCCCCCTTCTCTGTTCCTTCTTTTGGAAAATTGAAAAAAACGAGAGGGGAGGATTTCCAGCCACCCGCTCCCTCCCCTTTTAGTCGCCTTCTACGACACGCAGGGAATACGTGGGAAGTATTCTTTCTCCCCTATCCCCAGGGATGAAAAAGATATATATATATATATATATATATATATATATATATATATATATATATATTTTGCCGCTGTCTCCCACATTTGCGAGGTAGCGCAAGGAAACAGACGAAAGAAATGGCCCAACCCACCCCCATACACATGTATATACATACCTACACAGCTTTCCATGGTTTACCCCAGATGCTTCACATGCCCTGATTCAATCCACTGACAGTACGTCAACCCCGGTATACCACATCGATCCAATTCAATCTATTTCTTGCCCTCCTTTCACCCTCCCGCATGTTCAGGCCCCGATCACACAAAATCTTTTTCACGCCATCTTTCCACCTCCAATTTGGTCTCCCACTTCTCCTCGTTCCCTCCACCTCCGACACATATATCCTCTTGGTCAATCTTTCCTCACTCATTCTCTCCATGTGCCCAAACCATTTCAAAACACCCTCTTCTGCTCTCTCAACCACACTCTTTTTATTTCCACACATCTCTCTTATCCTTACGTTACTTACTCGATCAAACCACCTCACACCACACATTGTCCTGAAACATCTCATTTCCAGCACATCCATCCTCCTGCGCACAACTCTATCCATAGCCCACGCCTCGCAACCATACAACATTGTTGGAACCACTATTCCTTCAAACATACCCATTTTTGCTTTCCGAGATAATGTTCTCGGCTTCCACACATTCTTCAAGGCTCCCAGGATTTTCGCCCCCTCCCCCACCTTATGATCCACTTCCGCTTCCATGGTTCCATCCGCTGCCAGATCCACTCCCAGATATCTAAAACACTTTACTTCCTCCAGTTTTTCTCCATTCAAACTTACCTCCCAATTGACTTGACCCCCAACCCTACCGTACCTAATAACCTTGCTCTTATTCACATTTACTCTTTAAGGGGATATATATATATATATATATCCCCTTAAAAAAAAAAAAAAGAAATATATATGTCTAGATATATATATATATATATATATATATATATATATATATATATATATATATATATATATATATATACATATATATATTTCTTTTTTTTTTTTTTTTTTTGCTTTGTCGCTGTCTCCCGCGTTTGCGAGGTAGCGCAAGGAAACAGACGAAAGAAATGGCCCAACCCACCCCCATACACATGTATATACATACGTCCACACACGCAAAATATACATACCTGCACAGCTTTCCATGGTTTACCCCAGACGCTTCACATGCCCCGATTCAATCCACTGACAGCACGTCAACCCCGGTATACCACATCGCTCCAATTCACTCTATATATATATATATATATATATATATATATATATATATATATATATATATATATGTATATATATATATTTCTTTTTCTTTCAAACTATTCGCCATTTCCCGCATTAGCGAGGTAGCGTTAAGAACAGAGGACTGGGCCTTTGAGGGAATACCCTCACCTGGCCCAATTCTCTGTTCCTTCTTTTGGAAAATTAAAAAAAAAAAAAAAAAAGAAAAAAAAAAAAACGAGAGGGGAGGATTTCCAGCCCCCCGCTCCTTCCCCTTTTAGTCGCCTTCTACGACACGCAGGGAATACGTGGGAAGTATTCTTTGTCCCCTATCCCCAGGGAAAATATATATATATATATATATTTTTTTTTTTTTTTTTTTTTTTTTTTTTTTTATACTTTGTCGCTGTCTCCCGCGTCTGCGAGGTAGCGCAAGGAAACAGACGAAAGAAATGGCCCAACCCCCCCCCCCATACACATGTACATACACATGTCCACACACGTGTATACATACCTACACAGCTTTCCATGGTCCACCCCAGACGCCTCACATGCCTTGATTCACTCCACTGACAGCACGTCAACCCCTGTATACCACATCGCTCCAATTCACTCTGTTCCTTGCCCTCCTTACACCCTCCTGCATGTTCAGGCCCCGATCACACAAAATCTTTTTCACTCCATCTTTCCACCTCCAATTTGGTCTCCCTCTTCTCCTCGTTCCCTCCACCTCCGACACATATATCCTCTTGGTCAATCTTTCCTCACTCATTCTCTCCATGTGCCCAAACCATTTCAAAACACCCTCTTCTGCTCTCTCAACCACGCTCTTTTTATTTCCACACATCTCTCTTACCCTTACGTTACTTACTCGATCAAACCACCTCACACCACACATTGTCCTCAAACATCTCATTTCCAGCACATCCATCCTCCTGCGCACAACTCTATCCATAGCCCACGCCTCGCAACCATACAACATTGTTGGAACCACTATTCCTTCAAACATACCCATTTTTGCTTTCCGAGATAATGTTCTCGACTTCCACACATTTTTCAAGGCTCCCAAAATTTTCGCCCCCTCCCCCACCCTATGATCCACTTCCGCTTCCATGGTTCCATCCGCTGACAGATCCACTCCCAGATATCTAAAACACTTCACTTCCTCCAGTTTTTCTCCATTCAAACTTACCTCCCAATTGACTTGACCCTCAACCCTACTGTACCTAATAACCTTGCTCTTATTCACATTTACTCTTAACTTTCTTCTTCCACACACTTTACCAAACTCAGTCACCAGCTTCTGCAGTTTCTCACATGAATCCGCCACCAGCGCTGTATCATCAGCGAACAACAACTGACTCACTTCCCAGGCTCTCTCATCCCCAACAGACTTCATACTTGCCCCTCTTTCCAGGACTCTTGCATTCACCTCCCTAACAACCCCATCCATAAACAAATTAAACAACCATGGAGACATCACACACCCCTGCCGCAAACCTACATTCACTGAGAACCAATCACTTTCCTCTCTTCCTACACGTACACATGCCTTACATCCTCGATAAAAACTTTTCACTGCTTCTAACAACTTGCCTCCCACACCATATATTCTTAATACCTTCCACAGAGCATCTCTATCAACTCTATCATATGCCTTCTCCAGATCATAAATGCTACATACAAATCCATTTGCTTTTCTAAGTATTTCTCACATACATTCTTCAAAGCAAACACCTGATCCACACATCCTCTACCACTTCTGAAACCGCACTGCTCTTCCCCAATCTGATGCTCTGTACATGCCTTCACCCTCTCAATCAATACCCTCCCATATAATTTACCAGGAATACTCAACAAACTTATACCTCTGTAATTTGAGCACTCACTCTTATCCCCTTTGCCTTTGTACAATGGCACTATGCACGCATTCCGCCAATCCTCAGGCACCTCACCATGAGTCATACATACATTAAATAACCTTACCAACCAGTCAACAATACAGTCACCCCCTTTTTTAATAAATTCCACTGCAATACCATCCAAACCTGCTGCCTTGCCGCCTTTCATCTTCCGCAAAGCTTTTACTACCTCTTCTCTGTTTACCAAATCATTTTCCCTAACCCTCTCACTTTGCACACCACCTCGACCAAAACACCCTATATCTGCCACTCTGTCATCAGACACATTCAACAAACCTTCAAAATACTCATTCCATCTCCTTCTCACATCACCACTACTTGTTATCACCTCCCCATTTACGCCCTTCACTGAAGTTCCCATTTGCTCCCTTGTCTTACGCACCCTATTTACCTCCTTCCAGAACATCTTTTTATTCTCCCTAAAATTTACTGATAGTCTCTCACCCCAACTCTCATTTGCCCTTTTTTTCACCTCTTGCACCTTTCTCTTGACCTCCTGTCTCTTTCTTTTATACTTCTCCCACTCAATTGCATTTTTTCCCTGCAAAAATCGTCCAAATGCCTCTCTCTTCTCTTTCACTAATACTCTTACTTCTTCATCCCACCACTCACTACCCTTTCTAAACAGCCCACCTCCCACTCTTCTCATGCCACAAGCATCTTTTGCGCAATCCATCACTGATTCCCTAAATACATCCCATTTCTCCCCCACTCCCCTTACTTCCATTGTTCTCATTTTTCCATATATATATATATATATATATATATATATATATATATATATATATATATATATATATATATATATGTATATATATATTATATATATATATATATATATATATATATATATATATATATATATATATATATATATATATATGATCAGACATCCCTCCAGTTGCACCTCTCAGCACATTAACATCCAAAAGTCTCTCTTTCGCGCGCCCGTCAATTAACACGTAATCCAATAACGCTCTCTGGCCATCTCTCCTACTTACATAAGTATACTTATGTATATCTCGCTTTTTAAACCAGGTATTCCCAATCATCAGTCCTTTTTCAGCACATAAATCTACAAGCTCTTCACCATTTCCATTTACAACACTGAACACGCCATGTATACCAATTATTCCCTCAACTGCCACATTACTCACCTTTGCATTCAAATCACCCAACACTATAACCCGGTCTCGTGCATCAAAACCATTAACACACTCATTCAGCTGCTCCCAAAACACTTGCCTCTCATGATCTTTCTTCTCATGCCCAGGTGCATATGCACCAATAATCACCCATCTCTCACCATCAACTTTCAGTTTTACCCATATTAATCGAGAATTTACTGTCTTACATTCTATCACATACTTCCACAACTCCTGTTTCAGGAGTACTGCTACTCCTTCCCTTGCTCTTGTCCTCTCACTAACCCCTGACTTTACTCCCAAGACATTCCCAAACCACTCTTCCCCTTTACCCTTGAGCTTCGTTTCACTCAGAGCCAAAACATCCAGGTTCCTTTCCTCAAACATACTACCTATCTCTCCTTTTTTCACATCTTGGTTACATCCACACACATTTAGGCACCCCAATCTGAGCCTTCGAGGAGGATGAGCACTCCCCGCGTGACTCCTTCTTCTGTTTCCCATTTTAGAAAGTTGAAAAAATACAAGGAGGGGAGGATTTCTGGCCCCTCGCTCCCGTCCCCTCTAGTCGCTTTCTACGACACGCGAGGAATGCGTGGGAAGTATTCTTTCACCCCTATCCCCAGGGATAATATACATATATATATATACACATACACACACACACGCACATATACACACACACACACACACATACATATATATACATGTGAAAAATGTAAGAAACAATTTAGAAAACTGAAACTTCTAGCTTGAAATGAAATGAAAAAATGAATGTCACATAATGGTTCTTGTTGAGGCTAAGGTGAAGATTTGTATGGGTTTTCAGAAAAGAAGAGTGAATGTTGGGGTGAAGAGGGTGGTGAGAGTAAGTGAGCTTGGGAAGGAGACTTGTGTGAGGAAGTACCAGGAGAGACTGAGTACAGAATGGAAAAAGGTGAGAACAATGGAAGTAAGGGGAGTGGGGGAGGAATGGGATGTATTTAGGGAATCAGTGATGGATTGCGCAAAAGATGCTTGTGGCATGAGAAGAGTGGGAGGTGGGTTGATTAGAAAGGGTAGTGAGTGGTGGGATGAAGAAGTAAGAGTATTAGTGAAAGAGAAGAGAGAGGCATTTGGACGATTTTTGCAGGGAAAAAATGCAATTGAGTGGGAGATGTATAAAAGAAAGAGACAGGAGGTCAAGAGAAAGGTGCAAGAGGTGGGAAAAAAAGAGCAAATGAGAGTTGGGGTGAGAGAATATCATTAAATTTTAGGGAGAATAAAAAGATGTTCTGGAAGGAGGTAAATAAAGTGCGTAAGACAAGGGAGCAAATGGGAACTTCAGTGAAGGGCGCAAATGGGGAGGTGATAACAAGTAGTGGTGATGTGAGAAGGAGATGGAGTGAGTATTTTGAAGGTTTGTTGAATGTGTTTGATGATAGAGTGGCAGATATAGGGTGTTTTGGTCGAGATGGTGTGCAAAGTGCGAGGGTTAGGGAAAATGAGTTGGTAAACAGAGAAGAGGTAGTAAAAGCTTTGCGGAAGATGAAAGCCGGCAAGGCAGCAGGTTTGGATGGTATTGCAGTGGAATTTATTAAAAAAGGGGGTGACTGTATTGTTGACTGGTTGGTAAGGTTATTTAATGTGTGTATGACTCATGGTGAGGTGCCTGAGGATTGGCGGAATGCGTGCATAGTGCCATTGTACAAAGGCAAAGGGGATAAGAGTGAGTGCTCAAATTACAGAGGTATAAGTTTGTTGAGTATTCCTGGCAAATTATATGGGAGGGTATTGATTGAGAGGGTGAAGGCATGTACAGAGCATCAGATTGGGGAAGAGCAGTGTGGTTTCAGAAGTGGTAGAGGATGTGTGGATCAGGTGTTTGCTTTGAAGAATGTATGTGAGAAATACTTAGAAAAGCAAATGGATTTGTATGTAGCATTTATGGATCTGGAGAAGGCATATGATAGAGTTGATAGAGATGCTCTGTGGAAGGTATTAAGAATATATGGTGTGGGAGGCAAGTTGTTAGAAGCAGTGAAAAGTTTTTATCGAGGATGTAAGGCATGTGTACGTGTAGGAAGAGAGGAAAGTGATTGGTTCTCATTGAATGTAGGTTTGCGGCAGGGGTGTGTGATGTCTCCATGGTTGTTTAATTTGTTTATGGATGGGGTTGTTAGGGAAGTGAATGCAAGAGTTTTGGAAAGAGGGGCAAGTATGAAGTCTGTTGGGGATGAGAGAGCTTGGGAAGTGAGTCAGTTGTTGTTCCTGATGATACAGCGCTGGTGGCTGATTCATGTGAGAAACTGCAGAAGCTGGTGACTGAGTTTGGTAAAGTGTGTGAAAGAAGAAAGTTAAGAGTAAATGTGAATAAGAGCAAGGTTATTAGGTACAGTAGGGTTGAGGGTCAATTCAATTGGGAGGTGAGTTTGAATGGAGAAAAACTGGAGGAAGTGAAGTGTTTTAGATATCTGGGAGTGGATCTGGCAGCGGATGGAACCATGGAAGCGGAAGTGGATCATAGGGTGGGGGAGGGGGCGAAAATTCTGGGAGCCTTGAAGAATGTGTGGAAGTCGAGAACATTATCTCGGAAAGTAAAAATGGGTATGTTTGAAGGAATAGTGGTTCCAACAATGTTGTATGGTTGCGAGGCGTGGACTATGGATAGAGTTGTGCGCAGGAGGATGGATGTGCTGGAAATGAGATGTTTGAGGACAATGTGTGGTGTGAGGTGGTTTGATCAAGTAAGTAACGTAAGGGTAAGAGAGATGTGTGGAAATAAAAAGAGCGTGGTTGAGAGAGCAGAAGAGGGTGTTTTGAAATGGTTTGGTCACTTGGAGAGAATGAGTGAGGAAAGATTGACCAAGAGGATATATGTGTCGGAGGTGGAGGGAACGAGGAGAAGAGGGAGACCAAATTGGAGGTGGAAAGATGGAGTGAAAAAGATTTTGTGTGATCGGGGCCTGAACATGCAGGAGGGTGAAAGGAGGGCAAAGAATAGAGTGAATTGGAGCGATGTGGTATACCGGGGTTGACGTGTTGTCAGTGGATTGAATCAAGGCATGTGTATGGGGGTGGGTTGGGCCATTTCTTTCGTCTGTTTCCTTGCGCTACCTCGCAAATGCAGGAGACAGCGTCAAAGCAAAAAAAAAAAATATATATATATATATATATATATATTTTATTTCTTTATTTATTATACTTTGTCGCTGTCTCCCACATTAGCGAGGTAGCACAAGGAAACAAATGAAAGAATGGCCCAACCCTCCCACATACACGTGTATATACATACGCGTCCACACATGTACACATACATACCTGTACATTTCAGAGTATACACATATATACATACACAGACATATACATATATACACATGTATGTAATTCATACTTCCTGCCTTTATTTATTCCTGTCGCCACCCCAACACACATGAAATGACAACCCCCTCCCCCCACAGGCGCACGAGGTAGTGCTAGCAAAAGGCAACGAAGACCACATTCGTTCACACTCAGTCTCAAGCTGTCATGTATAATGCCCCGAAACCACAGCTCCCTTTCCACATCCAGGCCCCACAAAACTTTCCTTGGTTTACCCCAGACACTTCACATGCCCTGGTTCAATCCATTGACAGCACATCGACCCTGGTATACCACATCGTTCCAATTCACTCTATTCCTTGCATGCCTTTCACCCTCCTGCATGTTCAGGCCCCGATTGCTCAAAATCTATTTCACCCCATCTTTCCACCTCCAATTTGGTCTCCCACTTCTCCTTGTTCCCTCCACCTCTGACACATATATCCTCTTTGTCAATCTTTCCTCACTCATTCTCTCCATGTAACCAAACCATTTCAAAACACCCTCTTCTGCTCTCTCAACCACACTCTTTTTATTACCACACATCTATCTTACCCTTTCATTACTTGCCCGATCAAACCACCTCACACCACATATTTTCCTCGAACATCTCATTTCCAACACATCCACCCTCCTCCTCACAACTCTATCTATAGTCCACGCCTTGCAACCATATAAAATTGTTGGAACCACTTTTCCTTCAAACATACCCATTTTTGCTTTCCGAGATAATGTTCTCGCCTTCCACACATTTTTCAACACTCCCAGAACCTTCTCCCCCTCCCCGACCCTGTGACTCACTTCCACTTCTATGGTTCCATCCACTGCCAAATCCACTCCCAGATATCTAAAACACTTCACTTACTGCAGTTTTTCTCCATCCAGACTTACCTCCCAAATGACTTGCCCCTCAACCCTACTGTACCTAATAACCTTGCTCTTATTCACATTTACCCTCAGCTTTCTTCTTTCACACACTTTACCAAACTCAGTCACCAGCTTCTGCAGTTTCTCACCCAAATCAGCCACCAGCGCTGTATCATAAGTGAACAACAACTGACTTACTTCCTAAGCTCTGTCATCCACAACAGACTGCATACTTGCCCCTCTCTCCAAAACTCTTGCATTCACCTCCCTAACAACCCCCTCCATAAACAAATTAAACAACCATGGAGACATCATGCACCCCTGCTGCAAACCGACATTCATTGAGAACCAATCGCTTTCCTCTCTTCCTACTCATACACATGCCTTACATCCTCAATAAAGACTTTTCACCGCTTCTAACAACTTGACTCCCATACTACCTGTTATCACTTCCCTCCTTGTCCCCTTCACAGATGTTTCCATTTTTTCTCTTGTCTTGCGCACGTTGTTTACCTCCTTCCAAAACATCTTTTTATTCTCCCTAAAGTTTAATGATACTCTCTCACCTCAACTCATTTTCCCTCTTTATCAACCCCTGCACCTTCCTCTTGACCTCCTGCCACTTTCTTTTTTACATTTCCTAGTCATTTGCACTCCTTCCTTGTGAGTATTGTCCAAACTCCTCACTTTTCTCTTTCACTAACAACTTTACTTCTTCATTCCACTGCTCACTACCGTTTCTAATCTGCCCACCTCTCACCTTTCTCATGCCACATGCATCTTTTGCACATGCCATCACTGCTTCCTTAAATACATCCCATTCCTCATCCACTCCCCTCATGTCATTTGCTCTCACCTTTTGCCATTCTACACTCAGTCTCCCCTGGTGCTTCCTCACACAAGTCTCCTTTCCAAGCTCACTTACTCTCACCACTCTTTTCTCCCCAACATTTGCTCTTCTTTTTTGAAAACCTCTACAAATCTTCACCTTCACCTCTATAAGATAGTGGTCAGACATCCCTCCAGCTGCCCCTCTCGGCACATTATAATACTCTTATTTTTTATTTAGAGGCTGTAGGAGTCATTTACAAAATCACATTTTATTATTTCATTAATGAGATCATTGTATTCCTACATGAAAGATACCAAGGAAGGTGATTTTGAGTTGGCTGTTTTTTTAGGATTTAGTTATTCTTAATAGCCCCAAATGTGTAAAATAATCATGGAGCAAGAAAGGTACTGCAGGTGTACCAATTCCTCTGTGAGATTCCTTGGACTGTCTTGGGGTCATCACTATTCAAAAGGGGACTTGCTTGAAATTTTGGAGTTTGGTAATATTCACTTTTTTTTACTTATCATTTTAAAATCATCTTTACATCATGCTCCCTTGCTCAGAGACAAAACAAGGCAGATTGACAGTCTTCCAAGCTTTTCAGAGATTCTAAAGAATTTTTTTCTTTAATTACTGTACCTATTTGTGCTGTATGTGAAGGAGTTCACTATTGGTGCTTCATCTTTTAAACATTTTCTTTCATCATACATCTTCAGTTTTTGTATGCAATGTGCATTAACCATTTCTTCACTCATTTCATTCCATTCATCCACTATCCTTTTACTATAAATGTACTTTTTTACATCTTTCTTAATACTTTTATGTTTGACTTTTTTTTTTTGTATCCTCAGGTTGTTCTATCTTTACATCTCTCGAAGATCTGTTCTCAGTCTACATCTGTCTGTTTTGAAAAGTAGTTGGTAATGATCATTCACCCCTCACCCTCCTCTTTGATTCAGTTTGTTCTAGATTTTCCTCTTGTCTTTCTTTTACCAAGAGTGAAGCTTGTAACATTATTGCTTCATATAACAGTGCTTTGGCTATGATACTTGACATTAATGGAGTAGATTGCAGATATTTTGAAGGAGACCCACTGCATCTTCACATTGCCGTAAATGGGAGTTGTAAGTTGTGGGTCTTTTCAGGCAATATGACTAAATATTTTCTCATGAGACTTTTTTACTTAATAACTTTGGAATGGGAAGGAGAGTTAGTGAAATTCATCATGGGGATAAAAATCTACTCTACTTACTATGGAATATTAATCCAGTTTAAAGATTTCTTGGTAAATATGCGACTGTAGAATATTGGAATTATCATATTTCAGTGCAATCCTAGGAAAATTTCTTTGAAGGAACATCATCCTTTATGTGTACGTTCAAGATGCTCAAAGATTTTCATGGTCTCAGAAAATTGCTAAGAGCATTTGTTTGTTCTTTGAGGTTTCTTTAAACCTTCATCAGGTAAGTATAACCTATGTTGGATCAGGAGCTTTGAAATCATTTCACCTCTCCCATACCTTTCGTAAGGAATCTCATGTTGTATGAGATTATCAAGTGGAATCTTTGGCATACAACTGTTAACTTCTTTTGACAATACTGGTCTAGATCTGTTTACCTTTCTTATATGGCTTAGTCACCTTTAGATTAGGATTGTCCATGCTAGGGGTCAATTGTCTTTGACCCTTTTAAAGGCTAAATCCAGGAAAATTTTGATAGGTTTCCAGGATGGAAGGTTATGGTGAGGGCTTGAGCCTTATCAGTCAGTGGGATATATCAGTATACATAAAAAAAAGATAAGGTGAATTTGCCTTATCTCTTACTGTACAGATATTGATACTTAGTGTACCATACATGCATAGCCTGTTGCAATTCCATCCTTGTTTCTTCTTTGCCACCACCAATGGATAACTGATAAACGGAGAACTTTTCCTTGTGGTAGTAGTTTAACATCCACTGAATCATCACTATCTTTAGTTCCCAAAGACAATCATTGATTTGCTTTGGGTATACTTAATGCACACATTAGGGTTTTACCTTCCCCATTGTAATTTATGGACAGCTGACTCTCCAGGATTCTTTTCTGGTGCTGATTGTAGTTGCCTGTGATGTAAAGTGTTTCTACCAACTAATGAAATGCAAACTCCAATATGAATGTAAGCAGAGAAAGGCAAATCATACAGATACAGCTATAGTACTGATGCTGTCAGCTGTACAACTCCCATTGTGTTTTATGGGTAACCTGATTCTCTAGGACTTTTCTCTGGTGCTGAATAATGCTTTTGTATGTACTGAGAAAGTGTGTTTCCCAATTCAAACGAGGGCAGGAAGAGGCAACCTGTACAAGTATGTCAAAAGTCCTACAAGGTTTAGGGTAGGTCCTTGTTTAGCTTTCCATCCTGTTGGTATGTCTCAAATGCTCCCAGATCAGGGTCTGTATGAGAGTAATGTAGGTTTTGAGTAATGAAAAACCATTTCTTTCCCATGAGATTTACATTTTTTCCCATCCTTTCTTCCTCTCATTCCTCTTTAGAAACCATGTATTGATTCTAAACAAAAATAGGCTTGTGTCATAGACATCAGCAGTTGGTGAAAGAATGTGCTTAATGCTATGCTTCATAGTGCTTTTTTGTGTGCTTTGGTGTAATAGACCTGGGCAGATTGATGTATCTTCCTTGTCATGTGCAGTAACATCTGCAGGTCTTGCATGGCTTATAATGGTCTGAGGAGGTGAATCTTCATGGATACAAATCATTTTTGGGAGTGAAGGGTGTTTTAAACCTCACCAAGTGCCATCTCAGATGCTATTTTGATACTATTTATTGATAATCTTTACTACAATAATGATTCACACTTTTCATTGTAAGACAATCTTTTCATTTGAATTTACTCATACAAAAATTTGACAAAGAGCCTGAAAGTATTTTTTCTGTGATTTATGCTTTGGATATTTACTTTTCAGTTGTTGAAAACTGTTAATGGCTAAGTCCTTGGTGAATATGGTTACTACAAAAAATACCAAAAGAGCTTGTTGATTTTTGGTTTATGATAAGATGAACAATAAGACAGATGTGGTTGAAGCAGGTTCAAGTCAAGACCTTGGGTTTCAGGGCAGAAGTCATTGAGGTATTGCATATGCATCCATTCTTTTGCTGTTAGTATGATGAGTCAGACAAATATTACAGTTATTTTTGGATGTGCATAAAATAATGATGATTATGTGGTAGAAAATATGAAATTTACCAGAGAAAATGTTAGTTACTGCTCATGTTAGTTATTTATTTGATATTAATGAAACTACTTATTCATTTGAAATCAATTTGTTATGCTGTGCATTTTATGAATGCAACAGAGTTATTAGAACACTTTTTCTCAACAGTACATTATGACAACAACTGTTCGTAAGAATCTCGAAGACCTTGTTCGTGTTGTGAGCATTGGCCGGTTCCCAGTGCTTTTGCAAGGTGAAACATCTGTTGGCAAAACATCCCTCATAACTTACCTGGCTCGTCTTACTGGAAACTTCTGTGTGCGTATCAACAACCATGAACATACAGACCTGCAGGAGTATGTTGGATGTTATTCTCCGGATGAAAATGGCAAACTTATCTTCAAAGAAGGTATGTATTTTGATTATCTAATGATAAGTGGTCTTTCAACTTTCATTGATTACACTGATTCTTTGTTTATACCACTTTGTTTGAATGATTGATATAACATGATGATTGAAATAACATGTTCGATATAACATGATGATTGAAATAACATGTTCAATATAACATGATGATTGAAATAACATGTTCATATATATTAATATAGATGGGCAGAAAATTCATTAAGAATCATTATTTTTTGTGTTCATGGAGATTCTTTTGAAAGATTTGAAAATATAGGATTTTTGCTATAAAGTAGGGTTTTTAGTTTTGAAAAGGGTTGCTTTCAGTAGCATGACTGCTCATGTTAAGACTTGAATGCTGGGAGTCATACAGAGCTAAGTGTACAGGGAACACTGTGAATTATAGAAATAGTGCTAATCTTCAGACTTTTTTTTTTTTTAATCAAATATAATGATATTTGAATGGCTGCTAAGTTTGGCCTAAGTTTCTGCCTGATGCAGGCAGTGTGAGTGACAACTCAGTGATGCCTTAGATTGTGACAGTGGCTAATGCATACTCTCCTTCACCATTTCAGCACCACTCTTAAGAGATGGGGGATCTAAGGATTAACTTAAGCATTATACTACAGATATTTGAAATATTTTAGCTCTTTTTTTTTTGTATATTTTCCTTTAGTTTTACATGCATTACTTTAATTTGATAGTAGAAAACAGAAAATATGATTGCCACACCCTCCAAAACCCTACCTTCACCACTCCCATGGAGGGATTAATGCATTGATTATAATACCATAGCCACAAGATGTGGCGGCATTTTTTTGTATATACCCTCTTACTTTTACAATTATTGCTTTTGTTGTATGATGGGAAACAGAAAATTTGTATGAATCATATTTTCCAGAACCTCTTTCATCATTTCTGCATCACTTTCCTGGGAGATCTGTGCTTTAACTTCAGTGTTATGGACCACATATAGTGTATTTGCTCTTTTGTATATAAATATATATATCTTTACATATAGGCTATGGATAGAGTTGTGCGCAGGAGGGTGGATGTGCTGGAAATAAGATGTTTGAGGACAATATGTGGTGTGAGGTGGTTTGATCGAGTAAGTAATAATATATGGGTAAGAGAGATGTGTGGTAATAAAAAGAGTGTGGTTGAAAGAGCAGAAGAGGGTGTATTGAAATGGTTTGGTCACATGGAGAGAATGAGTGAGGAAACATTGACAAAGAGGATATATGTGTCAGAGGTGGAGGAAACAAGGAGAAGTGGGAGACCAAATTGGAGGTGGATAGATGGAGTGAAAAAGATTTTGAGTGATCGGGGCCTGAACATGCAGGAGGGTGAAAGGTGTGCAAGGAATAGAGTGAATTGGAATGATGTGGTATACCAGGGTCGATGTGCTGTCAATGGATTGAACCAGGGCATGTGAAGTGTCTGGGGTAAACCAAGGAAAGTTGTGTGGGGCCTGGATGTGGAAAGGGAGCTGTGGTTTCGGTGCATTATTACATGACAAGCTAGAGACTGAGTGTGAACGAATGTGGCCTTTGTTGTCTTTTCCTAGCGCTACCTTAGACACATGAAGGGGGAGGGGGTTGTTATTTCATGTGTGATGAGGTGGCGATGGGAATGAATAAAGGCAGACAGTATAAATTATGTACATGTGTATATATGTATATGTCTGTGTGTGTACATATATGTATACGTTGAGATGTATAGGTATGTATATTTGCGTGTGTGGACGTGTGTGTATATACATGTGTATGTGGGTGGGTTGGGCCTTTCTTTCGTCTGTTTCCTTGCGCTACGTCGCTAACGTGGGAGACAGCGACAAAGCAAAATAATGATAATCTTTACATGTGTTTATTTCATTCTGTTATGAGGAACAGATTATTGTAAAAAGTTTTAAACTGATCATAGAAATAGCAGGTGAACACTCTAATAATGATCATTTGCTATTGAGTGTGGCATCCACCAACACAGGGAGTCCAACACACATGGCAATATGGTGGTTGCCCTCTTGTCAGTGGCCTAAGAATGAGGCGCTAAAGGCTAAGAAGCTGCAATGGCATTCAACAGTTATGGGGACTTTTGCTGTGGTCACCCCCTTGAGAGAGTTTCTAATGGGAATGGATATCAAAGATATAGATATGTATAGTTAGATACCATTTGCATTTTTATATTTTGATATTGCATATAACCTCCTCAAACCCTTATAACCATGAGATGAAAGCATCCATGTGAGTCTTGTGCTTTTCACCAGAAGAAAACAGAAAAATCATTAGTTTGGAGGAAAATGTTTGTATTATGGGGTAGATTGATGCTGGTCACCACACCAGATCAGAGATCTCAACCATTGTAATGTTCCAGTAACTATAATGGATATGCTTGAGAAAGTTTAGGTTGTTTATCTATCTTGGGACAAATTCTCCAAAAGTCCATTCTTAGATGAAGAGCTAGGCAATCCTGTCCATCCTTAGATGAAGAGCTAGGCAATCCTGTCCATCCTTAGATGAAGAGCTAGGCAATCCTGTCCATCCTTAGATGAAGAGCTAGGCAGTCCTTTCCCGTTCTCTTCATAATTCTGCCACACTCACCTTACCCCAAACGGCTTCCACAAGCAAGATCCAAATCCATTTTGATGATTTATATTACAGTTAGATATTGTGTACTTTATATTAAACTTAGATACAATATTATGTATTTTGTATTAGACTTAGATATAATGTTGTGTACTTTATATGATGCTTAGATATAATATTGTGTACTTTATATTACACTTAGATATGATATTGTGTACTTTATATTTTGCGGACTGTGAAAGTTGGCATCGACTGGTCTTCCTAAAACTTTTAAAAATTCTTTTATCTTTCATAGGAGTACTTGTGAAGGCAATGCGCAGGGGCCATTGGATTATTTTGGATGAACTCAACCTTGCACCGTCGGATGTGTTAGAGGCTCTTAATCGTCTTCTTGATGATAACCGTGAACTTTTCATCCCAGAAACACAAGAAACCATTCGTGCTCATCCCCATTTTATGCTGTTTGCCACCCAGAATCCACCTGGGTTGTATGGTGGACGAAAGGTTGGTTAATTTTGATTGATACATTAAATAGCTTTCATGCACAACAGCTGCATTAGAAAATAGATTATTTTCAACATCTTAAGATTAGAAACATATCATTCTCTCTCTCTCTCTCTCTCTCTCTCTCTCTCTCTCTCTCTCTCTCTCTCTCTCTTGGGATTTTAATTTTCCAGAAATCAACTGGCAGATTATCTCAGGTGCAAAAAGTGAATATGCTATACTTATCAACTAAGCCATCACTGATCCGATAAGGGAAGCTAATATACTTGATTTAGGTCTTGCATCTCAGGAGTTCTTAGTAGCTAATACTCGTGTTGGAGAACATCAGGGCACTTGTGACTATAACATAGATATCAAAACTGACTCCCATGAAAGCAGTATTATTACCTCAACTTTAAAAGGGCTGATTTTGATTGGCTGTGTGACACATTATAGAGTCTCACTATTGCTGGCTCATGCCCACAGGAATTTTGGGCCAATTTTAAGCGTCAGTTTATGTACCATCAAGTCACATTTGTTTCCATGCTCAGCAGAAACAATAAAACCAACAACAATCGTAAATGGTATTCCCAAGATTGGAAGAACTATATGGCACAGAAATATACGCTATAAGAAATCAGACGGTAACCCAAAGGCAAATGAAAGAACTTATCAAACAAACCAAAAGGAAATATGAAGGGAGTATAGCAAGAGATAGTAATAGATATTGTAAAAGATTTTATAGATACAGTAAACCCTCAATTTGATGGACCCCATTATGATGGCTTTCAGATTTAATGGACGAATAAGAATACAGCACATTAATTAATAATAGCCGTATTGCTCCTGTTTTGGTAGCATGGGGTATACTCGCCTTCTTTTGGTCTCAGTCTGCCTCAAGCTATTGTGCAATCACATTGTATATAGTATATTTATTTATTTATTTTGCTTTGTCGCTGTCTCCCGCGTTAGCGAGGTAGCGCAAGGAAACAGACGAAAGAATGGCCCAACCCGCCCACATACACATGTATATACATACACGTCCACACAAGCAAATATACATACCTATACATCTCAATGTACACATATATATACACACACAGACATATACATATATACACATGTACATAATTCATAGTCTGCCTTTATTTGTTCCCATCACCACCCCGCCACACATGGAATAACAACCCCCTCCCCCTTTATGTGTGCGAGGTAGCGCTAGGAAAAGACAACAAAGGCCCCATTCGTTCACACTCAGTCTCTAGCTGTCATGTAATAATGCACCGAAACCACAGCTCCCTTTCCACATCCAGGCCCCACACAACTTTCCATGGTTTACCCCAGACGCTTCACATGCCCTGGTTCAATCCATTGACAGCACGTCGAACCCGGTATATCACATCGTTCCAATTCACTCTATTCCTTGCACGCCATTCACCCTCCTGCATGTTTAGGCCCCGATCACTCAAAATCTTTTTCACTCCATCTTTCCACCTCCAATTTGGTCTCCCACTTCTCCTCGTTCCCTCCACCTCTGACACATATAACCTCTTTGTCAATGTTTCCTCACTCATTCTCTCCATGTGACCAAACCATTTCAAAACACCCTCTTCTGCTCTCTCAACCACACTTTTTATTTGTACACATCTCTCTTACCCTTAGATTACTTACTCGATCAAACCACCTCACACCACATATTGTCCTCAAACATCTCATTTCCAGCACATCCACCCTCCTGCGCACAACTCTATCCATAGTCCACGCCTCGCAACCATACAACATTGTTGGAACCATTGTTCCTTCAAACATATCCATTTTTGCTTTCCGAGATAATGTTCTCGACTTCCAAACATTCTTCAATGCTCCCAGAATTTTCGCCCCCTCCCCCACCCTATGATTCACTTCCGCTTCCATGGTTCCATCCACTGCCAGATCCACTCCCAGATATCTAAAACACTTTACTTCCTCCAGTTTTTCTCCATTCAAACTTACCTCCCAATTGACTTGACCCTCAACCCTATTGTACCTAATAACCTTGCTCTTATTCACATTTACTCTTAACTCTCTTCTTTCACACACTTTACCAAACTCAGTCACCAGCTTCTGCAGTTTCTTACATGAATCAGTCACCAGCGCTGTATCATCAGCGAACAACAACTGACTCACTTCCCAAGCTCTCTCATCCACAACAAACTGCATACTTGCCCCTCTTTCCAAAACTCTTGCATTCACCTCCCTAACAACCCCATCCATAAACAAATTAAACAACCATGGAGACATCACACACCCCTGCCGCAAACCTACATTCACTGAGAACCAATCACTTTCCTCTCTTCCTACACGTACACATACACATTGTATATAGTATTTCTGTTATTTCAGATTTGTGACCTTATTTAATAGTTTTGCAATCCTGACAACTCAAAATGGCATCAAGTGATTGTAAGAGGTGCAGTAAAAGCAGGTAGTCCATCCTCACTTTATTATAAAGAAGTATCCTTTCACAGGAGAGGGGTGGCATGACCTCTGTCTTAGTCTGACTCCTGCCTCCAACTGCATGGCGAGTGTTCCCATATTGGCGGGTGCCCACCACCCAACTATCATACCACACAATAAACCCTACACCCCCTCACATGATTTTGGTAATTAATTGTGACATTTTGTTACAGTAAAACAAAACAAACAAGAAATTGAAATTCAACAAGGCATAAGGCAAATATACGCACAAATTGCAGCTTAGCAACGATACACTTCCTTTACATGTGAGCAGAACAAAAATGACAAATTAGTGTGTTCACTCTTCACTGGAGCCACTACTAACATAATCTTGCAAGTGTGTGGGGTAGTGTCTCACATTGTGAGGGCACTACTTCCTGAGGCTGGTTGTCACCACAACTGGAGGCAAAGCTTCTGCTGGTGAGTACTCCCCTTGACCCACCAGTGTCATGGGGACCTGGGAATCCTGGGGGCACAGGTGACATTGGTTTTGCAAAGACAGGCAGCCACTGCCATTTGTCTTTACTGAGTATTGTCTGTGTGGCTTCACTTCCACTACTGTGCTTGACCTGTCCCACACCTCTGAAGCAATGTCCTGCATGCACACAGGGGTGCCCACAGACAGCTGGGGTAGCATAGTGGTGTCACCTGCTTGGCCGCCCTTCATATGAGCCTTACTGTATGCTATGGTCTGCTCACAGTTTTGCAGAGCAGTTCTCCATTGCCCAGTTTTTCAGATAATGTTGCCGGGGCACCAGGACAGCATCTCGCAACTGTCATCCTGCTGCCAGTTGTGCAGGTGACTTATCCTCCTCTCTTAGGGGAGTGTTGAGATATTGGAACATGGCCTGAGTAGCTTTGCTGTTGTGCAGACTGCCTCCAACACCCATATTGCCCCTCATTATACATTTGGCTGCCTTTATTGCAGCTTCAGCACATCCATTGGACTGGGGGAAGTGGGCTGAGGAGATGCGGGCCATGATTCCCCATTTTTTGTAGAAAGCTTCCATCTACTCGTTGTCTGGATTGGTTCCCCTATCTGATGCAATTTCCTTGGGTGTTTCCCATATCCTGAAGGTGGACAGCCTTGTGATAACATGGGATTTTCCTGCATAGGTTCAAATCCTACTCTGTGCCATGTAAGAGGTGCAATGAAAGCAAGTAGTCTGTCCTCGCTTTATAATAAAGAAGTATCCTTTCACAGGAGAGGGGTGGTATCACTTCTATCCCAGTCTGACTCCTGCCTCCAACTGCCTGGCCCTGGCGAGCGTTCCCATGCTGCCGGGTGCCCGCCACCCAACTCTCATACCACACAATAAACCTTACAATGATAGAGGAGTTAAAAGAAAGCATGTGAACGTAAATGTGGCACAGAAATAGGTTACATTCAATTTAACAGACTTCCAGCATTAACAGACACCCCTCTCCCCTATTAGTTCATTAGATCGAAGATTTATTGTGTATTGATAATAAGAAACGTAAGGAGTGGAATAGAATCCTTAGTAAATGAGGATGGAACCCATGGTAGATGATAAAAGCATAGCAACAACCCTGAACAAGTTTTTTTAGTTCTGTTTTTATGAGAAAGCAGTGACACAAATGTTGAGAATGATAAATTGCATTCACATGCAATGTAAATAAATTATACATTTCCTTTTTCCATAGCCAGAGGTTGAACCATTATGTGACATTCATTTTTTCATTCATTTCAAGCTAGAAGTTTCAGTTTTCTAAATTGTTTCTTACATTTTTCATATGTATATATATGTATGTGTGTGTGTGTGTGTATATGTGCGTATGTGTGTGTATGTGTGTGTATGTGTATATGTATATATATATGTATATTATCCCTGGGGATAGGGGTGAAAGAATACTTCCCACGTATTCCTCGCGTGTCGTAGAAAGCGACTAGAGGGAACGGGAGCGGGGGGCCAGAAATCCTCCCCTCCTTGTATTAACTTTCTAAAATGGGAAACAGAAGAAGGAGTCACGCGGGGAGTGCTCATCCTCCTCGAAGGCTCAGAGTGGGGTGCCTAAATGTGTGTGGATGTAACCAAGATGTGAAAAAAGGAGAGATAGGTAGTATGTTTGAGGAAAGGAACCTGGATGTTTTGGCTCTGAGTGAAACGAAGCTCAAGGGTAAAGGGGAAGAGTGGTTTGGGAATGTCTTGGGAGTAAAGTCAGGGGTTAGTGAGAGGACAAGAGCAAGGGAAGGAGTAGCAATACTCCTGAAACAGGAGTTGTGGGAGTATGTGATAGAATGTAAGAAAGTAAATTCTCGATTAATATGGGTAAAACTGAAAGTTGATGGAGAGAGGTGGGTGATTATTGGTGCATATGCACCTGGGCATGAGAAGAAAGATCATGAGAGGCAAGTGTTGTGGGAGCAGCTGAATGAGTGTGTTAGTGGTTTTGATGCACGAGACCGGGTTATAGTGATGGGTGATTTGAATGCAAAGGTGAGTAATGTGGCAGTTGAGGGAATAATTGGTATACATGGGGTGTTCAGTGTTGTAAATGGAAATGGTGAAGAGCTTGTAGATTTATGTGCTGAAAAAGGACTGATGATTGGGAATACCTGGTTTAAAAAGCGAGATATACATAAGTATACTTATGTAAGTAGGAGAGATGGCCAGAGAGCGTTATTGGATTACGTGTAATTGACAGGCGTGCGAAAGAGAGACTTTTGGATGTTAATGTGCTGAGAGGTGCAACTGGAGGGATGTCTGATCATTATCTTGTGGAGGCTAAGGTGAAGATTTGTATGGGTTTTCAGAAAAGAAGAGTGAATGTTGGGGTGAAGAGGGTGGTGAGAGTAAGTGAGCTTGGGAAGGAGACCTGTGTGAGGAAGTACCAGGAGAGACTGAGTACAGAATGGAAAAAGGTGAGAACAATGGAAGTAAGGGGAGTGGGGGAGGAATGGGATGTATTTAGGGAATCAGTGATGGATTGTGCAAAAGATGCTTGTGGCATGAGAAGAGTGGGAGGTGGGTTGATTAGAAAGGGTAGTGAGTGGTGGGATGAAGAAGTAAGAGTATTAGTGAAAGAGAAGAGAGAGGCATTTGGACGATTTTTGCAGGGAAAAAATGCAATTGAGTGGGAGATGTATAAAAGAAAGAGACAGGAGGTCAAGAGAAAGGTGCAAGAGGTGAAAAAAAGGGCAAATGAGAGTTGGGGTGAGAGAGTATCATTAAATTTTAGGGAGAATAAAAAGATGTTCTGGAAGGAGGTAAATAAAGTGCGTAAGACAAGGGAGCAAATGGGAACTTCAGTGAAGGGCGCAAATGGGGAGGTGATAACAAGTAGTGGTGATGTGAGAAGGAGATGGAGTGAGTATTTTGAAGGTTTGTTGAATGTGTTTGATGATAGAGTGGCAGATATAGGGTGTTTTGGTCGAGGTGGTGTGCAAAGTGAGAGGGTTAGGGAAAATGATTTGGTAAACAGAGAAGAGGTAGTGAAAGCTTTGCGGAAGATGAAAGCCGGCAAAGCAGCAGGTGGATGGTATTGCAGTGGAATTTATAAAAAAAGGGGGTGACTGTATTGTTGACTGGTTGGTAAGGTTATTTAATGTATGTATGACTCATGGTGAGGTGCCTGAGGATTGGCGGAATGCGTGCATAGTGCCATTGTACAAAGGCAAAGGGGATAAGAGTGAGTGCTCAAATTACAGAGGTATAAGTTTGTTGAGTATTCCTGGTAAATTATATGGGAGGGTATTGATTGAGAGGGTGAAGGCAGGTACAGAGCATCAGATTGGGGAAGAGCAGTGTGGTTTCAGAAGTGGTAGAGGATGTGTGGATCAGGTGTTTGCTTTGAAGAATGTATGTGAGAAATACTTAGAAAAGCAAATGGATTTGTATGTAGCATTTATGGATCTGGAGAAGGCATATGATAGAGTTGATAGAGATGCTCTGTGGAAGGTATTAAGAATATATGGTGTGGGAGGCAAGTTGTTAGAAGCAGTGAAAAGTTTTTATCGAGGATGTAAGGCATGTGTACGTGTAGGAAGAGAGGAAAGTGATTGGTTCTCAGTGAATGTAGGTTTGCGGCAGGGGTGTGTGATGTCTCCATGGTTGTTTAATTTGTTTATGGATGGGGTTGTTAGGGAGGTAAATGCAAGAGTTTTGGAAAGAGGGGCAAGTATGAAGTCTGTTGGGGATGAGAGAGCTTGGGAAGTGAGTCAGTTGTTGTTCGCTGATGATACAGCGCTGGTAGCTGATTCATGTGAGAAACTGCAGAAGCTGGTGACTGAGTTTGGTAAAGTGTGTGAAAGAAGAAAGTTAAGAGTAAATGTGAATAAGAGCAAGGTTATTAGGTACAGTAGGGTTGAGGGTCAAGTCAATTGGGAGGTGAGTTTGAATGGTGAAAAACTGGAGGAAGTAAAGTGTTTTAGATATCTGGGAGTGGATCTGGCAGCGGATGGAACCATGGAAGCGGAAGTGGATCATAGGGTGGGGGAGGGGGCGAAAATTCTGGGGGCCTTGAAGAATGTGTGGAAGTCGAGAACATTATCTCGGAAAGCAAAAATGGGTATGTTTGAAGGAATAGTGGTTCCAACAATGTTGTATGGTTGCGAGGCGTGGGCTATGGATAGAGTTGTGCGCAGGAGGATGGATGTGCTGGAAATGAGATGTTTGAGGACAATGTGTGGTGTGAGGTGGTTTGATCGAGTGAGTAACGTAAGGGTAAGAGAGATGTGTGGAAATAAAAAGAGTGTGGTTGAGAGAGCAGAAGAGGGTGTTTTGAAGTGGTTTGGGCACATAGAGAGAATGAGTGAGGAAAGATTGACCAAGAGGATATATGTGTCGGAGGTGGAGGGAACGAGGAGAAGAGGGAGACCAAATTGGAGATGGAAAGATGGAGTGAAAAAAATTGTGTGATCGGGGCCTGAACATGCAGGAGGGTGAAAGGAGGGCAAGGAATAGAGTGAATTGGAGCGATGTGGTATTCCGGGGTTGACGTGCTGTCAGTGGATTGAATCAAGGCATGTGAAGCGTCTGGGGTAAACCATGGAAAGCTGTGTAGGTATGTATATTTGCGTGTGTGGACGTGTATGTATATACCTGTGTATGGGGGGGGGTTGGGCCATTTCTTTTGTCTGTTTCCTTGCGCTACCTTGCAAACGCGGGAGACAGCGACAAAGTATAATAAATAAATAAATATATGATACAAGAATTTACTGTCTCAGTTAGAGTACTAACACGAATAGATAAGTTGATGAGTGATAAAAGCCAAGGTCCTGATTGTTTCTATGCTGGACCATTAACCTATGTTTTCAATAAATCTCTCCAGGTTGGAATAGTCCCACAATACTGGAGACTGGCAGACGTCACTCCTATATACAGAAAGGGAAGATGCTAATTGCCTTGCATTTACCATCCAATTAGCCTCACATCAATTATATGTACACATCTGGTGTCGATTATTAGAAACAAAATCTTAGCCTACTTGGAACAACACAGGGTGATCAGTAATACTCAGTGTGGTTTTAGAGGTTAGATAGAAGCATTAGATAGAAGTAGTCGTAAGGAAGATCCGGCAGGAGCCTCTACAAAAACAGCACTAGACTTACCCTTTGCCACTAGCCTAAAAGCTTTGAAGTGGCACTAGAGTTCTTTAGTTTACATTAGTTTACATGAGAAAGACAGATGACAGGAGGTCTGATTGGCCAATGACTGGGTTGTCTGAAAAAAAAATTAATAGCAAAAAAAAATTCCGCTTAGTACTTTTTTAAGCTATCACCGACTCCACTGCTACACTTAACCTTCTAGTTTCCCCATAACTGATGTCATTTATATGTTTATTTGTGGCGTTTTTCTCAAAGTATACCTGGATTTATATAATATTTGTCTGAATGACTTTTGTAGGTATTTATAGTTTTAGCATTCACTACGTCTGACAGTAACTTATTCCAGTTCTCAACACATCTATAGAAAAATAAGCTTTTCCCCATGGATTTATATATTTGTCTGGATGACTTTTGAAGGTATTTATAGTTTTAGCATTCTCTACATCTGACAGTAACTTATTCCAGTTCTCAACACACCTATAGAAAAATAAGCTTTTTCCCATGTTCATACTACATCTTTTAGCTATGAGTTTTACCCCCCTTTTGTCCTAGTAACTGTATTTTCTTGTATTTCGAAAAGATGCTCGTGGTTTACGTCATTGAATTTGTTCAGAATTTTGAACGCTTGAATTAAATTGCTGCAAACTCTATGTTTTTCAAGGGAGAAGAGATCCAATTGTTTTAGCCTCTCTTCGTGTGCCAGATTTCTAAAGCATGGGATCAATTTTGTCGCGCAGCTTTGTACTTGCTACTTGCTCTAATTTTTCCTTGTCATTTTCATAGTTTGGGGACCAAATTGGACTGCATATTCATTTTGTGGGCACCCTTTTGAAGGAGTTCCATTTGGAACAGGTGTCAAAGATAGATAGATAGGTTTTAGAAGTCACACATCATGCCTTGTAAACTTCTTTTAATTTCATAAATTGTTCAATACCCACGACTAGACAAGAGCAATAGATATAGTATTTCTAGTCTTCCTGAAAGCACTCACCATAGTCCCCCACATTAAATTGATGCATAAAGTCTCGACCTTAGGATTTCTGGTTGCATAGGAAATTGGATAGAAGCCTGGTTGCATGATGGGAAGCAAAGAGTTGTAATGAATGGGGAATCATCACCATTGTTACCCCCTACTTGTGGGGTCTCCCAGGGATGCGTTCTTAAGCCTATACTTTTCATCATTTATATTAATGATATTGACTTAGGGCTAAATAACCAAGTGTCCAAATTTGTAAATGACACAAAGATCAGCCATGTCATATTGACTTAAGAAGATAGGCTAAAATTACAAGAAAATCTAGATAAAATCACTGAATGGTCTAGTAAATGGCAAATGCCATTTAACATCAATAAATCTCAGTTTAAACAAGTATGAAACCTCATCAGAAAATTTGATTATGAACTGATGGGCTACAATATAAAGGACACCTGTAGTTTGAGAGATCTCAGGTCAATGTCTTCAGTAACTTCAAATTCTCCTGGCATTGCATTGAAGCTGCCAAGAAAGCAAGTAGAATGTTAGGATTTATTAACAAAAACAAGGATGTGATATTGTCACTATGCATAAGTCATGTTAGACCACACCTTGAACATGCAGTGCAGTTTTGATTCTCTCTCTCTCTCTCTCTCTCTCTCTCTCTCTCTCTCTCTCTCTCTCTCTCTCTCTCTCTCTCTCTCTCTCTCTCTCTCTCTCTCTCTCTCTCTCTCTCTCTCTCTCTCTCTCTCTCTCTCTCTCTCTCTCTCTCTCTCTCTCTCTCTCTCTCTCTCTCTCTCTCTCTCTCTCTCTCTCTCTCTCTCTCTCTCTCTCTCTCTCTCTCTCTCTCTCTCTCTCTCTCTCTCTCTCTCTCTCTCTCTCTCTCTCTCTCTCTCTCTCTCTCTCTCTCTCTCTCTCTCTCTCTCTCTCTCTCTCTCTCTCTCTCTCTCTCTCTCTCTCTCTCTCTCTCTCTCTCTCTCTCTCTCTCTCTCTCTCTCTCTCTCTCTCTCTCTCTCTCTCTCTCTCTCTCTCTCTCTCTCTCTCTCTCTCTCTCTCTCTCTCTCTCTCTCTCTCTCTCTCTCTCTCTCTCTCTCTCTCTCTCTCTCTCTCTCTCTCTCTCTCTCTCTCTCTCTCTCTCTCTCTCTCTCTCTCTCTCTCTCTCTCTCTCTCTCTCTCTCTCTCTCTCTCTCTCTCTCTCTCTCAGTGCAATAAAGAGTAATTGAAGTGATTCTGGCCTTGTTTAACAAGCCATATGAGGAGTGACTGCAAGAATTATACTTGATGTCCTTAAGCAAGAAGTGCCTTTTGGGCAAATTGATGAAATGTTTCAAAATACTTAAAGGATTCAACAATGTTGGTATTGAAAATTTCTTTATATAAAGTTGCACCAGCATTACCAGTGAGAGGAAATGGCTTAAAACTTACAGGCTAATGAGTTAATCTGAACTTTACGAAATATTTCTGTACCATTGATATTATTGATGAGTGGAATAAGCTATCAGAAAATGTTCAGATCAACACCTTGAACATCTTCAAAATTCAGCTTGATCATCACTTGTCACTCTTTGGTATGAATAATTCATTTAATCAGTCATTATAATGCAGTGGTATATTATGCTACCTTCTCAACCACTGATTTCTCCCAAGCTTTGCTGCAGTAACATACCAACATTTATTACCCACATCACCTTCCTTGAGAGGGTAAAAATTAATATATCATTCTTCAACATAAGGAATGATACAGGCATGATCAGTCGAGAGGCTGCAGCTTAAGTTTATCCTTATTATTGTCTTTATAACAAAGGGTAAAGGGATGCATGTCATTGGTGATTGGATGCATGACACATTCATGTTCGTTCTACCTTACAACTTTCCTATGAAAATGTTATTGAGGCAACACTTTTGAATATGTCATCTACAGTTGCCCCTATCACCAGGATAAGGTAGTCTGAGCTAAGTTACCAGGGTTAAAGATTGCTGCATTGAAATATGGAGAAAACATTGCTTTTGTGTAAATTTGGCTAACATTTTGGCAAAGGTAGATGTAAAAAAAATGAGTGAATATGATTAGCTCAAAGCACATGAAATCCATGTCACAGGTAAGTTGATGTTCTGAGTATGTACATACTGTCCATGAGATTTGAATAGTTTAATCATAAACTCTTAGAAAATCTTGGAATGATGATAAGACTTTTGTGTGATGATATACAAGTCACCAAACCCATTATCGTAGTATTAGAGTATTTGTTTGATATCCATCTTAGCTATAAGACTCTTCTTGATGAATTTATGAGCTGACTGGTCTAAGATTTTTCTTAGCCTAAGTTTGGGTTTAATCTTAGCTTATTTCAATTATTGAGTACTAAATTCTTGTATTTGAATTTTTCTGTTGGTACTTGATTGCCATTTCCCATGTTAGCAAGGTAGTGCCAGGAACAGACAAAGAAAAGCCACATCTCTCATTCAATCTCTAGTTGTTGTGTGTAATGCACCAAAAGCACACTTTCCTGTCAACAACCAGGCTCCAGAGACCTTTCCATGGTTTACCCAGGACCCTTCACATGTTCAGTCCTTTGATGGCATGTCAACCCCATTATTTCACATCATTCCAGTTCACTCTATCCAGTGCGTGCCTTTCTCCCTCCTGCATGTTCAGGACCCGATTGCTCAAAATCTTTTTCACTCCATCTTCCATCTCCAATTTGGTCTCCATGTTCTTGTTTTCTCCATTTTTGACACAGTTCTGTTGTCAACCTTATCTCTCCTCTCCATATGTCCAAACCATTTCAACACACCCTCTTCTGCTCTTTCAACCACACTCTTTCCATTACCACACATCTTTCTTACCCTTTCATTATTTATTCGACCAAACCATCTCACACCACATATTGTCCTTGTACAGGGATAATATATATATATATATATACATATATATATACATACACATAGTGTTTTAGATATCTGGGAGTGGATCTGGCAGCGGATGGAACCATGGAAGCGGAAGTGGATCATAGGGTGGGGGAGGGGGCGAAAATTCTGGGAGCCTTGAAGAATGTGTGGAAGTCGAGAACATTATCTCGGAAAGGAAAAATGGGTATGTTTGAAGGAATAGTAGTTCCAACAATGTTGTATGGTTGCGAGGCGTGGGCTATGGATAGAGTTGTGCGCAGGAGGATAGATGTGCTGGAAATGAGATGTTTGAGGACAATGTGTGGTGTGAGGTGGTTTGATCGAGTAAGTAACGTAAGGGTAAGAGAGATGTGTGGAAATAAAAAGAGCGTGGTTGAGAGAGCAGAAGAGGGTGTTTTGAAATGGTTCGGGCACATGGAGAGAATGAGTGAGGAAAGATTGACCAAGAGAATATATGTGTCGGAGGTGGAGGGAACGAGGAGAAGAGGGAGACCAAATTGGAGGTGGAAAGATGGAGTGAAAAAGATTTTGTGTGATCGGGGCCTGAACATGCAGGAGGGTGAAAGGAGGGCAAGGAATAGAGTGAATTGGAGCGATGTGGTATACCGGGGTTGACGTGCTGTCAGTGGATTGAATCAAGGCATGTGAGGCGTCTGGGGTAAACCATGGAAAGCTGTGTAGGTATGTGTATTTGCATGTGGGGATGTATGTATATACATGTGTATGGGGGTGGGTTGGGCCATTTCTTTCGTCTGTTTCCTTGCGCTACCTCGCAAACGCGGGAGACAGCGACAAAGCAAAAAAAAAAAAAAAAAAACACGCACATATACACACACACACACATATACATAAATATACATATGAAAAATGTAAGAAATAATTTAGAAAACTGAAACTTCTAGCTTGAAATGAAATGAAAAAATGAATGCCACATAATGGTTCAACCTCTGGCTATGGAAAAGGGAAATGTATAATTTATTTACACAAACGTCAATAGTAGTTCTCATCAATTTAACCACTGTATCAATAAGCTTCAATGTCTAAGCTACATTTTTTCCAGTTTCACTATTTTCTTGTCAAAGCACCATGTATGAAAACTATCACTCCAGTAACACAACTATAAACATTTACTTCCCCTTTAAAAAAGTTTTTGGGAAGTCTGTCTCAATACACTGCGGGACACTCTACCACCTGGCGAGGTTTGTGTTGCAATGGTTCTTGATTCACAAACGTAGTAGCATCACTGGTGGGCGGAAGAACATTCTTGTAACCACAGCAAGGATCACAGTCCGTGCAACTCCATTATGATGGTTCTTCTCGTGACGCGACGCTTAAGTTTTCCAGATTTTCTTGTGGGAAATCGGTGTTCTATCAGACAAGTATGTCTGCCACTGTCCACTCTGTATGACTAGAGGGGATGGGAGCGGGGGGCCAGAAATCCTCTCCTCCTTGTATTTTTTTAACTTTCAAAATGGGAAACAGAAGAAGGAGTCACGCGGGGAGTGCTCATCCTCCTCGAAGGCTCAGACTGGGGTGTCTAAATGTGTGTGGATGTAACCAAGATGTGAAAAAAGGAGAGATAGGTAGTATGTTTGAGGAAAGGAACCTGGATGTTTTGGCTCTGAGTGAAACGAAGCTCAATGGTAAAGGGGAAGAGTTGTTTGGGAATGTCTTGGGAGTAAAGTCAGGGGTTAGTGAGAGGACAAGAGCAAGGGAAGGAGTGGCAGTGCTCCTGAAACAGGAGTTGTGGGAGTATGTGATAGAATGTAAGAAAGTAAATTCTCGATTAATATGGGTAAAACTGAAAGTTGATGGAGAGAGATGGGTGATTATTGGTGCATATGCACCTGGGCATGAGAAGAAAGATCATGAGAGGCAAGTGTTTTGGGAGCAGCTGAATGAGTGTGTTAGTGGTTTTGATGCACAAGACAGGGTTATAGTGATAGGTGATTTGAATGCAAAGGTGAGTAATGTTGCAGTTGAGGGAATAATTGGTATACATGGGGTGTTCAGTGTTGTAAATGGAAATGGTGAAGAGCTTGTAGATTTATGTGCTGAAAAAGGACTGGTGATTGGGAATACCTGGTTTAAAAAGCGAGATATACATAAGTATACGTATGTAAGTAGGAGAGATGGCCAGAGAGCGTTATTGGATTACGTGTTAATTGACAGGCACGCGAAAGAGAGACTTTTGGATGTTAATGTGCTGAGAGGTGCAACTGGAGGGATGTCTGATCATTATCTTGTGGAGGCTAAGGTGAAGATTTGTATGGGTTTTCAGAAAAGAAGAGTGAATGTTGGGGTGAAGAGGGTGGTGAGAGTAAGTGAGCTTGGGAAGGAGACTTGTGTGAGGAAGTACCAGGAGAGACTGAGTACAGAATGGAAAAAGGTGAGAACAATGGAAGTAAGGACAGTGGGGGAGGAATGGGATGTATTTAGGGAATCAGTGATGGATTGTGCAAAAGATGCTTGTGGCATGAGAAGAGTGGGAGGTGGGTTGATTAGAAAGGGTAGTGAGTAGTGGGATGAAGAAATAAGATTATTAGTGAAAGAGAAGAGAGAGGCATTTGGACGATTTTTGCAGGGAAAAAATGCAATTGAGTGGGAGATGTATAAAAGAAAGAGACAGGAGGTCAAGAGAAAGGTGCAAGAGGTGAAAAAGAGGGCAAATGAGAGTTGGAGTGAGAGAGTATCATTAAATTTTAGGGAGAATAAAAAGATGTTCTGGAAGGAGGTAAATAAAGTGCGTAAGACAAGGGAGCAAATGGGAACTTCAGTGAAGGGCGCAAATGGGGAGGTGATAACAAGTAGTGGTGATGTGAGAAGGAGATGGAGTGAGTATTTTGAAGGTTTGTTGAATGTGTTTGATGATAGAGTGGCAGATATAGGGTGTTTTGGTCGAGGTGGTGTGCAAAGTGAGAGGGTTAGGGAAAATGATTTGGTAAACAGAGAAGAGGTAGTAAAAGCTTTGCGGAAGATGAAAGCCGGCAAGGCAGCAGGTTTGGATGGTATTGCAGTGGAATTTATTAAAAAAGGGGGTGACTGTATTGTTGACTGGTTGGTAAGGTTATTTAATGTATGTATGACTCATGGTGAGGTGCCTGAGGATTGGCGGAATGCGTGCATAGTGCCATTGGACAAAGGCAAAGGGGATAAGAGTGAGTGCTCAGATTACAGAGGTATAAGTTTGTTGAGTATTCCTGGTAAATTATATGGGAGGGTATTGATTGAGAGGGTGAAGGCATGTACAGAGCATCAGATTGGGGAAGAGCAGTGTAGTTTCAGAAGTGGTAGAGGATGTGTGGATCAGGTGTTTGCTTTGAAGAATGTATGTGAGAAATACTTAGAAAAGCAAATGGACTTGTATGTAGCATTTATGGATCTGGAGAAGGCATATGATAGAGTTGACAGAGATGCTCTGTGGAAGGTATTAAGAATATATGGTGTGGGAGGCAAGTTGTTAGAAGCAGTGAAAAGTTTTTATCGAGGATGTAAGGCATGTGTACGTGTAGGAAGAGAGGAAAATGATTGGTTCTCAGTGAATGTTGGTTTGCGGCATTGGTGTGTGATGTCTCCATGGTTGTTTAATTTGTTTATGGATGGGGTTGTTAGGGAGGTGAATGCAAGAGTCTTGGAAAGAGGGGCAAATATGAAGTCTGTTGGGGATGAGAGAGCTTAGGAAGTGAGTCAGTTGTTGTTCGCTGATGATACAGCGCTGGTGGCTGATTCATGTGAGAAACTGCAGAAGCTGGTGACTGAGTTTGGTGGAGTGTGTGAAAGAAGAAAGTTAAGAGTAAATGTGAATAAGAGCAAGGTTATTAGGTACAGTAGGGTTGAGGGATTAGTCAATTAGGAGGTAAGTTTGAATGGAGAAAAACTGGAGGAAGTAAAGTGTTTTAGATATCTGGGAGTGGATCTGGCAGCGGATGGAACCATGGAAGCGGAAGTGGATCATAGGGTGGGGGAGGGGGCGAAAATTCTGGGAGCCTTGAAGAATGTTTGGAAGTCGAGAACATTATCTCGGAAAGGAAAAATGGGTATGTTTGAAGGAATAGTAGTTCCAACAATGTTGTATGGTTGCGAGGCATGGGCTATGGATAGAGTTGTGCGCAGGAGGATGGATGTGCTGGAAATGAGATGTTTGAGGACAATGTGTGGTGTGAGGTGGTTTGATCGAGTAAGTAACGTAAGGGTAAGAGAGATGTGTGGAAATAAAAAGAGCGTGGTTGAGAGAGCAGAAGAGGGTGTTTTGAAATGGTTTGGGCACATGGAGAGAATGAGTGAGGAAAGATTGACCAAGAGGATATATGTGTCGGAGGTGGAGGGAACGAGGAGAAGTGGGAGACCAAATTTTAGGTGGAAAGATGGAGTGAAAAAAATTTTGTGTGATTGGGGCCTGAACATGCAGGAGGGTGAAAGGAGGGCAAGGAATAGAGTGAATTGGATCGATGTGGTATACCGGGGTTGACGTGCTGTCAGTGGATTGAATCAGGGCATGTGAAGCGTGTGGGGTAAACCATGGAAAGCTGTGTAGGTATGTATATTTGCATGTGTGGACGTATGTATATACCTGTGTATGGAGGTGGGTTGGGCCATTTCTTTCGTCTGTTTCCTTGCGCTACCTCGCAAACGCGGGAGACAGCGACAGAGCAAAAAAAAAAAAAAAAACATTTCATTTTCAACACATCCACTCTTCTTTGCATAGCCTTATCTATAGCCCATACCCACATCCATGTAATATTGTTGGGACTACTGTTCCTTCAAACATACCCATTTTTGCCCTCCAGCACTCCTAAAACCTTTACCCCTTCTCCACCCTATGACTTGCTTCCACTTCCATGCTTGCGTTCACTACCATGCCCACTCCAAGACATCTAAAACACTTCACTTTGTCAAATTTTTCTTACTCAAATCGGCCACCAGTGATTTATCATCACCAAACAACAACTGTCTCACTGCCTAGGCCATCTCATCCCTCAGACTACATGCTTTCCCCAGGACACTCTCATTTACCTCCCTCACGAACCCATCCATATACAAATTGCTTCCACTTCCATGGTTGCATTCACTACCATGCCCACTCCAAGACATGTAAAACACTTCACTTCGTCAAACTTTTCTCACTCAAATCAGCCATCAGTGATTTATCATCAGCAAACAACAATTGTCTCTGCCTAGGCCATCTCATCCCTTACAGACTACATGCTTTCCCCAGGACACTCGCATTTACCTCCCTCACGAACCCACCCATATACAAATTGAACAGTCATGGAGAACCTCCAAACCTCTACTGAAGACCGCCCTTGAACACCTCACTTTCCTTTCTTCTTATTCATGCACAAGCCTTATATCTGTGATAAAAACTTATCACAGCTTTGAGCAGGTTTCTTTGCTGTTTTCCTTCCTTACTGTATATTTAAACCTTCCATAAAGCATTTTTATCTTCCTTATCTTATGTTTTAAACAGATCCAAATTCCGTAATCTGCCACTCTATCAGTAAACATATTCAATATACTTAATCCGTCTCCTCTTCACTTCATCACTGTTCTCACCAACGTTGTTTCCTCTTTTTTGAAAACTTTTACAAATCTTCACTCCCACCTCCACAAGATAGTGATCACACACGTCCCACCAACTGCCCCTCTCAGCACATTTACATTCAAAACTCTCTCTTTTACATGCCTGTCAGGTGATATGGAATGCAGTAATGCCTGTTGACCATCTCTTGTACTCACATGTGTATACTTGTGTATACAAGTACACCACTGATTTTCCAGCAGTGTTGGTTCCAAAGCCTTGTCAGATTAACCATTTTGCCGGACCAACCGTGGTCATGTAATGATAATTCATCAACACACCTCTAATCCACTAATTATACATCTCCCATGTGTCAAAAGTATACCATGGACTGCTAGAAATTAAGATTAAACAAATATTAGATGTTTGAGCACTCTAAGATGGCAAGTCTGTCCTTAGATTGTTTGAATCCAGTGGCATATCTAAGGTATGGCAGGTAGGGCAGGTGCCCTGGGTGCCAGTGGCGCAATGGTGTCCTGGATCCAGACAATGATTCGTATCTTAAAGATTTAGATTTCTTGGCCATGAAAACATATCTTTGTTGTTTGGAATCATATTGATATTATTAGTTCAATAGCTATACACAAAAATTGATATTTCCGTAATGGTGTCGTGGATCTAGACAATGATTTGGATCACTCCCAAAATCTGATCAATTGGTCCTTGTGTCATTTCTGACTTTCCCTGAAAATTTCATCAAAATTATTTCTTAACTTTTGTTGAAAGATGCTCACAGACAAACAAACAAACGCTGGTAAAAACATAATCTCCTTGGCGGATGTAATAGAAATGAAAAATATTGGTGTCATATGTTTGGACAGGCACAATTTCAGTTCTCGCCTTAGGTGCTACTTCCCCTAGATATGCCCCTGTTTGAATCCTGTGGGGTCTTCTTCGTCTTCTGTTGTTAGTGTTTTCCTAGGTGTGCATCTCTATCAACCCTATCGTATGCCTTATCAAGATCCATAAATGCTACATACAAATCCCTCTCTTTTTCGAAGTATTTCTCACATACATTCTTCAAAGCGACCACCTAATCCATACATCCTCTACCACTTCTGAAATTACACAGCTCTTCCCCAGTCTGATACTCTGTACATCCCTTTACCCTCTCAATCAATACCCTCCCAAATAATTTTCTAGGAATACTCAACAAACTTTTATGCCTCTGTAGTTTGAGCATTCATCTTTATCCTCTTTGCCTTTGTGCAGTGGCACTGTGCATTCATTCTGCCAATTCCCAGTCACTTCACCATGATCCATACATATATTGAATATCCTTACCAACCAATCAACAACACAGTCACCCTTTTTTTTTTTAATAAACTCCATTGCAGTACCATCCAAACCAGCTGACTTGCTGCTTTCATCTTCTGCAAAGCTGTCACAACCTCTTCTCTGTTTACCAAACCATTTTTCCTGACCCTCTCACTTCGCACACCACCCCACCCAAAACACCCTATATTTGCCACTCTATCATCAAACGCATTCAACAAACCTTCAAAATGCTCGCTACATCTCCTCACTTCTTCACGTCTTGCTATTACCTTCCCACTTGCTGCCTTTACTGATGTTCCCATTTGTTATCTTTTCTTAAGCACATTATTTACCTCCTTCCAGAACATCTTTTTATTCTCTCTAAGATTTAATGATACTATCTCACCCCAACCTCATTTACCCTCTTTTTCACCTCTTGCACCTTTCTCTTGAACTCTTGCCGCTTTCTTTTATACATTTCCTAGTCATTAGCACTACTTCCCTGCAAGTATTGTCCAAACGGTTCTCTTCATTTTCACTTACAACCTTACTTCTTCATCCCACCACTCACTTCCCTTTCTAATCTGTCCACCTCCCACCTTTCTCATGCCACATGCTTCTTTTGCGCAAGCCATCGCTGCTTTCCAAAATACATCCCATTCCTTACCCCTCCCATCACGTCATTTGCTTCCACCATTTGCCATTCTACACTCAGTCTCTCCTGGTACTTCCTCACACAAGTCTCCTTTCCAAGCTCACTTACTCTCAACACTCTCTTCTCCCCCAACATTCTCTCTTCTGGAAACCTCTACAAATCTTCATCTTTGCCTCAACAAGATAGTGATCAGACATCCCTCCAGCTGCCCCTCTCAGCACATTAACATCCACAAGTCTCTTTTACACACCTATCAGTTAACACATAATCCAATAAAGCCCCTTTGACCATCTATCCTACTCGCATATGTGTACTTATGTATTTCTTTCTTTTTAAACCAGGTATTCCCAGTCACTGGTCTTTTTTCAGCTCACAAATCCACAACCTCTTCATCATTTCCATTCACAATTTTGAACACCCCATGTACACCAAAAATATACCTTCAATTGCTGCATGACTCACCTTTGCATTTAAATCACCCATCATCATAACCCAGTCCCATGCATCAAAGCTGCTAACACACTCACTCAGCTGCTTCCAAAACATCTGCCTTTCATGGTCTTTCTTCTCATGACCAGGTGTATAGGCACCAATAATCACCCATCTCTCTCCATCCACTTTCAGTTTTACCCACATCAATCTAGAATTTACTTTCTTACACTCTATCACATTCTCCCACAACTCCTGCTTCAGGAGTAGTGTTGCTCCTTCCTTAGCTCTTGTCCTTTCACCAACCCCTGACTTTACTCCCAAGACTTTTGCTCTTCCCCTTTACCCTTGAGCTTCGTTTCACTAAGAGCCAAAACATCCAGGTTTCTTTCCTCAAACATACTATCTATCTCTCCTTTCTTATTCATCTTGGTTACATCTACACACATTTAGACACCCCAATCTGAGCCTTTGAGGAGGATGAGCACTCCTTGCTTGACTCCTTCTATTTCCCTTTTTTAGAAACTTAGATACAAGGAGGGGGGTTTCCAGCCTCCCTCTCCCGCCCCCTTTAGTCACCTTCTACGACATGCAAGGAATATGTGGAAAGTATTCTTTCTCCCCTATCCCCTATGCTGGTATAGGTTTGTGATTGTCTTTGATGCTTTTTTTGCAATTTCCTGCATTATTGAGATAATGCTAAGAATAGTAGAAGAAATAGTCTCATCCCCTCACTTCCAGTCTATAGCAGTTATTTATAGTACGCTGAAACCATATCCACCCTCACATGACCAAGCTGTGCAGAACCTTTCTGTGGTTTTCATGACTGCTTCATATGACGTGGTTCCATCCATGGACAGTATGTCACACCCTTACATACATCATTACTCCAGTTTACTCAAACCCTTGCGCACTTTATTCCCTTCTGAGTGTTCAGGCCATGCGCTTTCAAAACCTTTTACTCTCAATCCCCCTCTTTCTCATGTTGGATTGAACAGTGGGCCAGGCTGCACAGACTACAGTTATTCCTCAGGCTTATCGGTGGGCCAGGCAACACAGTGATTCCTCAGGCTTATCACTGGGCCAAGCTGTATGGTGATTCCTCAGGCTTATCTGTTAAAGATGAGATAGAAATTCCCCACGTTATAGTAAAAGAACTTTTGATACTTAGTGTTCTTATCCAGATATAGCTGATACTAAATTTTTAAAAGATTTTAGACAATTGTGAATGGCCATTTGCTAATGGATAATTTTGTTTTCCATAGGTACTGTCTCGGGCATTCCGCAATCGTTTTGTAGAGTTACACTTCACTGAGATTCCAGCATCTGAACTTGAGATGATCTTACATAAGAGATGTGAGGTACCCTGTTCTTACAGCAAGAAAATGATTGCAGTCTTGATGGACCTTCAGAATATGAGAAGAAGATCAAATATCTTCCAGGTTAGTAATCCACTTTCTTTTACCAATACATTACTTTTACAAGTAATTATGCTTTCAAGACATAGAAACTTGAAAATGAGCTTGCATAATTGCTGTAGCCAAGCTGGAGGGAGATGGCTTCCTGTAAGGTCTTTATAAAACTAAGTAAAACAATTTTTTTTTTTTTTTTTTTCTTTTTTTTGTAGCTTGCTGCAGCTTCTGGATAAGAGTATGTGCTAGGCAAAGATGACCTGTTGCCTTATCTTTTGAACTTCACTGGGGAAGAGTTGTGTAATATATTTACTTTAAGAATTTATGGTCATCATAATTAAATGTGCAGTATTCCTTGATGGATAATGAGGTAAGTTTAGCAAGGCAGAAAACCTGATGCTTGGGTATATAGTCGGTTCCCTGGTATAAGTTTGGAATAAAAAAAGAAATGCTATTGTCTCTTCACCCATTGTCTTTCATCTGACTCATTATTCATTTTTCATTTTAAAAGTAGCAGCTGTAATCTATCTTTGTTATTACAATCTCTGAAGGGGTTCATTCTTTTAAAACTTTTCAATATCACATCCATTTGCAGTTTTATCACAGTGAATTATGCTAACATAGTTTTCAGTGATCTTTGTGAAGAAGCTGATAGAGAAAAGCACAGAAGAGTAGAAGATTTTAGAAGAAAGTTGAATCAAAAGTTTAGGGAAAAATAGATATTGTACTGGAAGGAGGTGAAAAAAACGAAAGAGGCAGTTGTAAGAATGGAAATGTTAATGTAAGAAGTAAAGAAGGGGAGTTGCTGAATGAAAAGGAGGAAACTGATGAATGTAGGAGAAGGTGAGACAGCAGTTTTTACATGCATTGGTATGGAGGATGGAAGGAATAGGATACAAGCGCTGGAGCCTTTAGCAGAAAGGAGGGTAAGAAGGGCTAAAAAGAAGTTGAAGGTAGGAAAGGCACCTGAAGTGGATGGGATTACAGCTAAAATGATCAGATATGAAGGTAGGAAAGGATACAAGTGCAGGAACCTTTAGCAAGAAAGGAGATAAGAAAGGCAATGTTGAGGCACCTAGAGTGGATAGGATTGCAGCTGAAATGATTAAGCATGGAGGAGAAAGTGTGAAAGAATGGATGCATTTGATACATTATTTAGCATAGAAACAGAGGGTTGTACCTGAGGATTGGGTCAAAGCTATTATTGTTTCTTTATTCAAAGGAGAAGGTGCTAAGGATGTATGTAGCAGTTATAGGGAAACAAGTCTTAAGTACACCAGGAAAAGTGTATGCAAGAGTGTTGATTGATAGAATGATGGAAGTGATTGAATGCAGAATAAGTAAGGAGGCAGGGGGTATTAGGAAAGATAAGATGTGTGGATCATATTTTTATGGTGAAAATGACAATGGGAAATTATCTGCTGCAAGGTAAGAATCTGTATGTGGCTTTTATGGATCTGGAGAGTCGAGTGGAATGCTTTATGGGATATGTTAAGGATATTTGGGGTAGAGGAATACCTGTAAGATTGTGTGAAAGCATTCTGTTAAGTATAAAACATTTTAAGAGTGGATGGAGAGTTGAGTGAAAATTTTAGTATGCATGTGGGTGTGAGGCTGGGCTGTGTAATGTTACCATGCCTTTTTGATAAGGGAGGTAATAACAAGTAGTGGTGATGTGAGAAAGAGATGGAGTGAGTATATTGAAGGTTTGTTGAATGTGTTAGATGATAGAGTGGCAGGGTGTTTTGGTCGAGGTGGAGTGTGAAGTGAGAGGGTCAGGGAGAATGGTTTGGTAAACAGAGAAGAGGTAGTGAAAGCTTTGCGGAAGATGAAAGCCGGCAAGGCAGCGGGTTTGGATGGTATTGCATTGGAATTTATTAAAAAAGGGGGTGAGTGTGTTGATGACTGGTCAGTGAGGATATTCAATGTATGTATGGCTCATGGTGAAGTGCCTGAGGATTGGTGAAATGCATGCATAGTGCCATTGTACAAAGGCAAAGGGGGTGAAGGTGAGGGCTCAACTTACAGTGGTATAAGTTTGTTGAGTATGTAAGTACAAGGAGAAGGGGGGGGTTCCAGCCCCCCCCTCTCCCGACCCCCTCTAGTCACCTTCTACGACACGCAGGGAATATGTGGGAAATATTCTTTCTCCCCTATCCCCAGGGATAATATATATGGATGGAGTGTTAAGAGAGATGAAAGCAAAACTAGAGAAAGGGGGTCCAGAGATTGAGTGTGGCAGTGAGATATGATGGATAGTGGCAAGGCTGTTTGCAGATGATAATGTTTTGGTTGCAGAGGATGAAGAGGAGTTGCAGAAGGTTTTAAGTGTGTTTTATGATGTTTGTGAGTGGAGGAGGTTGCAGGTAAATGCAAATAGAATTAAAGGTATGTGTTTGAAAGGAAACAGAGTGAAGGTATATATTTTGTAAAACCATATAGAGTGAAAGAAGAAAGTGTACTAAATTGTGCTGTGGATATGGGGGGAAAAAGACCTGAAGAAATGAGGGAATTTAAGTATGTGGGAGCTGTCTTAGGAAAGCATGGTGATATGAAAAGAGAGATGAGGGAAAGAGCAGTACAGGGGAGAATAGTCATTGGGTCCCTTAATAGAATAATGAAGGGTAGAGGTGGAAATGAAGAGAGGATTACGGGACAGCATAGTCCTCCCATTGTATAAAGGCAAAGGAGATAAAGGTGAGTGCTCAAGTTACAGAGCTATAAGTTTATTGAGTAAATACAAGGAGATTGGGGTTCCAGCCCCCCCTCTCCTGCCCCCTTTAGTTGCCTTCTTTGTGCCTATGGATTAGAAACATGGGTGTAGAATGAGGCATAGAGGCCAAAAATCCAGGCTATGGAAGTGAGCTGTTTGAGAAGAGCATGTGGTGTGACTAGATGGAATGAAGAAAGAAAAGAAAGGGTGTATGAGAAATGTGGTATGGCAAGGAATGCAGAGGAAATGAATTGTGGAGTGGTATAATGGATGAAACGTAGTACTTTGAGGTGGTTTTGTCATTAGGAAAGACTGCAAGACTGGGAGTTTACAAGGAGAGTGTATAGCAGTACAATTAAAGGGGTTAGTGTAAGTGGAAGACCACCTGTGACATGGGCAAATAGGTTGGAGGAATACTGAAGGAAGAGAAACAGAGGAAGAATGTGTGGAATGGTGTATGCAAGGGAGGCATGTTAGGACAGGGATAAGTGGAGACTCGTACACCATGGCCACCCCTTGACGGGAGTTCCCAAAGGGAATAGGCATCAGAGATATAGATAGGTAGAGAGATAAATAGATAGAGAAACACTGGTAGGGGTGAGAGAATTTAAGCTTTTAGGAGCTATCTTCGGTATGTTTGGTGATACTGAAGGAGAGATAAGGGAGAGAGCAGTGCTGGGTAGATGTTATAAGACCCATAGTAGAATAACGAAGGGGAGAGGAGTATGTATGGAAGTAAAGGAAGGATTAAGGGACTGCATGGTCCTCCTAACCCTGACCTATGCAACCAAAACATGGACATGGAATGAGTCACATAGGTAAAAAGTCCAGGCTGTGGAAATGAGCTGTTTGAGAGGAACATGTGGTATGATTATGTGGAATAAAGAAAGAAATGAGGGGGTGTATGAGAGATGTGGTATGGCAGGGATTGCAACATGAATGAATTGTGCAATGGTAGAGTGGGCGACATGTAATACTTTAAGGTGGTTTGTGCACTTGAAAAGAATGCAGTGGGGAGTTTAGAAGGAGAGTGCTTTATGGTATGATTAAAGGGGTTAGTATGATTAAGGGGGCTGGTGTGAAAGGATGACCACCTTTAAAAAGGAGAAATAGAATTTAGAGTATTGGAGGGAGAGAGACGTTGAAGGAATGCATGGAATGGTTCATGCAAAGGAGGCATGTTAGGATAGAGATAAGTGGACACTGCTGTTTCGTCTTGTTTAGTGTTTATTTCGACAGTACAGAATGTCTTATCCCTTGACTTACATTCCACCCGTGGACAGAGCCTTCTCAGCTTCAGAGTGAGTTTCTGCTCATGAGGGTTAAAACTGATTAAGCTCAAGTCCCTCAAGAAATAGATTGAATGCATGTGACTTTACCTGCTTTGACCATCATAAAGTGTATGAAATTGGCAGATGTTCACTGGCAGGAGCTTAATGACCATTCAGTAACCTGATTTGACAAATGATGTTAATGCAGGTGATGTGGCATGCTCCAACCTGCTATTCATTTGTGTGCCCACCTTGAGTGCTTTAGTTTGCTTGTGCATGGCCAGGCACGTGGTTGCTGTCTTGACCTGAGTTTCTTGCCCATTTCATGTTTGATTAGTATCCTTTTCATTTCTCAGGGTTACCAAAACAATTGTAAGTATTTATATTTATATTTTTTTTTTTTTTTTTTTTTTGCTTTGTCGCTGTCTCCCGCGTTTGCGAGGTAGCGCAAGGAAACAGACGAAAGAAATGGCCCAACCCACCCCCATACACATGTTTATACATACGTCCACACACGCAAAATATACATACCTACACAGCTTTCCATGGTTTACCCCAGACGCTTCACATGCCCCGATTCAATCCACTGACAGCACGTCAACCCCGGTATACCACATCGCTCCAATTCACTCTGTTCCTTGCCCTCCTTTCACCCTCCTGCATGTTCAGGCCCCGATCACACAAAATCTTTTTCACTCCATCTTTCCACCTCCAATTTGGTCTCCCACTTCTCCTCGTTCCCTCCACCTCCAACACATATATCCTCTTGGTCAATCTTTCCTCACTCATTCTCTCCATGTGCCCAAACCATTTCAAAACACCCTCTTCTGCTCTCTCAACCACCCTCTTTTTATTTCCACACATCTCTCTTACCCTTACATTACTTACTCGATCAAACCACCTCACACCACACATTGTCCTCAAACATCTCATTTCCAGCACATCCATCCTCCTGCGCACAACTCTATCCATAGCCCACGCCTCGCAACCATACAACATTGTTGGAACCACTATTCCTTCAAACATACTCATTTTTGCTTTCCGAGATAATGTTCTCGACTTCCACACATTCTTCAAGGCTCCCAGAATTTTTGCCCCCTCCCCCACCCTATGATCCACTTCCGCTTCCATGGTTCCATCCGCTGCCAGATCCACTCCCAGATATCTAAAACACTTCACTTCCTCCAGTTTTTCTCCATTCAAACTCACCTCCCAATTGACTTGACCCTCAACCCTACTGTACCTAATAACCTTGCTCTTATTCACATTTACTCTTAACTTTCTTCTTTCACACACTTTACCAAACTCAGTCACCATATATATTTATATATTTATTTATTTTTTTTTTATACTTTGTCGCTTTCTCCCGCGTTTGCGAGGTAGCGCAAGGAAACAGACGAAAGAAATGGCCCAACCCCCCCATACACATGTATATACATACGTCCACACACGCAAATATACATACCTACACAGCCTTCCATGGTTTACCCCAGACGCTTCACATGCCTTGATTCAATCCACTGACAGCACGTCAACCCCGGTATACCACATCGCTCCAATTCACTCTATTCCTTGCCCTCCTTTCACCCTTCTGCATGTTCAGGCCCCGATCACACAAAATCTTTTTCACTCCATCTTTCCACCTCCAATTTGGTCTCCCTCTTCTCCTTGCTCCCTCCACCTCCGACACATATATCCTCTTGGTCAATCTTTCCTCACTCATCCTCTCCATGTGCCCAAACCACTTCAAAACACCCTCTTCTGCTCTCTCAACCACGCTCTTTTTATTTCCACACATCTCTCTTACCCTTACGTTACTTACTCGATCAAACCACCTCACACCACACATTGTCCTCAAACATCTCATTTCCAGCACATCCATCCTCCTGCGCACAACTCTATCCATAGCCCACGCCTCGCAACCATACAACATTGTTGGAACCACTATTCCTTCAAACATACCCATTTTTGCTTTCCGAGATAATGTTCTCGACTTCCACACATTCTTCAAGGCCCCCAGAATTTTCGCCCCCTCCCCCACCCTATGATCCACTTCCGCTTCCATGGTTCCATCCGCTGCCAGATCCACTCCCAGATATCTAAAACACTTCACTTCCTCCAGTTTTTCTCCATTCAAACTCACCTCCCAATTGACTTGACCCTCAACCCTACTGTACCTAATAACCTTGCTCTTATTCACATTTACTCTTAACTTTCTTCTTCCACACACTTTACCAAACTCAGTCACCAGCTTCTGCAGTTTCTCACATGAATCAGCCACCAGTGCTGTATCATCAGCGAACAACAACTGACTCACTTCCCAAGCTCTCTCATCCACAACAGACTTCATACTTGCCCCTCTTTCCAAAACTCTTGCATTCACCTCCCTAACAACCCCATCCATAAACAAATTAAACAACCATGGAGACATCACACACCCCTGCCGCAAACCTACATTCACTGAGAACCAATCACTTTCCTCTCTTCCTACACGTACACATGCCTTACATCCTCGATAAAAACTTTTCACTGCTTCTGACAACTTTCCTCCCACCCCATATATTCTTAATACCTTCCACAGAGCATCTCTATCAACTCTATCATATGCCTTCTCCAGATCCATAAATGCTACATACAAATCCATTTGCTTTTCTAAGTATTTCTCACATACATTCTTCAAAGCAAACACCTGATCCACACATCCTCTACCACTTCTGAAACCACACTGCTCTTCCCCAATCTGATGCTCTGTACATGCCTTCACCCTCTCAATCAATACCCTCCCATATAATTTACCAGGAATACTCAACAAACTTATACCTCTGTAATTTGAGCATTCACTCTTATCCCCTTTGCCTTTGTACAATGGCACTATGCATGCATTCCGCCAATCCTCAGGCACCTCACCATGAGTCATACATACATTAAATAACCTTACCAACCAGTCAACAATACAGTCACCCCCATTTTTAATAAATTCCACTGCAATACCATCCAAACCTGCTGCCTTGCCGGCTTTCATCTTCCGCAAAGCTTTCACTACCTCTTCTCTGTTTACCAAATCATTTTCCCTAACCCTCTCACTTTGCACACCACCTCGACCAAAACACCCTATATCTGCCACCTCTATCATCAAACACATTCAACAAACCTTCAAAATACTCACTCCATCTCCTTCTCACATCACCACTACTTGTTATCACCTCCCCATTTGCGCCCTTCACTGAAGTTCCCATTTGCTCCCTTGTCTTACGCACTTTATTTACCTCCTTCCAGAACATCTTTTTATTCTCCCTAAAATTTAATGATACTCTCTCACCCCAACTCTCATTTGCCCTTTTTTTCACCTCTTGCACCTTTCTCTTGACCTCCTGTCTCTTTCTTTTATACATCTCCCACTCAATTGCATTTTTTCCCTGCAAAAATCGTCCAAATGCCTCTCTCTTCTCTTTCACTAATACTCTTACTTCTTCATCCCACCACTCACTACCCTTTCTAATCAACCCACCTCCCACTCTTCTCATGCCACAAGCATCTTTTGCGCAATCCATCACTGATTCCCTAAATACATCCCATTCCTCCCCCACTCCCCTTGCTTCCATTGTTCTCACCTTTTTCCATTCAGTACTCAGTCTCTCCTGGTACTTCCTCACACAGGTCTCCTTCTCAAGCTCACTTACTCTCACCACCCTCTTCACCCCAACATTCACTCTTCTTTTCTGAAAACCCATACAAATCTTCACCTTAGCCTCCACAAGATAATGATCAGACATCCCTCCAGTTGCACCTCTCAGCACATTAACATCCAAAAGTCTCTCTTTCGCACGCCTGTCAACACGTAATCCAATAACGCTCTCTGGCCATCTCTCCTACTTACATAAGTATACTTATGTATATCTCGCTTTTTAAACCAGGTATTCCCAATCATCAGTCGTTTTTCAGCACATAAATCTACAAGCTCTTCACCATTTCCATTTACAACAATATTTTGTTCCTGTCTCTTGCATTAGCGAGGTAGTGCAAGGAAACATGAAAGAATGGCCCAACCCACCCTCATACACATGTATATACATTTTTTTTCATACTATTCGCCATTTCCCGCGTTAGCGAGGTAGCATCTAGAACAGAGGACTGGGCCTTTGAGGGAGTACCCTCACCTGGCCCCCTTCTCTGTTCCTTCTTTTGGAAAATTAAAAAAAAACGATTAGAGTGGAGGATTTCCAGCCTTCTGCTCCCTTCCTTTTAGTCGCCTTCTACGACATGCAGGGAGTACGTGGGAAGTATTCTTTCTCCCCTATCCCCAGGGATAATGCATATACATAAATGCGTTTATATATATTAATCAGTCCACGGAAAAATGTAAGTACTTTGTTGTTTTATAATTGCTGGGTTTGAAGGCATCCCCAGTGTTAATTGTCATAGTATGATGGCAGTAATAGTTTGTTTTGATATGACAAATCCATCTCCTTTTTTTACGCTTTGTATGTTTTGTATATAAGTGCATTTCCTTTTTGTTATTATTTGTGGGGCATGGCTGAAAAAAATACAAGGTGAGATGGGATGAGCGTCGATGAAGATCAGAATAAGAAAAGTATTAGGAAGAAAGTGGATATTATCTAGAGAACTAATGGGCGCAACAGTGAGGAGAGCAGATTGGAAAGTAGCAACAGGCAAAAAAAGTGTGAGGAAGAGATGGAGTGAGTATTTTGAAGACCTGCTGAATGTGTTAGATGACAGGAGGATGGAAGAGGAATTCTTTGAATGAAGAGGCTTGTGGCATGAGCGAATCATGGTGAATGGTATGGTATAGAAGAGAGGGAGCCTTGAAAACTTTGCAGTAGATGGAGTGAGGTGAAGATTCTGAAGTGGATGGGATTGTAGTTAAGTTTCTCTAGAAAGGGATGGTTTGGTTATTTAGGGTGTTTAACATTTATATGGCCCAAGAGAAGGTGCCAAAAGTGCATAGTGCCCTTATATGAAGGCAAGGGGAAGAAAAGGAATGTTTGAACTTCAGGGGTATGTCTTGTAAGCATACCTATTGAGGTTTATTGGGAGTTGGTAATTAAAAGGGTGGTAGTATATGCAGAAGGAATGTGGCTTCAGAAGAGTTGTAGGATGTGAGGAAGAGATGCATGCTTTGAAGAACTTTTGTACTTTAAGGATTTGGAAAAAGTATTCATGGGTCACCTTGAAGCTACATTGGAAGAGGTTACCAATGTGTAAGGTGATTTTAGGTAGTAAATGCAGAGGAGTTTTTGCCTGGAGCATAAGTAGGCCTTAGTTGTTAGTTAGCCACCAACCAAGGAGGTATATTACCAGTACTACCTGTATGGGTATGTTTGAAGGAATAGTAGTTCCAACAATAATATATGGTTGCGAAGCATGGGTTGTGTATAGGGTTGTACGGAGGAGGGTAGGGATGTGTTGGAAATTAAATGTTTGAGGACAATGTATGATATGAAGTGGTTTGATTGAGTAAGCAATGAAAGGGTAAGAGAGATGTGTGGTAATAAAAAGAGTGTGGTTGAGAGAGCAGTGGAGGGTGTGTTGAAGTGGTTTGGACATATGGAGAGAATGATTGAGGAAAGATTGACAAAGAGGATATATGTGTCAGAGGTGGAGGGAACAAGAAGCAGGAGACCAAATTAGAGGAGGAAGGTTGGAGTGAAAAAGATTTTGAGGAATTGGGGCCTGTGAACATACAGGAGGAAGAGAGGCATGCAAGGAATAGAGTAAAGTGGAATGATGTGGTATACTGGGATCAACGTACTGTCATTGGACTGAACCAGGGCATGTGAAATGTCTAGTGTAAACCATGGAAAGGTCTGTGGGGCCTGGATGTGGAAAGGGAGCTGTGGTTTTGGTGCATTACACATGGTAGCTAGAGACTGAGTATGAACAAATGTGGCCTTTTTTGTATGTTTTCCTGGCACTCCTTCGCTGCAGCGGGGTGCAGCGATGCTGCTCCTGTGGGACAGGATGGCGTTGGGAATGGATGAAGGCAAGCAAGTATGAATATACACATGTGCATATATGTATATGTGTGTGTATATGCTTATGTATATGTTATTTATTATACTTAGTCGCTGTCTCCCGTGTTAGCGAGCTTGCGCAAGGAAACAGACGAAAGAATGGCCCAACCCACCCACACACACACACGTGTACACATACACGTCCACACACGCACATATGCATACCTATACATCTCGACGTATACATATATATACACACACAGACATATACATATATACACATGTACATAATTCATACTGTCTGCCCTTATTCATTCCTGTTGCCACCCTGCCACACATGAATTGACAACCCCCGCATGTGCGCAACGTAGCGCTAGGAAAAGACAACAAAGGCCACATTTGTTCACATTCAGTCTCAAGCTGTCATGTATAATGCACCGAAACCACAGCTCCCTTTCCACATCCAGGCCCCACAAAAGTTTCCATAGTTTACCCCAGACGCTTCACAGGCCCTAGTTCAATCCATTGACAGCATGTTGACCCTGGTATACCACATCGTTCCAATTCACTCTATTCCTTGCACGCCTTTCACTCTCCTGCATGTTCAGGCACTGATCACTCAAAATCTTTTTCACTCCATCTTTCCACCTCCAATTTGGTCTCCCACTTCTCATTCCCTCCACCTCTGACACATATACCCTCTTTGTCAATCTTTCCTCACTCATTCACTCCATGTGACCTAACCATTTCAAAACAATCTCTTCTGCTCTCTCAACCTCACTCTTTTTATTACCACACATCTCTCTTACCCTTTCATTACTTACTTGATCAAATCACCTCACACCACATATTGTCCTCAAACATCTCATTTCCAACACATCCGCCCTCCTCCGCACAACTCTATCTATAGCCCACGCCTTGCAACCATATAATATTGTTGGAACTACTATTCCTTCAAACATGCCCATTTTTGCTTTCCAAGATAATGTTCTTGACTTTCACACATTTTTCAATGCTCCCAGAACTTTCGCCCCCTCCCCACCCTATGATTCACTTCCTCTTCCATGGTTCCATCCGCTGCCAAATCCACTCCCAGATATCTAAAATACTTCAATTCCTCCAGTTTTTCTCCATTCAAACTTACCTCCCACTTGACTAATCCCTCAACCCTACTGTACCTAATAACCTTGCTCTTATTCACATTTACTCTTAGCTTTCTTCTTTCACACACTTTACCAGACTCAGTCACCAACTTCTGCAGTTTCTCACCTGAATCAGCCACCAGTGCTGTATCATCAGCGAACAACAACTGACTCACTTCCCAAGCTCTCTCATCCACAACAGACTGCATACTTGCTCCCCTTTCCAAAACTCTTGCATTCACCTCCCTAACAACCCCATCCATAAACAAATTAAACTACCTTGGAGACATCTTACACCCCTGCCGCAAACCAACATTCACTGAGAACCAATCATTTTCCTCTCTTCCTACACGTACACGTGCTTTACATCCTTGATAAAAACTTTTCACTGCTTCTAACAACTTGCCTCCCATACCATATATTCTTAGTACCTTCTACAGAGCATCTCTATCAACTCTATCATATGCCTTCTCCAGATCCATAAATGCCACATACCATTTGCTTTTCTAAGTATTTCTCACATACATTCTTCAAAGCAAACACCTGATCCACACATCCTCTACCACTTCTGAAACCACACTGCTCTTCCCCAATGTGATGCTCTGTATATGCCTTCACCCTCTCAATCAATACCCTCCCATATAATATCCCAGGAATACTCAACAAACTTATACCTCTATAATTTGAGCACTCACTTTTATCCCTTTTGCCTTTGTACAATGGCACTATGCAAGCATTCCGCCAGTCCTCAGGCACCTCACCATGAGTCATACATACATTAAATAACCTTACCAACCAGTCAGCAGTACAATCACCCCCTTTTATAATAAATTCCACTGCAATACCATCCAAACCTGCTGCCTTGCCGGCTTTCATCTTCTGCAAAGCTTTTATCACCTCTTCTCTGTTTACTAAATCATTTCCCTAACCTTCTCACTTTGCACACCACCTCAACCAAAACATCCTATATCTGCCACTCTATCATCAAATACAGTAAACAAACCTTCAAAATACTCACTTCATCTCCTCACATCATTACTACTTGTTATCACCTCCCCATTAGCCCACTTCACTGAAGTTCCCATTTGTTCCCTTGTCTTACGCACTTTATTTACCTCCTTCCAAAACATCTTTTTATTCTCTCTAACATTTAATGATACTCTCTCACCCCAACTCTCATTTCCCTTCTTTTCACCTCTTGCACCTTTCTCTTGACCCTCTGCCTCTTTCTTTTATACATCTCCCACTCAATTGCATTTTTCCCCTGCAAAAATCGTCCAAATGCCTCTCTCTTCTCATTCACTAATAATCTTACTTCTTCATCCCACCACTCACTACCCTTTCTAATCTGCCCACCTCCCACACTTCTCATGCCACAAGCATCTTTTGTTCAAGCCATCACTGCTTCACTAAATACATCCCATTCCTCTCTCACTCCCCTTATGTCCTTTGTTCTCACCTTTTTCCATTCTGTACTCAGTCTCTCCTGTTACTTCCTCACACAAGTCTCCTTCCCAAGCTCACTTACTCTCACCACTCTCTTCACCCCAACATTCTCTCTTCTTTTCTGAAGACTTTTACAAATCTTCACCTTCGCCTCCACAAGATAATGATCAGACATCCCTCCAGTTGCACCTCTCAGCACGTTAACATCCAAAAGTCTCTCTTTCGTGCACCTATCAATCAACACATAATCCAATAACGATCTCTGGCCATCTCTCCTACTTACATATGTGTACTTGTGTATATCTCTCTTTTTAAATCAGGTATTGCCAATCACCAGTCCTTTTTCAGCACATAAATCTACAAGCTCTTCACCATTTCCATTTACAACACTGAACACCCCATGTACACCAATTATTCCCTCAACTGCCACATTACTCACCTTTGCATTCAAATCACCCATCGCTATAACAGGTAAGAAAAGAAAATGGTGGCAAAAAAAAGGAGTAGTAGTCTTCAAGTAAGTTTGTGTTGAGCATCACACATTAGCCCTGCCTTTCAGCAAAATTTCATTGTAGGTGCTCATCTCGTGCATCAAAACTACTAACACACTCACTCAGCTGCACCCAAAACACTTGCCCCTCATGATCTTTCTTCTCATGCCCAGGTGCATATGCACCAATAATCACCCATCTCTTTCCATCCACTTTCAGTTGTACCCATATCAATCTAGAGTTTACTTTCTTACACTCTGTCACATACTCCCACCACTCCTGTTTCAGGATTAGTGTTACTCCTTTCATTGCTCTTGTCCTGTCACTAACCCCTGACTTTACCCCCACGACATTCCCAAACCACTCTTCCCCTTTACCCTTGAGCTTCGTTTCACTCAGAGCCAAAACATCCAGGTTTCTTTCCTCAAACATCCTACCTATCTCCTTTTTTCTCATCATGGTTACATTCACACACACATTTAGACACCCAATTTAAGCCTTCGAGGAGGATGAGCACTCCCTGCATGACTCCTTCTGTTTCCCCTTTTAGAAAGTTAAAATACAAGGAGGGGAGAGTTTCTAGCCCCTCGCTTTCGTCCCCATTAGTTGCCTTCTTTGATACGTGAGGAATGCGTGGGAAGTATTCTTTCTCCCCTATCCCCAGGGATATGTTAGGGAGGTAAATGCAAGAGTTTTGGAAAGAGGGGCAAGTATGAATTCTGTTGGGGATGAGAGAGCTTGGGAAGTGAGTCAGTTGTTGTTCGCTGATGATACAGCGCTGGTGGCTGATTCATGTGAGAAACTGCAGAAGCTGGTGACTGAGTTTGGTAAAGTGTGTGAAAGAAGAAAGTTAAGAGTAAATGTGAATAAGAGCAAGGTTATTAGGTACAGTAGGGTTGAGGGTCAAGTCAATTGGGAGGTAAGTTTGAATGGAGAAAAACTGGAGGAAGTAAAGTGTTTTAGATATCTGGGTATGTTTGAAGGAATAGTAGTTCCAACAATAATATATGGTTGCGAAGCATGGGTTGTGTATAGGGTTGTACGGAGGAGGGTAGGGATGTGTTGGAAATTAAATGTTTGAGGACAATGTATGATATGAAGTGGTTTGATTGAGTAAGCAATGAAAGGGTAAGAGAGATGTGTGGTAATAAAAAGAGTGTGGTTGAGAGAGCAGTGGAGGGTGTGTTGAAGTGGTTTGGACATATGGAGAGAATGATTGAGGAAAGATTGACAAAGAGGATATATGTGTCAGAGGTGGAGGGAACAAGAAGCAGGAGACCAAATTAGAGGAGGAAGGTTGGAGTGAAAAAGATTTTGAGGAATTGGGGCCTGTGAACATACAGGAGGAAGAGAGGCATGCAAGGAATAGAGTAAAGTGGAATGATGTGGTATACTGGGATCAACGTACTGTCATTGGACTGAACCAGGGCATGTGAAATGTCTAGTGTAAACCATGGAAAGGTCTGTGGGGCCTGGATGTGGAAAGGGAGCTGTGGTTTTGGTGCATTACACATGGTAGCTAGAGACTGAGTATGAACAAATGTGGCCTTTTTTTGTATGTTTTCCTGGCACTCCTTCGCTGCAGCGGGGTGCAGCGATGCTGCTCCTGTGGGACAGGATGGCGTTGGGAATGGATGAAGGCAAGCAAGTATGAATATACACATGTGCATATATGTATATGTGTGTGTATATGCTTATGTATATGTTATTTATTATACTTAGTCGCTGTCTCCCGTGTTAGCGAGCTTGCGCAAGGAAACAGACGAAAGAATGGCCCAACCCACCCACACACACACACGTGTACACATACACGTCCACACACGCACATATGCATACCTATACATCTCGACGTATACATATATATACACACACAGACATATACATATATACACATGTACATAATTCATACTGTCTGCCCTTATTCATTCCTGTTGCCACCCTGCCACACATGAATTGACAACCCCCGCATGTGCGCAACGTAGCGCTAGGAAAAGACAACAAAGGCCACATTTGTTCACATTCAGTCTCAAGCTGTCATGTATAATGCACCGAAACCACAGCTCCCTTTCCACATCCAGGCCCCACAAAAGTTTCCATAGTTTACCCCAGACGCTTCACAGGCCCTAGTTCAATCCATTGACAGCATGTTGACCCTGGTATACCACATCGTTCCAATTCACTCTATTCCTTGCACGCCTTTCACTCTCCTGCATGTTCAGGCACTGATCACTCAAAATCTTTTTCACTCCATCTTTCCACCTCCAATTTGGTCTCCCACTTCTCATTCCCTCCACCTCTGACACATATACCCTCTTTGTCAATCTTTCCTCACTCATTCACTCCATGTGACCTAACCATTTCAAAACAATCTCTTCTGCTCTCTCAACCTCACTCTTTTTATTACCACACATCTCTCTTACCCTTTCATTACTTACTTGATCAAATCACCTCACACCACATATTGTCCTCAAACATCTCATTTCCAACACATCCGCCCTCCTCCGCACAACTCTATCTATAGCCCACGCCTTGCAACCATATAATATTGTTGGAACTACTATTCCTTCAAACATGCCCATTTTTGCTTTCCAAGATAATGTTCTTGACTTTCACACATTTTTCAATGCTCCCAGAACTTTCGCCCCCTCCCCACCCTATGATTCACTTCCTCTTCCATGGTTCCATCCGCTGCCAAATCCACTCCCAGATATCTAAAATACTTCAATTCCTCCAGTTTTTCTCCATTCAAACTTACCTCCCACTTGACTAATCCCTCAACCCTACTGTACCTAATAACCTTGCTCTTATTCACATTTACTCTTAGCTTTCTTCTTTCACACACTTTACCAGACTCAGTCACCAACTTCTGCAGTTTCTCACCTGAATCAGCCACCAGTGCTGTATCATCAGCGAACAACAACTGACTCACTTCCCAAGCTCTCTCATCCACAACAGACTGCATACTTGCTCCCCTTTCCAAAACTCTTGCATTCACCTCCCTAACAACCCCATCCATAAACAAATTAAACTACCTTGGAGACATCTTACACCCCTGCCGCAAACCAACATTCACTGAGAACCAATCATTTTCCTCTCTTCCTACACGTACACGTGCTTTACATCCTTGATAAAAACTTTTCACTGCTTCTAACAACTTGCCTCCCATACCATATATTCTTAGTACCTTCTACAGAGCATCTCTATCAACTCTATCATATGCCTTCTCCAGATCCATAAATGCCACATACCATTTGCTTTTCTAAGTATTTCTCACATACATTCTTCAAAGCAAACACCTGATCCACACATCCTCTACCACTTCTGAAACCACACTGCTCTTCCCCAATGTGATGCTCTGTATATGCCTTCACCCTCTCAATCAATACCCTCCCATATAATATCCCAGGAATACTCAACAAACTTATACCTCTATAATTTGAGCACTCACTTTTATCCCTTTTGCCTTTGTACAATGGCACTATGCAAGCATTCCGCCAGTCCTCAGGCACCTCACCATGAGTCATACATACATTAAATAACCTTACCAACCAGTCAGCAGTACAATCACCCCCTTTTATAATAAATTCCACTGCAATACCATCCAAACCTGCTGCCTTGCCGGCTTTCATCTTCTGCAAAGCTTTTATCACCTCTTCTCTGTTTACTAAATCATTTCCCTAACCTTCTCACTTTGCACACCACCTCAACCAAAACATCCTATATCTGCCACTCTATCATCAAATACAGTAAACAAACCTTCAAAATACTCACTTCATCTCCTCACATCATTACTACTTGTTATCACCTCCCCATTAGCCCACTTCACTGAAGTTCCCATTTGTTCCCTTGTCTTACGCACTTTATTTACCTCCTTCCAAAACATCTTTTTATTCTCTCTAACATTTAATGATACTCTCTCACCCCAACTCTCATTTCCCTTCTTTTCACCTCTTGCACCTTTCTCTTGACCCTCTGCCTCTTTCTTTTATACATCTCCCACTCAATTGCATTTTTCCCCTGCAAAAATCGTCCAAATGCCTCTCTCTTCTCATTCACTAATAATCTTACTTCTTCATCCCACCACTCACTACCCTTTCTAATCTGCCCACCTCCCACACTTCTCATGCCACAAGCATCTTTTGTTCAAGCCATCACTGCTTCACTAAATACATCCCATTCCTCTCTCACTCCCCTTATGTCCTTTGTTCTCACCTTTTTCCATTCTGTACTCAGTCTCTCCTGTTACTTCCTCACACAAGTCTCCTTCCCAAGCTCACTTACTCTCACCACTCTCTTCACCCCAACATTCTCTCTTCTTTTCTGAAGACTTTTACAAATCTTCACCTTCGCCTCCACAAGATAATGATCAGACATCCCTCCAGTTGCACCTCTCAGCACGTTAACATCCAAAAGTCTCTCTTTCGTGCACCTATCAATCAACACATAATCCAATAACGATCTCTGGCCATCTCTCCTACTTACATATGTGTACTTGTGTATATCTCTCTTTTTAAATCAGGTATTGCCAATCACCAGTCCTTTTTCAGCACATAAATCTACAAGCTCTTCACCATTTCCATTTACAACACTGAACACCCCATGTACACCAATTATTCCCTCAACTGCCACATTACTCACCTTTGCATTCAAATCACCCATCGCTATAACAGGTAAGAAAAGAAAATGGTGGCAAAAAAAAGGAGTAGTAGTCTTCAAGTAAGTTTGTGTTGAGCATCACACATTAGCCCTGCCTTTCAGCAAAATTTCATTGTAGGTGCTCATCTCGTGCATCAAAACTACTAACACACTCACTCAGCTGCACCCAAAACACTTGCCCCTCATGATCTTTCTTCTCATGCCCAGGTGCATATGCACCAATAATCACCCATCTCTTTCCATCCACTTTCAGTTGTACCCATATCAATCTAGAGTTTACTTTCTTACACTCTGTCACATACTCCCACCACTCCTGTTTCAGGATTAGTGTTACTCCTTTCATTGCTCTTGTCCTGTCACTAACCCCTGACTTTACCCCCACGACATTCCCAAACCACTCTTCCCCTTTACCCTTGAGCTTCGTTTCACTCAGAGCCAAAACATCCAGGTTTCTTTCCTCAAACATCCTACCTATCTCCTTTTTTCTCATCATGGTTACATTCACACACACATTTAGACACCCAATTTAAGCCTTCGAGGAGGATGAGCACTCCCTGCATGACTCCTTCTGTTTCCCCTTTTAGAAAGTTAAAATACAAGGAGGGGAGAGTTTCTAGCCCCTCGCTTTCGTCCCCATTAGTTGCCTTCTTTGATACGTGAGGAATGCGTGGGAAGTATTCTTTCTCCCCTATCCCCAGGGATATGTTAGGGAGGTAAATGCAAGAGTTTTGGAAAGAGGGGCAAGTATGAATTCTGTTGGGGATGAGAGAGCTTGGGAAGTGAGTCAGTTGTTGTTCGCTGATGATACAGCGCTGGTGGCTGATTCATGTGAGAAACTGCAGAAGCTGGTGACTGAGTTTGGTAAAGTGTGTGAAAGAAGAAAGTTAAGAGTAAATGTGAATAAGAGCAAGGTTATTAGGTACAGTAGGGTTGAGGGTCAAGTCAATTGGGAGGTAAGTTTGAATGGAGCAAAACTGGAGGAAGTAAAGTGTTTTAGATATCTGGGAGTGGATCTGGCAGCGGATGGAACCATGGAAGCGGAAGTGGATCACAGGGTGGGGGAGGGGGCGAAAATCCTGGGAGCCTTGAAGAATGTGTGGAAGTTGAGAACATTATCTCGGAAAGCAAAAATGGGTATGTTTGAAGGAATAGTGGTTCCAACAATGTTGTATGGTTGCGAGGCGTGGGCTATGGATAGCGTTGTGTGCAGGAGGATGGATGTGCTGGAAATGAGATGTTTGAGGACAATGTGTGGTGTGAGGTGGTTTGATCGAGTAAGTAATGTAAGGGTAAGAGAGATGTGTGGAAATAAAAAGAGCGTGGTTGAGAGAGCAGAAGAGGGTGTTTTCAAATGGTTTGGGCACATGGAGAGAATGAGTGAGGAAAGATTGACCAAGAGGATATATGTGTCAGAGGTGGAGGGAACGAGGAAAAGAGGGAGACCAAATTGGAGGTGGAAAGATGCAGTGAAAAAGATTTTGTGTGATCGGGGCCTGAACATGCAGGAGGGTGAAAGGAAGGCAAGGAATAGAATGAATTTGATCGATGTGGTATACCGGGGTTGACGTACTGTCAGTGGATTGAATCAGGGCATGTGAAGCGTCTGGGGTAAACCATGGAAAGCTGTGTAGGTATGTATATTTGCATGTGTGGACATATGTATATACATGTGTATGGGGGTGGGTTGGGCCTGAACATGCAGGAGGGTGAAAGGAGGGCAAGGAATAGAATGAATTTGATCGATGTGGTATACCGGGGTTGACGTACTGTCAGTGGATTGAATCAGGGCATGTGAAGCGTCTGGGGTAAACCATGGAAAGCTGTGTAGGTATATATATTTGCATGTGTGGACGTATGTATATACATGTGTATGGGGGTGGGTTGGGCCATTTCTTTTGTCTGTTTCCTTGCGCTACCTCGCAAACGCGGGAGACAGTGACAAAGCAAAAGAAAAAAAAAATATATATATATATATATGTACATGTGTTGATATGTATATGTATGTATGTGTGCGTGTATGGGCATTTATGCATATATTTTATGTGTGTATATGAGTGGATGGGCCATTCTTTTTCCGTTTCCTTGCACTATCTCGCTGATGTGGGAAATGGCAATCAAGTATAGTAAATAGTTAATATAAGTAGGTTGGAACATTAGATAGATACATTAGATAAAAGTGATTGGTAGGAACATTAGGTAGGAGCCTCTGAAAACACTGTGCTAGAGTTGCCCTCTGCTAGCTGCCTGTTAAGGCTGAAACACTAAAGGCTAAGAATTGTCACTGGAGTTCACCTGTTATGGAGACTCTTTTACTGTGGCCACCCCCTTGTGAGAGTTCCCACAGGTAACGGGCATCAGAAATATAAATAGAGAGACAGGGGATGTGTGCAAGGAGGAAAGAAGGAAAATGAATGGTTCTAAGTGAAAGTGGATCTGCATCAAGGATGTGAGAAATCAGCATGGCTGTTTAATCTGTTCATAGATGGGATGGTGAAGGGTGTAAATGTGAAGATGTTGTAGTGAAGGGTGGGTCTGCTGTATCATAATGGTAGGGTGATGGGGAGGTGAAGCAGTTGCATTTTTAAGATGACATGCTTCTGATGGTGGACTTTAGAGAAGAATGCCAGAAACTAGTGTTAGAGTTGAGGAGAGTGTGTGAAAGGAAAAAATGCAATTTTATGTGAACCAAAGGGAGGTGAGGCAGGATGGTGTGTGTTAATTTAAATTGGGAGGAAGTGGAATACTTTAGACACCTGGAAATGGATGTGGCAGGGGGCTGAAATAAGTCATAGGATGGTCTAAGTGGCCACAGTCCTTGGTTGGTGCATATAGCAGCATGTGGAAGAAGATACTGTCTTTTAGCACAAATATGGCACCTTTAAAGTTATAGTAGTCCCAACAGTGTTGTATGAATGTGAGCCTTGATCCCTGAGTGTGAAAGAAAGAGGGTGGAAAGTTTGGAAATGAAATTCTTGAGAATTATATGTGGTTTGAGGTACAGTTATTATATATGGAATGACAGTGTAAGGGAGAGGTGTGGTATTAAGCACAGTTGGATTGAGAAGGATGACCAGGGTGTGCTGAATGGTTTGGACACATTAAGAGACAGAGCAAAGAAATGTGGACTAAGAGGATCTACATGTCAAAATTGTAGGGGGGAATGGGGAGCACCTACTGATGAGCACCTACAATGAAATTTTGCTGAAAGGCAGGGCTAATGTGTGATGCTCACCACAAACTTACTTGATGACTGTTACTCTTTTTTTTTTTTGCCACCATTTTCTTTTCTGACTTGTCAGTCCTAGGTTTACCTGGGATGGTCTTCAACCATATATCAAGTTTTCTTTTAATCCCTAAACTACAGGCATGTTTGAAAATTCCATGAAGAGGTGCTCATAAAAACAATTCTTTTGAAATGGTAGATTAGTGTTTGAGACTGATAAAAGGCACACTGAAGATTATATTATTACCTTTGTGTTGGCTTGGTCCAGTGCTAAGTGAGCAGGTGAAAGGGGTGTCGGTCACACCTTTGTCAACTCCTGATAAGAGGAAGATTAGGTGATGACATTTCTTTCTCTCTATTAAGCTTGTTTTACCACCATTGGTGGCAAATGAGGATTTGAGGCATTCATGAAGTAAATTGAATTGGAGCATTGCCGTTATCTATTTGTAATTACTTGTTTTTTACTGTACAGGGAAGGAGTTTTACACTTACGAGGTTTCATCTCTTGGATATTCTTTACCATAGAACTTCCTAGATTTCTGTGTGCTGTCTGCATCTACCATTTTTGTTGTCAATTTATTCCATTCATTCACTGCATCTTTTATAGCAAATGTCTTGCTTAATTTGATGTTATGTCCTCTGGTTGTTCTATCCCTATGATGTACAGGGGATGATATGGTGACAATGTGCTGAACCAGGGATTGACTGTGATTGGAGAGCTCATGTTTTGATACATTATATATGACACCCAGAGGTGAATGTGAGTGAATTAAGTAGTTCTTTTTCTGTTCAGGTACTACCTTGTTGTAGTAGGAAATGGCGATAATTAAGAGAGAACTGATTTAGAATTATTACAGTTTTCACATAAACATTCAGTGTGAGGGAAATTGATGGAGTGTGGTGAGGGTACTTGAAAAATTTTTCCTTTTTTATACTGAATACTCCCCTGTTATTTCTCACAGTGGCACAAAGTTGGTGCCGAATATCATAGATGTATTTAGAAATATAATGTTTTGCATAACAGAGAAGTATAAAGACAACAAGCAGCTGATGTGTGTGGGGAGGATACTGAAGGTGTTTTTTTCTTTGGACATATTTTATCTCTTTACCTATCATGTTACCAAAGTCCTCCCATTCATTAGGATTACATATAAAGAAAGTTATTTAATTGTATTAGAGTTGCCCTCTGCCAGTGACCTGTTAAGGGTGAGGCACTTAAGGCTATGAAGTGGCACTGGAGTTTGCTAGTTATGGAAACTCTATTGCCCTGGCCACCCCTTTGAGGGAGTTCCAGTTGGGAACAGGCATCAGAAATATAGATAGATAGATAGATATTCAATTTCATCCAGAAACACAAGGTCAAGTGGGGACATTTCCCATGCAGGTGTGCCTCCTCCTAACCTCATCCTGCTAGACTCTCTCTCTTATTCACCCATTTCTTCACATTTCTCATGGTAATCTTTTTGGCTTTTGTCACAGACTGGTTCATAGCATAAATGTTCCTCCTAATAACTTAGGTCATCCAGCAATCTACATATCTTCAAGGCTCAAGAGATTCTCAGCACCTTATGATTATAGTGCCAGGTATTTGGACCATCATCTTTGAACATTAAGAGTACTTTGAAAAAAGAAAAGTAAACAAAAGGAAAAGCATGACAGTATAGAATACCAATGGACATTGATCAAGAACTGTATTCATTGCACAGTGCATGGAACATAGATGATGAGTAAGAGGAGGAGAGTTATGTTAAAGGGTTACTTAGTAGTACCTCTGTGTATGTTTGGGGTAAGCAAAATACCATGCAAGAAGAGTATTGCAGCATTAAGATGTCCAGCTGGCTTCTCTGCTATATTCAGTCAGTTTTAAGGTGAAGTGAATTTTCTTTGGTATTGTAAAATGCTCCTAAAGCAGAGGCATGTTTCCAACCCACTATTATTATTTTCTATGAGAATTAAAAAGTTTCCCATTATTATTACTCATAGATTTTATCTCCTCTCTTCAGGAACCATCTGCAACCACAATTTTGTATTATATATATTGTTTTATAATTTCTTTCTTGAAGTGTGGACTACCTATATATGATCAGGTTTATGTGTTGTTTTGAATTCCACCTTCATACTTTTTTATCTGCATATTTTACATTTTCATATTTCTTGCATATCAGTTGATAACATCTTTTATATTTATAGGGCAAGCAGTCATTCATCACTCTGCGTGACCTCTTCCGATGGGCAGAGAGGTACCGACTGGCCCCTAAACAAGTGACCAAATTTTACGACTGGAATCAGCACCTTGCAGATGAGGGCTACCTTGTTTTAGCTGGTCGAGCCAGGGTGGAAGAAGAAGCAGATGCCATTATGCAGGTACTGTATTTAGTTCATTTACAAATTTACGTTTACTTGAACTAGAAGTACACTGATATTGATTGCATCCCCATATTGGAGGCATGTTCCCTTCATTGTTAGATTGGTCATGGGAAAACCCTTTGAAACATACATGTAAGTCTCTCCTATTTAAGTAGTTATTTCAGTTAACTTTCGAAGCCTCTGTATCCAGACCTTGATCTATATGCCTTTTTGGTCTTGTTACATTCTTTCTTGTGTTCAGTATATTCTTATTTCTGTTGTAAAAACTTTCATGTGTTTTAGTACATCCTCATCGTCAGTGTCATGTAGCTAGTTCAGGAATAGCAACCCACTTAAGCATCCTTTCATGTTCAATTATGTTTATTATTTTATCTTGAGGCAATCTTACTTTTTCCTTGTCAGTCTCCGTAGCACAGTCAGTCTGTAGTCATCTCTCTATGTATCAGTATTTCTAAGTTTTTCCACGTATAACAGTCCTTACTTTGATAACATTTATACTAATAGAAAATACAGTATATGGAACATTTATGACATGACAGATTTTTATTATGTTAACTGAGACGGCACAGGTAACTGAAGCTCTAATTAAGGCCATCTCTTTAACTCTTTATGTATATATTTTTTTCTTTTTTCATGCATGGTAGCCATTCCCTGCATGAGCGAGGTAGCATCAAGAGCAGATGACAGAGCCTAAGAGGGAAAATTCCTGACTTTGCTCATAGCTCTGTTCCTTTTGGAAAGTGATACAGGAAGGAAGGATTTCCAGCCACCCGCTCTCTCCCATCTTTGTTGCATTCTATGATAAACAGGGAACACATGGGCAGTATTCCCTCTCCCCTTTCCCCAGGGAAATATACATATGTATATATTCCTGGGTGCAGTTTTGGTGCATGAGAACGGGTATTAATGATGAGTAATTTGAATGCTAAGGCGAGTTATGTGGCAGTTGAGGGTATTTTGGAGTGCATGGGGTATTCAGTGTTCTGAATGGAAATGGTGAAGAACTTGTGGATTTCTGTGTGGAAAAATGACTGGTGATTGGTGATTGGGAGTACCTGGTTTAAAAAGAGAAATATACACAAGTATACATATATGTTCAAACTACAGTAGGCATAAGTTTGAGTATTCCTGGGAAATTATATTGAGAGGGTGAAGGCATGTACAGAGCATCACATTGGGGAAGAGCATTGTGGTTTCAGAAGTGGTAGAGGATGTGTGGATCAGGTGTTTGCTTTGAAGAATGTATATGAGAAATACTTAGAAAAACAGATGGAGTTGTATGTAGCATTTATGGATGTGGAGAAGGCATATGTCAGGGTTGATGGAGGAGCTTTATGGAAGGTCTTAATAGTATATGGTGTGGGAGGTAAGTTGCTAGAAGCAGTGAAAAGTTTTTACCTGGGATGTAAGGCATGTGTATGAGTAGGAAGAGAAGAGAGTGATTGGTTCCCAGTGAATGTCGGTTTGCGGCAGGGGTGTGTGATGTCCCCATGGTTGTTTGAATTGTTTGTGGATGGGGTTGTTATGGAGGTAAATGCAAGAGTTTTCGAAAGAGAGGTGAGTATGCAGAGCTTTTTGTCTGTTTTCCTGGCACTATCTCACTGAAGATGGAAAGAGGGATGTGCAATTGTGTTACCACCAAGAGTATGGGACTGTGTTACAGAACATGGATAGAGTAAATGAAGAAGAGTGTGGATGAAAGAAAAGATTGTAATTGTGAAGTATGCCTTTGAATATGATGACTTTGCAAGATAAGAATGAAATGAAACATTTCTGAAGAAATTTGAATTACTGTATAAATGGTTTTGTGATGGAAAGAAAAGTCACTGTAATGGGTGATAAGAATACAAAGATGGAAAGTGTCGAAATTTATGAGATAGTTGGTAAATGGGAAGTGCCTAGAGGAAATGAGAATGGAAATTAATTAATGGATGTCTGTGCTTAGAGAGGTTTATTCTTTGCAAACTTTTTTTTTCAACCCAAGATTATCCACAGGTATGTATGGATGAGAAAGAATGGAAGAGGAGAGCAAAAAGGTTTGATTAACTATGTGGCAGTGGATGAAAGGATGAGAAAAGCTGAGCTAGATACTAGAGTTGTGACAGGATTCTTTGGAGAGACTAACCATTTTGCAGTTCTTGCAGGGTTGAAGACTGGGAAGAAGTAGGGGTATGATGTAAGGAAGAATGGAGAGTTAGAAGTGTTGGGAAGTGAGATGAATCAGATAGAAGGCAAGGAGGAGTATGATGGGAGGGTGACTAAAATTTTAGATGGAAGTGCAGTAAATATAGAGATGCATTCCTTTGTGGCTGAGGTGTTTAAAATGTTTAGAGGAAGACTGCTAAAGGTTGTAGAATCAGTTGTTGGATACAAGGCCATGAGATATAGGAATAAAAAGGGAAATGCTTGGTGGATGGATGAGTTTCGAAACGCTGTGGAAGAAAAGAAAAAGGCATATGTAGATTCCTCAAAAGGAATGTACCAGTGGAAGCTCAGCAAAGGAGGAGGGAATGATATAAGATGTGTAGGTGAATTCTCATGAAGCTGAGAGAGTAAAGCAATGAAAGACTAAATGAAGATTTTTGAAGAAAGTCGATTGAAAGCATTAGGGAAAACAGGAAAGTGAAGTAGAAGGAGGTGAAAAAGGAAAGAAGTGGATGTAAGAGTGGAAACGTTAATGTGAGAAGTAAGGAAGGAAAGTTGCTGAATCAAAAAGAGGAAGTGAAATGAAGATGGAAAGAGTATGTTGAAGAACTGATGAATGTGGGAGAAGGGGAGGCAGCAGTTAAGTGCATGGTTATGGAAGATGGAAGGAAGAGGATATAATTGCAAGGGCATGTAGCAAGAAGGGAGGTAAAAGGAGTGATGTTAAGGTTGAAGGTAGAAAAGACACCTAGAGTGGATAGGAATACACCTAAAATGCTGAAGTATGAAGGAGGAATTGTGATTGAATGGATGTATGTAATATGTAATTTAGCATGGAAACAGAAGGTTGTGCCTAAGGCTTGAATGAAATATTGTTCCTTTTTCAAAGGAAAAGGTGCTAAGGATGTTTCTAGCAATGATAGCACAATAATTCTGATAAGTATAGCAGGAAAAGTGTATGCTTTCCAAGGATATTGATTGATGAAGTGATGGAAATGACTAAATGCAGAATAAATGAGAAGCAAGGGGGCTTTAGGAAAGGTATGGGATGTGTGGCTCAGATTTTTGTAGTGAAAATGACTGTGGAAAAGTAATTAGTGAAAGGTAAGAAGTTGTATGCAGTTTTTATGGTTCTGGAGAAACCGTATGACAAAGTTTAGTGGAATGCTTTATGGAGAAGGGGGAAGAAGCTGATTCATCAGCAATCGCAGAGATAGATCAGCATGAGAGGCAGCTAGATATAAGGCAGCAAAGTGAGGAAGGGAAGCCAAGGGGGGGAGTTTAGAGATAGGACCCCCATGCCACTCCCTGTCAGAAGCTTTGGATATATCAAGGGCAACTACACTGGATTCCCCAAAATCTGTCAGAGATGATGACCAGACATTAGTAAGATTGGAAAGAATATCACCAGTGGGTCTGGACTTATGGAAGCCATACTGGTGATTAGAGAAAAGATGGTAAGATTCAAAGTGTCTGCGGATATGGGAATTGAGGAGGGATTCAGAGACTCTGGAAATGGTAGGTGTCAAAGCATCATGATGATAGAGGGGGTGAGAATGGTTTCCCTTCATAGGGACGGAATGTACCAATGCATGCTTCCAAGAATGAGGGAAAGTTCTGGGTTTTAGACCGAAATAGAACAGATGAGCATGCACAGGTGCAAGTTCAGAGGCACACTATCAGTACACAGGGATTTATGTCATGAGGACCATAGGCCTTGCTTGTGTCCAGATAGAGAAGTCCTTTTTGGACAGTTCAGAAAGAGATAATGGGAAAGGAGCATCAGAGTATGGATATTAGGTAGTGATTTTGTAAAGAAACAGGAACCAGAGTTGCATTGTTTAGAGGGAAGACTGGTATATTACCATCAGAACAGAAAAATGAAAGAAAGGAAAAGGGGAGTGACTGTTGTTAGTGATGCGTTCAGCGAATGACAGGAAAGACCCATCAGTAGATGACAGGAAGTTATTGTACTTCCTTTGAACAAAGGAACCCTTTGTTTTTTCGGTAACATACTTACAATGATTATGGGCAGTAGATAAATGCTGAATGGAAGTCATAGGAGTTTTTTTATCCTGATATTCCTGATCCCTTCCCTGAATGGCCTTAGAACAGGAATGGTTGAACTATCGATTGGAAGAAGAGGTTGTCTTTGTGGAAGAGGGGATAAATGCATCAATTTCTGCAACAATAACCCCTGCCATACATTTGGCAGAGAAAGAATTACCACATGAGACAAATATTTTCACGTGGAAAGTCAGAAAAGATTTTTTGTAAGTTGTTCACGTCAGCTTTGTTGAGATGCCAGTATTTACATTTAGAAGGAACTGCTGGAGGGGGAAGCACCAGAGGAATCAATTGGGGGAAAGATAGTGTATTTACAACTCGAGGGATTAGAGGTAAAAGACAGAGTATTGGTAGAGTGGTCACAGCAGTCAGGAATATGGGTTGGGTAGGAGATAATTTGCTCTAGATCATTGAGAATGGAGAACCTGAGGCCTTCAATCCCCCCATCATCCATACAAGAGAAATTTCAACCATTCCCTATGGTGAACATTGAAATCCCTTAGATAGAGGATCTTAACTTGAGTGAGAGGATGCCACAATCTCATGGCAGGAGTTTCAGTCATCAAAGAAAGATAAAAAATTTGTAGAATTAGGCAAGCAGTTGGCAAAACAAAGGAAATTTGAGATAGTTTGGAGGCAGACCTTGAGCCAGATAACATCAGAGTTTGGGGACTTAGGATCCTCAAGGTGTGCAACAGGTATGTTGGTATTAGAATATGTGCAGACACCACCTCTGAACTGGAATTGTGAGTTGAGATTATAGTTGGATATGAAAAAGGAGCTTGTGAGAAATATTGTTAGACAATTGGGCTTCAGAGAGAAGATATTATAAGAGGTACTAGACAGATGATGATCATCAGAAGAGAAGTTACTAGTGAATAGTTTAGTGAATAGAAAAAGAGACAAGTCTCTCAGAGAGGGAGAGGTCATGGGAGGGGCTGTTACAACTACTGTCTGAGCTCTCCCTCTTATTGGCAGTAGAGTGACTGTCGGTGACTAGGGGCCATATGTTTGTTGGACTCTATCATGGTTGCACTTAGAAATGATTGTGCAGACAGGAGATGGTAGAGGAACTTATGTGAAGAAAACAAGTGAGGTATGTTGACAACGGTGCTTTTGATGAGAGGATGGCAGGATTAGCTTGGTAGTCCTGTTTTGATGAGACAGAAAGTGAGAACAGCAGACCTAACATGGAGACGAGATAGTTCTGGGCTGTATGAAATAGCTTTTCAGGTTAACCAATTTAGTTATTCATTGTTGAATTATCTACATGAGTTTCAATTGTGAAATTGTCCCTTCTGACAGTAAGTGATACTCATGTAACCATATTTGTATCATAACTTTTATGACATGAATTTTAATTTGTAATGGTAAGATTAAAACGCTCATCATTGATTATAGGCTAACACAAAAAGGCATTGACAACACTAATGTGAAACCTCTCTAAAATACTCATAAGAATTAGGTATAATGGAAATGGATTTATAAAATGACATTGCAGTAGCATTATGTAACTTTGAATGGAGAAAACCTGGAGGAAGTGAAGTGTTTCAGATATCTGGGGGTGGACTTTGCAGTGGATGGAAGCATAGAAGCGGAAGTGAGTCATAGGGTGGGGAGGGAGCGAAGGTTCTGGGAGTGTTGAAGGATATGTAGAAGGAGAAAATGTTATCTCGGAGAGCAAAAATGGGTGTGTTTGAAGGAATAGTGGTTCCAACAATGTTATATGGTTGCGAGTCATGGGCTATAGTTAGGGTTGTACGGAGTAGGGTGGATGTGTTAGAAATGAAATGTTTAAGGACAGTATGTGGTGTAAGGTGGTTTGATCGAGTAAGTAATGAAAGGGTGAGAGAGATGTGTGGTAATAAAAAGAGTGTGGTTGAGAGAGCAGAAGAGGGTATGTTGAAATGGTTTGGACACATGGAGAGAATGAGCGAGGAAAGATTAACGAAGAGGATACATGTGTCAGAGTTGGAGGGAAGAAGGAGAAGTGGGAGACCAAATTGGAGGTGGAAGATGGAGTGAAAAAGATTTTGAGCGATCGGGGCCTGAACATGCAGGAGGGTGAAAGGTATGCAAGGAATAGAGTGAATTGGAATGATGTGGTATACCGGAGTGGACGTGCTGTCAATGGATTGAACCAGGGCATGTGAAACGTCTGGGGTAAATCATGGAAAGGTGTGTGGGGCCTGGATATGGAAAGGGAGCTGTGGCTTCAGTGCATTACACATGACAGGTAGAACTGAGTGTGAACAAGTGTGGCCTTTTTTGTCTGTTCCTGCTGCTGCCTTGCTTTTTTTTTGCAGGGGGTTGCTATTTCTTGTGGCGATATGGTGACGGGAATGGATAAAGGCAGCAAGTATGGATATGTACATGTGTATATATGTATAAATCTATATATGTACATATATATATATATATATATATATATATATATATATATTTTATATATATATATATATATATATATATATATATATATATATATATATATATATACCTCTGTAATTTGAGCACTCACTCTTATCCCCTTTGCCTTTGTACAATGGCACTATGCACGCATTCCGCCAATCCTCAGGCACCTCACCATGAGTCATACATACATTAAATAACCTTACCAACCAGTCAACAGTCCCTCTTTTAATAAATTCCACTGCAATACCATCCAAACCTGCTGCCTTGCTGGCTTTCATCTTCTGCAAAGCTTTTACTACCTCTTCTCTGTTTACCAAATCATTTTCCCTAACCCTCTCACTTTGCACACCACCTCGACCAAAACACCCGATATCTGCCACTCTATCATCAAACACATTCAACAAACCTTCAAAATACTCACTCCATCTCCTTCTCACATCACCACTACTTGTTATCACCTCCCCATTTGCGCCCTTCACTGAAGTTCCCATTTGCTCCCTTGTCTTACGCACTTTATTTACCTCCTTACAGAGGTATAAGTTTGTTGAGTATTCCTGGTAAATTATATGGGAGGGTATTGATTGAGAGGGTGAAGGCATGTACAGAGCATCAGATTGGGGAAGAGCAGTGTGGTTTCAGAAGTGGTAGAGGATGTGTGGATCAGGTGTTTGCTTTGAAGAATGTATGTGAGAAATACTTAGAAAAGCAAATGGATTTGTATGTAGCATTTATGGATCTGGAGAAGGCATATGATAGAGTTGTTAGAGATGCTCTGTGGAAGGTATTAAGAATATATGGTGTGGGAGGAAAGTTGTTAGAAGCAGTGAAAAGTTTTTATCGAGGATGTAAGGCATGTGTACGTGTAGGAAGAGAGGAAAGTGATTGGTTCTCAGTGAATGTAGGTTTGCGGCAGGGGTGTGTGATGTCTCCATGGTTGTTTAATTTGTTTATGGATGGGGTTGTTAGGGAGGTAAATGCAAGAGTTTTGGAAAGAGGGGCAAGTATGAAGTCTGTTGGGGATGAGAGAGCTTGGGAAGTGAGTCAGTTGTTGTTCGCTGATGATACAGCGCTGGTGGCTGATTCATGTGAGAAACTGCAGAAGCTGGTGACTGAGTTTGGTAAAGTGTGTGGAAGAAGAAAGTTAAGAGTAAATGTGAATAAGGGCAAGGTTATTAGGTACAGTAGGGTTGAGGGTCAAGTCAATTGGGAAGTGAGTTTGAATGGAGAAAAACTGGAGGAAGTGAAGTGTTTTAGATATCTGGGAGTGGATCTGGCAGCGGATGGAACCATGGAAGCGGAAGTGGATCATAGGGTGGGGGAGGGGGCGAAAATTCTGGGGGCCTTGAAGAATGTGTGGAAGTCGAGAACATTATCTCGGAAAGCAAAAATGGGTATGTTTGAAGGAATAGTGGTTCCAACAATGTTGTATGGTTGCGAGGCGTGGGCTATGGATAGAGTTGTGCGCAGGAGGATGGATGTGCTGGAAATGAGATGTTTGAGGACAATGTGTGGTGTGAGGTGGTTTGATCGAGTGAGTAACGTAAGGGTAAGAGAGATGTGTGGAAATAAAAAGAGCATGGTTGAGAGAGCAGAAGAGGGTGTTTTGAAGTGGTTTGGGCACATGGAGAGAATGAGTGAGGAAAGATTGACCAAGAGGATATATGTGTCGGAGGTGGAGGGAACGAGGAGAAGAGGGAGACCAAATTGGAGGTAGAAAGATGGAGTGAAAAAGATTTTGTGTGATTGGGGCCTGAACATGCAGGAGGGTGAAAGGAGGGCAAGGAATAGAGTGAATTGGAGCGATATGGTATACCGGGGTTGACGTGCTGTCAGTGGATTGAATCAAGGCATGTGAAGCGTCTGGGGTAAACCATGGAAAGCTGTGTAGGTATGTATATTTGCGTGTGTGGACGTATGTATATACATGTGTATGGGGGGGGCCATTTCTTTCGTCTGTTTCCTTGCGCTACCTCGCAAACGCGGGAGACAGCGACAAAGTATAATAAAAAAATATGTATGTAGCATTTATGGATCTGGAGAAGGCATATGATAGAGTTGATAGAGATGCTCTGTGGAAGGTATTAAGAATATATGGTGTGGGAGGAAAGTTGTTAGAAGCAGTGAAAAGTTTTTATCGAGGATGTAAGGCATGTGTACGTGTAGGAAGAGAGGAAAGTGATTGGTTCTCAGTGAATGTAGGTTTGCGGCAGGGGCGTGTGATGTCTCCATGGTTGTTTAATTTGTTTATGGATGGGGTTGTTAGGGAGGTAAATGCAAGAGTTTTGGAAAGAGGGGCAAGTATGAAGTCTGTTGGGGATGAGAGAGCTTGGGAAGTGAGTCAGTTGTTGTTCGCTGACGATACAGCGCTGGTGGCTGATTCATGTGAGAAACTGCAGAAGCTGGTGACTGAGTTTGGTAAAGTGTGTGGAAGAAGAAAGTTAAGAGTAAATGTGAATAAGAGCAAGGTTATTAGGTACAGTAGGGTTGAGGGTCAAGTCAATTGGGAGGTGAGTTTGAATGGAGAAAAACTGGAGGAAGTGAAGTGTTTTAGATATCTGGGAGTGGATCTGGCAGCGGATGGAACCATGGAAGCGGAAGTGGATCATAGGGTGGGGGAGGGGGCGAAAATTCTGGGGGCCTTGAAGAATGTGTGGAAGTCGAGAACATTATCTCGGAAAGCAAAAAAATAAATATAATAATATATAATATATAAGGGGGTGACTGTATTGTTGACTGGTTGGTAAGGTTATTTAATGTATGTATGACTCATGGTGAGGTGCCTGAGGATTGGCGGAATGCATGCATTGTGCCATTGTACAAAGGCAAAGGGGATAAGAGTGAGTGCTCAAATTACAGAGGTATAAGTTTGTTGAGTATTCTTGGTAAATTATATGGGAGGGTATTGATTGAGAGGGTGAAGGCATGTACAGAGCATCAGATTGGGGAAGAGCAGTGTGGTTTCAGAAGTGGTAGAGGATGTGTGGATCAGGTGTTTGCTTTGAAGAATGTATGTGAGAAATACTTAGAAAAGCAAATGGATATGTATGTAGCATTTATGGATCTGGAGAAGGCATATGATAGAGTTGATAGAGATGCTCTGTGGAAGGTATTAAGAGTATATGGTGTGGGAGGAAAGTTGTTAGAAGCAGTGAAAAGTTTTTATCGAGGATGTAAGGCATGTGTACGTGTAGGAAGAGAGGAAAATGATTGGTTCACAGTGAATGTAGGTTTGCGGCAGGGGTGTGTGATGTCTCCATGGTTGTTTAATTTGTTTATGGATGGGGTTGTTAGGGAGGTGAATGCAAGAGTTTTGGAAAGAGGGGCAAGTATGAAGTCTGTTGGGGATGAGAGAGCTTGGGAAGTGAGTCAGTTGTTGTTCGCTGATGATACTGCGCTGGTGGCTGATTCATGTGAGAAACTGCAGAAGCTGGTGACTGAGTTTGGTAAAGTGTGTGGAAGAAGAAAGTTAAGAGTAAATGTGAATAAGAGCAAGGTTATTAGGTACAGTAGGGTTGAGGGTCAAGTCAATTGGGAGGTGAGTTTGAATGGAGAAAAACTGGAGGAAGTGAAGTGTTTCAGATATCTGGGAGTGGATCTGGCAGCGGATGGAACCATGGAAGCGGAAGTGGATCATAGGGTGGGGGAGGGGGCGAAAATTCTGGGGGCCCTGAAGAATGTGTGGAAGTCGAGAACATTATCTCGGAAAGCAAAAATGGGTATGTTTGAAGGAATAGTGGTTCCAACAATGTTGTAAGGCTGTGAGGCGTGGGCTATGGATAGAGTTGTGCGCAGGAGGATGGATGTGCTGGAAATGAGATGTTTGAGGACAATGTGTGGTGTGAGGTGGTTTGATCGAGTGAGTAACGTAAGGGTAAGAGAGATGTGTGGAAATAAAAAGAGCGTGATTGAGAGAGCAGAAGAGGGTGTTTTGAAGTGGTTTGGGCACATGGAGAGAATGAGTGAGGAAAGATTGACCAAGAGGATATATGTGTCGGAGGTGGAGGGAACAAGGAGAAGAGGGAGACCAAATTGGAGGTGGAAAGATGAAGTAAAAAAGATTTTGTGTGATCGGGGCCTGAACATGCAGGAGGGTGAAAGGAGGGCAAGGAATAGAGTGAATTGGAGCGATGTGGTATACCGGGGTTGACGTGCTGTCAGTGGAGCGAATCAAGGCATGTGAAGCGTCTGGGGTAAACCATGGAAAGCTGTGTAGGTATGTATATTTGCGTGTGTGGACGTATGTATATACATGTGTATGGGGGGTGGGTTGGGCCATTTCTTTCGTCTGTTTCCTTGCGCTACCTCGCAAACGCGGGAGACAGCAACAAAGTATAATAAATAATAATATATATATATTTTTTTTTGCTTTGTCGCTGTCTCCCGCGTTTGCGAGGTAATGCAAGGAAACAGACGAAAGAAATGGCCCAACCCACCCCCATACACTTGTATATATGTACACGTCCACACACACAAATATACATACCTATACATCTCAATGTACACATAAATATACACACACAGACACATACATATATACCCATGCACACAATTCACACTGTCTATATACCCATGCACACAATTCACACTGTCTGCCTTTATTCATTCCCATCGCCACCTCACCACACATGGAATACCATCCCCCTCCCCCCTCATGTGTGCGAGGTAGCGCTAGGAAAAGACAACAAAGGCCCCATTCATTCACACTCAGTCTCTAGCTGTCTTGCAATAATGCCCGAAACCACAGCTCCCTTTCCACATCCAGGCCCCACACAACTTTCCATGGTTTACCCCAGACGCTTCACATGCCCTGATTCAATCCACTGACAGCACGTCAACCCCGGTATACCACATCGATCCAATTCACTCTATTCCTTGCCCTCCTTTCACCCTCCTGCATGTTCAGGCCCCAATCACACAAAATCTTTTTCACTCCATCTTTCCACCTCCAATTTGGTCACCCACTTCTCGTTCCCTCCACCTCCGACACATATATCCTCTTGGTCAATCTTTCCTCACTCATTCTCTCCATGTGCCCAAACCATTTCAAAACACCCTCTTCTGCTCTCTCAACCACCCTTTTTTTATTTACACACATCTCTCTTACCCTTACATTACCTACTCGATCAAACCACCTCACACCACACATTGTCCTCAAACATCTCATTTCCAGCACATCCACCCTCCTGCGCACAACTCTATCCATAGCCCACGCCTCGCAACCATACAACATTGTTGGAACCACTATTCCTTCAAACATACCCATTTTTGCTTTCCGAGATAATGTTCTCGACTTCCACACATTTTTCAAGGCTCCCAGGATTTTTGCCCCCTCCCCTACCCTATGATTCACTTCCGCTTCCATGGTTCCATCCGCTGCCAGATCCACTCCCAGATATCTAAAACACTTTACTTCCTCCAGTTTTTCTCCATTCAAACTTACCTCCCAATTGACTTGACCCTCAACCCTACTGTACCTAATAACCTTGCTCTTATTCACATTTACTCTTAACTTTCTTCTTTCACACACTTTACCAAACTCAGTCACCAGCTTCTGCAGTTTCTCACATGAATCAGCCACCAGCGCTGTATCATCAGCGAACAACAACTGACTCACTTCCCAAGCTCTCTCATCCACAACAGACTTCATACTTGCCCCTCTTTCCAAAACTCTTGCATTCACCTCCCTAACAACCCCATCCATAAACAAATTTAACGACCATGGAGACATCACACACCCCTGCTGCAAACCTACATTCACTGAGAACCAATCACTTTCCTCTCTTCCTACAGGTACACAGCCTTACATCCTCGATAAAAACTTTTCACTGCTTCTAACAACTTGCCTCCCACACCATATATTCTTAATACCTTCCACAGAGCATCTCTATCAACTGTATCATATGCCTATAATTTTGTAGGAAATTATATGGGAGGATTTTGATTGAGAGGGTGAAGGCATGTACATAGCATCAGATTGGGGAAGAGCAGTGTGGTTTCAGAAGTGGTAGAGGATGCATGGATCAGGTGTTTGCTTTGAAGAATGCATGTGAGAAATACTTAGAAAAGCAAATGGATTTGTATGTAGCGTTTATGGATCTGGAGAAGGCGTGTGATAGAGTTGATAGAGGTGCTGTATGGAAGATATTAAGAAATGAAATGTTGTTAGAAGCAGTGAAAAAATTTTATTGAGGATGTAAGGCATGTGTACATGTAGGAAGGTAGGAAAGTGATTGGTTCTCAGTGAATGTTGGTTTGTGGCAGGGGTGCGTGGTGTCTTCATGGTTGTTTAATTTGTTTATGGATGGGGTTGTTAGGGAGATGAATGCAGGAGTTTTGGAAAGAGGGGCAAGTATGCAGTCTGTTGTGGATGATAGAGCTTGGGAAGTGAGTCAGTTGTTGTTCACTGATGATACAGCGCTGGTGGCTGATTCATGTTAGAAACTGCAGAAGCTGATGACCGAGTTTGGTAAAGTGTGTGGAAGAAGAAACCTGAGAGTAAATGTGAACAAGAGCAAGGTTATTAGGTTCAGTAGGGTTGAGGGACAAGTCAATTGGGAGGTAAGTTTGAATGGAGAAAAACTGGAGGCAGTGAAGTGTTATAGATATCTGGGAGTGGATTTGGCAGTGGATGGAACCATGGAAGCAGAAGCGAATCATAGGGTGGGGGAGGGGGCGAAAGTTTTGGGAGCGTTGAAAAATGTGTGGAAGTCGAGAACGTTATCTTGGAAAGCAAAAATTGGTATGTTTGAAGGAATAATGGTTCCAACAATGTTATATGGTTGTGAGGTGTGGGCTGTGGATAGAGTTGTGCGGAGGAGGGTGGATGTGCTGGAAATGAGATGTTTGAGGACAATGTGTGGTGTGGTGTGAGGTGGTTTGATCGAGTAAGTAATGAAAGGGTAAGAGAGATGTGTGGTAATAAAAAGAGTATGGTTGAGTGAGCAGAAGAGGATGTGTTGAAATGGTTTGGTCACATGGAGAGAATGAGTGAGGAAAGATTGACCAAGAGGATATATGTGTCAGAGATGGAGGGAACGAGGAGAAGTAGGAGACCAAATTGGAGGTGGAAAGATGGAGTGAAAAAGATTTTGAGTGATCGGGGCCTGAACATGCAGGAGGGTGAAAGGCATGCAAGGAATAGAGTGAATTGTAAGGATGTAGTATACCGGGGTCGACGTGTTGTCATTGGATTGAATCAGGGTGTGTGAAGCGTCTGGGGTAAACCATGGAAAGTTTGGTGGGGCCTGGATGTGGAAAGGGAGCTGTGGTTTTGGTGCATTATACATGACAGCTAGAGACTGAGTGTGAACGAATGTGGCCTTTGTCTTTTCCTTGCGCTACCTCATGCACATACGGGGGGAGGGGGCTGTCATTTCATGTGTGGCAGGGTGGCGACGGGAATGAATAAGGGCAGACCGTATGAATTATGTACATGTGTATATATGTATATGTCTGTGTGTGTATATATATGTATACGTTGAGATGTATAGGTATGTATATGTGCATGTCTGGACATGTATGTATGTACATGTGTATGTGGGTGGATTGGGCCATTCTTTCGTCTGTATCCTTGCACTACCTCGCTAACGTAGGAGACAGCAAAAAAGTATGATAAATATGAATACATATGTGTGGACGTTTATGTATATACATGTGTATGTGGGTGGGTTGGGCCATTCCTCGTCTGTTTCCTTGCGCTACCTTGCCAACGCGGGAGATGGTGATTAAGTATAATAAAAATAAGATAACCATCACAATTAGTGGGATTCACAGAACCTGGTAATAAACCTGCAGTCCTCTTAAGTATCATTTGTTTTTGATTAATTTATTTTTATTATTCATTTACTTTTTGTATATGACTTATCATTCCAATATACATGAATCAATCTTCCTCTTGCATGAATTAGAAGATGAAAAGGAAAAAGAAAAAAAACACCATTATCTCACCAAGAATACTGTTGTTGGGCACTGCATTGAAACTGCTATAGCACCATAAAAGGTTTTCTGGGGTAGTATAGTTAAAATTGACCTATGCATATCTTTTATGGTCAGTCACATTTTGAAGTAACATAAGTTTCCTGTCCTATTAGGTTGCAGTCTTGTTTATGTGTAAATTATGATTTTTTAAAGAAATCATTTCTATATTATGTTTCTCTGTTACAGGTTTTGGAAAAGAGACTAAAGAAGAAAGTGGATAAGAACAATCTCTTTACACTTTCAGAGGAGACATCATCAGTTACCAAGCCATATCTGCAGCAAATGTCAACAATAAAGGGGTTTGAACACATAGTTTGGACTTGTGATATGAGGCGTTTGTATATCTTGGTGGCAAAAGCACTAAGTTTTGGGGAGCCTGTGCTGCTTATAGGAGAGACTGGCTGTGGAAAGACTACAGTCTGCCAGATGATAGCTGCACAAAATGAACAAGAACTTTTCACTGTCAATTGTCACATGCATACTGAAGGAGCAGATTTCCTTGGTGGTCTTCGCCCTGTTCGTTCTCATACAGATGAAGATGATCGCTTGTTTGAGTGGATGGATGGCCCACTCATAATTTCAATGAAGAATGGAGGAATGTTCCTTGCTGATGAAATCTCTCTTGCAGATGACAGTGTTCTGGAAAGATTAAATTCAGTTCTTGAGCCAGAAAGGGTGTTGGTGTTGGCTGAAAAAGGAACAAATTTAGGAAGTGATAGTGAAAGTCCTGAGGTTATCTATGCTGAAGAACGATTTAGACTTGTAGGTACCATGAATCCAGGTGGAGATTATGGCAAGAAAGAACTTTCCCCTGCCTTAAGAAACCGTTTCACAGAAATTTGGTGCCCTAAGGTTGAAATAAATAGAGTAGCATCAGATGTACTTGGAATTATTGAACATAGTATTAGAAAAGGAGTTGTTATGAATAGTGAAGATGGTACAAGTGGCTTAGGCAATGCTATGTTGCAGTTTCTAGAACATTTTACCAAGACAGATCTTGGTAAGAAATGCATCCTAAGTATCAGGGACTTGTTGTCTTGGGTACATTTTATCAACAAAGTTACATCAGAACCTACTCATCTGGATGTAGGCTTGGCCTATATCCATGGAGCATGTCTTGTGCTCTTAGATGGCTTAGGATCAGGGCTCACTGGTAGTGGTACTATAGGGTGGAAACAGCTTAGAGAAGCCAGCATCAGTTATATTTGTCAGCAAGTGTTGCAGAAAACTGGTGTTACTCCCAACAGAACAACACTACAGGAGGAGTATGTTAGTGATTTGAACTTTATAAACACTGACACCTTGTTTGGTGTAGGACCATTTGTAATTGGGAAAGGCTCAGAACTTGCATCTAAGTCTAGTATGTTTGCCTTTAAGGCACCACGGACATGTATAAATTTGCTCCGCCTGCTTCGTGGTTTACAGCTGACTCGACCACTGTTGTTGGAAGGTAGCCCAGGTGTGGGTAAGACCAGTTTAGTGATGGCATTAGCAAAAGCATCAAACAATAACATTGTGCGAATTAATCTATCAGAACAGACAGATGTCAGTGATTTGTTTGGTGCAGATTTACCAGTTGAAGGAGGAAAAGGTGGAAGGTTTGCATGGCGAGATGGACCTTTGCTACAGGCACTTCGTCATGGTTCATGGGTGGTTTTAGATGAGCTGAATTTAGCTTCCCAGTCAGTGTTAGAGGGCCTGAATGCATGTTTTGATCACCGTGGCGAGATATTTGTGCCAGAATTGGGCAAAACTTTTCATGTAGAACACCAGAGCACCAAGATCTTTGCATGTCAAAATCCACAGCATCAGGGAGGTGCCCGGAAAGGTCTTCCAAAATCATTCCTAAACAGATTTACGCAGGTAAGATATTTTTTTTATTATTTTCTTTTTCTTTTTCTTTCGTACTATTCGCCATTTTATTATTATTTCTCATAAATGAATTATTTACAGCCTTAGTCTTATTAATGATGCGTTATTTATGTACTGTCCTCTAGATAGCAAGTAGCTTAAATGGAACTTTAATTTATGATTTCTCCCTTTGTACAGATTCCTCCATTTGAACATTCATTTTACAAGCAACATAGTCAAAAGATGACATTTTTATTGTCCTTGCAAGTACAGACAGTTTTTTATAAGTAGTTCTATCCCTGGGGATAGGGGGAGAAAGAATACTTCCCACGTATTCCCTGCATGTTGTAGAAGGCGACTAAAAGGGGAGGAAGCGGGGGGGCTGGAAATCCTACCCTCTCTTTTTTTTTTTTTTTTTTTCCCAAAAGAAGGGACAGAGAAGGGGGCCAGGTGAGGATATTCCCTCAAAGGCCCAGTCCTGTTCTTAACGCTACCTCGCTAATGCGGGAAATGGTGAATAGTTTGAAAGAAAAAGAAAGTTCTGAAAAAATGATTCAAGAGCTCAAGAATAATGATGGATTTGTAATGCATTATCTAGGATGCTCCCAGTTTATGGCACCATCATGTTTACTGTCAGCTCCCGGTATATAGCAACATCATGTTCATATCAACTCCCAGTATATGGTGCCATCACATTTACTGACAGCTCTCAGTATATGACACATCATTGCTACTGTCAGCTCTCAGTATATGACACATCATTGCTACTGTCAGCTCCCAGTTTATGACACATCATTGCTACTGTCAGCTCACAGTATATGACACATCTTTGCTACTGTTAGCTCCCAGTTTATGACACATCATTGCTACTCAGCTCTAAGTATATGGCATCATCGTGTTTACTGTCATCAGAATCACTGAAAGGAAGTGCACACTTCACAAATCACTGGGAAGAATCGTTCTAGAAATTAAGCTAATGAACTCATGTTGGAATGTACCTCATTAGGATTGCTGCAGCCTACATGGGCATGGTTCCAGAGAATAACATAAAAGTATTAACAACAAAAAATTTCTTAAAGTAAAATTATCAGATAATGTCAGATTTCAGTTTGAAACACCATATGAGTAAGAAGGCCTGCAATAGGCTACAAAGGGTTTTATCAGATCATCAGTGAGGTATTTGGGCAAAACGTTAATGATACCTAATTACACAGGTAGGCCACTACCTGCAAACGTTAACGATACCTTATTACACAGGTAGGCCACTACCTGCAACAGGATGCAAAAGGTTAGTTAATAAAGAAAAGGATTGAAAATAGCTAGAAAAACTGATTGTCAGGAATTTATTCTCTCAACTATGTTTGACAAAGTCTTCTCCCAGAGAAGACTACTTTTTTGTTACCTTTAACAATAGTTGGCAGACTAACCTAGCCACTGAATCACATCTGTAGTTCAGTGCACCCTTTTGGTCTATCTTCCCAAAGATAGTTTTAGCATTTTTCCTCTTCCACTCCCATAGCACTTTACTTTCTCCAGTGGCATCATGAACAATGTTTTAAATGTTTTGTCAAGTGTTGGTGCAAACATCTTCAGCATATGTGCAGATAAATCATCAGAACCATGAGTTTTATATGGGCCAAGATGCTTTGGTATTCTGTCTTTTTTAAGTATTTCAATGCTTACCGAGATTTCCCAGCTCTAACATCTTGTTGATGTTAGAGCTGCTGCACCTTCCACTGTGAAAACACTTGAATGTGTCATTCATTTCTTTTCCTATTTTTTATATCATCCTCTAGAGCTCATACGTCTGAATCCTTAGATTTATTAGCTTCTCATTTTAAATGGTGATTTACTCTTGATGAATTTATGGTAAAGTTTTGGATTGTCTTCTGCTGTGTCTATAGTATTCTTTGCAAAGTTTCTTTGTTCCTCAATTATTGTGCTGTAATTATTTCTTGCTGTCTTATACCTTGCAAATACTGCTTGGCCAGGGTGCCACCTTAATCTTCATCATAGCATATTTATGCTAAAGTCCTTGTTTTGACTTCTTTTATTGAATGACTTCCCCTCTGTAAACATGAAGAGGTCTAAAGAAGATGTTCATTCATAAGTATCACAAGGACATATCTTAACTTCAGTGCTGTGTGTAATAAAGATTTCAGGCATTGACAGGGAGGTAAAAGAAAATTTAGATGGTTTGCAGATGACATGAGAGTGAGTTGAATGTTACTAACAGAAGACAAAGGAAAGCCTGAAAGTCTTGAATACTGTTTGCAGATGGGTAGTAGAGAACTTGATGAATATAATGGATAAAAGAAGTGAGGAAATAATTCTTGGAATGATTCACAATTTATTGGTGACTTTCTGCCCTTGTGATGCCTCTGAGAATATTCTGGGGGTCTTCACCTCCGCAGTCCAGGCTGGGCATAGGCTGCTGGATTGGGTTGTTGGTCAGCTAAGCTGTTTGATGCTGCAGCTGTCTGTCCTTTGTAGCCCCCACAGCCAAATTTGCCTGGTGCACATTGTAAGTTCTTGTCCCGTGCACTCTTGAACTTCTCTACTGTGCATCCCATGCTGTCTCTCATGGTAGATGGCAAGGTGGATGTTGAAGATGTTCCGTATTTTCATGCATGTGGCACCTTTGTGTTTCATAGATAGTATTTTTCAAGTTTTTCCATTCCTGTAGTGCCAGTAAGATATTATTTCTGTATGTAGGTTGGGAACTATACCTTCTAGGATTTTTCAGGAGTGTAGCCTCAGTGTTTGCACTTGTTCTCAGTAATTTAATTCTTTTACCACATTGATATAGGCTGTGAAAGATCTTTAGAAACTCTTTAAGTCCTCAGTTTTGCCTGCCTTGTAGGGTGATGTTAGAGCACAGTAATAATTGATTTGTGAAAGAATTAGTGCTTTGAATGATATACGCATCAGCTTTTCCTCCATTGTTTAGAAGGTTCATGGGATTCAGCCTGCCATTTTTCTGCATGAGTCAGCCATTGTTTTATTGTGTTTAGTGAGGGTTAGGTCTTTCACATTATTAATCTGGTTATTATAGCATCTGTGTCTGTCCAGTATTCTTTGTCATTTTTGATTTCTTCATATTCCTCTACTGGGGGAGTTGATATATATCTGTTGGAAAGCAAGTTGTTCTCAGTTGTCAGTTTTAAGTCTTTGTTTATGTTTCTTTGGGGCCTTTTAGCATCATCTATTGATGTGATTTTCATACTTATTCTTGATTCATCTGCAAAGGATAGTATGGAACTGTGGCTCATGTTTGCATCAATGTCAGCTACAAGAATAATGAACAGGAGGGATGCAAGTAAAGTTCTTTGGGGGACTAAGCTTTTTACTATGGAGGCACAGGATATTCCATGGTGTGCAACTATGTGTTGCGACCTATTTAGTTAAGAAGATGTATATCTTTCTAAAGTTTTCCAGTTATTCCCATCTTTTACATTTTGTCCTCTGAGAACATGGTCACATTTGTCAAAAATACTTGCAAAGTCTGTGTAAATCACATCAGCTTTTTTTTTTTTTTTGTTTTCCAGAGCTTCAGCAATCCTGTCATAATGGTCCAACAACTGAGAAAGGGAAGATCTTGCCCTGATCCCAAGTTGTACTGGGTTTTAAAGTTTGTTCACTCCCTTAAATTCAGTCAGCTTCCCTCTTAGGACTCTCTCGAAGATTTTATTGATGTGTGAAGTTAATTCTATTGGTCAATAGTTTTTTTGGATTGTTTTGTTTCCACCTTCGTGGAGTGAAGCAATATGGGTTGATTTCAGACTCTGCTGCAGCAGTAATGCTACCCCTTCCATAGCTTTTGCCCTTCCACCAATCCCAGACTTAACTCGTGAGACATTTCCAAACTATTCTCTTTACCCTTGAGCTTTGTTTCACTCAGAGTTAGAACATCCATGGTCATTTCTTCAGATATACTACTTTTCTCTCCTTTTTCTTTCATCTTGCTGAAATCACCGCACATTTAGACACCCCAGCCTTATCCTTTGAGAAGGATAAGCACTCCCCGCTTTGTTCCTTCTTCTGTTCCATCTTCAAGAAATTGAAATACAGGAATGGGAGTGGGGGTTCCAGCCCCCTGCACATGCCCCCTTTAGTCACCTTCCATGATATGCATGGCATATGGAGGTGGAATTTTCTCCCATACTGATAAAGAAAGGCTGCATATGCTCACATCCATTCTCTAGCTGTCATATATAATGCACCGAAACCACAGCTCCCTAACCACATCTGGGCCCACAGACCTTTCCGTCATTTACCCCTAGACGCTTCACATACCCTGGTTCAATCCATTGACAGCATTGACAGTTGACCCGGTATACCTCATCATTTCAGTTCACTCTATTCCTTGCACGCCTTTCACCCTCTTGTATGTCCAGGCCCCAATCACTCAAAATCTTTTTCACTCCATCCCTCCACCTTCAATTTGGTGTCCCACTTCTACTTCTTCGCTCAACCTCTGACATATATCCTCTTTGTCAAGCTTTCCTCACTCGCTCTCTCCATGTGTCCAAACCATTTCAACACACCCTCTTCAGGTCTCTCAACCATACTCTTTTTATTACCACACATCCCTCTTACCCTTTCTTTACTTACTCAATCAAACCACCTCACACCACATATTGTCCTCAAACATTTCATTTCCACCCACCTCCACACAACCTTACCTATAGCCAATGCCTCACAACCATATAACATTGTTGGAACCACTACTCCTTCAAACATACCCATTTTTACTTCAAGATAACGTTCTCACATTCCACGCATTCTTCAATGCTCCAAGAACCTTCACCCCCTCCCCCATCCTGTGACTCACTTCCGCTTCCATGGTTCCATCCGCTGTAAAGTCCACTCCCAAACATCTGAAACACTTCACTCCCTCCAGTTTTTCTCCTTTCAAACTTTCATCTCAATTAACTTGTCCCTTAAGTGTACTGAACCTAATAACCTTGCTCTTGTTCACATTTACTCTCAACTTTCTCCTTTCACATACTTTTTCAAGCTCAGTCACCAACCTCTGCAGTTTCTCACATAAATCAGCTACTAGAGCTGTATCATCAGTGAACAACGACTGATTCACTTTCCAGGTCCTCTCATCCACACAGACTGCATACTCGCCCCTCCCCCTAAAACACTTGCATTTACCTCCCAAACCACCCCATCCTTGAAGTGCTGAAGTGCTAGACTCGTACTCAAGTTCATTCTGTATCTTGAACAGGCTCATTTGTCATAGGTGTGCTTGCTTGATGCTTAGGAATAGGCATGACTGGTTCAAGTAGGCAGAAGTGTAGAAATATACAAATGGCAAACAGTACTCCCATACTTTTTGAATGCTAACAGAGAACTGACACTGTAGGCAGAGTGGCACACACAGCATTAGCAACCTGCTGCTCATAGCCTGCTGGGCTCACACTATATTGTGACAACTTTTGTTATGATGAAAAATGGGCGTAATTTAGGTGCCCATGTAATATTGAGATCATTATATCAGATCACAAAAGAGTTAAGGTCATACAGATTGCTGCATGGTCAGTTTGAATGAGCATCTGTCAGGCCTCTGTTTTTTATGATGCTTGAAGGAGGAGAGTCATTATGTGTGACTGTCATTTTAGAAAGTAAAACAGTGTTTAAACTGACCTCTAATAAGTTATCTCTCAGATGTCCACAGGGCTTTTCCCAGTAAAGGAACTTTTAATTTTGTCATTAATTTGAAAATCTAGATTGTGAATGTGCAAGTTCTTACATTCTTTATTTCTTTGAAGGTACATGTGGAAACCCTTTCATCTGCTGATTTAGAGTTTATTTTGAGTATGACGTACTCTGATCTTCCACAAGAAATTGTAACAAAGATGGTGAAGTTCAATCAAGCTCTCACATCGGAGGTCCATGACCAAGGGCTCTGGGGCCACCGTGGTGGACCTTGGGAGCTCAACCTGCGTGATATATTCAGGCGAGTACAGTACAGTATATATTGCCTTTCTTTGAAGGTGGAAGTGTTGTTTATTGTATTATAAGTGAGACAGCAAATGTCATTCCCATTTTTAAAAAAGGGGATAGATCCATTGCCTCTAATTATTGTCCTATCAGCTTGACATCTGTTGTGGGGAAATTTATCGAATCAGTTATAGCAGACAAAATGTGGGAAAACTTGGAGAATCATGATCTCATTCGGGATTCTCAGCTTGGGTTTACAAAAGGGAAGTCATGTCTCAGTAACCTTCTCTCCTTCTTTAATATAGTATTTGAAACTGTTGATCAGGGTAAGAGTTATGATGTTTTATACTTAGACTTAAGTAAGGCTTTTGACAGAGTACTTCTTGAGCATCTGCTTAGAAAAGAAGCAGCACATGGCATTGGGCATTGTATGTTTAATTGGATTAAGGCATGGCTCACTAAAAGAGAACGGAGGGTATGCACCAATGGGGTTACATCGGACTGGGGCATTGTAGCCTGTGGTTTTCCTGAGGGGTCAGCCTTGGGACTGTTCTAGTTTGTTATATATGCTAACCATTTGGATATGGGAACATCCTGCAACTAAAGTAGATTTGCAGATGAAAAAAATAGAGCCTTGATTGATTCAGATGAAAATTCAGTGAATTTGCTGAGGGCCTTAAATAGATTATCAGAATAGGCAGGTACATGGAAAATGGAACACAACATAGATAAATGCTGAACACTTAGTGTGGGTAAAGACAGGAACCCTAATTATAAACTGGACACTATTACTATTGGTCAAACAGAATACAAAAGAGAGTTAGGAGTACTGGTAAGCAAGGGTCTTAAGTCGCAGCAACAATGTATTAAAGTGTTTGATAAGGCTAATTGGATGTTAGGGCTCATTAATAGGACTGTTAACATTAAAACTCTTAGAGTATTATTGCAACTTTGTCTTGTGTTGGTGAGACCACTTTTGGATTATGCAGTACTATGCAGTTGAAATAAATTGTTTAGAGAGAATACAAAGGTGAATGACAAAAATGATCCCTGGAATTAGAAACCGTACTTATGAAGAAAGGTTAAAAAGACTGAATTTACACTCACTTAAGAGGGGGAGTGTCAGAGGGGATATGATTGAAGTTTTTGGATGGTTGAAGGGTACTAATAAAGGTAATGTGAGTAAAGTTCTTAGAATGGCATAATCTAATAGGACAAGAAATAATGGATGTAGATTAGAAGTATAAGTTTGTTGAGTATTCCTAGGAAATTATATGGGAGGGTATTGATTGAGAGGGTGAAGGCATTTACAGAGCATCAGATTGGGGAAGAGCAGTGTGGTTTTAGAAGTGGAAGAGGATGTGTGGATCAGGTGTTTGCTTTGAAGAATGTATGTGAGAAATACTTAGAAAAACAAATGGATTTGTATGTAGGATTTATGGATCTGGAGAAGGCATATGACAGAGTTGATAGAGATGCTCTGTAGAAGGTATTAAGAATATATGGTGTAGGAGGCAAGTTGTTAGAAGCAGTGAAAAGTTTTTATCGAGGATGTAAGACATGCTTACGAGTAGGAAGAGAGGAAAATAATTGGTTCTCAGTGAATGTTGGTTTGCAGTAGGGGTGCATGATGTCTCCATGATTGTTTAATTTGTTTATGGATACAGTTGTTAGGGAGGTAAATGCAAGAGTTTTGGAAAGAGGGGCAAGTATGCAGTCTGTTGCAGATGAGAGGGCTTGGGAAGTGAGGCAGTTGTTGTTCGCTAGTGATACAGTGTTGGTGGCTGATTCGGGTGAGAAACTGCAGAAGCTGGTGACTGAGTTTGGTAAAGTGTGTGAAAGGAGAAAGCTGAGAGTAAATGTGAATAAGAGCAAGGTTATTAGATACAGTAGGGTTGAGGGACAAATCAGTTGGGAGGTAAGTTTGAATGGAGAAAAGCTGGAGGAAGTGAAGTGTTTAAGATATCTGGGAGTGGATTTGGCAGCGGATAGAACCATGGAAGTGAGTCACAGGGTGGGGAAGGGAGTGAAAGTTCTGGGAGTGTTGAAGAATGTGTAGAAGTCAAGAACATTATCTCGGAAAGCAAAAATGGGTGTTTGAAGGAATAGTGGTTCCACAATGTTATATGGTTGTGAGGCGTGGGCTATAGATGGGGTTGTGCGGAGGAGGGTGGATGTGTTGGAAATGAGATGTTTGAGGACAATATGTGGCGTGAGGTGGTTTGATCGAGTAAGTAATGAAAGGATAAGAGAGATGTGTGGTGATAAAAAGAGTGTAGTTGAAAGAGCAGAAGAGGGTGTTTTGAAATGGTTTGGTCACATGGAGAGAACGAGTGAGGAAAGATTGACCAAGGGATATATATGTCAGAGGTGGAGGAAACGAGGAGAAGTGGGAGACCAGATTTGAGGTGGAAGGATGGAGTGAAATAGATCTTGAGCGATCAGGGCCTGAACATGCAGGAGGGTGAAAGGCATGCAAGGAATAGAGTGAATTGGAAGGATGCAGTATACCGGGGTCGATGTGCTGTCAATGGATTGAATCAGGGCATGTGAAGTGTCTGGGGTAAACCATGGAAAGTTTTGTTGGGCCTGGATGTGGAAAGGGAGCTGTGGTTTCGGTGCATTATATGACAGCTAGAGACTGAGTGTGGCCCTTGTTGTCTTTTCCTAGTGCTACCTCACATGCATGCGGGAGGAGGGGGTTGTCATTTCATGTGTGGCGGGGTGGTGATGGGAATGAATAAAGGCTATAAGTATGAATGATGTACATGTGTATATATGTATATGTCTGTGTTCTCTTGTCTTTCGCTCTTTGTTTACCTCCTTCCAAAACATTTATTTATTCTCCCTAAAATTTAATGGTACACTCTCACCCCAGCTCTCATTTGCCCTCTTTTTCACCTCTTGCACCTTTCTCTTGACCTCTTGCCATTTTCTTCTATACCACTCCCAGTCATATGCACTATTTCCTTGCAAAAATTGTCCAAATGTCTCTCTCTTCTCTTTCACTAACAGTCATACTTCTTCATCCCACCACTCACTACCCTTTCTAATCTTCCCACCTCCCACCTTTCTCATGCCATAAGCATCTTTTGTGCAAGCCATCACTGCTTCCCGAAATACATCCCATTCCTCCCCCAGTCCCCTGACATCATTTGCTCTCATCTTTTTCCATTCTGTGATCAATTTCTCCTGGTTCTTCCTCACACAAGTCTCCTTTCCAAGCTCACTTACTCTCACCACTCTCTTCACCCCAACATTCTCTCTACTTTTCGGAAAACATCTACAAATCTTCACCTTTGCCTCCACAAGATAATGACCAGTTGCCCCTCTCAGCACATTAACATCCGAAAGTCTCTCTTTCACTTGCCTATCAATCAACACATAATCCAATAATGCTTTCTTGCCATCTCTCCTACTTATATGTATACTTGGGGAAGAGCAGTGTGGTTTCAGAAGTGGTAGAGGATGTGTGGATCAGGTGTTTGCTTTGAAGAATGTATGTGAGAAATACTTAGAAAAGCAAATGGATTTGTATGTAGCATTTATGGATCTGGAGAAGGCATATGATAGAGTTGATAGAGATGCTCTGTGGAAGGTATTAAGAATATATGGTGTGGGAGGAAAGTTGTTAGAAGCAGTGAAAAGTTTTTATCGAGGATGTAAGGCATGTGTACGTGTAGGAAGAGAGGAAAGTGATTGGTTCTCAGTGAATGTAGGTTTGCGGCAGGGGTGTGTGATGTCTCCATGGTTGTTTAATTTGTTTATGGATGGGGTTGTTAGGGAGGTAAATGCAAGAGTTTTGGAAAGAGGGGCAAGTATGAAGTCTGTTGGGGATGAGAGAGCTTGGGAAGTGAGTCAGTTGTTGTTCGCTGATGATACAGCGCTGGTGGCTGATTCATGTGAGAAACTGCAGAAGCTGGTGACAGAGTTTGGTAAAGTGTGTGGAAGAAGAAAGTTAAGAGTAAATGTGAATAAGAGCAAGGTTATTAGGTACAGTAGAGTTGAGGGTCAAGTCAATTGGGAGGTGAGTTTGAATGGAGAAAAACTGGAGGAAGTGAAGTGTTTTAGATATCTGGGAGTGGATCTGGCAGCGGATGGAACCATGGAAGCGGAAGTGGATCATAGGGTGGGGGAGGGGGCGAAAATTCTGGGGGCCTTGAAGAATGTGTGGAAGTCGAGAGCATTATCTCGGAAAGCTAAAATGGGTATGTTTGAAGGAATAGTGGTTCCAACAATGTTGTATGGTTGCGAGGCGTGGGCTATGGATAGAGTTGTGCGCAGGAGGATGGATGTGCTGGAAATGAGATGTTTGAGGACAATGTGTGGTGTGAGGTGGTTTGATCGAGTGAGTAACGTAAGGGTAAGAGAGATGTGTGGAAATAAAAAGAGCGTGATTGAGAGAGCAGAAGAGGGTGTTTTGAAATGGTTTGGGCACATGGAGAGAATGAGTGAGGAAAGATTGACCAAGAGGATATATGTGTCGGAGGTGGAGGGAACGAGGAGAAGAGGGAGACCAAATTGGAGGTGGAAAGATGGAGTGAAAAAGATTTTGTGTGATCGGGGCCTGAACATGCAGGAGGGTGAAAGGAGGGCAAGGAATAGAGTGAATTGGAGCGATGTGGTATACCGGGGTTGACGTGCTGTCAGTGGATTGAATCAAGGCATGTGAAGCGGCTGGGGTAAACCATGGAAAGCTGTGTAGGTATGTATATTTGCTTGTGTGGACGTATGTATATACATGTGTATGGGGGGGGGTTGGGCCATTTCTTTCATCTGTTTCCTTGCGCTACCTCGCAAACGCGGGAGACAGCGACAAAGTATAATAAAAAAAAAAAAAAAAAAAATAATGTATATCTCCCTTTTTAAACCAGGTATTACCAATCATTAGTCCTTTTTCAGCACACAAATCTACAAGCTCTTCACCATATCCATTTACAACACTGAACACCCCATGTACACCAGTTATACCCTCAACTGCCACATTACTCACCTTTGCATTCAAATCACCCATCACGATAAACTGGTCTCGTGCATCAAAGTTACTAACACACTCACTCAGCTGCTCCCAAAACACCTGCCTCTCATGATCTTTCTTCTCTTGACCAGGTGCATAGGCACCAATAATCACCCATCTCTCTCCATCCATCTTCAGTTTTACCCATATCAATCTAGAATTTACTTTCTTACACTTTACCACATACCACCACAACTCCTGTTTCGGGAGTAGTGCTGTTCCTTCCTTTGCTCTTGTCCTCTCACCAACCCCTGATTTTACTCCCAAAACATTCCCAAACCACTCTTCCCCTTTACCCTTGAGCTTCGTTTCACTCAGAGCCAAAACATCCAGGTACCCTTCCTCAAACATACTACCTATCTCTCCTTTTTTCTCATCTTGGTTACATCACCACACATTTAGACACCCCAATCTGAGCCTTCGAGGAGGATGAGCACTCCCCGCGTGACTTCGTCTTCTGTTTCCCCTTTTAGAAAGTTACAATACTAGGGAGGGAAGGGTTTCTAGCCCCCCCGCTCCCGTCCCCTTTAATCGCCCTCTACGACGCGGGGAATGCGTGGGAAGTATTCTTTCTCCCCTATCCCCAGGGATTTAAATGCATTTATTTATTCCTGCATGTTCATATGTGTTTTGTGTGTATATTTATGTGTAAGATCAGAAGGTTGTCTCGTGTTTATTCATTTATTTTTTTTCATATTTACCATATCTCTGTCGGTGAGGATGTGCCAAAAACAAAGAAATGGCCTCATTTGCTCTCATTCACTCTTAAGCTGTCATGTATGGTGCACCAAATTCCGAGCCCCCTATCCATAATCAGGCCCCACAGACCACTTCACATGCTCTTTTTCAGCCCATTGATACCATGTCATCCACTGTAAACTACATAACTCCAATTTGCTCTATCCTTTGCATTCCTTACACCCTCCTGCTTGTTTAGTCCCTGAGTCTTCAAAGTATCTCAGCCTTCTACTTCTCCTTGGTTCCCCCTTTTCCTTGTTTCCTCCACCTCTGACATGTATGCCCTTTAAGTCATCCTTTCCCCTTTCATCCTCTCCATATGTCCATACCATTTCAGCACTCATTCTTCAGCCATCTAATACATTCTCCTCTTGCTATTGCATATCACTCTTGTACTATGATTCTTCATTCAGTTTGCTCCTCCTTACCCCCCCATTTTGTCCTCAAATATTTTTTTCCAACACATTGTCTCTCTTCTGTACATTTTTGTCTTAGGTCCACTCCTCACATCCACATAGCACCGATGGGACTAATAAACCATCAAATGCGCTCATTTTTTTCCTATAAGACAGTGACCTGTTTTTCCAAATATTCCTCAGTGCATCCAAGACCTTTATCCCCTCACCCACATTATGGCTCACTTCATCTCTCATGGATCCATTTACTTCCATATCCACTCCCAGGTATTGAAAACACTCCATTTCCATCAAGTTCTCTCCATTCAAACTCATACTCCAAATAACCTGTCTCTGTTCACTGCCTAACCTAATTTATTCATATTTACTCTCAAGTTTCTCCTTCACACATATTTAAGTATGTGCACTTGAATATTTAATAAAGGAACGTGTATACATTCTTACGCACTTTATTTACCTCCTTCCAGAACATCTTTTTATTCTCCCTAAAATTTAATGATACTCTCTCACCCCAACTCTCATTTGCCCTTTTTTTCACCTCTTGCACCTTTCTCTTGACCTCCTGTCTCTTTCTTTTATACATCTCCCACTCAATTGCATTTTTTCCCTGCAAAAATCATCCAAATGCCTCTCTCTTCTCTTTCACTAATACTCTTACTTCTTCATCCCACCACTCACTACCCTTTCTAAGCAACCCATCTGCCACTCTTCTCATGCCACAAGCATCTTCTGTGCAATCCATCACTGATTCCCTAAATACATCCCATTCCTCCCCCACTCCCCATACTTCCATTGTTCTCACCTTTTTCCATTCTGTACTCAGTCTCTCCTGGTACTTCCTCACACAAGTCTCCTTCCCAAGCTCACTTACTCTCACCACCCTCTTCACCCCAACATTCACTCTTCTTTTCTGAAAACCCATACAAATCTTCACCTTAGCCTCCACAAGATAATGATCAGACATCCCTCCAGTTGCACCTCTCAGCACATTAACATCCAAAAGTCTCTCTTTCGCGCGCCTGTCAATTAACACGTAATCCAATAACGCTCTCTGGCCATCTCTCCTACTTACATAAGTATACTTATGTATATCTCGCTTAAGACAAGGGAGCAAATGGGAACTTCAGTGAAGGGCGCAAATGGGGAGGTGATAACAAGTAGTGGTGATGTGAGAAGGAGATGGAGTGAGTATTTTGAAGGTGTGTTGAATGTGTTTGATGATAGAGTGGCAGATATAGGGTGTTTTGGTCGAGGTGGTGTGCAAAGTGAGAGGGTTAGGGAAAATGATTTGGTAAACAGAGAAGAGGTAGTAAAAGCTTTGCGGAAGATGAAAGCCGGCAAGGCAGCAGGTTCGGATGGTATTGCAGTGGAATTTATTAAAAAAGGGGGTGACTGTATTGTTGACTGGTTGGTAAGGTTATTTAATGTATGTATGACTCATGGTGAGGTGCCTGAGGATTGGCGGAATGCGTGCATAGTGCCATTGTACAAAGGCAAAGGGGATAAGAGTGAGTGCTCAAATTACTGAGGTATAAGTTTGTTGAGTATTCCTGGTAAATTATATGGGAGGGTATTGATTGAGAGGGTGAAGGCATGTACAGAGCATCAGATTGGGGAAGAGCAGTGTGGTTTCAGAAGTGGTAGAGGATGTGTGGATCAGGTGTTTGCTTTGAAGAATGTATGTGAGAAATACTTAGAAAAGCAAATGGATTTGTATGTAGCATTTATGGATCTGGAGAAGGCATATGATAGAGTTGATAGAGATGCTCTGTGGAAGGTATTAAGAATATATGGTGTGGGAGGCAAGTTGTTAGAAGCAGTGAAAAGTTTTTATCGAGGATGTAAGGCATGTGTACGTGTAGGAAGAGAGGAAAGTGATTGGTTCTCAGTGAATGTAGGTTTGCGGTAGGGGTGTGTGATGTCTCCATGGTTGTTTAATTTGTTTATGGATGGGGTTGTTAGGGAGGTGAATGCAAGAGTTTTGGAAAGAGGGGCAAGTATGAAGTCTGTTAGGGATGAGAGAGCTTGGGAAGTGAGTCAGTTGTTGTTCGCTGATGATACAGCGCTGGTGGCTGATTCATGTGAGAAACTGCAGAAGCTGGTGACTGAGTTTGGTAAAGTGTGTGAAAGAAGAAAGTTAAGAGTAAATGTGAATAAGAGCAAGGTTATTAGGTACAGTAGGGTTGAGGGTCAAGTCAATTGGGAGGTGAGTTTGAATGGAGAAAAACTGGAGGAAGTAAAGTGTTTTAGATATCTGGGAGTGGATCTGGCAGCGGATGGAACCATGGAAGCGGAAGTGGATCATAGGGTAGGGGAGGGGGCGAAAATTCTGGGAGCCTTGAAGAATGTGTGGAAGTCGAGAACATTATCTCGGAAAGCAAAAATGGGTATGTTTGAAGGAATAGTGGTTCCAACAATGTTGTAAGGTTGCGAGGCATGGGCTATGGATAGAGTGGTGCGCAGGAGGATGGATGTGCTGGAAATGAGATGTTTGAGGACAATGTGTGGTGTGAGGTGGTTTGATCGAGTAAGTAACGTAAGGGTAAGAGAGATGTGTGGAAATAAAAAGAGCGTGGTTGAGAGAGCAGAAGAGGGTGTTTTGAAATGGTTTGGGCACATGGAGAGAATGAGTGAGGAAAGGTTGACCAAGAGGATATATGTGTCGGAGGTGGAGGGAACGAGGAGAAGAGGGAGACCAAATTGGAGGTGGAAAGATGGAGTGAAAAAGATTTTGTGTGATCGGGGCCTGAACATGCAGGAGGGTGAAAGGAGGGCAAGGAATAGAGTGAATTGGAGCGATGTGGTATACCGGGGTTGACGTGCTGTCAGTGGATTGAATCAGGGCATGTGAAGCGTCTGGGGTAAACCATGGAAAGCTGTGTAGGTATGTATATTTGCGTGTGTGGACGTATGTATATACATGTGTATGGGGGTGGGTTGGGCCATTTCTTTCGTCTGTTTCCTTGTGCTACCTCGCAAACGCGGGAGACAGCGACAAAGCAAAAAAAAAAAAAAAAAGTATACATTCTGTGTACATAAAACATTGTGCTTTTAACCATATTTGCATATTTCCTTGACAGATGGTGTGATGTTATGATCAAGCATCAAGCTAAAGAGTCATACAACCCAGGAGAATATGTTGGACTGATTTATGCTGATCGCATGCGGACCTCGGAAGACAAAAGAAATGTGTTTCGTGTATATGACTCCATATTTGGAGAGGAGTTTCCCTGCTATCAGAGCTTTGGTAGATTCCATATTACCAAGACAACAGTACATGTTGGCCATTCTTCAATAGAGAAGAGAGTGGATAGTGATTATGTATGTATAAACTTTAAGTTATGAATACAATAAATTATTTGTCATGTTATTAGATTTGGAAACTACCCAAGGAGTATTTTTGTTGTTTTGAAATGATAATTGGTGTATATTTTATCTTTAGTGACTTACGAAAATCACTGTCCTTTTGCTTACCATTTCAATGATTTTCAGAGTGATGAAGACAGCAGTGGTGACCTCTATTTGATGCATCAGCAGCTTCCTGCATTGGAAAGTCTCATTAGTTGTGTCAATATGAACTGGATGGCATTAATGGTATGAACAGAAATCTTTACTTACAGATTATTTTATTTTTATAGCTTCTTTATCATGTGTATATGAAATGTGTTGTGTTTCCACTTTGATTCAAAGTATGATCATAGTGCTTTCAAATTTTTATTTTCCTCTTTTACCTTTCCTTATTCTCATTGTATGTCTTTGTTTCTGAGCCTTTTTACATAATGGATTAGTATGTAATGCTTGTTCTTATGTAGTCTCAGATACTTCATTGAATGGATGTTTGATATTGATTGCCAATGGATGTATAGTTTTAAGCATTCTTGGAGAGGAAAGTAGATTATTGAAGGATGGGAACAGGGAATTGAGGAGGAAAGTGGATGTGCTGAAGGAGAGTGCAGTTGAAGGTGGAAAGGCGCAGTTATAGAGACTGAGAAAGATTCTAATACACTGGTTTGTGGGAAGGAGTCTCCCAAAGTTATAAGTAATGAATGCAGGCCTCACCATCTTAGGAATGAGAGAGAATCTTGGGCTAAAGGGCCTGTAGTCATGTTTCCTTCACTCATGCACCTCCACCCTCAAGGAAGTCTTCAGCCATCAGTCATCCCCATGGATGATCTAGTGTCTATTTACTTGCACATCATTACTTCCTAATATGATTTTGTTACATTGTATGTCAACATTACTTTGGTATGAGAGATGACCATTTTATGGGTTTTCTGTGTCCTGTACATTTTGCTTACCAGCTGAGACCCTAAGATATGATATGATTTAGATGTAATATTTTTTGTACTTGATTGCCAAGTCCCACATTAGTGAGGTAGCTTCAGGAACAGATGAAGAAAAGCCACGTATGCCCACATCCATTCAATAACTGTCATGTGTAATGCATGAAACTACAGTTCCGTATACACAACCAGGCCCCCACAAAGCTTTTCATGGTGCCAGGTTCAGTCCACTGACAGCACATCGACCCCAGTATATCACATTTTTGTAATTCACTGTATTCCATGTGTGCCTTTCACCCCCTTCAACGTCAGGCCCCAGTCACTCAAAAGCATTTTCACTCCTTCCTTTCATCTCCATTTTGGTGTCCCCATTTTCCTTGTTTTCTTCATGTCTGCCTCATATAAACTCTTTGTCAACCTTTCCTCTCTCTTTCTCTCCAAATGACCAAACTATTTCAGCACACCCTTCTTTGCTTTCTCAACCAAACTCCTTTCATTACTACACCTTTCTTTTACCCTTTCGTTACATACTTGATCAAACCATCTCACACCTCAGATTGTCTTCAGATATTTCATTTCCAACACATCCAACCTCTTCTGCTCAGCCTTATCTATAACCCATCCCTTGCATCCATGTGATATTGTAGGGACAATTATTCCATCAAACATACCCATTTTTGCCCTTCCAGAAAGTGTACTCTCTTTCCAGGCATTCTTTAGCACTCCCAGGACCTTGACACCCTCCTCCACTGTATGTCTTATATCAGCTTTCATGGTTCCATTTACTGCCATGTCCACTTCTGGATACGTAAAATACTTCACTTCCTCTAATTTTTATACATTCTAATTCACATTGCAGCTAACTTAGCCCTCAACCCCACTGAACCTAGTAACCTTGCTTTTATTCACATCACTCTCAACTTTCTCCTCTCACACGCTATTCCAAAATCAGTCACCACCTTAAGCAGTTTCTCACTCAGATCTGCCGCCAGTGCTGTATCACCAGCACACAATAACTTACTCAGTCTCCAGGGCCTCTTATCCCTCCCACAGACTGCATACTTGCCCTTCTCTCTAAGACTCATGCTTTTATCTCCCTCACGTTCCCATTCATAAACAAATTAAAAACCATGATGACATCTTACACTTGACTAGCTTTGTAAGCAGCAGCAACTTGGTGCTTAGAAGTTTTTGATTGTTGAGAAATGCTTAGAAGTCTTTGATTGTTGAGAAACAAAATAATTTTCATAGTTAACTGATTTTTCTCTCATTTTGCAAAAACATTACTGCCCCACTTGTGAAAACACATTGCTACCAAACTATTAACTTGATTGTTAAGTTTTAAAGAAGAATTCACTTTAGGCATCAAAAGTGCAATTTGTCCAGCAGTGTTTGAAGGAGAATCAGTTGATTCAGTCAGTATGGTCCAAGCCACAGAGGATGGAGTGCCTTGCCAGTTTATATTCTCACTTTTTGTACCTATTATACATACATATCCAGTACCCATGAAAATGATGAAATAGGAATAGAGTGCATTGGAACAATGTGGTATACCAGGGTCGAAGTGCTGTCAGTGGACTGAACCAGGGCATGTGAAGCATCCGAAGTAAACCATGGAAAGTTTAGTGGGGCCTGGATGTGGAAAGCGAATTGTTGTGTTGGTACATTACACATGGCAACTAGAGACTGAATGTGAACGAATGTGGCCTTTTGTCTTTTTCTAGCACTACCTCGTGGGGGGGATGCTATTTCATGTGTGGCGGGGTGGCGATGGGAACGAATAAAGGCAGCAAGTATGAATATGTACATGTGTATATATGTATATGTCTGTGTGTGCATGTGTGGGCATGTATGTATATACATGTATATGTGGGTTGGTTGGGCCATTCCTTTATCTGTTTCCTTGCGCTACCTCGCTAAGGCGGGAGACAGTGACAAAGTATGATAAATTAAGAAATAGGAATTATTAGATTTTAACATTAAGTAATCTGCTTCATGGAAAGGAGCAGAATATTTTCTTTTTTATGAAGAACCTAATTTTGGTATCTTATTTGAAAGATGGTGTGAAAATCTATAAAAATAGGCAAAATAGGTATATTCAGCTCAAGTGATCGTTATATTTTTGGAAATAAGCTTCAGGAGTCTGTGTGTGAGGAGTACTTGGGTTTACATTGTGTCTAACCTGTTGCTGGAGTCCCACATTAGGAGAATAGTTAGGAGATAGATTGTCTTCTGGTAGATATGTATATGTTATGTCTGTGTATGTATATATAGGTATACGTTGAAATGTATAGGTATTTATATGTGCGTGTGTGGACATGCATGTATATACATGTGTATGTGGGTGGGTTGGGCCATTCTTTCGTCTGTTCCCTTACGCTACCTCACTAATGCGGGAGACAGCAACAAAGTATGATAAGTATAGATGAATAAGCTTTCAAATATAAGGATATGGTACAGGTACACCACCGAATTTCCTGCAACTGATGGTTCGGCACCTCATTTAGTCTGGACTAAATTACATGAGGGAACTTGAAATTACTGCAGCCACCAGACTAACTTACTGGGCAGCCACAGTTGGGGTTGTGTGTAGGGCGCGCTTGTTTACATTCTTTACACTGCAGTCATTGGTGGTGATACCACAATTCTGTGAAATTCTTAGCTTATTTTGCTTAAATTTAACCCTAGCTATGGCTTTTAAGACACATGAGAGTGTCAGTCATGGTGTCAGATGTAAATACCAGTCCATATTGATCCACGATAAAGTAGAACTGTTGAAAAAAATGGACCGTGGTGTTTCGTTGCATAAGCTGTGTGGCATCTACAGTATTGGTTCATCAACTGTTTATGATATAAAGAAGCAAAGGGAGAAAATATTGAAATTCTGTGCAGACAGCGATTCCAAGAAGCAAATGACGATTAGAAAAACCATGAAAGATTTTAAGAGTACTAAACACGATCGAGTGATGATGGAATGGTTTCGACAGCGTCGGAGTGATGGAGTGGACTTGTCAGGTAGCATGATAATGGACCAGGCTAACTTGTTACATAAAGAACTTAAATTACAACATGAGCATTACTGTAGTGAAGCATGGATTCCAAGATTCAAGAAGCATTATGGAATTTCCATGAATAAAGTGTGCGGAGAATAGCAGTCTGCAAACCATGAAGGATTTGCCTAGTATGTGAATGAATTTGTGAGACTCATAGCTGACAATCACCTCAGTCCTGAACAGGTGTATAATGCATACAAAACTGCATTCTTCTGACAATGCACACATAGGAAAACACTAACAACGGAAGACGAAGAAGACCCCACAGGATTCAAACATGGGTGTAACTAAGGGAAACTGCACCCGTCCAAACACATGACACCAATATTTTTTATTTTGATTACCTCCACCAAGGAGATTATGTTTTTACCGTTGTGATCCAAATCATTGTCTGGATCCAGGAGGCCATTACAGAAATAGCAATTTTTGTGAATAACTATCGAACTAATAATCAATCAATGTGATTCCAAATGCCAAAGATATGTTTTCACGGTCAAGAAATCTAAATATTTAAGATCTGAATCATTGTCTGGATCCAGGATACCATTACGCCACTGGCACCCCTCTTCAAGTGGCGCCCAGGGCACCTGCCATACCCTAGATACGCCACTGGATTCAAAGAATCTAAGGACAGACTTACCATCTTAGGGTGCTCAAACATTTACTATTTGTTTAATTCAAATTTCTAGAAGTCCATGGTATATTTTAGACACATGGGAGATGTATAATTAGTTGGTTAGAGGTGTGTTGATGAATTATTATTACGTTACCACGGTTGGTCTGGCAAAATGTTTAATCCAACAAGGCTTTAGAACCAAGAGTGCCGGAAAATCGATGGTTTACCTGTATTATTCAACCAGCTTTTCACATCACACAAGTTTGAAACAAGAACTTGCCTATATGTTTGATCACCTCACCTAAAAAACACAAAGAGCTATAAGAAAAAGTCCAAAAGAGAGCAACAAAGGTTGTCCCAGAATTAAGTGAGCTGAGTTATAGGGAAAGCCTAGATGCTTTTATTTTGCCTGCTTGGAAGAGAAAAGAATGGGGGTGACCTGATCATAACCTGTTAAGTCTTTAAAACAAATTAATGGTGTGGACACTGAAAAGTTCTTTGAAAGTTGCAGGGCTTGAACAAATTGAGAGCATGACATGAATTTAAGCAAGAAACTTATTAAAAAGATGTAAGAAGGTACTTTAACTTATGACAGTGATGGTTGAATTGTATGAAATGACTGAAGACATGAATAATGCAGACAAAATGTTGAATTATAAGAAGTTGTGTGATAGAAAGTATTCAAGAGATGGGGCCCCACAAGTATAAAACTCCCTCCCCATATTGTAGAAATAGGTAACTACAAATAGCTACTAGTGGCAGAATTTAGTGTGTGAGTTTGAATGGAGAAAATTTGGAGAAAGTGAAGTGGTTGAGATACCTGTGAGTGGACATGGCAACAAATGAAACCATGGAAGTGGAATTTAATCTTAGGGTAGGTGAGGATGTGAAGGTTTTAGGAGCATTAAAGAATGTATGGAAAGCAAGGTCATTCTCAGGGAGGGCAAAAATGGGTAAGTTTGAAGGTATAGTAGTCCCAATGATGTTTGGACAAGAGGCTTGGGCTATAGATGAGGATGTATGGAGGAAAGTGTAATTGTCAGAAATGAAATATTTGAGGACAATATGTTGTGTGAGATGGTTTGCTTGAGTAAGTAATAAAGTGTAAGATAGAGGTATGATGATAAGAAGAGTGTGTTTTAGAGAGCTGAAGAGGTTATGCTGAAATGGTTTGGACATATGAAGACCACTAGTGAGTGAGGAAAGGTTGGCAATATGAAGACCACTAGTGAGTGAGGAAAGGTTGGCAATATGAAGACCACTAGTGAGCGAGGAAAGGTTGGCAATATGAAGACAGTGAGTGAGGAAAGGTTAGCAATATGAAGACCACTAGTGTGTGAGGAAAGGTTGGCAATATGAAGACCACTAGTGAGTGAGGAAAGGTTGGCAATATGAAGACCACTAGTGAGTGAGGAAAGGTTGGCAATATGAAGACCACTAGTGAGTGAGGAAAGGTTGGCAATATGAAGACAGTGAGTGAGGAAAGGTTAGCAATATGAAGACCACTAGTGTGTGAGGAAAGGTTGGCAATATGAAGACCACTAGTGAGCGAGGAAAGGTTGGCAATATGAAGACCACTAGTGTGTGAGGAAAGGTTGGCAATATGAAGACCACTAGTGAGTGAGGAAAGGTTAGCAATATGAAGACCACTAGTGTGTGAGGAAAGGTTGGCAATATGAAGACCACTAGTGTGTGAGGAAAGGTTGGCAATATGAAGACAGTGAGTGAGGAAAGGTTGGCAATATGAAGACAGTGAGTGAGGAAAGGTTGGCAATATGAAGACCACTAGTGAGTGAGGAAAGGTTAGCAATATGAAGACCACTAGTGAGTGAGGAAAGGTTGGCAATATGAAGACCACTAGTGAGTGAGGAAAGGTTGGCAATATGAAGACCACTAGTGAGTGAGGAAAGGTTGGCAATATGAAGACAGTGAGTGAGGAAAGGTTGGCAATATGAAGACAGTGAGTGAGGAAAGGTTGGCAATATGAAGACCACTAGTGAGTGAGGAAAGGTTAGCAATATGAAGACCACTAGTGAGTGAGGAAAGTTTGGCAATATGAAGACCACTAGTGAGTGAGGAAAGGTTGGCAATATGAAGACCACTAGTGTGTGAGGGAAGGTTGGCAATATGAAGACCACTAGTGAGTGAGGAAAGGTTGGCAATATGAAGACAGTGAGTGAGGAAAGGTTGGCAATATGAAGACCACTAGTGAGCGAGGAAAGGTTGGCAATATGAAGACCACTAGTGAGTGAGGAAAGGTTGGCAATATGAAGACAGTGAGTGAGGAAAGGTTGGCAATATGAAGACCACTAGTGAGTGAGGAAAGGTTGGCAATATGAAGACAGTGAGTGAGGAAAGGTTGGCAATATGAAGACCACTAGTGAGCGAGGAAAGGTTAGCAATATGAAATATGTGTCAGAGGTAGAGGGGAGAAGGAGAAGGGGAAGACCAACTTGGAGATGGAAGGATGAAGTGAAAAAGGTTTTGAGTGACTGGGGCATGAGCATGCAGGATGGCAAAAGGGGTGCATGGGATAGAGGGAATTGATGTGCTGTTGATGGACTGAACCAGGACATGTGAAGCTTTCTGGGTAAACCATGGAAAGGACCATGGATCTTGGTTGTGGATAGGGAGTTGTGATTTCAGTTCCAACATGGGAAGTGACAATCAAGTATGAAAATATTATAGACCTTCATGTTCTAAGTGATATGGTTTTATATGTGAAAATCAGTGTTAAAGGTAGTATGGTACAGTTTTGTCACAGCAATTGTATATTTGCTGCAAAGCACTGTCAAGCTATTTCAGTGTAGTTTGTCCATATATAATGTTTGTGTACTTGTAACACTTTATTCTTTTGTGTGCAGGTTGGTGAGTCGGGTGTTGGCAAGACATCTGTGATTAAGCTGTTGGCCAGGTTGACTGGACGTCGCCTTCATACTTTCACTGTTAACTCTGATATGGATGTTACAGAACTTCTTGGCGGCTTTCAGCAGGTTGTATTCTTTAGGAAGTAGTACATCCACTCTTTCATTCTTTTACAATATATGTCGTAGGTCATAAAATGATTCTTGTTTTATAAAGTCATGTTTTTATGTAGTGTATTGTCCGCTGTACATATTATTGAATTACCTAAGGTGATCCACAGATGGTGGGCTAGAAAATAATCTAAGATCTTTTGAAATATGAAGTAATGCTAATTGCATAACTGTGACAACCATGTAGATTTATATTGGTGATCATGTCACCATGAATTGAATTACCCTTGGTAGTTAATATGTGTTCAAAACCATGGAAGGTTAACATCCTCCAGTGTATTTAAAACTTTGATCTTTTTTTATGTATTGAAAGTTCCAGTCATGGACAGAAGAATTTATTGAGGTTTAGCCTAAAACATGGTTAAAAAGATATAGAAATAAGGAGAGAAGAGAAAAAGAAATAATTGAAGAGTTTTGGAGGAAGTAGAAATTCTGCCTTTTTTAAAGGATGCAGATTGTAGCTGCTAGGAAAAGCATGAGAAGGTTAAGGTTTCCAAAACTTTACAGTGAAGGGAAAGAAAAAAACATCACAATTCTTAGGTTGCCAGTGACCACACATTAATCATGTGATGAAGTAGCTTGCTGAGGATTCAGTGGTTTAGCTATTTGTGAGGGAACACATGCAGCCAGTCTTTAAGAATAAAAATAGAGTAATTTATTTTTGAAGATGGAAGGAGAACTAAACTGTAACATAAAAAAGTGAGTCAGTTTTTGAGATCAAATTGGGAAAGATGATGAGTCAGATTACTTTGGATACAACCTTGTCAAATGGATTGATAGAGCTGAAACCTTCCCATATGTATGAGTAGTACTTCATACAATGACAAATGAATCTTATATGTGATTGGAGCAACTTTTTAGAAGAGAAGAATATTTGATATCCGAACAGCACTTTCAGTTTCACAAAGGCAGGTTATTGTATTTGTGTATGTGAGATTTCCAAGATAGAATAAGAGTTACAGAGTAGACAGGAAATATCTTTCCTTTCCATATATAGATATGCTGTACTGATAATTTAGCATTCATTGGCAAGAAATTTGGTGCTAACCTTTAAAAAAAGATCCTCTCCAGAGATGGTCAGTCTCTTTAGTTCTGATACAAACCTATTTCTTTCAGAGATAGATTGAATTTGCATCCTCTTGCCCCTTGCTTGTCACTATGAAGTAGAAATACAAGCCTCTCAAGGAAACCTTGAAAATTATATTTCTTGTTCTTCACAAGATTTTTTTTTGCCTACCCCCTAGGCACAGCAAGGTGATACTTAATGGATCTAGGCTGCACATATGAAAATGATAAAAGTTTTCTAAGTCCTTGTAGCATTTTCTGACACTTATATCATTGAACCAGTAGTGGCCGTAACTGATTTGTTCCTTGTATTTCTTACTTAAAGTTAGAACCCCGCTAGCATCTAAAAGACCACATGCTAGGTAGAAGTTGAAGCATTATTTTACTTCTCAAAATGAGGTGTATCGATGAGGGCTCACCACCTTAACTATTTTAAAACCTATGAGGTGGGAATTTGCACATTCACAGGATTCTTTGACCATGCAGCATCCTCTCCAAGTCCATGATGTTACAGCAGTGTTGAGGTAGTGCCAAGTGACTCCCAACTTTTGCTTTCTGGAACTGTTTAAACCTTTGACATTAACCTCCAGGGTTTTCAGCTACGTTTCTGATCATTAGAGATGTCAGTATTCATAGATTTTCTGTGACAAATCGTAAGTGCTTTTGTGTATGTTGAGAGACAACACAGGTATCAGACTCCACATTATGGTAGCACATTAGACTTTGTTTTGGTCAGCTTAATCACTACTTTTTTCCTTTTTATTTTAAAATGATTATAGATATTTTCTTGTAAGAAGCTAATATAGCATAGATTTAAAGCAACAGCAGAGGTAGTGTATGCAGTATTCTGCAAAGAAGGGTTTGGACCATAATCTAGATGTGAAATGTATTTGCTGTCAATAAGATCAAGGTTATTAGGTTCAGCAGGGTTGAGGAAAAAAGTTAGTTGCACTGTAAGTCTGAATGGAGAAAATTCGGGGATGTGAAGTGTTTTAGATATCTGGGAGGGGACATAGCAGCGAATGGAACCATGGAAGCAGAAGTGAGTCATAGAGTGGGGGAGGGGGCGAAGGTTCTGGGAGCGATGAAGAATGTGTGGAAAGAGAGAATGTTATCTTGGAGAGCAAAAATGGATATGTTTGAAGGAATAGCAGTTCCAACAATATTATTTGGTTGTGAGGCATGAGCTATAGATAGGGTTGTATGGATGAGGGTGGATGTGTTCAAAATGAAATGTGATTTGATCATGTAAGTAATGAAAGGGTAAGAGAGATGTGTGGAAATAGAAAGAGTGTGGTTGAGGGAGGAGAAGGGTGTGTTGAAATGGTTTGGACATATGGAGAGAATGAGTGAGGAAAGGTTGATAAAGAGGATATATGTGTCAGCAGTGGAGGGAACAAGAAGAAGCGGGAGACCAGATTGGAGATGGAAGGATGGTGTGTAAAAGATTTTGAGCAATCAGGGCCTGAGCATACTGGAGGGTTAGAGGCGTGCAAGGAATAGAGTGAATTGGAAGGATGTGGTATATCGGGTTCAACTGGGACTGAACTAGGGCATGTGAGGCATCTGGGGTAAACCATGGAAAGGTCTGCAGGGCCTGGGTGTTTATAGGGAGCTGTGGTATCAGTGCATTATACATGACAGCTAGAGACTGAGTATGAATGAATGTGGCTTTTTTGTCTGTTTTCCTGGTGCTACCTCACTGAAGCAGAGGGTAGCAACAGGAATGGATGAAGTCTAGCGAGTATGAATATGTACATGTGTATAAGAGAAAGCAGAAGAAGGTGTGTTGAAATGTTTTGGACATAAGGAGAGAGTGAGCGAGGAAAGGATGACAAAGAGGATTATATGTGTCAGAGGTGGAGGGAACAAGGAGACCGAATTGGAGGTGGAAGGATGGAGTGAAAAATATTTTGAGTGATTGGGGTCTGAACAAGTCTGAGGGTGAATGGCGTTCACAGAATTGAGTGAATTAGAGTGATTTGGTGTACTGGGGTCGACATGCCATCAGTGGACTGAACCAGAGCATATGAAATGTCTGGGGTAAACTATGAAAAGGCCTGTAGGGCTTGGATGTGGATTGGGAGCTGTGGTTTTGGTGTATTACACATGACAGCTAGAGAATGGATATGAGTGGATGTAGTCTTTCTCCATTGTTTCCTGGCACTACCTCAGTGTCACAGGGGGTTGTGATGCTGTTTCTTGTGGGTTGAGGTGGTGCTGGGATATAGAGAAAGGCGAGACGGTGGATGGATCTTTCTTTGGCTGTTTCCTGGTGCTGCCTTACTAACATGGGAAACGGCAATCAAGGACAATACATAACAAAAGATAATTGACTATGCACTTATTGCAGATTAAGTTATTCAGTCTTATGAGTATGAAGTAAGACTTCAGCTTCTGTGCTTCTCCTCATTGGACTAACCTAACTTAACCTAACCTTCAGTGAGGCTGTATCATTGAGAAAACAGTCTTGTCAAAGAACTTCTTACTCCAAAGGAGTCTACATTTCCCTGCTACTGGAAGTAGTGTGGCCTTGGGCTGCAGGAGCCTTTAGAAAGGTCCCAGATAACACCAGACTAGTTCATGAATCATGGTAAGGTGATGAACTAAGTACTTTAAGAAATGAAAATTTATGGCTGCCATATGATATGGGGTTCATGGTGATTTTTTTTATCTATATGTAGGTGGACTATGGGCGTTTACTGGGTGAAGCTGTGAATGATGCTGGTTGTATAGCTTGGACAGCTGTTAGAGAAGCACTCTTAGATGGAGAGGAGATCCATGCTAGGAAGATTCTCCTGGCCTGGGACAACCTTCTTTCTGCCCACAATGACAGTAGGTGTACATTTTGCATTTATAAGGTTGAGTGTGTACTCAGAGGAAGGATAATGATGTGAGTTGATTGGATTATTATCAGTTACTTTCTTGGAGGATGGGATTTTATATGTATATTTTTCATTCCATGGTAACTAGTTACTTTCAGTATTACCCTAAAAGTCCACAGGATCAATTTTCTGGGCTTCTTTCCTCCTTAAGGTTAAGAGAAGAAGTGAGATACAGTATGCAGCAGTACTAGTAAACCCCACTGTCTTTGATTGTAAGTCTCTCTTTACCATATGTACTGGCTCTTCGTGCACACAAGTATTCGGTCAGTTGTCATTCACTACACAGCTTAATTTTAAGGTAGTTAGACTATCTCATTGGACTCCTCTGTGATTCAGTATTAATTTTGGCCATGGTCATGCTTTCATGGGTACAATCGATGGATTGTATCCATCATGAATTATGAGTTCACAACATACTTCACTGTGCCTGCTTCAGGTTACATCACAGGTGAAAATTCATCTTTAGTGAGCCTTTATCACTGGGAACACAATCTCATCAAAGAAATTCTCGTTTCATTGGATTCCATGTTTTCATGCTTCTGAAAGTAGCATAGATTTTGGGTACTGGAGCCTTTGGAAAAGACATCCTTGGTAACACCAGGATCCTTTATTTGTAAAGGTTGTGGGGTACATATATAAACTTCATACTGCAGTCTAGCTCCTTAGCCAGACCCCTTGGTGCTTTTGAGTGTTGGGTACATATGGCTTGGCCCTCCTGCTCACTAGGTAAAGATGATCCACGCCTATCTACCCAGGCAGGAGTAATCCTTAAGGATAAGGGAGAAAGAGTATTACTTTTGTATTTTCTGATTACCTAATGGGTTGGAACTGGAGGCTGGAAACCCTGCCTTTGAATTATCACTTTCCAAAATGAAGAGAGGAGAAAACTGAGCAGGGGATTTTCCTTGAAAGCTCCTACTAGGATATCTGAGTGTGCACAGTTGTAATCTGGATGAAAAGAGGGGGACACAGGCACAGTATATAATGGGACAAACCTAGATGGTATGGCTCTGAGCACGACAAAGTTGATGTGTAAGGGGTTACATTTATTTGGGAATTTTCATGGAGTAATGTACAGGATCAGTGAGAGGACGAGCAAATGAAGGGTTGTCATTTTTTATTTGGAATGAGTTGTGAGACTGTTAAAGAGTTTAAGGAAGTGAATTAAAGACTGACATGGGTTAGGCTGAAAGTGAACTATGAGAGGTGGATGTTTATTAGTGCTTGTGCCTCACGAAATGTGAAGAGTTGAAAAGAAAGGAATGCATTTTAGGAGGAGCTGAGTGGGTGCTTTGGCAGTTTTGATTTAAAGGATGTAATCTTAGTTCTAGGGGATCTGAATGCCTGGTTGGATGATGTGGCAGTTGAAGGTATCTCTATAGGGCATGAGGTCTTGGTGTAAATGAAAATTGGGAGATATTTATCACATCATGGGTACTGAATGTGTCTGAAGAAAAGATGCATCTGTATGTTTAGGTAGGTTACTGGGGATGTAGGATCATCAGGCATTGATTGGCATCTGCTGGATGACAGGCATCAAAAAGAGAGACTTTTGGATGTGAGCATGCTGAGAGTGGCAGCAGGTAGAATGTCTGATAAAGTCTTGACAGATGTGAGTGTGAAAGTTGGTAGTCAGAAGCTGCATTATATAAAACTGATTATAACTCTGAGCTTTATTAAAATGATGTTAGTGCATAAGTGCAGTCACAGTTCAGCAGCGAAATCAATTATAAACTTTTCTTAGCATCAGCAATATGTACATAGTAACCTTCAAAGAAAAACACTGACTCTTGTTTGGCATATGTTACAATAACTGCTCTTGTAACTTGGCTATGGGTAGCTGAGGGTAAGACTTTCTTACTGGATATAGATGCAGAATTGATTGGTTCATGTTGATTGATGCACTTATTATGGATTGATCCAGCAGCAGAACTGACTGGCATATCTTGATACATCCTAGATATACTCTCTTGATTACAAAGGATGATGCCATGCAGGAATCTAATTACATAGCATGGAGAAGTCACTAAGTGCCATATCACTGGCATCTACAATGCCGAGCAAGAAAGAGGTAATGCCATAGCTTGTGCCTCATGAGTACACATATGACCAATGGCATGCTAACTGTATTGTATGGCAGTAAAAAAATGCGAGTACCAAAGATGTTAAGGCATTGAATTCATTTACAAGTTAAATCCTGTGGTAGTGAAAATTAAAGGCTAATACTGAGGATGTGGGTACTGCTTAGGGACTTTATTAAGAATGATAGTAGTACCAGCTGGTTAGATTATTGGCATTTTATGCCGTCATAGAGGTAATGAAGCTATGTTATTTGTGAAGCTGTTGGACTCATAGGGATAATGAGGTTTTGAGTACTTGTGAAATGTCAGATGATTTTTATGATGTTTTTTACAGGTGTTATTATCCCAGTACATTATGATTTTATCTCAAAACTAATACCTTGGATAAAGTCATATATTAATTTGTGATTTCCTTGTGTTGAAGGGTATTTGCATGATATAAAGATTTTTTTTTTTTTTTTTTTTTTTATACCTCGTCGCTGTCTCCCGCGTTTGCGAGGTAGCGCAAGGAAACAGACGAAAGAAATGGCCCAACCCCCCCCATACACATGTACATACACACGTCCACACACGCAAATATACATACCTACACAGCTTTCCATGGTTTACCCCGGACGCTTCACATGCCCTGATTCAATCCACTGACAGCACGTCAACCCCTGTATACCACATCGCTCCAATTCACTCTATTCCTTGCCCTCCTTTCACCCTCCTGCATGTTCAGGCCCCGATCACACAAAATCCTTTTCACTCCATCTTTCCACCTCCAATTTGGTCTCCCTCTTCTCCTCGTTCCCTCCACCTCCGACACATATATCCTCTTGGTCAATCTTTCCTCACTCATTCTCTCCATGTGCCCAAACCACTTCAAAACACCCTCTTCTGCTCTCTCAACCACGCTCTTTTTATTTCCACACATCTCTCTTACCCTTACGTTACTTACTCGATCAAACCACCTCACACCACACATTGTCCTCAAACATCTCATTTCCAGCACATCCATCCTCCTGCGCACAACTCTATCCATAGCCCACGCCTCGCAACCATAGAACATTGTTGGAACCACTATTCCTTCAAACATACCCATTGATATAAAGATATATGAATATAAAAAAAGTATGTGGGTTCTCTACTTTTGACAGCATTTATTGTTTTTTATTCAGGCTGTCTGCTGTAGATTCATTCAGTTTTTCCTCCCCCTTGGCCATCCTATAAATAATATTTGAACAGTGATTGCAGTGTCTGTTCGTTACCCAGATTCCTGTAACTACTATGTTTAATCCACCTCTACACAGTCCCTGATATCTTCACCGTTCTTATCTCTGTTTGTGGTCTCTTGTAGAGAAAACTAGGACGACATGTGAAGAGATTGCACACTTCCACCATCAGTGCGACCTCACACTAGTACTTTTAGGCTCACTGATCCCTGCTGAAGTAATGACAGACACCAGGATCTCTTGCAATAAGGTTAGTTTACATGTAAGAAGACTTCCTATTCATATGCTTGAGAAATGATTTTTAATGAAAATTTTCTTAATGATCCTTTGTTTGGGTGGGGAGATAGACAATGCAGTATAGATAGGTAGGTAGATCAGTAAGAATGATAAGATTAGAAAACTCACATTATTGTAGTCAAGAGATGAAGGTTGTGAAGGATGTGATAATGTGAATCAGATCTTCTTCCTTAAGATGATAGTTAAGAAGGCTGTGAAATTGAGAATGATATTTTAATAACGTAAATTGACAAAGTTTTGGAAAAGGAGAGTAGTCATTATGTAGTATGTCTTTTATTGAGTATAGAAGAATTACATTTGAGTGAACAGGGAAAGTCTTTTTTTTTTTTTTTTTTTTTATATACTTTGTCGCTGTCTCCCGCGTTTGCGAGGTAGCGCAAGGAAACAGACGAAAGAAATTCCCCAACCCCCCCCATACACATGTACATACACACGTCCACACACACAAATATACATACCTACACAGCTTTCCATGGTTTACCCCGGACGCTTCACATGCCTTGATTCAATCCACTGACAGCACGTCAACCCCTGTATACCACATCGCTCCAATTCACTCTATTCCTTGCCCTCCTTTCACCCTCCTGCATGTTCAGGCCCCAATCACACAAAATCTTTTTCACTCCATCTTTCCACCTCCAATTTGGTCTCCCTCTTCTCCTCGTTCCCTCCACCTCCGACACATATATCCTCTTGGTCAATCTTTCCTCACTCATTCTCTCCATGTGCCCAAACCATTTTAAAACACCCTCTTCTGCTCTCTCAACCACGCTCTTTTTATTTCCACACATCTCTCTTACCCTTACGTTACTTACTCGATCAAACCACCTCACACCACACATTGTCCTCAAACATCTCATTTCCAGCACATCCATCCTCCTGCGCACAACTCTATCCATAGCCCACGCCTCGCAACCATACAACATTGTTGGAACTACTATTCCTTCAAACATACCCATTTTTGCTTTCCGGGATAATGTTCTCGACTTCCACACATTTTTCAAGGCTCCCAAAATTTTCGCCCCCTCCCCCACCCTATGATCCACTTCCGCTTCCATGGTTCCATCCGCTGACAGATCCACTCCCAGATATCTAAAACACTTCACTTCCTCCAGTTTTTCACCATTCAAACTCACCTCCCAATTGACTTGACCCTCAACCCTACTGTACCTAATAACCTTGCTCTTATTCACATTTACTCTTAACTTTCTTCTTCCACACACTTTACCAAACTCAGTCACCAGCTTCTGCAGTTTCTCACATGAATCCGCCACCAGCGCTGTATCATCAGCGAACAACAACTGACTCACTTCCCAAGCTCTCTCATCCCCAACAGACTTCATACTTGCCCCTCTTTCCAAGACTCTTGCATTTACCTCCCTAACAACCCCATCCATAAACAAATTAAACAACCATGGAGACATCACACACCCCTGCCGCAAACCTACATTCACTGAGAACCAATCACTTTCCTCTCTTCCTACACGTACACATGCCTTACATCCTCGATAAAAACTTTTCACTGCTTCTAACAACTTGCCTCCCACACCATATATTCTTAATACCTTCCACAGAGCATCTCTATCAACTCTATCATATGCCTTCTCCAGATCCATAAATGCTACATACAAATCCATTTGCTTTTCTAAGTATTTCTCACATACATTCTTCAAAGCAAACACCTGATCCACACATCCTCTACCACTTCTGAAACCACACTGCTCTTCCCCAATCTGATGCTCTGTACATGCCTTCACCCTTTCAATCAATACCCTCCCATATAATTTACCAGTCTTTGTAGCATGAATAAAGACTATGATGTGAGAGAAAAGCTATAATCAGTGAATGGCATTTGTAAGGATAATAAAGCTGGCCCCTGAATTAACTGAAATGAATGAACTGGGTAAAGTTAACAGTGGAACAATGGAAGGCTATGATGTGTTTTGCTGACTGGTATAGTGTTGAATGACTGAAAGAATTTCAGAAAACATTCATAGTTAAACAGTATTCCTAACTGCAGAAGATTCTTTGATAAAAGTGGACTTAAGAAGTGCATCTAGTATTGGTTCAAAAACTTTGGTGAGTAAGATTGTAAGCAAGATGTAAGAAGAGGAAAATGATTGCAAATTTAAACTATATTGTTGTTGATAGAGAGTTTGAGATATGATGATAGGAGTAACAAAAGACACTAAGGTCCTACATGTAGTCAGTATTTTCATCCTGTTTAATGGATTGGAGACTATGATAGTAGTTCATGTATTGCAAGACACATTGAATCCTAGGGGTATAGGGGAGATAGGGGAGAAAGAATACTTCCCATGCATTCCTCACGTTTCGTAGATGCACGAGACCGGGTTATAGAGATTGGTGATTTGAATGCAAAGGTGAGTGATGTGGCAGTTGAGGGAATAATTGGTGTACATGGGGTGTTCAGTGTTGGAAATGGAAATGGTGAAGAGCTTGTAGATTTATGTGCTGAAAAAGGACTGTTGATTGGGAATACCTGGTTTAAAAAGAGAGATATACATAAGTGTACGTATGTAAATAGGAGAGATGGCCAGAGAGCATTATTGGATTATGTGTTAATTGATAGGTGTGCGAAAGAGAGACTTTTGGATTTAAATGGTTGAAAGGTGCAGCTGGAGGGATGTCTGATCATTATCTTGTGGAGGCGAAGGTGAAGATTTGTATAGGTTTTCAGAAAAGAAGAGAGAATGTTGGGATGAAGAGAGTGGTGAGAGTAAGTGAGCTTGGGAAGGAGACTTGTGTGAGGAAGTACCTAGAGAGACTGAGTACAGAATGGAAAAAGGTGAGAACAAAGGAGGTAAGGGGAGTGGGGAAGGAATGGGATGTATTTAGGGAAGCAGTGATGGCTTGCGCAGAAGATGCTTGTGGCATGAGAAGCGTGGGAGGTGGGCAGATTAGAAGGGTAGTGAGTGGTGGGATGAGTAAGTAAGATTATTAGTGAAAGAGAAGAAAGAGGCATTTGGATGATTTTTCCAGGGAAATAATGGAAATGAGCAGGAGGTGTATAAAAGAAAGAGGCAGGAGGTCAAGAGAAAGGTGCAAGAGGTGAAAAAGAGGGCAAATGAGAGTTGGCGTGAGAGAGTATCATTAAATTTTAGGGAGAATAAAAAATGTTTTGGAAGGAGGTAAATAAAGTGCGTAAGACAAGGGAACAAATGGGAACTTCAGTGAAGGGGACTAATGGGGAGGTGATAACAAGTAATGGTGATGTGAGAAGGAGATGGAGTGAGTATGTTGAATGTGTGTGATGATAGAGTGGCAGATATAGGGTGTTTTGGTTGAGGTGGTGTGCAAAGTGAGAGGGTTAGGGAGAATGATTTGGTAAACAGAGAAGAGGTCGTAAAAGCTTTGCGGAAGATGAAAGCCGGCAAGGCAGCAGGTTTGGATGGTATTGCAGTGGAATTTATTAAAAAAGGGGGTGACTGTATTATTGACTGGTTGGTGAGGTTATTTAATGTATGTATGACTCATGGTGAGGTGCCTGAGGATTGGCGGAATGCTTGCCTAGTGCCATTGTACAAAGGCAAAGGAGATAAAAGTGAGTGCTCAAATTGCAGAGGTATAAGTTTGTTGAGTATTCCTGGTAAATTATATGGGAGGGTATTGATTGAGAGAGTGAAGTCATGTACAGAGCATCAGACTGGGGAAGAGCAGTGTGGTTTCAGAAGTGGTAGAGGATGTTTGGATCAAGTGTTTGCTTTGAAGAATGTATGTGAGAAATACTTAGAAAAGGAAATGTATTTGTATGTAGCATTTATGGATCTGGAGAAGGCAAGAGTTGATAGAGATGCTCTGTGGAAGGTATTAAGAATATATGGTGTGGGAGGCAAGTTGTTAGAAGCAGTGAAAAGCTTTTATCAAGGATGTAAGGCATGTGTACATGGAGGAAGAGAGGAAAGTGATTGGGTCTCAGTGAATGTAGGTTTGCGCCAGGGAAGTGTGATGTCTCCATGATTGTTTAATTTGTTTATGGATGGGGATGGTAGGAAGGTGAATGCAAGAGTTTTGGAAAGAGGGGCAAGTATGCAGTGTATTGTGGATGAGAGAGCTTGGGAAGTGAGTCAGTTGTTGTTTGCTGATGATACAGTGCTGGTGGCTGATTCATGTGAGAAACTGCAGAAGCTGGTGACTGAGTTTGGTAAAGTGTGTGAAAGAAGAAAGCTGAGAGTAAATGTGAAAGAACAAGGTTATTAGGTACGGTAGGGTTGAGGGACAAGTCAATTGGGAGGTAAGTTTGAATGGAGAAAAACTGGAGGAAGTAAAGTGTTTTAGATATCTGGGAATGGATTTGGCAGTGGATGGAACCATGGAAGTGGAAGTGAATCATAGGGTTGGGGAGGGGGCAAAAGTTCTGGTAGCATTAAAAAATGTGTGGAAGTCGAGAACATTATCTCGGAAAGCAAAAATGGGTATGTTTGAAGGAATAGTGGTTCCAACAATGTTATATGGTTGCGAGGCGTGGGCTATGGATAGAGTTGTGCGCAGGAGGGTGGATGTGTTGGAAATGAGATGTTTTGGGACAATATGTGGTGTGAGTGGTTTGATCGAGTAAGTAATGTAAGGGTAAGAGAGATGTGTGGTAATAAAAAGAGTGTGGTTGAGAGAGCAGAAGAGGGTGTTTTCAAATGGTTTGGTCACATGGAAAGAGTGAGTGAGGAAAGATTGACCAAGAGGATATATGTGTCGGAGGTGGAGGGAACGAGAAGTGGGAGACCAAATTGGAGGTGGAAAGATGTAGTGAAAAAGTTTTGAGTGATTGGGGCCTGAACATGCAGGAGGGTGAAAGGCGTGCAAGGAATAGAGTGAATTGCAATGATGTGGTATACCAGGGTCAACGTGCTGTTAATGGATTGAACCAGGGCATGTGAAGTGTCTGGGGTAAACCATGGAAAGTTGTGTGCGGCCTGGATGTGGAAAGGGAGCTGTGGTTTCGGTGCATTATTACATGACAGCTAGGGACTGCATGTGAACGAATGTAGCCTTTGTTGTCTTTGCCTAGCGCTACCTCACACACATGAGGGTGGAGGGGGTTGTTATTTCATGTGTGGTGGGGTGGCAATGGGAATGAATAAAGGCAGACAGTATGAATTATATACATGTGTGTATATGTATATGTCTGTGTGTGTATATATATGTATACGTTGAGATGTATAGGTATGTATATTTGCGTATGTGAACTTGTATGTATATACATGTTTATGTGGCTGGGTTGGGCCATTTTTTCGTCTGTTTCCTTGTGCTACCTCGCTAATGCGGGAGACAGCAACAAAGCAAAATAGATATATAAATATAATGGGAAGGAGACTTTTGTGAGGAAGTACCAGGAGAGACTGAGTACAGAATGGAAAAAGGTGAGAACAATGGAAGTAAGGGGAGTGGGGGAGGAATGGGATGTATTTAGGGAATCAGTGATGGATTGCGCAAAAGATGCTTGTGCCATGAGAAGAGTGGGAGGTGGGTTGATTAGAAAGGGTAGTGAGTGGTGGGATGAAGAAGTAAGAGTATTGGTGAAAGAGAAGAGAGAGGCATTTGGACGATTTTTGCAGGGAAAAAATGAAATTGAGTGGGAGATGTATAAAAGAAAGAGACAGGAGGTCAAGAGAAAGGTGCAAGAGGTGAAAAAAAGGGCAAATGAGAGTTGGGGTGAGAGAGTATCATTAAATTTTAGGGAGAATAAAAAGATGTTCTGGAAGGAGGTAAATAAAGTGCGTAAGACAAGGGAGCAAATGGGAACTTCAGTGAAGGGCGCAAATGGGGAGGTGATAACAAGTAGTGGTGATGTGAGAAGGAGATGGAGTGAGTATTTTGAAGGTTTGTTGAATGTGTTTGATGATAGAGTGGCAGATATAGGGTGTTTTGGTCGAGGTGGTGTGCAAAGTGAGAGGGTTAGGGAAGATGATTTGGTAAACAGAGAAGAGGTAGTAAAAGCTTTGCGGAAGATGAAAGCCGGCAAGGCAGCAGGTTTGGATGGTATTGCAGTGGAATTTATTAAAAAGGGGGGTGACTGTATTGTTGACTGGTTGGTAAGGTTATTTAATGTATGTATGACTCATGGTGAGGTGCCTGAGGATTGGCGGAATGCGTGCATAGTGCCATTGTACAAAGGCAAAGGGGATAAGAGTGAGTGCTCAAATTACAGAGGTATAAGTTTGTTGAGTATTCCTGGTAAATTATATGGGAGGATATTGATTGAGAGGGTGAAGGCATGTACAGAGCATCAGATTGGGGAAGAGCAGTGTGGTTTCAGAAGTGGTAGAGGATGTGTGGATCAGGTGTTTGCTTTGAAGAATGTATGTGAGAAATACTTAGAAAAGCAAATGGATTTGTATGTAGCATTTATGGATCTGGAGAAGGCATATGATAGAGTTGATAGAGATGCTCTGTGGAAGGTATTAAGAATATATGGTGTGGGAGGCAAGTTGTTAGAAGCAGTGAAAAGTTTTTATCGAGGATGTAAGGCATGTGTACGTGTAGGAAGAGAGGAAAGTGATTGGTTCTCAGTGAATGTAGGTTTGTGGCAGGGGTGTGTGATGTCTCCATGGTTGTTTAAAATGTTTATGGATGGGGTTGTTAGGGAGGTGAATGCAAGAGTTTTGGAAAGAGGGGCAAGTATGAAGTCTGTTGGGGATGAGAGAGCTTGGGAAGTGAGTCAGTTGTTGTTCGTTGATGATACAGCGCTGGTGGCTGATTCATGTGAGAAACTGCAGAAACTGCAGGGCTTCACATGCCCTGGTACAATCCATTGACAGCACGTCGACCCCGGTATACCACATCATTCCAATTCACTCTATTCCTTGCACGCCTTTCACCCTCCTGCATGTTCAGGCCCCGATCACTCAAAATCTTTTTCACTCCATCTTTCCACCTCCAATTTGGTCTCCCACTTCTCCTCGTTCCCTCCACCTCTGACACATATATCCTCTTGGTCAATCTTTCCTCACTCATTCTCTTCATGTGACCAAACCATTTCAAAACACCCTCTTCTGCTCTCTCAACCACACTCTTTTTATTTCCACAGATCTCTCTTACCCTTACATTACTTACTCAATCAAACCACCTCACACTACACATTGTCCTCAAACATCTCATTTCCAGCACATCCACCCTCCTGTGCACAACTCTATCCATAGCCCATGCCTCGCAACCATACAACATTGTTGGAACCACTATTCCTTCAAACATACCCATTTTTGCTTTCCGAGATAATGTTCTCGACTTCCAAACATTCTTCAATGCTCCCAGAATTTTCGCCCCCTCCCCCACCCTATGATTCACTTCCGCTTCCATGGTTCCATCCGCTGCCAGATACACTCCCAGATATCTAAAACACTTTACTTCCTCCAGTTTTTCTCAATTCAAACTTACCTCCCAATTGACTTGACCCTCAACCCTACTGTACCTAATAACCTTGCTCTTATTCACATTCACTCTTAGCTTTCTTCTTTCACGCACTTTACCAAACTTAGTCACCAGCTTCTGCAGTTTCTCACATGAATCAGCCACCAGCGCTGTATCATCAGCGAACAACAACTGACTCACTTCCCAAGCTCTCTCATCCACAACAGACTGCATACTTGCCCCTCTTTCCAAAACTCTTGCATTCACCTCCCTAACAACCCCAACCATAAACAAATTAAACAATCATGGAGACATCACACACCCCTGCCGCAAACCTACATTCACTGAGAACCAATCACTTTCCTCTCTTCCTACACGTACACATGCCTTACATCCTCAAAAAAAACTTTTCACTACTCCTAACAACTTGCCTCCCACACCAAATATTCTTAATACCTTCCACAGAGCATCTCTATCAAGTCTATCATATGCCTTCTCCAGATCCATAAATGCTACACACAAATCCATTTGCTTTTCTAAGTATTTCTCACATACATTCTTCAAAGCAAACACCTGATCCACATATCCTCTACCGCTTCTGAAACCACACTGCTCTTCCCCAATCTGATGCTCTGTACATGCCTTCACTCTCTCAATCAATACCCTCCCATATAATTTACCAGGAATACTCAACAAACTTTTTTTTTTTTTTTTTTTTTTTATACTTTGTCGCTGTCTCCCGCGTTTGCGAGGTAGCGCAAGGAAACAGACGAAAGAAATGGCCCAACCCCCCCCCCCATACACATGTATATACATACGTCCACACACGCAAATATACATACCTACACAGCTTTCCATGGTTTTCCCCAGACGCTTCACATGCCTTGATTCAATCCACTGACAGCACGTCAACCCCGGTATACCACATCGCTCCAATTCACTCTATTCCTTGCCCTCCTTTCACCCTTCTGCATGTTCAGGCCCCGATCACACAAAATCTTTTTCACTCCATCTTTCCACCTCCAATTTGGTCTCCCTCTTCTCCTCGTTCCCTCCACCTCCGACACATATATTCTCTTGGTCAATCTTTCCTCACTCATTCTCTCCATGTGCCCGAACCATTTCAAAACACCCTCTTCTGCTCTCTCAACCACACTCTTTTTATTTCCACACATCTCTCTTACCCTTACGTTACTTACTCGATCAAACCACCTCACACCACATATTGTCCTCAAACATCTCATTTCCAGCACATCCATCCTCCTGCGCACAACTCTATCCATAGCCCACGCCTCGCAACCATACAACATTGTTGGAACCACTATTCCTTCAAACATACCCATTTTTGCTTTCCGAGATAATGTTCTCGACTTCCACACATTCTTCAAGGCTCCCAGAATTTTTGCCCCCTCCCCCACCCTATGATCCACTTCCGCTTCCATGGTTCCATCCACTGCCAGATCCACTCCCAGATATCTAAAACACTTTACTTCCTCCAGTTTTTCTCCATTCAAACTTACCTCCCAATTGACTTGACCCTCAACCCTATTGTACCTAATAACCTTGCTCTTATTCGCATTTACTCTTAACTTTCTTCTTTCACACACTTTACCAAACTCAGTCACCAGCTTCTGCAGTTTTTCACATGAATCAGCCACCAGCGCTGTATCATCAGCGAACAACAACTGACTCACTTCCCAAGCTCTCTCATCCCCAACAGACTTCATACTTGCCCCTCTTTCCAAAACTCTTGCATTTACCTCCCTAACAACCCCATCCATAAACAAATTAAACAACCATGGAGACATCACACACCCCTGCCGCAAACCTACATTCACTGAGAACCAATCACTTTCCTCTCTTCCTACACGTACACATGCCTTACATCCTCGATAAAAACTTTTCACTGCTTCTAACAACTTGCCTCCCACACCATATATTCTTAATACCTTCCACAGAGCATCTCTATCAACTCTATCATAAGCCTTCTCCAATAAATAAATAAATATGTTATTACAAGATAAGAGAATCTCTTATCTCAATACATTTGAAAGTATGTAACTTCTATTTCTGGGCCCTTAGGAGAATACAGAGCAGAGTCCTGGGATCACGAATGGTACTTTTCAAAATTCTGAAGGATGCAGTGAGGTTGTGAAGTTATACTGTCACATCCAGGAGCTGCAGGAATTAGTAAAGGCAGCTGGTGGAGTATCAGAAGGTGGGACATATCACTGGGTTGATTCCATTCTAGTCAAGGTGAGTGCCAGTAATTTTGCAAGTTATGCACCTTTGATATATTCATATATTGTGTAATTTGGTTTACAGTTTTACCAAGTTGAGTAATTGATATACATGTATGTAGAATTAGGAAGATAGTTCTAAATGACTATTTTTATTTATCCAAAAGATGTTGTTCATGGATTACATTCATTTGCATTATCCAAATATCAACCAAGACTTTCATGTCACAATTTAGGCTGTGCGTGATGGTGAATGGCTGCTTGTGGATGGAGTAAACCTGTGCTCTGCATCAGTACTGGACAGGCTCAATGCTATGCTGGAACCTGATGGTGTGTTAACCCTCAGTGAAAGAGGTGTGGTGGATGGTGTTGTCCCTACTATCGCACCACACCCTGATTTCCGCCTCTTCCTTGTTATGGATCCTCAGTATGGAGAGATTTCACGGTATGTTGCAAGTCATGTTTAGAGTAAGAAAACATACAGTAATTGATGATTTGATTGGTTTTGTTTAAATTGGGTAGTTGTGATCATCCAGTAGTTCCAGTACAACATATGTGCTGTTTCTGCTTTTGGTAGCAAAGTTTTTAGCTGAAGTTGCACATTAAATATAGTACCACAGATGTGCTTTCTTTGCCTGTGAGAATATTTTGGCCACATTGTAATGTAATGGTTGATAGCCTTGCTCATATTCTGAAATTGTATATTGTCGTTTAGGTTATTATTATTAATTATTTTTTTATTTGTTATACTTGATTGCCATTTCCCGCATCAGTGAGGTAGTGCCAGGAAATAGACAAAGAACGGCCCATCCACTCATATGCCCGTATATATATACATAAACACCCATACATGCATATATACATACATATACATATTAACACATACACATATACATACATATACATACACATACACTGACATATACATATGTGCACATGTACCCTGCCCCACAAGAAACAGCATCACTGCCCCCTGCTTCATTGAGGTAGCCTTAGGAAAACAGACAAAAAAGGCCACATTTGTTCACACTTAGTCTCTAGCTGTTATGTGTAATGCACTGAAACCACAACTCCCAACCCACATCCAGGCCCCACAGACCTTTACATGGTTTACCCCAGATGCTTCTTATTCCCTGGTTCAGTCCATTGACTGCACGTCAACCCCAGTATACCACATCATTCCAATTCATTGTATTCCTTGCACGCCTTTCACCCTTCTGTACTTTCAGGCCTCAATCACAAATCTTTGTCACTCCATCCTTCCACCTTCAATTTGGTCTCCCACTTCTCCTTGTTCCCTCCTCCTCTGACACATATAGCCTCTTTGTCAATCTCTCCTCACTCATTCTCTTCATATGTCCAAACCTTTTTAACACACCCCCTTCTGCTCTCTCAACTTCACTCTTTTTATTATCACACATCCTTTCTTACCACAGAGAAATGAAACACGATAAGTTCCCAAGTGCACTTTCGTGTAATGATTACATTATCAGGGGGAGATAGAAGAAAGAATTACAACAGTCAGGTGATATACATTGAAGAGACGTCGTTAGGACACCATTTGGTAAACAAGTGACTACCCAAATGGAGGTCAGATGCATTCAAATCAGGCAATGTGCATATCATAAAATTTATCTTGTGGACAGGAAAGGGAACTGTTTGCAAATTTTATTAACAATAAAGCTATCCAATTTGTATAGACTTTTACTATAGTAATGTTACAATTCTTTGTTTATTTAATAAAAGAACCTAAACTGTAAGTTAGACTATCTCATCAAAAACAATGATTGGACTAACACTAACCCTTCCTTTGTGGTAAACCTATCCAATAAACAACTGGACAAGGATTCTTTGTGTGTCCTAGGCACAGATTAGATTTTGTGTTCTCTAACAAGGAAGCTAACAGTGTTGATATAACAAAGTCTTTCTGTAATTTCGAAAAGTACCATAAACTATCTAATGATGAAATTTACATCTGTAAAGGTTTTGCGTATGGGAGTTGTCAAAACCATTGGATCCTACTTGCCCTAAAAGGTTTATAAGAGCTATTGATAATTTTGAAAGAGGCAAGTTGTTAGAAGCAGTGAAAAGTTTTTATCGAGGATGTAAGGCATGTGTACATGTAGGAAGAGAGGAAAGTGATTGGTTCTCAGTGAATGTAGGTTTGCGGCAGGGGTGTGTGATGTCTCCATGGTCGTTTAGTTTGTTTATGGATGGGGTTGTTAGGGAGGTGAATGCAAGAGTTTTGGAAAATGGGGCAAGTATGCTGTCTGTTGTGGACAAGAGAGCTTGGGAAGTGAGTCAGTTGTTGTTCGCTGATGATACAGTGCTGGTGGCTGATTCATGTGAGAAACTGCAGAAGCTGGTGACTGAGTTTGGTAAAGTGTGTGAAAGAAGAAAGTTGAGAGTAAATGTGAATAAGAGCAAGGTTATTAGGTATAGTAGGGTTGAGGGTCAAGTCAATTGGGAGGTAAGTTTGAATGGAGAAAAAGTGGAGGAAGTGAAGTGTTTTAGATATCTGAGAGTGGATTTGGCAGCGGATGGATCCATGGAAGCGGAAGTGAATCATAGGGTGTGAAAATTCTGGGAGCCTTGAAGAATGTTTGGAAGTTGAGAACATTATCTTGGAAAGCAGAAATGGGTATGTTTGAAGGAATAGTGGTTCCAACAATGTTGCGAGGCGTGGGCTATGGATAGAGTTGTGCGCAGGAGGGTGGATGTGCTGGAAATGAGATATTTCAGGACAATGTGTGGTGTGAGGTGGTTTGATTGAGTAAGTAATGTAAGGGTAAGAGAGATGTGTGGTAATAAAAAGAGTGTGGTTCAGAGAGCAGAAGAGGGTGTTTTGAAATGGTTTGGTCACATGGAGAGAATGAGTGAGGAAAGATTGACCAAGAGGATATATGTGTCAGAGGTGGAGGGAACGAGGAGAAGTGGGAGACCAAATTGGAGTGGAAAGATGGAGTGAAAAAGATTTTGTGTGATCAGGGCCTGAACATGCGGGAGGGTGAAAGGCATGCAAGGAATAGAGTGAATTGGAATGATGTGGTATACCTGGGTCGACGTGCTGTCAATTGATTGAACCAGGGCATGTGAAGCGTCTGGGGTAAACCATGGATAGTTCTGTGGGGCCTGGATGTGGAAAGGGAGCTGTGGTTTCGGTGCATTATACATGACAGCTAGAGACTGAGTGTGAACGAATGGGGTCTTTGTTGTCTTTTCCTAGCGCTACCTCGCACACATGAGGGGGAGGGGATGTTATTCCATGTGTGGCGAGGTGGCGATGGGAATAAATAAAGGCAGAGAGTATGAATTATGTACATGTGTATATATGTATATGTCTGTGTGTGTATGTATATGTATATGTTGAGATGTATAGGTATGTGTATTTGCGTGTGTGGACATGTATGTATATACATGTGTGTGTGGCTGGGTTGGGCCATTCTTTCGTCTGTTTCCATGCGCTACCTCGCTGATGCGGGAGACAGCGACAAAGCAGAATGAAATAAATAAATGAATAAATAAAAATGAAATAAAGCTAAAGCAGATAAGGCTTACAGTTGTGATTATGAACATAAGGGATTATTTGTCTAAAATGAATGATCTTTTAAGTGATGACACAACATACTTCAAACTCAGTAAGAATCCTCTAGGAGCGGTGAATTCTCATTTTGATAAAGAACTGAAGTTGTTGTTGAAAGGTAAAGGTTCTTTAATCAAATGTTTGTCATCTTTGTCCCCTTCATTGCCATATGTGTATGGACTTATCATTATTATTATTATTAATATTATTATTATACTTAGTCACTGTCTCCCATGTTAACAAGGTAGCACAAGGAAACAAACGAAAGAATGGCCCAACCCACCCACACACATATGTATATACATAAACGCCCACACACGCCTATATACATACCTATACATTTCAACGTATACATACATATACATACACAGACATATACATATATACACATGTACATATTCATTCTTGCTGCCTTCATCCATTCCCATCACCACCCCACCACACATGAAATGGCACACACACACACACACACACACACACACACACACACACACACACACACACACACACACACACACACCCCGCGTGCGCTTGAGGTAGTGTTAGGAAAAGACAACTAAGGCCACATTCGTTCACACTCAGTCTCTAGCTGTCATGTGTAATGCACTGAAACCACAGCTCCCTTTACACATCCAGGCCCCGCAAAACTTTCCATGGTTTACCCCAAACACTGCACATGCCCTGATTCAATCTATTGACAGCACGTCAACCCCAGTATACCACATCGTTCCAATTCACTCGATTCCTTGCACGTCTTTCACCCTCCTGTATTTTCAGGCCCTGATCGCTCAAAATCTTTTTCACTCCATCTCTCCACCTCCAATTTGGTCTCCCACTTCTCCTCGTTCCCTCTACCTCTGACACATATATCCTCTTTGTCAATCTTTCCTCACTCATTCTCTCCATGTGACCAAACCATTTCAACACACCCTCTTCTGCTCTCTCAACCACACTCCTTTTATTACCACACATCTCTCTTATCCTTTCATTGCTTACTTGATCAAACCATCTCACACCACATATTGTCTTCAAACACTTCATTTCCAACACATCCACTCTCCTCCGCACAACCCTATGTATAGCCCATGCCTCACAACCATATAACATTGTTGGAACCACTATTCCCTCAAACATACCCATTTTTGCCCTCTGAGATAATGTTTTCGCCTTCCACACATTCTTCAATGCTCCCAGAACCTTCGTCCTCTCCCCTACCCTGTGACTCGCTTCCTCTTCCATAGTTCCATCCAGTGCCAAATCCACTCCCAGATATCTAAAACACTTTACTTCCCCCAGTTTTTCTCCTTTCAAACTTACCTTGTAATTGACTTGTCCCTCAACCCTACTAAACCTAATAACCTTGCTCTTATTCACATTTACTCTCAGTTTTCTTTCACACACTTTACCAAACTGTCACCAACTTCTGCAGTTTCTCACCCGAATCAGCCACCAGCACTGTATCATCAGTGAACAACAACTGACTCACTTCCCAAGCCCTCTCATCCACAACAGACTTCATACCTGCCCCTCTCTCCAAAACACTTGCATATACCTCCCTAACAACCCCATCCATAAACAAATTAAACATCCTTGGAGACATCATGCACCCCTGCTGCAAACGGACATTCACTGGGAACCAATCACTTTCCTCTCTTCCTATTCGTACACATGCCTTACATCCTTGATAAAAACTTTTCGCTGCTTCTAGTAACTTACCTCCCACACCATATACTCTTGATACCTTCCACAAAGCATCTCTATCAACTCTTCAAAGCAAACAACTGATCCACACATCCTCTACCACTTCTGAAATCACACTGTGTCTTCCCCAATCTGATGCTCCATACATGCCTTTACCCTCTCAATCAATACTCTCACATATAATTTCCCAGGAATACTCAACAAACTTATACCTCTGTAATTTGGACACTCACTTTTATACCCTTTGCCTTTGTACAATGGCACTGTGCATGCCAATCCGCCAATCCTCAGGCACTTCACCACGAACCATATATACATTGAATATCCTTACCATCCAGTCAGCAACACAGTCACCCCCTTTTTGTGATAAATTCCACTGCAGTACCATCCAAATCTGCCGCCTTGCCAGATTTCATCTTCTACAAAGCTTTCACTACCTCTTTTCTGTTTACCAAACCATTCTCCCTGATCCTCTCACTTCACACATCACCCCAACCAAAACATCCTGTATCTACCACTCTATTATCAAACACATTTAACAAACCTTCAAAATACTCACTCCATCTCCTTCTCACTTCACCACAACTTGTTATTACCTCCCCATTAGCCCCCTTCACCGATGTTCCCATTTGTTCTCTTGTCATACGCACTTTATTTACCTCCTTCCTAAACATCTTTTTATTTTCCCTAAAATTTATTGATACTCTCTCACCCAAACTCTCATTTACCCTCTTTTTCACCTCTTGCACCTTTCTCTTGACCTCCTGCCTCTCTCTTGTATACATTTCCCACTCATTCACACTAAAAATCTTACTTCATCCCACCACTCACTTCCCTTTCTAATCTGCCCACCTCCCACTTTTCTCATGCCACAGGCATCTTTTGTGCAAGCCATCATTGCTTCCCTAAGTACATCCCATTCCTTCCCTACTCCCCTTACGTCATTTGCTCTCATCTTTTTCCAATCTGCACTCAATCTCTTCTCATACTTCCTCATACAAGTCTCCTTTCCAAGCTCACTTACTCTCACCACTCTCTTTTCTGAAAACCTCTACAAATGTTCACCTTCGCTTCCTAAGATAATGATCAGACATCCCTCCAGTTGCCCCTCTCAGCACATTAACATCCAAAAGTCTCTCTTTCATGTGCTAATCCAATAACACTCTCTGGCTGTCTCTCCTACTTACATGTGTATACTTATGTACATCTCTTTTTAAACCAGGTATTCCCAATCACCAGTCCTTTTTAAGCACACAAATCTACAAGCTCTTCATCATTTCCATTTACAACGCTGAACACCTCATGTACACCAGTTATATCCTCAACTGTCACATTACTCACCTTTGCATTCAGATCACCCATCACTGGAAACCATTCTCATGCACCAAAGCTGCTAACACACTCACTCAGCTGGGCACGTTTATAGAGTACCATGTAAGAATTGTTATAAGTTTATGTTGGGCAGACTGGTAGGGATCATTCTGTTAGACTTTCATACATATTCACCATTTCCTGCATTAGCGAGGCAGTATTAAGAACAGAGGACTGAGCCCTCGAGGGAATATCCTCACTTGGCCCCCTTCTCTGTTCCCTCTTTTGGAAAACTAAAAACGAGAGAAGAGGATTTCCAGCCCCTTGCTCCCTCCTGTTTTAGTCGCCTTTTACAACTTTCTCCCCAATCCCCTTATGCAACATGAGCATAGTATAAGAATAGGACAAGAGTCAAATTCCGTGTTTAATCATGTTAGACATTATGATCATTGTATTGACTGAAGTAATGCTATCTCATTTATTTACTCTGACTCTTGTACCATGAGAAATATCATTGAATATTCCTTTATTAAATGCACAAAGAATTGTAATAATATTAGTGAAGGTCAATACAAATTGGATAGCTCTATTACTGATAAAATTTGTAAACTTCCCTTTCTTGTCCACATGATCAATTTTATGATATGCATGTTTGCAGATTTGAATGCACCCAACCTCCATTTGGGTAGTCACTTGTTTACCAAATGGCATCTTAACGATGTCTCTTTGTTGTACATCAACTGACTGTTATATTTCTTGTATCTTCCCCTGATGATGTGATCACTACACAAAAGTGCACTTGGGAACTTAATGTGCTTCATTTCATTTCCCTGTGGGGCCTGGATGTGGATAGGGAGCTGTTGTTTTGGTGTATTATGCATGACAGCTTGAGAATGAGTGTGAACTGATGCAGCCTTTTATCGTCTGTTCCCTGGCACTACCTCATGATGCAGGGGGTGACGATGCTGTTTCCTGCGGGATAGGGTGGTGCCAGAAATGGATGAAGGTGAGCAAGTATGAATATGTACGTGTTTGTATTTATGTTGATGTGTATATGTATGTATATGTTGATATGTATGTGTAAGTGTATGTATGTGTATGTGTATATGAAAGGATGGGTCTTTCTTTGTTTCGTGGCGCTACCTTGCTTACGTGAGAAACGGCAATCAAGTATATTAGATGAATGAATAAATTTGAGATTAAATGTGAATAAGAACAAGGTTATTAGGTTCAGTAGGGTTGAGGGACAAGTAAATTGGGAGGTAAGTTTGAATGGAGAAAAACTGGAGGAAGTGAAGTGTTTTAGATATCTGGGAGTGACTTAACAGCGGATGGAACCATGGAAGCAGAAGTGAATCATAGGATAGGGGAGGGAGCAAAGGTTCTAGGAGTGTTGAAGAATGTGTGGAAGGTGAGAACATTATCTCTGAGAGCAAAATTTGGTATGTTTGAGGGAATAGTTGTTCCAACAATGTTATATGGCTGCGGGGCAGAGCTACAGATAGGGTTGTGCGGAGGAGGGTGGATGTGTTGGAAATGAATTGTTTGAGGACAATATATGGTGTGAGGTGGTTTGATTGAGTAAGTAATGAAAGGGTAAGAGAGGTGTGTGGTAATAAAAGAAGTCTGGTTGAGAGAGCAGATGAGGGTGTGTTGAAATGGTTTGGACCTGTGGAGAGAATGAGTGACAAAGAGGAGATATGTGTCAGAGGTGGAGGGAAGAAGGAGAAGTGGGAGACCAAATTGGAGGTGGAAGGACGGAGTGAAAAAGATTTGAGCGATCGGAGCCTGAACATACAGGAGGGTGAAAGGCGTGGAAGGAATAGAGTGAATTGGAACAATGTGGTATACCTGGGTCAACATGCTGTCAATAGCTTGAACCAGGGTATGTGAAGCATCTTGGGTAAACCATGGAAAGGTCTGTGGGGCCTGGATGTGGAAAGGGAGCTGTGGTTTCGGTGCATTAAGCATGACAGCTAGAGGCAGTGTGAACGAATGTGGGTTTTTTCATCTGTTCCTGGTGCTGCCTTGCTGGAGAAGAGGGGGATGCAATTTTGTGTGTGGTGGTTTGGCGACAGGAATGGATGAAGGCAGGAATTATGGATATGAACATGTGTATATATGTGCGTGTGTGGGCATTAATGTATATACATGTGTATGTGGGTGGGTTGGGCCATTCCTCGTCTGTTTCCTTGCACTGCCTCGCTAACGTGGGAGATGGCAGGTAACTATAATAAGAAAAAATATGTAATATATATATAGATATGTGTATAGAGAGATGGTAGCTCTAGACTGTTACATGAATTTTAACATACTGTGATATGCCTAGGGCCATGAGGAATCGAGGCTTGGAGATCTATATGTTGGGTTCGTGGTTAATACCCCATGATTTACGGTCATTGATGCTACAGGCAGGTCTCACGTCCCCTCATCTACAAAATGCCTTATTCCAGGCTCACCAGGCTGTGAAAGACTTACTTCCAGGTTAGTGCATTTTTGTAATTATGTATTTGTATTGTACAAGGAAAAGTTTTTACACAATGAGGCTCCATTTCTTGAATTTGTTTTACTATCATACAGTTTTTAGACTTATGTATGTACGGTAGTCACATTTATTTCCTCATTCAGTCTGTTCCATTCACCTGCCACTCTTACTGTAAAAGCGCTTCTTTGTATCATTTTTGACTTTTTTGCTTAATTTCATGTTATAACCTTTGGTTGTTTTATCCCAATAACTTTGATTATCTGTTTCCTGTTTGCTTCAGTGGTGTGGTTTAAAAACATAAAGATTATGATCAGGTCAACCCTCACTCTTCTGTCTTCCATGTTAGGCAGATGTAAGGCTTCTGACCTCTCTCTGTAACTCATCTCTCTTAATTCTGGGATCATCTTTGTTTCCCTTAGACCTTCTATATTAGCTTTTTGCACTTGTTTATTCATGGTGATCAAACTTTAGAAGCATATTCTAAAACATGAATGGGATTTCAATACTTGATAATAGACAGTTGGTCTCCTTGACTATACTACTAAAGTGGGACAACTCTGGCAACAGGTTAGGAATGATGCTGATTTCCCAGATTGTCTCACTATGATTTGTGCAGCTTTTTTTCTATTTGATGATGTTCATATGAAGGCTTTCTTTCACTGTGAGCCATCCTAATTAGTTTACATTTTTTCTGGTTGAATCTCATTATCCGTGTATCAAATCAACTTTGGGGTCTCTGTAGATCCCTTTGTAAGTTGATACAGTCCTCCTCACTTTTTGCTTCCCATATAACCTTTGCATCACCTGCAAAGATAATGAGTTAAGAGTCCATACTCTTTAATAAGTCATTTACATATATTAAGAAGAGTAACAGTCATAGAACAAGACCCTGTGGCTCTCCTCTCATGACCTTGACCCTTTTCAGAGATTCTTTTACATGTATCCTTTGTTCCTTTCCACTAAGATAATCTATTCGTTAAGCGGTCTCCCCCTTATTGCTGCCTGGTGACCCAGCTTCTTAATCATCCTCCCACATGGTGCACTGTCAGATGTTTTCTAGTCAGATGTTTTCTCCCTTTCCTTCTCTTTCCTTTCTTGCCATCATATACTCCTCAGGGCAGAGCAGGTGAGATCTTATCTCTTTGATAGGATTAGTTTTCACAATTCCAATGATATCAGGTGCATCTTCCCTTATATGATTGTTGATTTCCAGTTGTTTACCACTGACAAGTTGTCCATCAACATTTGAATACATTACTTTAAGTCTAATATTAACATCTAAATACTCTTACCCTCTCTGCATTTCTAGCTGGGCTACTCCATCCTCTTGCCACATTTGGTTTCTCCGGTATATTGTCTTCTGATATTACGCATGCTTTTTTCTTTCTCTGGAGTTTTTCACACTTAGTATGTATACCACAGACTTACAGCATGTCATTGATATTCTCAGCCTTTTTAATTACTTCCTGGCTTGATTACTAACCATAACTGGTTACTCACATTTGTCTTGATTCTAACCTATTCTTCTCTTTTCCTTTATCATAGAAATCGCTTCCGGCAGTCTCGTAGCCGCTAGTGATCTTTCAGCATTCTGTTCCTCCTGTATTTGCCCTCCCTTATATAGTGTATGATCTTCCCTCTCTTCCTTATATAATGTATGATCTTCCCTCTCTACCTTATATAGTGTATGATCTACCCTCTCTACCTTATATAGTGTATGATCTTCCCTCTCTACCTTACATAGTGTATGATCTTCCCTCTCTTCCTTATATAGTGTATGATCTTCCCTCTCTACCTTATATAGTGTATGACCTTCCCTCTCTTTCTTATATAGTGTATGATCTTCCCTCTCTACCTTATATAGTGTATGATCTTCCCTCTTTCTTTATAGTGTATGATCTTCCCTCTCTACCTTATGTAGTGTATGATCTTCCCTCTCTTCCTTATATAGAGTATGATCTTCCCTCTCTACCTTATATAGTGTATGATCTTCCCTCTCTCCCTTATATAGTGTATGATCTTCCCTCTCTACTTTATATAGTGTATGATCTTCCCTCTCTACCTTATATAGTGTATGATCTTCCCTCTCTACCTTATATAGTGTATGATCTTCCCTCTCTACCTTATATAGTGTATGATCTTCCCTCTCTCCCTTATATAGTGTATGATCTTCCCTCTCTACTTTATATAGTGTATGATCTTCCCTCTCTACCTTATATAGTGTATGATCTTCCCTCTCTACCTTATATAGTGTATGATCTTCCCTCTCTCCCTCCCAGCATTCTGTTCCTCCTGTATTTCCCCTCCCTTATATAGTGTATGATCTTCCCTCTCTTCCTTATATAATGTATGATCTTCCCTCTCTACCTTATATAGTGTATGATCTACCCTCTCTACCTTATATAGTGTATGATCTTCCCTCTCTACCTTACATAGTGTATGATCTTCCCTCTCTTCCTTATATAGTGTATGATCTTCCCTCTCTACCTTATATAGTGTATGACCTTCCCTCTCTTTCTTATATAGTGTATGATCTTCCCTCTCTACCTTATATAGTGTATGATCTTCCGTCTCTTTCTTATATAGTGTATGATCTTCCCTCTCTACCTTATATAGTGTATGATCTTCCCTCTCTACCTTATATAGTGTATGATCTTCCCTCTCTACCTTATATAGTGTATGATCTTCCCTCTCAACCTTGTGTATTGTATGATCTTCCCTCTCTTCCTTATATAGTGTATGATCTTCCCTCTCTACCATATATAGTGTATGATCTTCCCTCTCTACCTTATATAGTGTATGATCTTCCCTCTCTACCTTATATAGTGTATGATCTTCCTTCTCTTCCTTATATAGTGTATGATCTTCCCTCTCTTCCTTAGTGTATGATCTTCCCTCTCTTCCTTATATAGTGTATGATCTTCCCTCTCTACCTTATATAGTGTATGATCTTCCCTCTCTACCTTATATAGTGTATAATCTTCCCTCTTTTCCTTATATAGTGTATGATCTTCCCTCTCTCCCTTAAATAGTGTATGATCTTCCCTCTCTTCCTTATATAGTGTATGATCTTCCCTCTCTACCATATATAGTGTATGATCTTCCCTCTCTACCTTATATAGTGTATGATCTTCCCTCTCTGCCTTATATAGTGTATGATCTTCCCTCTCTTCCTTATATAGTATATGATCTTCCCTCTCTTCCTTAGTGTATGATCTTCCCTCTCTTCCTTAGTGTATGATCTTCCCTCTCTTCCTTAGTGTATGATCTTCCCTCTCTTCCTTAGTGTATGATCTTCCCTCTCTTCCTTAGTGTATGATCTTCCCTTTCTACCTTATATAGTGTATAATCTTCCCTCTTTTCCTTATATAGTGTATGATCTTCCCTCTCTCCCTTATATAGTGCATGATCTTCCCTCTCTACCTTATGTATTGTATGATCTTCCCTCTCTACCTTATAAAGTGTATGATCTCCCCATTCAACCTTATATTGTGTATGATCTTCCCTCTCTACCTTATATAGTGTATGATCTTTCCTCTCTACCTTATATAGTGTATGATCTTCCCTCTCTACCTTATATAGTGCATGATATTCCCTCTCTACCTTATATAGTGTATGATCTTCCCTCTCTACCTTATATAGTGTATGATCTTCCCTCTCTCCCTTATAAAGTGTATGATCTTCCCATTCTACCTTATATAATGTATGATCTTCCCTCTCGTCCTTATGTAGTGATGTAGTGTATGATCTTCCCTCTCTACCTTTATAGTGTATGGTCTTCCCTCTATTCCTTATATAGTTTATGATCTTCCCTCTCTACCTTATATAGTGTATGATCTTCCCTTTCTACCTTATATAGTGTATGATCTTCCCTCTCTACCTTATATAGTGTATGATCTTCCCTCTCTACCTTATATAGTGTATGATCTTCCCTCTCTTCCTTATATAGTGTATGATCTTCCCTCTCTTCCTTATATAGTGTATGATCTTCCCTCTCTACCTTATATAGTGTATGATCATCCCTCTCTACCTTATATAGTGTATGATCTTCCCTCTCTTCCTTGTATAGTGTATGATCTTCCCTCTCTACCTTATGTAGTGTATGATCTTCCCTCTCTACTTTATATAGTGTATGATCTTCCCTCTCTTCCTTATATAGTGTATGATCTTCCCTCTCTTCCTTAGTGTATGATCTTCCCTCCCTTCCTTAGTGTATGATCTTCCCTCTCTTCCTTAGTGTATGATCTTCCCTCTCTACCTTATATAGCATATGATCTTCCCTCTCTACCTTATATAGTGCCTGATCTTCCCTCTCTACCTTATATAGTGTATGATCTTCCCTCTCTACCTTATATAGTGTATGATCTTCCCTTTTAACCTTATATAGTGTATGATCTTCCCTCTCTACCTTATATAGTGTATGATCTTCCCTCTCTACCTTATATAGTGTATGATCTTCCCTCTCTTCCTTATATAGTGTATGATCTTCCCTCTCTTCCTTATATAGTGTATGATCTTCCCTTTTTTTTTTTTTTTTTTTTATACTTTGTCGCTGTCTCCCGCGTTTGCGAGGTAGCGCAAGGAAACAGATGAAAGAAATGGCCAAACCCCCCCCCCCATACACATGTACATACACACGTCCACACACGCAAATATACATACCTACACAGCTTTCCATGGTTTACCCCAGACGCTTCACATGCCTTGATTCACTCCACTGACAGCACGTCAACCCCTGTATACCACATCGCTCCAATTCACTCTATTCCTTGCCCTCCTTTCACCCTCCTGCATGTTCAGGCCCCGATCACACAAAATCTTTTTCACTCCATCTTTCCACCTCCAATTTGGTCTCCCTCTTCTCCTCGTTCCCTCCACCTCCGACACATATATCCTCTTGGTCAATCTTTCCTCACTCATTCTCTCCATGTGCCCAAACCATTTCAAAACACCCTCTTCTGCTCTCTCAACCACGCTCTTTTTATTTCCACATATCTCTCTTACCCTTACGTTACTTACTCGATCAAACCACCTTACACCACACATTGTCCTCAAACATCTCATTTCCAGCACATCCATCCTCCTGCGCACAACTCTATCCATAGCCCACGCCTCGCAACCATACAACATTGTTGGAACCACTATTCCTTCAAACATACCCATTTTTGCTTTCCGAGATAATGTTCTCGACTTCCACACATTTTTCAAGGCTCCCAAAATTTTCGCCCCCTCCCCCACCCTATGATCCACTTCCGCTTCCATGGTTCCATCCGCTGACAGATCCACTCCCAGATATCTAAAACACTTCACTTCCTCCAGTTTTTCTCCATTCAAACTCACCTCCCAATTGACTTGACCCTCAACCCTACTGTACCTAATAACCTTGCTCTTATTCACATTTACTCTTAACTTTCTTCTTCCACACACTTTACCAAACTCCGTCACCAGCTTCTGCAGTTTCTCACATGAATCAGCCACCAGCGCTGTATCATCAGCAAACAACAACTGACTCACTTCCCAAGCTCTCTCATCCCCAACAGACTTCATACTTGCCCCTCTTTCCAGGACTCTTGCATTTACCTCCCTAACAACCCCATCCATAAACAAATTAAACAACCATGGAGACATCACACACCCCTGCCGCAAACCTACATTCACTGAGAACCAATCACTTTCCTCTCTTCCTACACGTACACATGCCTTACATCCTCGATAAAAACTTTTCACTGCTTCTAACAACTTGCCTCCCACACCATATATTCTTAATACCTTCCACAGAGCATCTCTATCAACTCTATCATATGCCTTCTCCAGATCCATAAATGCTACATACAAATCCATTTGCTTTTCTAAGTATTTCTCACATACATTCTTCAAAGCAAACACCTGATCCACACATCCTCTACCACTTCTGAAACCGCACTGCTCTTCCCCAATCTGATGCTCTGTACATGCCTTCACCCTCTCAATCAATACCCTCCCATATAATTTACCAGGAATACTCAACAAACTTATACCTCTGTAATTTGAGCACTCACTCTTATCCCCTTTGCCTTTGTACAATGGCACCATGCACGCATTCCGCCAATCCTCAGGCACCTCACCATGAGTCATACATACATTAAATAACCATGCCAACCAGTCAACAATACAGTCACCCCCTTTTTTAATAAATTCCACTGCAATACCATCCAAACCTGCTGCCTTGCCGGCTTTCATCTTCCGCAAAGCTTTTACTACCTCTTCTCTGTTTACCAAATAATTTTCCCCAACCCTCTCACTTTGCACACCACCTCGACCAAAACACCCTATATCTGCCACTCTGTCATCAGACACATTCAACAAACCTTCAAAATACTCATTCCATCTCCTTCTCACATCACCACTACTTGTTATCACCTCCCCATTTACGCCCTTCACTGAAGTTCCCATTTGCTCTCTTGTCTTACGAACTTTATTTACCTCCTTCCAGAACATCTTTTTATTCTCCCTAAAATTTAATGATAGTCTCTCACTCCAACTCTCATTTACCCTTTTTTTCACCTCTTGCACCTTTCTCTTGACCTCCTGTCTCTTTCTTTTATACTTCTCCCACTCAATTGCATTTTTTCCCTGCAAAAATCGTCCAAATGCCTCTCTCTTCTCTTATGTATGATCTTCCCTCTCTACCTTATATAGTGTATGATCTTCCCTCTCTACCTTATATAGTGTATGATCTTCCCTCTCTACCTTATATAGTGTATGATCTTCCCTCTCTTCCTTATATAGTGTATGATCCCTCTCTTCCTTAGTGTATGATCTTCCCTCTCTTCCTTATATAGTGTATGATCTTCCCTCTCTTCCTTAGTGTATGATCTTCCCTCTCTTCCTTAGTGTATGATCTTCCCTCTCTTCCTTAGTGTATGATCTTCCCTCTCTACCTTAATTAGCATATGATCTTCCCTCTCTACCTTATATAGTGCCTGATCTTCCCTCTCTACCTTATATAGTGTATGATCTTCCCTCTCTACCTTATATAGTGTATGATCTTCCCTCTATTCCTTATATCGTGTATGATCTTCCTTCTCTTCCTTAGTGCATGATCTTCCCTCTCTTCCTTAGTGTATGATCTTCCCTCTCTACCTTATATAGTGTATGATCTTCCCTCTCTACCTTATATAGTGCCTGATCTTCCATCTCTACCTTATATAGTGTATGATCTTCCCTCTCTTCCTTATATAGTGTATGATCTTCCCTCTCTACCTTTATAGTGTATGATCTTCCCTCTCTTTCTTATATAGTGTATGATCTTCCCTCTCTACCTTATATAGTGTATGATCTTCCCTCTCTACCTTATATAGTGTATGATCTTCCCTCTCTTCCTTATATAGTGTATGATCTTCCCTCTCTACCTTATATAGTGTATGATTTTCCCTCTTTCCCTTATATAGTGTATGATCTTCCCTCTCTTCCTTTTGTATTGTATGATCTTCCCTCTCTACCTTATATAGTGCATGATCTTCCCTCTCTTCCTTAGTGTATGATCTTCCCTCTCTACCTTATATAGTGTATGATCTTCCCTCTCAACCTTATATAGTGCATGATCTTCCCTCTCTACCTTTTATAGTGCCTGATCTTCCCTCTCTTCCTTAGTGTATGATCTTCCATCTCTACCTTATATAGTGTATGATCTTCCCTCTCTACCACTTGGTAAACAGAGATGAGGTAGTAAAAGATTTGCAGAAGATGAAAGCTGGCAAGGCAGCAGTTTGGGATAGTATTGCAGTGGAATTCATTAAAAAAGGGGGTGACTGTGTTGTTGACTGGTTGGTAAGGATATTTAATGTATGTATGACTCATGGTGAGGTGCCTGAGGATTGGCCGAATGCATGCATACTGCCATTGTACAAAGGCAAAGGGGTTAAAGGTGAGTGCTCAAATTACAGAGGTATAAGTTTGTTGAGTATTCCTAGGAAATTATATGGGAGGGTATTGATAGAGAGGGTGAAGGCATGTACAGAGCATCAGATTGGGGAAGAGCAGCGAGGTGTCAGAAGTAGTAGAGGATGTGTAGATCAGGTGTTTGCTTTGAAGAATATATGTGAGAAATAGTTAGAAAAGCAAATGGATTTGTATGTAGCATTTGTGGATCTGGAAAAGGCATATGATAGAGTTGATAGAGATGTTCTGTGGAAGTTATTAAGAATATATGGTGTGGGAGGCAAGTTGTTAGAAACAGTGAAAAGTTTTTATCGAGGATGTAAGGCATGTGTACGTGTAGGAAGAGAGGAAAGTGATTGGTTCTCAGTGAATGTCGGTTTGCTGTAGGGTTGCATGAAGTCTCCATGGTAGTTTAATTTGTTTATGGATGGGGTTGTTAGGGAGGTGAATGCAAGAGTTTTGAAGAGAGGCAAGTATGCAGTCTGTTGTGGTTGAGAGGGCTTGGGAAGTGAGTCAGTTATTGTTCGCTGATGATACAGCACTGATGGCTGATCCAGGTGAGAAACTGCAGAAGCTGGTGACTGAGTTTGGTAAAGTGTGTGAAAGAAGAAAGCTGAAAGTAAATATGAATAAGAGCAAGGTTATTAGATATAATAGGGTTGAGGGACAAGTTGAGGTAAGTTTGAATGTAGGAAAACTGGAGGAAGTGAAGTGTTTTAGATATCTGGGAGTGGATTTGGCAGCAGATGGAACCATGGAAGCTGAAGTGAGTCACAGGGTGAGGGAGGGGACAAAAGTTCTGGAAGCATTGAAAAATGTGTGGAAGGCGAGAACATTATCTCGGAAAGCAAAAATGGGTATGTTTGAAGGAATAGTGGTTCCAATAATGTTATGTGATTGTGAGGCATGGGCTATAGATAGAGTAGTGCAGAGGAGGGTGGATGTGTTAGAAATGAGATGTTTGAGGTAAACTGGGGTCGATGTGCTGTAATTGGATTGAACAAGGGCATGTGAAGCGTCTGGGTAAACCATGGAAAGTTTTGTGGGGCCTGTATGTGGAAAAGGAGCAGTGGTTTCAGTGCATTATACATGGCAGCTAGACTCTGAGTGTGAACGAATGTGGCCTTTGTTATCTTTTCCTAGCGCTACCACGTGCGCATGTCGGGGGAGGGGGTTGTCATTTCATGTGTGGCGCGATGTTGATGGGAATGAATAAGGGCACCAAGCATGAATTATGTACATGTGTATATATGTGTATATGTGTGTATGTACATAGTTGTATACGTTGAAATGTATAGGTATGTATATGTGTGTATGTGGGTAGGTTGGGCCATTCTTTCATCTATTTCCTTGCGCTACCTCACTAACGCGGGAGACAGCGACAAAGTATGATGAAAAAAATTATTTCACTATATATGGTTTTGCAAAATCTATACTTTCACTCTTGTTTCCTTTTAAACACAGTTACTGTACTTTTATTGCATTTAGCTTCAGTCGCCATGCTTATACACATTATAAAACACACAACCTTCTGCAACTCTTCTTCTCTCACAGCAAACAATGGAGTATCATCTGCAAACAGGCTTGCCACTAGCCACCATACCTTGCCACTCCATCTGGGCAACCGCTTTCCCTAGTTTCTCATCACTGTCCATATATATCCCTGGGGATAGGGGAGAAAGAATACTTCCCACGCATTCCTCACGTGTCATAGAAGGCGACTAAAGGGGATGGGAGCGGGGGGCCAGAAACCCTCCCCTCCTTGTATTTTAACTTTCTAAAAGGGGAAACAGAAGAAGGAGTCACGCGAGGAGTGCTCATCCTCCTCGAAGGCTCAGATTGGGGTGTCTAAATGTGTGTGGATGTAACCAAGATGAGAAAAAAGGAGAGATAGGTTATATGTTTGAGGAAGGGTACCTGGATGTTTTGGCTCTGAGTGAAACAAAGCTCAAGGGTAAAGGGGAAGAGTGGTTTGGGAATATCATGGGAGTAAAGTCGGGGGTTAGTTAGAGGACAAGAGCAAGGGAAGGAGTAGCACTACTCCTGAATCAGGAGTTGTGGGAGTATGTGATAGAGTGTAAGAAAGTAAATTCTAGATTGATATGGGTAAAACTGAAAGTTGATGGAGAGAGATGGGTGATTATTGGTGCATATGCACCTGGGCATGAGAAGAAAGATCATGAGAGGCAAGTGTTTTGGGAGCAGCTGAATGAGTGTGTTAGTGGTTTTGATGCTCAAGACCGAGTTATAGTGATGGGTGATTTGAATGCAAAGGTGAGTAATGTGGCAGTTGAGGGAATAATTGGTATACATGGAGTGTTCAGTGTTGTAAATGGAAATGGTGAAGAGCTTGTAGATTTATGTACTGAAAAAGGACTGGTGATTGGGAATACCTGGTCTAAAAAGCAAGATATACATAAGTATACGTAAGTAGGAGAGATGGCCAGAGAGCATTATTGGATTACGTGTTAATTGATAGACGCACGAAAACGAGACTTTTGGATGTTAATGTGCTGAGAGGTGCAACTGGAGGGAAGTCTGATCATTATCTTGTGGAGGCGAAGGTGAAGATTTGTGGGGGTTTTCAGAAAAGAAGAGAGAATGTTGGGATGAAGAGAGTGGCGAGAGTAAGTGAGCTTGGGAAGGAGACTTGTGTGAGGAAGTAGCAAGAGATACTGAGTACAGAATGGAAAAAGGTGAGAACAAAGGAGGTAAGGGGAGTGGGGGAGGAATGGGATGTATTTAGGGAAGCAGTGATGGCTTGCACAAAAGATGCTTGTGGCATGAGAAGCGTGGGAGATGGGTTGATTAGAAAAGGTAGTGAGTGATGGGATGAAGAAGTAAGATTATTAGTGAAAGAGAAGAGAGAGGCATTTGGACGATTTTTGCAGGGAAAAAATGCAAATGAGTGGGAGAGGTATAAAAGAAAGAGGCAGTAGGTCAAGAGAAAGGTGCAAGAGGTGAAAAAGAGGGCAAATGAGAGTTGGGGTGAGAGAGTATCATTAAATTTCAGGGAGAATAAAAAGATGTTTTAGAAGGAGGTAAATAAAGTGCGGAAGACAAGGGAGCAAATGGGAACTTCAGTGAAGAGGGCTAATGGGGAGGTGATAACAAGTAGTGGTGATGTGAGAAGGAGATGGAGTGAGTATTTTGAAGGTTTGTTGAATGTGTTTGATGAGAGAGTGGCAGATACAGGGTGTTTTGGTCAAGGTGGTGTGCAAAGTGAGAGGGTTAGGGAAAATGATTTGGTAAATAGAGAAGAGGTAGTAAAAGCTTTGCGGAAGATGAAAGCTGGCAAGGCAGCAGGTTTGGATGGTATTGCAGTGGAATTTATTAAAAAAGGGGGTGACTGTATTGTTGACTGGTTGGTAAGGTTATTTAATGTATGTATGATTCATAGTGAGGTGCCTGAGGATTGGCGGAATGCTTGCATAGTGCCATTGTACAAAGGCAAAGGGGATAAGAGTGAGTGCTCAAATTACAGAGGTATAAGTTTGTTGAGTATTCCTGGTAAATTATATGGGAGGGTATTGATTGAGAGGGTGAAGGCATGTACAGAGCATCAGATTGGGGAAGAGCAGTGTGGTTTCAGAAGTGGTAGAGGATGTGTGGATCAGGTGTTTGCTTTGAAGAATGTATGTGAGAAATACTTAGAAAAACAAATGGATTTGTATGTAGCATTTATGGATCTGGAGAAGGCATATGATAGAGTTGATAGAGATGCTCTGTGGAAGGTATTAAGAATATATGGTGTGGGAGGCAAGTTGTTAGAAGCAGTGAAAAGTTTTTATCGAGGATGTAAGGCATGTGTACTTGTAGGAAGAGAGGAAAGTGATTGGTTCTCAGTGAATGTAGGTTTGCGGCAGGGGTGTGTGATGTCTCCATTGTTGTTTAATTTGTTTATGGATGGGATTGTTAGGGAGGTGAATGCAAGAGTTTTGGAAAGAGGGGCAAGTATGCAGTCTGTTGTGGATGAGAGAGCTTGGGAAGTGAGTCAGTTGTTGTTCGCTGATGATACAGCGCTGTTGGCTGATTCATGTAAGAAACTGCAGAAGCTGGTGACTGAGTTTGGTAAAGTGTGTGAAAGAAGAAAGTTAAGAGTAAATGTGAATAAGAGCAAGGTTATTAGGTACAGTAGGGTTGAGGGTCAAGTCAATTGGGAGGTAAGTTTGAATGGAGAAAAACTGGAGTAAGTAAAGTGTTTTAGATATCTGGGAGTGGATCTGGCAGCGGATGGAACCATGGAAGCGGAAGTGAATCATAGGGTGGGGAAGGGGGCGAAAATTCTGGGAGCCTTGAAGAATGTTTGGAAGTCAAGAACATTATCTCGGAAAGCAAAAATGGGTATGTTTGAAGGAATAGTGGTTCCAACAATGTTGTATGGTTGCGAGGCGTGGGCTATGGATAGAGTTGTTTGGAGGAGGGTGGATGTGCTGGAAATGAGATGTTTGAGGACAATATGTGGTGTGAGGTGGTTTGATCGAGTAAGTAATGTAAGGGTAAGAGAGATGTGTGGAAATAAAAAGAGTGTGGTTGAGAGAGCAGAAGAGGGTGTTTTGGGTTTGGTCACATGGAGAGAATGAGTGAGGAAAGATTGACCAAGAGGATATATGTGTCAGAGGTGGAGGGAACGAGGAGAAGTGGGAGACCAAATTGGAGGTGGAAAGATGGAGTGAAAAAGATTTTGAGTGATTGGGGCCTGAACATGCAGGAGGGTGAAAGGCGGGCAAGGAATAGAGTGAATTGGATCGATGTGGTATACCGGGGTCGACGTGCTGTCAGTGGATTGAATCAGGGCATGTGAAGCGTCTGGGGTAAACCATGGAAAGTTGTGTGGGGCCTGGATGTGGAAAGGGAGCTGTGGTTTCGGGCATTATCACATGACAGCTAGAGACTGAGTGTGAACGAATGGGGCCTTTGTTGTCTTTTCCTAGCACTACCTCGCACACATGAGGGAGGAGGGGGTCGTTATTCCATTTGTGGCGAGGTGGGGGTGGGAATGAATAAAGGCAGACAGTGTTAATTGTGTGCATGTGTATATTTGTATGTGTCTGTGTGTGTATATATATGTGTACATTGAGATGTATGGGTATGTATATTTGCATGTGTGGACATGTATGTATATACATGTGTATGGGGGTGGGTTGGGCCATTTCTTTCGTCTGTTTCCTTGCGATACCTCGCAAACGCGGGAGACAGCGACAAAGCAAAATAAATATAATAGATAAATAATATATAGTGCCAGGAAACAGATGAAGAAATGGCCCACCCACCCACATGCAAATCTATATATGTAAATGCCCATATACACACATACACATGCATATACATATCAACATATATACATACACACATATGCACATACATGCCCATACAGGTATGTATATGTACATACATATACATTTCAGCATATACACATGTATGTACATGTACATACACAGCCATATACATATATACACATGTACATATTCATACTCACTCGCGTTCATCCATTCCTGGCTCCACCATGCCACACAGGAAAACAGCATTGCCACCCCCTGCATCAGCGAGGTAGTGCCTGGAAAACAGACAAAAAAAGACCATATTCATTCACACTCAGTCTCTATCTGTCATGGGTAATGCACCGAAACTACAACTCCCTATCCACATCCAGATCCCACAGACCTTTCCCTGGTTTACCCCAGATGTTTCATATTCCGTAGTTCAGACCACTGATAGCACATTAACCCCGGTATACTACATCATTCCAATTCACTCTATTCCTTGCATGCTTCTTACCCTCTGCATGTTCAGGCCCCAATCATTCAAAATCGTTTTCACTCCATCCTTCCACTTCCAGTTATATCTCCCGCTTCTCCTTGTTCCCTCCACCTCTGACACATATATCCTATTTGTCAACCTTTCCGCACTAATTCTCTCCATATGTCCAAACCATTTCAACAAACCCTCCTCTGCTCTCTCAACCACACTCTTTATTATCACACATCTCTCTTACCCTATCATTACTTACTCAATCAAGCCACTTCACACCACATACTCTCCTCAAACATTTCTTTTCCAACACATCCACCCTCCTCTGTATCAACCTACTTATATCCTATGCCTTGCAACCATATAGTATGGCTGGAACTAATATTCCTTCAAACATTCCCATTTTCACTATCTAAGATAACATTCTCTCTTTCCACACATTCTTCTCTGCTCCCAGAACCTTCTCCCCCTCCCCCACCTTATGACTCACTTCCACTTCATTGGTTCCATTCGCTGCTAAGTCAACTCTCAGATATCTAAAACATTTCACTTCCTCCAATTTTTCTCCATTCAGACTCACATCTCAACTAACTTGTTCTCAACCCTGCTGAACCTAATATCCTTGCTATCATTCATATTTACTCTCAACTTACACATTTCACACACTTTTCCAAACTCAGTCACCAGCCTCTGCAGTTTCTCATTCGAATCAGTCTCCAGAGCAGTATCATGGGCAAACAACAACTGACTCACTTCCCAAGCCCTCTCATCCCCAACCGACTGCATACTCACCCCTCTCTCCAAATCTCTTGCATTTACCTTCCTAACCACCCCATCCATAGACAAATTAAACATACATGGGGACATCACACACCCCTGCGACAGACCAGCCTTCACTGAGAACCAATCACTCTCCTGTCTTCGTACTTTTACACATGCCTTTCATCCTTGATAAAAACTTCTCACTACTTCTAGCAGCTTACCTCCCGCACCATATACTCTTAAGACTTTCAACAAAGTATCTCTGTCTACTCTGTCATATGCCCTCTCCAGATCCATAAATGCCACATACAGATCCATTTGTTTGTCTTAAGTATTTCTCACACACATTTTTCAAAGCAAACACTTGATCCACACATCCTTTACCACTTCTGAAACCACACTGTCTTCCCCAATCTGATGCTCTGTGCATGCCTTCACCCTCTCGATCAATACCCTCCCATACAATTTTCGGGGAATACTCAACAAACTTATTCCTTGGTAGTTTGAACTCTCACCTTTATCCTCTTTGCCTATGTACAGTGGCACTTTACATACATTCCGTCAATCCTCAGGTACTTCATCATGATCCTTACATGCACTGAATATCCTTACCAATTAATCAACGACACAGTCACCCCCTTTCTTGATGAATTCATCTGCAATACCACCCACACTCGCTGCCTTGCTGGATTTCATCTTCCTCAAGGCTTTCACCACCTCTTTTCACCAAATCACTCTCCCTTACTCTCTCTCTTTGCACACCACCCTGACCAAAGCACCCTACATCTGCCGCTCTGTCATCAGACACATTCAACAAACTTCAATTTACCCAATTCATCTCCTCCTCTCCATCACTACCTGTAATTGCTTCCCCCTTTGCTCCCTTCATTGATTTTCCCATTTGTTCCCTTATCTTATGCACATTATTCACCTCCTTCCAAAACATTTTATTCTCCCAAAAGTTTAATGATACTTTCTCATCCCAACTCTCATTTGCCCTCTTTCTCAGCTCTTGCACCTTCCTTTTGACCTCCTACCATTTCTCTTATACATCTTCCATTCATTTGCAGTCCTTCCCTGCTAGTATCATCCAATCGCCTCCCTTGTACCTTTCACTTACAACTCTACTTCTCTATCCCACCACTCACTACCCTTTCTAATCTGCCCATCTCCCACCTTTCTCACACCACATGCATTTCTTGCACATCACATCACTGCTTCCCGAAATACATCCCATTCCTGACTCACTCCCCTCAAGTCATTTGTTCTCTCTTTTTGCCATTCTACACTCAATCTCTCCTGGTACTTCCTCACACAAGTCTCCTTTCCAAGTTCACTTACTCTCACCGCTCTCTTCTCCCCGATATTCTCCCTTCTTTTTTGAAAACTGCAAATCTTCAGCTTCACCTCCATAAGATAGTGATCAGACATCCCACCAGCTGCCCCTCTCAGCACATTGATATCCAAAAGTCTCTTTTTTTCATGCTTATCAATTAACACGTAAACTGATAATGCCCTTTAACCATCTCTCCTACTCGCTTACATATACTTGTTTATATCTCTCCTTTTAAACCAAGTATTCCCAATCACCAGTCTTTTTTCATCACACAAATCCACAAGCTCTTCTATATTTCCATTCACAACACTGAATACCCCATGTGCTCCAATTATACCATCATCTGCCACATTACTCACCTTCACATTTAAATCACCTGTCACTAATACCCTGTTTCATGCCCCAAAACTGCTGACACACTCCCTCTGCTGCTTCCAAAACACTTGCCTCTCAAGATCTTTCTTATTATGACCAGGTGCATAAGCACCAATTATCACCCATCTCTCCCTATCCACTTTCATTTTTCTCACATCAATCTAGAAATTACTTCCTTACACTCTATCACACACTTCCACAACTCCTGCTTTAGGAGTAGTGCTACTCCTTCTTGAACTCTTGTCCTCTCACCAACCCCTGACTTTACTTCCAAGACTTTTCCAAACCACTCTTCACCTCTAACCTTGAGCTTCATTTCACTTGGAAGAACATCCAGGTTTCTTTCCTCAAACATGCTACCTATCTCACCTTTCTACTGATCTTTGTTACATACAAACACCCACATGTATACTGTAACTTTCTCTCAACTCCATCCACTCTTATACATGCATTTGATACTCTGTAGAAGGCTTTCAAACCATCCAACATTTGTCCCCTATACCATATATCCTTAACACATCTCACAAAACATTCCACCCAGTTCTGTCATACGTGTTCTCCAGATCCATCAAAGTTGCATACAACTTCTAATCTTTCACTTGTTACTTTTCCACAGTCATCACCTTAAAAATCTGATTCACACATTCCCTACCTTTCCTTCAACCCTCTTGATCCTCGCGTATTCTGCATTCAGTCTCTTTGACTCTCTCAATCAACATTCTTGCATACACTTTTCCTGGTATACTTCCTGGTATACTTAAACAGACTTAATCCCCAGTAATTAGACTTATTCCCTTGTAACCACTACATACATCCTTCGGCCCTTTTTTTTTGAATAAAGGAACTGTAATACCTTTGACCCAGCCCTAAGGCTCAAATTTTGGTTTCCATGCTACATTGCTCATGTATCCTCTTCCATCCTCCATGCCTATGCGTGTAACAACTGCTGCTTCCCCTTCTCCCACATTCATTAGGCCTTCAGAATACTCTTTCCATTTCCTTTCACTTCCTCCTTTTGATTTAGCAACTCCCCTTCCTTACTTCTTACCTTAACGTTTCCACTCGTACATCCACTTCTTTCCTTTTTTGCATCCTTCCAGTACATTTTCTTACTTTCTCTGATCCTTCCATTCAACTTTCTTCCAAAATCTTCATCTAATCTTTCTTTGCATCATCTCTAACATTGCACATTATTGTTTTGAGTGAGAAAAGACAGACTAAGAGGATCTTTGGGTCAGAAATGGAGGGAGTAAGTGAGAGACAAAGGAGATGGGTCAGAATTGGGGGGGAGTAAATGGGAGACAAAGGAAATGAAAGAATAGTAAAAGAAGCTTTGAGGTATTGTGGCTTGAGTATTCAGAAAGAATAAAGTGTATTGGACTGTTTTATATACACAGGGTAACTTGCTGGTGGTGGGCTAAACCAGGGCATGTGAAACAGTCAGAGGAAACCATGAATTGCTCTGTAGGGTTTTGCTATGGATGGTGGATTCTGGTTTCAGTGCATTACACATGACAGTTAGAGTGTTACTGTGAACAAATACGTCTGTTATACCCCTGTTCTGGGTGCTACCGTAACAAGGTATATAATTGGTAACAGTTATAAAAAGGGAAATTAACCCAACCCTCTGATTCCACTAGAATTGAATTTATCTTTTTACTGTAATTACAAAATCATTCAAAAGAACATCTAAATGTTTATGATACTCTTATCAACATACTTTTATTTTCTTTCATTAAGGTTTTCATTTTGCACAAGCATTCATGAATTTCTAACCAACCTACGTTGCTTTCATAGATTATTCCTTGCTACAATGGTTTTCCTGATAACTTTCAAAAAAAATCTTAGAACATTGTTACACATTGTTATGTAATTCATTTCTGAAGTTTTCAGTTCAAGTAATTTTGTATTTGTTCATTTTCTTAAACAGTGTATATGCAGCCATCTATTACACAAATGAAACAGGTAGCGTCATTGACGTGTCAGTTGATGCAGGCAGGGAACCAACCAGAACTTGCACTTACCAAGGCCTTCACACTTGTTTATGTGAGGTAAGTGAATTATGTATTGGTCAGAGGAAATCACTTATAAGTGATTATGCATAGTTCTGTTTTCTAGGTCACTATTATTACATAGTACATTATTTTTGTAAAGTAGTTTAGAGGCTAGCTGTGGTTATGATATGGAACTACTATGGAGGAATGATGGGATTTTCAACCTTCTTATCGTGGTGACATTTCATTTGGAACAGAATACTACAGTCTTACACAGTGGTCTTATATGCATTATGAAAGCTTGACACAGTCTTCTTAGCCCTAAAATGTTACCATCAGTAATGTGGAATGATTTTGCTGGCCCCCTACATCCAACAGACAGGGTAGGGAAAATAAAATAAAGTAATTCTAATTGCAATTTTTTGAAAACAAAAGAATTTACATGAACTTAAAGCTTTACAATCCCTTATTAAACTATAGAGATAAAAACATATATGTAAGTGGTTATTTAAAAGAATAGGGAAGACTTTTAAATTTGTTAGGAAAAGAGTTTATTAACATAAAGCAAAGAACTATTTTTTACAAGGACTTGATATTAGAGGTATCCATTATCCAGACCATTGGCTTCTTGCTTATAGATGGAGAGCTTCCCTGTATTACCACAATCTGTTGGCCATTTCTTATCAATAAGTTATTTATCCCACACCATATCACGATCCAGATTCCATAAAACACAAGTTATTAATAAGTTATTTATCCCACACCGTATCACTATCCAGATTCCATAAAACACAAGTAAGGAATAGGAGCACAGAGTGGTGCACCCACATTCGGTGACCTCTGAACAAGAAATGAGGGAGGAGGGATCCCCATGGTTGTACACATATGGGAACCCTGTAGAAAAGATGAACTTCTTTAAGTTTTGGTTCTGAGAGACCCAAGGATGGTGTTCTAGGATTAACACATTAGATACAACTATCTCAGAATAGCAAGCTGACGTGCAGAATATCTCTCTCTCTCATGCTAGTCTTGTCTCAGTTATCCATTTTTTTTTTTTTTTTTTTTTTTTTTTTTTTTATACCTCGTCGCTGTCTCCCGCGTTTGCGAGGTAGCGCAAGGAAACAGACCATATTTCCACCATATTGACTTGCCTCACATGTGTACATGCATTCCTTTTACCCTTATCCTTGTACTTTACATATAATCTTTCTGTTTACCTTTTCCTTTCTTATTCAGCTTTACATTTTGACATTTTTGTATGATTCTGTACAATTATATATGACACTTCTTTCACAATAATGGCTCCTGAATTCATGATTCCTTATTTTATCTGTTTCTTCATGCCATATCTTCATTGTAGAAGTTCCGTCTCAATAGTTGTTCTACATGATTCAATTTTTGTATTTTCGATATATGTTTACAGTTTCCTGCATTAATAAGGTAGCACCAGGTTAGGAACATTAATTTGCCTGAGCATAAACTCATTAGTTTTGATGTGAATTCCCTTTTCAATAAAGTTCCCATTGATGAAACCATTACATCCCTAAGGAGGAAGTTACTTGATCTCAGCCTTTCCTTGCTCCTGCCTATAAAAACTTTTATTGACTTACTGATTGTAGTTAGAATTTCAGTCTCAAATTTTTCCATTGACGTATTAGAGCTTTATGTTTCCAATGAAGTTTTCCAAGCTGATGAATTTGATTTTTATGGACAGAAATTTGGTCTTGCCATGGGAAATCCCCTTAGTCCTATCCTGAGTAACTTAATCATGGAATACTTTGAGAATGAAATTCTAACTTCAGTCAGTAATCATCCAAAAATCTGGTTTAGATATGTTGATGATGTGTGGTCCTTATAGCCATCTTCCCAAGATTGTGATGTTTTTTAATGAAATATATAACATTCACCAATCCATCAAATTCAAGATTGATTGGGGAAAATAAGGTAAATTGCCGTATCTTGATGTGTTGATAACTAGGAATCTGATCACTTGTTCTTCAAGATCTACAGGAAGCCTACCAACTTGTTAGTTTTCAGTTCATGATTCTTTTGTAAAAATGTCTGTAGCTATGTCTGTGTTTTTGAGAGCATAAGTCTGGTAGGAGAATGTATTCATATAAGACGTATCTTTAGGCAGTTATGTTATCGTAAGTAGTTTGTGAATAATGCTTTCCAGAAAGCTAGGAAGACATTGTATGCACATAGTAACAAAAGTTTTTATCGAGCATGTAAGGCATTTGTACGAGAAGGAAGAGAGGAAAGTGATTCGTTCTCAGTGAATATAGGTTTGTGGCAGGGGTGCATGATGTCTCCATGGTTGTTTAATTTGTTTATGGATTGGGTTGTTAGGGAGGTGAATGCAAGAGTTTTGAGAGAGGGGCAAGTATGCAGTCTTGTGGATGAGAGAGCTTGGGAAGTGAGTCAGTTGTTGTTTGCTGATGATACAGCGCTGGTGGCTGATTCGGGTGGGAAACTGCAGAAGCTGGTGACTGAGTTTAGTAAAGTGTGTGAAAGAAGAAAGCTGAGAGTAACTGTGAATAAGAGCAAGGTTGTTAGGTACAGTAGGGTTGAGGGACAAGTCAATTGGGAGGTAAGTTTGAATGGAGAAAAACTGGAGGAAGTGAAGTGTTTTAGATATCTGGGAGTGGATTTGGCAGCGGATGGAACCATGGAAGCGGAAGTGAGTCACACAGTGGGAAGGGGGCAAAAGTTCTGGGAGCGTTGAAAAGTGTGTGGAAGGTGAGAACATTATCTCAGAAAGCAAAATTGGGTATGTTTGAAGGAATAGTGGTTTCAACAATGTTATATGATTGCAAGGCATGGGCTATAGATAGGGTTGTGCAGAGGAGGGTGGATGTGTTGGAAATGAGATGTTTGAGGACAATATGTGATGTGAGGTGGTTTGATCGAGTAAGTAATGAAAGGGTAAGAAAGATGTGTGGTAATAAAAAGAGGGTGTATTGAAATGGTTTGGTCACATGGAGAGAATGAGTGAGTAAAGATTGACTAAGAGGATATATGTGTCAGAGGTGGAGGGAACAAGAAGTGGGAGACCAAATTGGAGGTGGCAGGATGGAGTGAAAAAGATTTTGAGCAATCGGGGCCTGAACATGCAGGAGGGCAAAAGGCATGCAAGGAATAAAGTGAATTGGAATGATGTGGTATACCGTGGTCAACTTGCTGTCAGTGGATTGAACCAGGGCATGTGAAGCGTCTGGGGTAAACCATGGAAAGTTTTGTTGGGCCTGGATGTGGAAAGGGAGCTGTGGTTTCGGTGCATTATACATGACAGCTAGAGACTGAGTGTGAACGAATGTGGCCTTTGTTGTCTTTCCCTAGCACTACCTTACATGCGTGTGGGGAGAGGGGGGTTGTCATTTCATGTTTGGCGGGGTGGCGACAGGAATGAATAAGGGCAGCAAGTATGAAATATGTACATGTGTATATATGTATATGTCTGTGTATGTATATATATATATATATGTATACGTTGAAATGATATCCCTGGGGATAGGGGAGAAAGAATGCTTCCCATGTTTTCCCTGTGTGTTGTAGAAGGTGACTAAAAGGGGAGGGAGGGAGTGGGGGCTAGAAATCCTTTCCTCTTGTTTTTTTATTATTATTTTCCAAAAGAGTAACAGAGAAGGGGGCCAGGTGAGGATATTCCCTCAAAGGCTCAGTCCTCTGTTCTTAACGCTATCTTGCTAACACAGGAAATGGCAAATAGTATGAAAAAAAAAATGTTGAAATGTATAGGTATGTATGTGTGCGTGTGTGGACGTGTATGTATGTACATGTGTATGTGGGTAGGTTGGGCCATTCTTTCGTCTGTTTCATTGCACTACCTCACTAACGTGGGAGACAGCAACAAAGTGTAAGAAAATAATATTTTGCTTTTGCTTTGTCGCTGTCTCCCATGTTAGCGAGGTAGCGCAAGGAAACAGACGAAAGAATGGCACAACCCACCCACATACACATGTATATACATACACGTCCACACACGCAAATATACATACCTATACATCTCAATGTACACATATATATACACACACAGACATATACATATATACACATGTACATAATTCATACTTTCTGCCTTTATTTATTCCCATCGCCACCTCGCCACACATGGAATAACAACCCCCTCCCCCTCATGTGTGCGAGATAGTGCTAGGAAAAGACAACAAAGGCCCCATTCGTTCACACTCAGTCTCTAGCTGTCATGTAATAATGCACCGAAACCATAGCTCCCTTTCCACATCCAGGCCCCACAGAACTTTCCATGGTTTACCCCAGACGCTTCATATGCCCTGGTTCAATCCACTGACAGCACGTTGACCACGGTATACCACATCATTCCAATTCACTTTATTCCTTGCATGCCTTTTGCCCTCCTGCATGTTCAGGCCCCTATTGCTCAAAATCTTTTTCACTCCATCCTTCCACCTCCAATTTGGTCTCCCACTTCTCCTAGTTCCCTCCACCTCTGACACATATATCCTCTTGGTCAATCTTTCCTCACTCATTCTTTCCATGTGACCAAACCATTTCAAAACACCCTCTTCTGCTCTCTCAACCACACTCTTTTTATTTCCACACATCTCTCTTACCCTTACATTACTTACTCGATCAAATCACCTCACACCACATATTGTCCTCAAACATCTCATTTCCAGCACATCCACCCTCATATGCACAACTCTATCCATAGCCCACTCCTTACAGCCATACAACATTGTTGGAACCACTATTCCTTGAAACATACCCATTTTTGCTTTCCGAGATAATGTTCTCGACTTCCAAACATTCTTTAAGGCTCCCAGAATTTTCGCCCCCTCCCCCACCCTATGATTCACTTCCGCTTCCATGGTTCCATCCGCTGCCAGATCCACTCCCAGATATCTAAAACACTTTACTTCCTCCAGTTTTTCTCCATTCAAACTTACCTCCCAATTGACTTGACCCTCAACTCTACTGTACCTAATAACCTTGCTCTTATTCACATTTACTCTTAACTTTCTTCTTTCACACACTACCAAACTCAGTCACCAGCTTCTGCAGTTTCTCAAATGAATCAGCCACCAGCACTGTATCATCAGCAAACAACAACTGACTCACTTCCCAAGCTCTCTCATCCACAACAGACTGCATACTTGCCCCTCTTTCCAAAACTCTTGCATTCACCTCCCTAACAACCCCATCCATAAACAAATCAAACAACCATGGAGACATCACACACCCCTGTTGCAAACCTACATTCACTGAGAACCAATCACTCTCCTCTCTTCCTACACGTACACATGCCTTACATCCTCGATAAAAACTTTTCACTGCTTCTAACAACTTGCCTCCCACACCATATATTCTTAATACCTTCCACAGAGCATCTCTATCAGCTCTATCATATGCCTTCTCCAGATCCATAAATGCTACATACAAATCCATTTGGTTTTCTAAGTATTTATCACATACATTCTTCAAAGTAAACACCTGATCTACACATCCTCTACCACTTCTGAAACCACACTGCTCTTCCCCAATCTGATGCTCTGTACATGCCTTCACCCTCTCAATCAATACCCTCCCATATAATTTCCCAGGAATACTCAACAAACTTATACCACTGTAATTTGAGCACTTACTCTTATCCCCTTTGCCTTTGTACAATGGCACTATGCAAGCATTCCACCAATCCTCAGGCACCTCACTATGAATCATACATACATTAGATAACCTTACCAACCTTAGTCAACAATACAGTCACCCCCTTTTTTAATAAATTCCACTGCAATACCATCCAAACCTGCTGCCTTGCCGGCTTTCATCTTCCGCGACGCTTTTACTACCTCTTCTCTGTTTACCAAATCATTTTCCCTAACCCTCTCACTTTGCACACCACCTCGACCAAAACACCCTATATCTGCCACTCTATCATCAAACACATTCAACAAACCTTCAAAATACTCACTCCATCTCCTTCTCACATCACCACTACTAGTTACCACCTCCCCATTAGCCCCCTTCACTGAAGTTCCCATTTGCTCCCTTGTCTTACACACTTTATTTACTTCCTTCCAAAACATTTTTTTTATTTTCCCTAAAATTTGATGATACTCTCTTACCCCTACTCTCATTTGCCCTCTTTTTCACCTCTTGCACCTTTCTCTTGACCTCCTGCCTCTTTCTTTTATACCTCTCTCACTCATTTGCATTTTTTCCCTGCAAAAATTGCCCAAATGCCTCTCTCTTCTCTTTCACTAATAATCTTACTGCTTCATCCCACCACTCACTACCCTTTCTAATCAACCCACCTCCCACACTTCTCATGCCACAAGCATCTTTTGCGCAAGCCATCACTGCTTCCCTAAATACATCCCATTCCTCCCCCACTCCCCTTACCTCCTTTGTTCTCACCTTTTTCCATTCTGTACTCAGTCTCTCCAGGTACTTCCTCACACGTCTCCTTCCCAAGCTCACTTACTCTCACCACTCTCTTCACCGCAACATTCTCTCTTCTTTTCTGAAAACCCCTACAAATCTTCACCTTCGCCTCCACAAGATAATGATCAGACATCCCTCCAGTTGCACCTCTCAGCACATTAACATCCAAAAGTCTCTCTTTCGTGCGCCTGTCAATTAACACGTAATCCAATAACGCTCTCTGGCCATCTCTCCTACTTACATACATATACTTATGTAAATCTCTCTTTTTAAACCAGGTATTCCCAATCACCAGTCCTTTTTCAGCACATAAATCTACAAGCTCTTCACCATTTACATTTACAACACTGAACACCCCATGTATACCAATTATTCCCTCAACTGCCACATTACTCACCTTTGCATTCAAATCACCCATCACTATAACCCGGTCTTGTGCATCAAAACCACTAACACACTCATTCAGCTGCTCCCAAAACACTTGCCTCTCATGATCTTTCTTCTCATGCCCAGGTGCATATGCACCAATAATCATCCATCGCTCTCCATCCACTTTCAGTTTTACCCATATCAATCTAGAATTTACTTTCTTACACTCTATCACATACTCCCACCACTCCTGTTTCAGGAGTAGTGCTACTCTTGTCCTCTCACTAAACCCGACTTTACTCCCAAGACATTCCCAAACCACTCTTCCCCTTTACCCTTGAGCTTCGTTTCACTCAGAGCCAAAACATCCAGGTTCCTTTCCTCAAACATATAACCTATCTCTCCTTTTTTCTCATCTTGGTTACATCCACACACATTTAGACACCCCAATATGAGCCTTCGAGGAGGATGAGCACTCCCCGCGTGACTCCTTCTTCTGTTTCCCCTTGTAGAAAGTTAAAATACAAGGAGGGGAGGATTTCTGGCCCCCCGGTCCCGTCCCCTTTAGTCGCCTTCTAAGACACGTGAGGAATGCGTGGGAAGTATTCTTTCTCCCCTACCCCAGGGATAATAAATGAATAGATAAATACTTTACAAATAGATAGATATGGGACCACATTATTTCTTGGTGATATTCATCTGTTTGCTTGATCCCTTTTTAGGAAACATAAACAATGAGTATGGTTGGTTCCTTTAAAATTTAGTGAAACCAGTGTCTAACATTTGCAGTTTTGTCACTTTTTCCATCCATTACAGTCTTTAAAGTTAAACTGCCAGTCAGATGTAGAAATAAGCTCAAATATGAATTACATAGAAATACACAATTTGGGCTTAAGGTGGCTCCCAGACCTGGGCCTCAACAAAAAGTTGTCCCTGAATTTGTTACTTTTAGTAAGAATCTGTTCCACCTGAAGCAATTATTTTTAAACGATGTTAGGCTAGGTTTATTTTTTTAGGGTTTGGTATCATGTTTCTTTACATATATAATTATGTGTGTTATACAAGGTTCATGATACCTGACGAAGAAACCCTACCTGAACCAAATGAGCTTAATGTAACCTAATATTGTTTAAAGTGATTTCTGGAGATGGAATGGATTAGTAACTGTAGTAAACCAATGATATTATTTTCATTAATATTGATAAGTTATTTCTTTTTAGGCTTCTGTCTACTTCCATGCCTCATACAGTTTAATTCCTTTCAGGCTAATGTCTGCTTCCACACCCCATACAATGTCCTTATTACACCTTGATTTACTAGTGAGTTATTATACCAAAGTATTAATAACTCCTTCTTCTGTCTGATCTTGCCAGATTTTTGGAAGGCTGAAACCTTTGTCTCTAAATCTTTTCTTAAGAACACAAACCTGTCTTGAAATTCCATACCCTCTTGATGAAGCATGTTAGCAAATCATCCCTGGGGACAGATTGTAGGATTACTCATGGGTTGTTACTGGGATTTTACTCAGCATTCCCAAATAGATGAGCTGTTTAACTACACATGTTCCCAGGCCTGATTAATGAGAAGAAAGAACTCTTTACAAGTTCAGCACTTGTTTTCCCCGCATTTTATCCCTTCCTTGTTTTGTTCCACATAGGGTGTCGTAGAATTGAACGGTTCCTCTTGGTATAATATGGTATTTATACATCCATGAGAGAACTAGTAACCTTATTTTCTTCAGATTTTAGCAACCAGTTAGGAATTAAGGTTCTACTGGTAGAAAGATTATTAGGCAAATTTTCCTATAGGCTAAGCTAAAGAAAGAGTATGACTTATGACATTTTGAAGTGACCAGGAGTTATCATGAATAATCTTGTTGTTAGACTTCATGTTCCTGTATAAAGTGTCATTGCATATTTAATGATTTTCTTGCCAACAGGTCACAGGGTAAGCTCAGTGTTCGTCAGACAGTTATAGCAACAATAAATGAAGTAGTAAAGTGCTTGAAGACCATTCCCAGCTTAACTTGGCCTCATTATGAAAGTCAGGTATTAAGTATGCGAAGGTTGAATGGTGGCAGCAACATAGCACAAGTGAGAATTTTGGGATCCTTATTGCATACTGTCTTAATGGCTGCTGCAAACCCTCAGGCCATCCAGGCTTGGGAAGCTGCTCCCTTGCCTCTCCCAAGACGTCTTCCAGCTTCAGAACCTGGTGTACTTCATTGTCTTGTAATAGTGATGTCTACTATTCCTGTTGATGAGTGGCCATTACTCAGTGCTTGGGTGTCACAACAGATCCCATCCCTTTCATCTGATTTATCCCAGTTGGGCAACAGAGCAGCATCTGCAATACAGTATGCTGTTTCTTGTGATCCATGTGTTGCGTCTAAGGCTTTAACCGCAAGTTTAGGCCATAACTATGGTTGTGATCCTCGTTACAACTTGCCGATGCGTATAAGACAAGTCATTGGGTGTAGTGATATTGATTATGAGAGTTTGGCCAACAAATCTAGTCTTTGGTTATGGCGGACACTCTTTTATTTCTGGAAGGAGCAACAAATTGCCAATAAGAAAGTTGGTGGTAATTTAAAAATGGACACAATGACAGTGTTGGAAATTTCTTGTGCTATGAATGAGGGTTTGGCAAAGAAGGATGCTTCATATCATGTTGCAGTACCACTTATAGTGCCATTCTTACATGAGATGCATAAGCTGATTGTTGCTCTCACTAATGATACCCAAACACCCCTTAATGACCAAGAATTCTTTCAGCTGTTGACTGCTCTGCGATGGCAAGACCGTCTTTGTCAGTTATGTCATCGGGTTGTAAATAAATCTAGATTCCATTTATTTTTACCAGAACTAACTCTTCACTGGCAGTGGATTGAAGAGGAACTACTTCAGAAAATGCCAGGATCTTGGAGGTCATTACCATCTGAGCAATTAAAAGGCATTGTCAGTTGTATGAAGTCAGTGTTTGAAAAAGAATTTAATCCAATCCACAAGTTAGCAGCAGATCTTCGGTCGCAATTATCTCCTGCATCATTCACATCACCATTTATTTATGATGTCCATTCCCATCTTGTAGACTTGGTATCAGATCTCACTCCTACACCCAATAATCATAAGATAAACATTTTCATGGCCTCACCACTTGGAATGAAAGTACGGGAATCCTTGATGGAAGTCATCCAGAAAGTGGCGAAGTGTGATGTGGAAAGTGCAACAGAACTACACGACCGTCTGAGTTTGGCTGAAGAGATAGTACAAACTGAATGTTTTGAAAACAAAGTATCCCTGAGCAATATGGACACTGATGTGTTAGCTCTTCAAGTGCAAACATGGCCTTTACTTGACTATATGGTTTTCCATGCACTTTCATATGATACAGTAAGTAGGGAGTTACCTCTTTGTTTGCAAAACATGATAGCAGGAGCTCCTGGAATGTTCAGGGAATTGGTAGTAGCGTTGTCTGGTCCAACATTCCGTTTTTCCTCTGTCATTGGAACTCACAGATACCTGGTGCTCAGTCAGTGTACTGCCACCCGTTTTACCGACATTTTTCTGAATTATTCACCTTGTGTCTCTGAGGAAGACATGGAAAAGTATGAAAAGAATGATGTACTCCATCCAGCAGCTTGCCAGCTGACATATATTTTGTTAGCTGGTAATAGTGGGCATGATGATGGAAATTACAGTATAATAGAACAGGTACCAGCAGGTCTTCACGTAGAAAAAGTTGCCCAGCTAAGGGCAGTACGATCTACTTTGTGGAATAATTGGTTAAATCTAGCAGATCCTGCAATGAGTTATGAAGCTTCATTTACTAAAGCTGCTGTCTCATATATTGCAACAGCAGTGGGTGCTCTTGCAAACAGAGTGGGCATTACTCCTGAGTTCAATATTGAAACATTTGACCTGAGCACTGCTTCACTCTATGCCTCTAAGATTGCAGAAAATTGTTTTCCTTCTTTACCAGATTGTAGTCAAAAGCAGCTTTATGAAGTGGCCAGCATAGCCCAAGAACTACAAATGTGTTTTGATGACTGGTCTAGTAAGTCAGCCATTGCACTTCGTGCAGTGTTGGCAATGGGAGTCATTCAAGCTTCTATTTTGGGGCACTTAGAGCCAGTTGACCCTGCTAAGCATCACAGTCTTATGCTTCAGTACCATCAGGAAGAGTTGGAAGATTTGGAGGCTTATGGAATGCTATCAGAATGGTTTGAATGCTTAAGAGGCTGTCGGGATTGCCCTCCTCCATATCAGGTACACTCACATCAAGCATTCTTGAAAGCCAGATGTAACCATCTGAAGGCAGCAATATCCCATTTAGATCAACAGGTTGCCTATCGGTCTGATCCATCAGAATATTATCAGTTAAGGCAAGATTTTACTAATTTTCTTTCCACTGTATTTGTCCCTGAAAAGATCAAAGAGCTTTCAGCAGGTTTAGAAATGAGCAAGAACACATCATACACAATTGCTTTAAGAAGGAAAGTTGAATGCATGCTTTCCTCTTGTGATAATTTCATACGAAGAGTTATTCAGCAGTACCCTTTGTATCGTGATGTTACATATCCATTTCTTCAGGCTGTGTCCATGACCTGTGAAGCCCTTCGTCTAGCAGCTTGTCATTCTTACCTCAAGAATATTGAATTTGGTTGTGGTACTAATTTAACAAAGGTTTTGATAATGTATTCATCTTTCCCAGCGCCAAGAGAACCTTCAAATGCTTTGCAGCTTTTAAGTGAACAGTTAGATATCACTCAGTTAATGCCATTCCTACTCCCTGAAGATGAATATCCAGAACAAGCAAAGATCACCAATAATTTAATCTTACGTGCAGCTCTCTTAGATTTACTGAATATAGCCTTTGCTCAACATCATTTAGATACTCCTACTGTAGATTTGGCTACACAGTTACTTGGTCAGGTTGCTTCTTGTTGGAGGCAGCAACAGGAGGAAAAAGCATTACGTGAGCAGGAAGAAGAGAGTTTGTACCGTTACAAAGCCCGCACTGTAGCTGCTTCTGAAACGGAGGATGAGATCCAGGAGCGGGAATTTCATGAAACTTTCCCATCATTTGAACATGAGTTTGATGACCTGAAGGGTTTTGATTTAGATTCTGAAAAAGCCAGCATTAATGCTGTTGATCCTGAAACTGTTTCTCTGGGGCACATAACAGATGAGCAGTTATATGAAGTGAGTGAATTGCATCGTCTGATATTTACTCATTTGGTCAATACATCATGGCTTTCTGCTCCTGTTAGTAGCACTATGACACATTCACCATCACAAATTATACCAGCTGCTATTTTGAGATTGAATGTTCTAAAGTCACTTGTTCAAAAAGCTGGAGGTGTTGCTGGTTGTAGGTTAGATCATGCTACAATTGGGGCTCATATTCTTAAGAACTATAAATCATGTAGTGTACTTACAGAGTCAACTCCTCCTGAGCTCTTTACCCATCCATATGATATTTATCGAGACCCTAACCCCCAAGAAGTCTTGAAGGTCCGTCCACTGCTTCAGTCAGTTCATAAACGTGTTGAAGAACTGCTTTCCCAGTGGCCAGATCATCCAACACTGGTCTTAGTAAACACTGTTATAATGCGGGTGTTAGCCTTTCCTCTGACTTCACCACTTATGAGGCTTGTGGTAGGTCTTGAAACAGTGTTAGAGAAGGCTCATGAATGGGAGAAAAATGCTCACTCAGGAGTCTCATTAATGAATCAGCTTGAGGCTGTGACACATCAGGTATTAGAGTGGCGACAACTTGAGCTGAAAGGTTGGTGCTCTTGTCTTGACTCTGTAACATTTAAAGTTGCAACTGAAGGTCGGAAGTGGTGGCCACATCTCCATGATACATTTCAGGCAGGCTTAAGAGGAATGTTTTCCTTATCTGAAATATGTAAAACTTTAAAACAGTTCATGGAAACATCTGTTTTGGGTGATTTCCAAACTCGCCTGCAGTTGCTTTATGCATTTCATTGTAATCTTGCTGTATTAGAGAAAAGTGAAATTGGAGACTTGTTGCTAGCTCATACATGGAACTTGTATCATTATTACATACAGTTTCAGCCTTTAGTGACCTCTACACTCTCAAAGGCAAGACAGCCAATTGAGAAAGAGGTAAAGGGTTACATTAAGATAGCTCGTTGGAATGACATTAATTACTATGCAGTTCGTGAATCTGCAGCTAAAAGTCATCGTACTCTTCATCGTCACATGCGAAACTGGGAAAAGAAGTTAAGGCAACCTATAACTCCTGTACTATGTGACACTAGTTCAGAGTTAACTTCTGACCACACAGGAGTATGGGATAAAGATAATGACGATGTGCCATATGTCACTCCTACACCAGTTTTACCTCCAGTTCCAGGTCATGTAGAACATTCAAGTACAGCAACAGGGGACTCAATATTGTGTCGAGTAGCCAAACTAACTCGACGCAGTCACAAGTTGGTGCACCAAATGCTGACTAAACTTCCTTATTCTGCTCATGTGGATACAGTTGAAGAGACCACCAGCAGTATTATTACCAGTTATTGTGAACTCCAAGCAGCTGAATCCCGTGCTGAGAGCATGACAGCCTCTGAAGTCCGCTTGAAGCAACTCCAAAATGTCGTACAGCGACGGCGCGATTTTTTAACTCGGGTATTCAAGTCATTAGCTTCCATGGGTGTTACATATACACGTGGAAACAGCTTATGGCATCATGATGACATAGATGATTGCATGACTTTACCACCCATAGATTTGGGTATTGCTCACCCGGGCATTATCTCTCTTAAGTTAGCAACAGAGGCATGGGCTGGATGTGTAAAATACTTCAACCGTTGTATTAGTCGTCACACCCTCCTCCTTACGTCACTTCAGCAATCTTGTGGTGACCTTGGTCCCGAACTTATAAAACGTTTGCGTGGTGTCTCATGCCATCTGTTTTTATTAACACGAAATCAACGAAGATCTTTGACGGTCATTAGTAACTACTATCAACAGTTACGGCTCATCCTCAGTGATTTAAAGAATGTTGAATCACTTCCAGTACCAGTAACTAAAATGCTTAGAGGATGCCAACATCTCCATGCATTAGCTACATCTCTCTCACTTACCATTGCTGAAACATCTGCTCTATTTGAAACATCATCAGACACTCCTCCAATGATGTTGCTTCAAGATGATGTAAGCTTGCAACAGATACAAATTAATGATGCCAAGAGTCTGTTGGATGAAGTCGGAATAACAGTTGGTTGTGTCACACAAAAGCTTGCAATGTGCATAAGACATTTTGAAGATGGACAGCATCTAGTAACTCCAGAATACTTCAGATTCTTTAGTGAAATAGTCAGTCAACTCTCCACAAATGCAAAGAAGTTAGAAGAAGTCCTGAAACTGCTGACAGTGACTGATGGCAGAAAGCTCCCTCTCACAAGCCAGCTAACATGCTGGCTTGAAGATTGGCATGCTGCACAGCCTGAATTTTCTTCTGTGATGGACATTCAGCTACTGGAAAAAGATTGGAATAGTGATGATCTGAGTCACTTAGAATATTGCTTGACTCAGTCGTTGTTAGCTATTGAAAATATATACAAAAGGCACTGCTCTGCAGATGGTACTGTTGATTACAGCAATGAAGAAGAGTTTGTCAAAAACTTATTGAGTCATGGCATAATACAGGACCTTGAGAGTGATAAAAATGATTTGCGACTCAGGGAAGTTGTAAATGGACTGCAGAAATTGATAAAGAAGGCAGAGAACCAGTCATCTTTGATGGAAGAAATCAAAGTTTCCCTTCCTTTATTGGAACAGTATAAGGCAGTATGTGAATCTGTTTTACTGCTGATGGTCTGCAGTCATAAAAGTATCACCAAGTTTACTTCCATCATTATAGCCATATTCCAGCAGTTAGCACTAAAAGGCCTCTCTTGTCCTCAAGAGTTGGAAGAAGAGGGAGGAAAAGAAGGCGCTACAAAGTTTGAAGATTCAGATGGTACTGGTCTTGGTGAGGGTGATGGTCAGAAGGATGTGTCAGATCGCATTGAATCAGTGGATCAGCTAGAGTCAGCATTGAAGGAGGGTGAAAGTGAGAAACCAGGTGATAAAGACTTACAGGAAGAAGATCAGGGTATAGAAATGGATCAAGATTTTGAAGGGAAAATGCAGGATATGAATCAGAAGGAGAAGAATGAAGAAGATAGCAGTGATGAGGATGAAAATAATGATTTGGATAAGTTAATGGGGGAAACTGAAAAAGGATCAGAGAAACTTGATGAAAAGCTTTGGAATGATGATGATGAAGAGGAATGTGGTGATGAAGGGAACGAAGAACAGGATGAAGAAGACGGACCAGGTGATAGTGAGGTGAAAGAGTCTAAGATGGTAGCTAATGATGATAACAAGAGTAAAAAAGAAAGAGACAAGGATCAGAAAAAAAAGAATGAATTGGAAGAAATGGAAGATACTAGAGAGGAAAATAAAATGGATGAAGATGGAAAAGAATATGATGATAACTTTACTGATCCATTTGGTGGTGAAGCTGGTAAGGAAGATGAAGATGATGAGGAAAAAATGGAGTTGCCTGATGAAATGCATTTAGATGATGGAGAACCCGTAGATGCAGAGGAAAACAATGAAGATTGTGATCCAATGGAAATAGAAGAAAAAGGTGTCTTCCCAGAAGACAAACATGAGCCAAAGGAAAAAGAGGATAAAGAAGTGGAGGAAGAAACTGAGGAGGACTGCAAGAAAGATGGAGAAAAGAATGCAGAAGAACAACCCTCTTTGGAAGAGGAGGGAGAACTAACCGAAAAAGATGAAGAAGAATCCCAAGAGGAGACAAAGAAAGATGAACGAAGGCAAGGTATAGAGGAGGGAAATGATGTTGAAAATGTTGAAGATAAGAATAATGAAGAAACTGCTGAAGCATCTGAAGACAAAGATGCCAATACTCCTGCTGAGGCTGCAGAGATGGATACGACAGAAGGCAGCAGGGACCAGACAAAAGTAAGTATTTTGCCACTATTTATGTTGTAGCAAGTTAGATATTTAATAGGACATTTTATAACCATTCATATGTTAAATTTTCTTTTCATTAGTATCATTTTTTTTTTGTTCTATATGCATCTCCAATAAACATATTTTACATGTAGCTTGTAACTCAGTTATGGTGGCATGGTTGTATCTGGGAAGCTGTTTTAAGTGTTTAGGGGCTGTACCTTTTTTAGATACTGTGAACACATAGTCACTGTTTTAGGAAATCTTGACATATTTATCTTTTTGAAATTTATGTATTTTTTCTGTTAGGCTTTTTGTGATTTGGGAATCCCTGCTGGGTCTTGCTTATAGATAAGTAGGATGTAACAAGTTCTAAATTGTATTCCTTTCATGGCTTCTCAGTATCTTCCCTTCATAGTGAGCTGGCAAGCAACATGCTTTCCTCTACCTAGAAATTAAACCGAAAATTACTTGACAAAATCTGACTACAGTTGATGGTAGCGGCCATTCTGTTGCAGATGCATTTTGTAGTGATTGTTATCCGGTTACTTGCAGTGTAAACAAAATATCACCATCTTGAGTTTTCCTGCCAACAGTTCAGCCTATCTCTGTCCTCTTCACACCCAGAAGGTTACTCATTGTCATTGTTGCATATGAAAAGAACATCAGTTGAGAATTTTGTAATAAAGTCATTGGTGTTGGACTCTTAAGTTTTTGTTTTGTTTTGCCTTTTTCATGTGGAAGCAGGAGCCTTCAAAAGCATCATCCTATTCATTTGCTTTTATTGCTCAGATTCCTGTGATCTTATGTTTACAGAAAATAATGTTCTAGTTGTGAATCAGCCAGTTTGTTAGCTAGTTCATCTTTGAATAGTATTTATCATTGTTACCCTGACCTTGAGCGAACTGCCATTCACTGCAGAAATGATAGTAAATGTAAGGATCATCTTCAATTATAAATGACTACATTACAATACAACATCCAGAATACGAGAAGCCACCTACCGAGCCAACAAATGGCTCAGTGAAGGTAAACTGGCTTCTTTTGTAGGGTCCAGACTTCATACACTATTGCACTCATATAATACACTGGATGTAATGTAAACTATGACAGTTTTGAAAAGAATATGTAAATTTTTATTGTTTTTTAGCCATTCATGGTGCACTTGTGTTAACCATTCATGGTGCACTTGTGTTAACCATTCATGGTGCACTTGCGTTAACCATTCATGGTGCACTTGTGTTAACCATTCATGGTGCACATGTGTAAACTATTTATTGTGCACTTGTGTTAACCATTCATGGTGCAATTGAGTTAAGTCATGGAAGGAGTTTTAGTGGGGTCTACATAGATATGCATGACAGGGGCCTTTCACTGTCAGGGAACTAGTTCTTTTGCAGGATTCAAATCTTGAACACTTGTTTTGCTTTTCTTCCACACTGCTCAAAGCATTTGATGTGTTTCAGTTGTTACCTGAAGGTCTTCCTTGTCACTGGTGGCCATGATGCATTTAGTGCATTCGTCCACTACCCACATTCCTCTCTGCTGAGTGCACACTTATTTTGCTACAATAAGCTGTAAGGTTTATACTCCCGTATTGTCCTGCTAAATGATATTGTGTATTTCTTGTACTTTTTGTAAGCATAAATGATTTAACTATATGAGATGGTAATGTACAATGGGCAGGCAGCTCACAGATACATTTCACTATGTCTGGAACAGTGACTAACTGATAGGTAAGTTTCGTTAACCACTTCACTGGATTGAGACATTGTGCCATCATATCAGACTATGATTCGTATGATTGGTCTTAGATAAGTTCATGCTGGCTAGAGGTTGATTCAGTTACCTCCTCACCTCTGTTTGTACTTAACCCCAGGAGACTTATTATTTTGAACAGGGTGTAGGTTATCACAGTACACAGCAAACAACTTATGATTAAACTTTGTCACAAGATGAAGTCTATCATCTTGTATGCTATATTGATTGGTGAGCGACAGTTAAGTAGTTTATTAATATGGGCAGTTGACCTGGCAATAAGTATGTTGATGCTGATTGAATAGGTAAGGATTATGGCTGACTTATTTTTATTAGTAAGATGAATTTGAATTTAATGGATCGATGATTAAGTTAGTGAAATATAAAAGTTTGTTAATACCAGTAGTAACAGTGAAATATCAGTGTCAAGTACATCTGTGATTTTGACATTGGAATGATTATTTAATATGTTTGCCTGATATACAATCATAGGTATACAAAGAACTTGAAAATAATGGATGAAATAATTGTGTAGAAATATGTGTGAAAGAAAACACCAATTGTGAGGAGAAAAGTGGCCTGTGTAGTGGCATTGTTATTATAACATAAATGTTTTTTATCATTAATAGATATATAATTTGAATGTACCTTGTCTAAGGAAAGGGAAACTACAGAACTCACCCTTTTTATTACTTCATTTGCAATGTTGGTGCATCATTAATTGTTTCATTCACTAATGATCATGGAATGAGAGGCTTCCTCTTCATAAAGAAGTAATAAAAAGGATGAGTTCATTTCTTGCCTTTTCTGTGGCAATGGCACAATTTAGACTCAAATATTACAGCTGCCACCTACATCCAGGATTTTTTAATTATTTGATATTACATTACATCAGGGATTGAATCAGAATGAACTTTTCATGTAGGAACAGCCAAAATCAGACACAGGTGCACAGCGTGAAGAAGATAAGGAGGAAGAGCAGGAGGAGCATGGTCAAGTTGGTGAGCAAACAGATGATCAGGAAGGTGTAGGGCAGTCTGAGAGTCGCACACGTGATGATGCACACAAGGGTGAATCCTCTGCCCTTGTCACCCGGTCTTCTGCGAGTGATCAGAATGATATGGAAAAACCTCGTAAACCTGGGGAAACTGATGAAGATAGGACTCTAGGTGCGTAGAGTACAGTTTGAATTGTTGCTTTAAAAATCCTGAAAATCATGCTCAGTGTTCTTTTTCCTAGTTTAAAAGTATAAGTGTTTGGTATTTTTAGCTGTATTGTACAGCTTGGATATATAGTCAAACATACGAGACACTTCAGCCTCATGGTTCCACTTGCTGCCATGTCCACTCAAATATATCTAAAGGACTCCACCTCCACTAAAGCCTCCTGATTTAGATGTATACTCAAACCATCGTCTCTCATAACCAAGCTCCATGTCATTACCTTACTTTTTTCACAGTTACTCTTAAGTTTCTCCTTCACACACTCTCACAACCTATCGCCAACTTCTGGAGTTTTTCTCACATTGCTCAGTGTTTGTCCTTATAGTCTTCATCCTTGCCTCCCATTCACCATTATTATCAAGAAGATTCAGCTTCTTTTAAACTACTGATTAGATAATCTCTTTTGCAATTCATAGACACTTCCCTAGCAACCAATACCAGTCTTCTTTAGGTGCCACTTTGTCCCTTTAGTTACTTTTTTCCTGTTGAAGAACATGCCCCAGCTAGTACAGCTTTTCTTGGAAGAAACTTTCACATTTTCACTGTTCCAAATCTGTATTCCTTTACTTTCTTGATCCTGGTCATTATTCAGAATCTGTATTCCTTTACTTTCTTGATCCTGGTCATTATTCAGAATCTGTATTCCTTTACTCTCTTGGTCCTGGTCATTATTCAGAATCTGTATTCCTTTACTCTCTTGATCCTGGTCATTATTCAGAATCTGTATTCCTTTACTCTCTTGATCCTGGTCATTATTCAGAATCTGTATTCCTTTACTCTCTTGATCCTGGTCATTATTCAGAATCTGTATTCCTTTACTCTCTTGGTCCTGGTCATTATTCAGAATCTGTATTCCTTTACTCTCTTGGTCCTGGTCATTATTCAGAATCTGTATTCCTTTACTCTCTTGGTCCTGGTCATTATTCAGAATCTGTATTCCTTTACTCTCTTGATCCTGGTAAATTTAGAGCAAAACACTAACCTCGTTAGTGATGCTGTATGATCTTATAAGTTATGCTTAACTCTCCCGTTTATTTACTTATTCTATATAATTACCCGGGACTGGTTTCTTATTGAATAGTCGTGTTGCTACCCAGGCCTCTTTCTGAAGGTCTTGCAGTCCAAGGCTGTGCAACCTCCAGTAGCAGGGAAATATAGACTCCTGTGGAGGGAGAAGTTCTTTGACAATCCTAGTGTACCTTGAGCAGGTGGAGTTCAGTAACACCCACTTATCTGCTGTAAATTATTTCTGTATACTACCCCAGGACCCTTTTTTATGGGGCTCCTGCAACTTCAAGGGTGCACTTCCCAGAGCAGCAAGTAAATGATGGTCTCTTTGGAGTGAGAAAATCTTTGACAAGATTGTCCTTCCTTCCATGCTATGGCAATGATACACCTTTATCAAAGGTGACTTCTCACTCATAGTTGAACCACTTACAGGTAAAACTCAGTGATACCTCTGTGTAAATTGAACACTTTCATATTTTGTCTTAAAAAAACAGATCAAATACATGCATTGTCTGTTGTTTTCTTTGCACCAGCCTTATATGTAAATGGACTCCTGTAAGAGAACTCCTTACCTACCAAGCAGGTGCTCCTTCTGCTCTCATTCCTTCCCATATATTCATATTATTCATCACAATCAGCTTTCCTGAATCCACTCCCTTCATTATTCTTTCATTCTCGTAACAAGGTAACCTTCATCCCGTCTTGTGTGCAGTTACTGACACGTGCATGATTATTGCAGTCATCTTGTTTCCCCTTGCAAATTGTGTCACGAGAGAAACAGATTTGTAAGTACTCATCTTTTCAAACTACTTTTTGCTTGTCATTAACCTCACATCTCCTTTACATAATGATTTACACTGCAGCTACATGATAACCTTAGAAAAAATGCATTATACATTATTGTGACTTTTGAGTTATTGAAAGTAACCTCCCTACATAGATTTCATGATGGTATCTAATCTCACAGGTGATAATGAAAAGAAAGTGCAGCACGGGTTAATGACAAGACAGATCAAGAGAAAGAATGTAGATGCCAGTCAACAACAGGAGGAGGATCAGGTTTGTGTAGAGGCACAAAGAAAACAATATTTGTTTACCTTTATGATGTAGCTGATGAGTCATGACTTCAAAAGTAACCATATTTCTAAAAGATGTATCTGCTTTACTACCAGAGCAAATAATAAATTAGCTTTTTGTGGTTGATATATACAGATAATAGAATAGTCAAGTACATATGTTTTTATATTTCATGTCAGATGTAAACTTTTTTTTTCCTTTTCACTGACAGGAGGACTCTGGAGATGAACCAAAACAAAACTCTGAGTATGAGCATATTGATAAAGCAGAGGACCACTTTGATGCCCAGATCGTTGATGCTGGCACTCAGGAGCAAGCAAAAGAGGTACCAGCACCTGCAGATAGACAAGAGGAAGAGGATAAAACAGAAGAGGATGAACAAATGCTAGAAACTCCAATGGAGGTTTGTTTTACAGAAAGATTAACTCAAACTTACACTGAAACGGACTAGAAGATGTGATATTTAAAGCTGGTTTATATTATACGCATATGATTTTAAGGAATGTGCACTTTTCATCTGAGGCGTACTCTAGATTTCATATATAGTTGAGATTTTTGGAATAGTAACCATTTTAGATATGTATACATTTTCCTTCATACACATGTGCTGTTTCCCATGTCAGTGTCAAGAACAGAGGACCAAGCCTTAGAGGGAAAATCATCGCTTGGCCCCCTTCTCTGTTCCTCCTTTTGGAAAAGTAAAAACTTGCTGGGAGGATTTTCAGACTCCCACTCTTATTTCTTTTAGTCACATTCTGTGACATAAAGGGAATATGTGGCTTAACATGTCGTAGAAGGCGACTAAAGGGGACGGGAGCAGTGGGCTAGAAACCCTCCCCTCCTTGTATTTTAACTTTCTAAATGGGGAAACAGAAGAAGGAGTCACGTGGGGAGTGCTCATCCTCCTCGAAGGCTCAGATTGGGGTGTCTAAATGTGTATGGATGTAACCAAGATGAGAAAAATGGAGAGATAGGTAGTATGTTTGAGGAAAGGAACCTGGATGTTTTGGCTCTGAGTGAAATGAAGCTCAAGGGTAAAGGGGAAGAGTGGTTTGGGAAGGTCTTAGGAGTAAAGTCAGGGGTTAGTGAGAGGACAAGAGCAAGGGAAGTAGTAGCACTACTCCTAAAACAGGAGTGGTGGGAGTATGTGATAGATTGTAAGAAAGTAAACTCTAGATTGATATGGGTAAAACTAAAAGTGGATAGAGAGAGATGGGTGATTATTGGTGCATATGCAGCTGGGCATGAGAAGAAAGATCATGAGAGGCAAGTGTTTTGGGAGCAGCTGAATGAGTGTGTTAGTAGTTTTGATGCACGAGACCAGGTTACAGTGATGGGAGATTTGAATGTGAAGGTGAGTAATGTGGCAGTAGAGGGAATAACTGGTGTACATGGGGTGTTCAGTGTTGTAATTGGAAATGGTGAAGAGCTTGTAGATTTATTTATATTTATTTATTTTACTTTGTTGCTGTCTCCTGTGTTAGCGAGGTAGCACAAGGAAACAGATGAAAGAATGGCCCAACCCACCCACATACTCATGTATATACCTACACGTTCACACATGCAAATATACATACCTATACATCTCAACGTATACATATATATACACACACAGACATATACATATATACACATGTACATAATTCATACTGTCTGTCTTTATTCATTTCCATCGCCACCCCATCACACATGAAATAACAACCCCTTCCCCTCGCATGTGCGCAAGGTGGTGCTAGGAAAAGACAACAAAGGCCACATTCATTCACACTCAGTCTCTAGCTGTCATGTATAATGCACCGAAACCACAGCTCACTTTCCACATCCAGGCCCCACAGAACTTTCCATGGTTTACCCCAGACGCTTCACATGCCCTGGTTCAATCCACTGACAGCACGTCGACCTCGGTATACCACATCGTTCCAATTCACTCTATTTCTTGCACGCCTTTCACCCTCCTGCATGTTCAGGCCCTGATCACTCAAAATCTTTTTCACTCCATCTTTCCACCTCCAATTTGGTCTCCTACTTATCCTCATTCCTTCCACCTCTGACACATAATATCCTCTTGGTCAATCTCTCCTCACTCATTCTCTCCATATGACCAAACCATTTCAAAACACCCTCTTCTGCTGTCTCAACCACACCCTTTTTTTTTACCACACATCTCTCTTACCCTATTATTACTTACTCGATCAAACCACCTAACACCACATATTGTCCTCAAACATCTCATTTCCAGCACATCCTTCCTCCTCCACACAACTCTATCTATAGCCCACTCTTCGCAACCACATAACATTGTTGGAACCACTATTCCTTCATACATACCCATTTTTGCTTGTAGATTTATATACTGAAAAAGGACTGGTGATTGGGAATACCTGGTTTAAAAAGAGAGATATACATAAGTATACATATGTAAGTAGGAGAGATGGCCAGAGAGCATTATTGGATTACGTGTTAATTGATAGGTGTGTAAAAGAGAGACTTTTGGATGTTAATGTGCTGAAAGGTGCAGCTGGAGGGATGTCTGATCATTATTTTGTGGAGACGAAGTTGAAGATTTGTAGAGGTTTTCAGAAAAGAAGAGAGAATGTTGGGGTGAAGAGAGTGGTGAGTAAGTGAGCTTGAGAAGGAGACTTGTATGAGAAACTACCAGGAGAGACTGAGTAAAGAGTGGAAAAAGGTGAGAACAAAGGAGGTAAGGGGAGTGGGGGAGTAATGGGATGTATTTAGGGAAGCAATGATGGCTTGTACAAAAGATGCTTGTAGCATGAGAAGCGTGGGAGGTGGGCAGATTAGAAAGGGTAGTGGGTGGTGGGATGAAAAAGTAAGATTATTAGTGAAAGAGAAGAGAGAGGCATTTGGATGATTTTTGCAGGGAAATAATGCAAATGAGTGGGAGATGTATAAAAGAAAGAGGCAGGAGGTCGAGAAAAGTGCAAGAGGCAAAAAGGAGGGCATATGAGAGTTGGGGTGAGAGAGTATCATTAAATTTTAGGGAGAATAGAAAGACGTTTTGGAAGGAGGTGAATAAAGTGCGTAAAGCAAGGGAACATATGGGAACATCAGTGAAGGAGGCTAATGGGGAGGTGATAAGTAGTGGTGTTATAAGAAGGAGATAGAGTGAGTATTTTGAAGGTTTGTTGAATGTGTTTGATGATGGAGTGGCAGATATAGGGTGTTTTGGTCGAGGTGGTGTGCAAAGTGAGAGGGTTAGGGAGAATGATTTGGTAAGCAGAGAAGAGGTAGTAAAAGCATTGCAGAAGATGAAAGCCGGCAAGGCAGCGGGTTTGGATGGTGTTGCAGTGGAATTTATTAAAAAAGGTGATTGTATTGTTGACTGGTTAGTAAGGTTATTAATGTATGCATGACTCATGGTGAGGTGCCTGAGGATTGGCGGAATGCTTGCATAGTGCCATTGTACAAAGGCAAAGGGGATAAGAGTGAGTGCTCAAATTACAGAGGTATAAGTTTGTTGATTATTCCTGGGAAATTGTATGGGAGAGTATTGATTGAGAGGGTGAAGGCATGTACAGAGCATCAGATTGGGGAAGAGCATTGTGGTTTCAGAAGTGGTAGAGGATGTGTGAATCAGATGTTTGCTTTGAAGAATGTGTGTGAGAAATACTTAGAAAAGCAAATGGATTTGTATGTAGCATTTATGGTTATGGAGAAGGCATATGATAGAGTTGATAGAGATGCTCTATTGAAGGTATTAAGAATATATGGTGTGGGAGGTAAGTTGTTAGAAGCAGTGAAAAGTTTTTATTGAGTATATAAGGCATGTGTATGTGTAGAAAGAGAGGAAAGTGATTGGTTTTCACTGAATGTTGGTTTGTGGCAGGGGTGCGTGATGTCTCCATGGTTGTTTGATTTGTTTATGGATTGGGTTGTTAGGGAGGTGAATGCAAGAGTTTTGGAAAGAGGGGCAAGTATGCAGTCTGTTGCGGATAAGAGAGCATGGGAAGTAAGTCAGTTGTTGTTCGCTGATGATACAGCGCTGGTGGCTGATTCAGGTGAGAAAGTGCAGAAGCTGGTGACTGAGTTTGGTAAAATATGTGAAAGAAGAAAGCTGAGAGTAAATGTGAAACTAAGAGCAAGGTTATTAGGTACAGTAGGGTTGAGGGGCAAGTCAGTTGGGAGGTAAGTTTGAATGGAGAAAAACTGGAGGAAGTAAAGTGTTTTAGATATCTGGGAGTGGATTTGGCAGCGGATGGAACCATGGAAGTGGAAATGAATCATAGGGTGGGGAGGGGTGAAATTCTGGCAGCGTTAAAAAATGTGTGGAAGTCGAGAACGTTATCTTGGAAAGCAAAAATGGGTATGTTTGAAGGAATAGTGGTTCCAACAATGTTATATGGTTGCAAAGCATGGGCTATAGATAGAGTTGTACGGAGGAGGGTGGATGTGCTGGAAATGAGATGTTTGAGAACAATATGTGGTGTGAGGTGGTTTGATCAAGTAAGTAATGAAAGGGTAAGAGAGATGTGTGGTAGTAAAAATAGTGTGGTTGAGAGAGCAGAAGAGGGTGTTTTGAAATGGTTTGGTCACATGGAGAGAATGAGTGAGGAAAGATTGTCAAAGAGGATATATGCATCAGAGGTGGAGGGAACAGGGAGAAGTGGAAGACCGAATTGGAGGTGGAAAGATGGAGTGAAAAAGATTTTGAGTGATCGGTGCCTGAACATGCAGGAGAGTGAAAGGCATGCAAGGAACAGAGGGAATTGGAACGATGTGGCATACTGAGGTCAACGTGCTGTCAATGGATTGAACCAGGGCATGTGAAGCGTCTGGGGTAAACCATGGAAAGTTGTGTGGGGCCTGGATGTGAAAAGGGAGGTGTGGTTTTGGTGCATTATACATGACAGCTAGAGACTGAGTGTGAACAAATTTGGCCATTGTTGTCTTTTCCTAGTGCTACCTCACGCACCTGCTGGGGAGGGGGTTTTTCATTTCATGTGAGGCGGGGTGGCGACAGGAATGAATAAGGGCAGACAATATGAATTATGTCCATGTGTATATATATATATATATATATGTCTGTGTGTGTATATATATGTATACGTTGAGATGGATAGGTATGCATATTTGCGTGTGTGGATGTGTATGTATATACATGTGTATGTGGGTGGGTTGGGCCATTCTTTCATCTGTTTCCTTGCGCTACCTCACTAATGCGGGAGACAGTGACAAAGTAAAGTAAAACTAATTATATAAACATATGTGATTAAGAGAAAAGGTCAGAGGGCATTATTGGTTTACATGTTAATTGATAGGCATGTAAAAGAGACTTGTGGATGTTAATGTGCTGAGGGGGGCAGCTGGAGGGATGTCTAATCACTATCTTGTGAAGGCCAAGGTGAAGATTTGTTGAGGTTTCCAGAAAAGAAGAGAAAATGTTAGGGAGAAGAGAGTGGGGAGAGTAAGTGAGCTTGGAAAGGAGACTTGTGTGAGGAAGTACTATTAGAGATTGAGTGTAGAATGGCAAAAGGTGAGAGCACATGACGTGAGGAGAGTAGGGAAGGAATGGGATGTATTTAGGGAAGCATTGATGGCTTGTGCAAAAGATGCATGTGACATGAGAAAGGTGGGCAGATTAGAAAGGACAGTGAGTGGTGGGATGAAGAAGTAAGGTTGTTAGTGAAAGAGAAGAGAGCAGTGTTTGGATGATTCTTGCAGGGAAGTAGTGCACATGATTGGGAGATGTATAAAAGAAAGTGGCAGGAGGTCAAGAGAAAGGTGCAAGAAGTGAAAGAGGGGCAAATGAGAGTTGGAGTGAGAGAGTATCATTCAAATTCAGGGAGAATAAAAAGATTTTTTTGGAAGAAGGTAGATAACGTGCGTAAGACAAGAGAACAAATGGGAACATTGGTGAAGGGGGCTAATGGGAGGTAATAACAAGTAGTGATGATATGTGGAGGAGATTGAGTGAGTATTTTGAAGGTTTGTTGAATGTGTTTGACGATAGAGTGGCAGATATAGGGTATTTTGGTCAGGGTGGTATACAAAGTGAGAGGGTCAGGGAGAATGGTTTGGTAAACAGAGAAGAGGTAGTGAAAGCTTTGAGGAAGATGAAAGCTGGCAAGGCAGTAGGTTTGGATGGTATTGCAGTGGAATTTATTAAAAAGGGGTGACTGTGTTATTGATTGGTTGGTAAGGATATTCAGTGTATGTATGGATTGGCAGAATGCATGCATAGTGCCATTGTACAAAGGCAAAGGGGATAAAGGTGAGTGTTCAAATTACAGAGGCATAAACAGAGAAGAGGTAGTAAAAGCTTTGCGGAAGATGAAAGCCGGCAAGGCAGCAGGTTTGGATGGTATTGCAGTGGAATTTATTAAAAAAGGGGGTGACTGTATTGTTGACTGGTTGGTAAGGTTATTTAATGTATGTATGACTCATGGTGAGGTGCCTGAGGATTGGCGGAATGCGTGCATAGTGCCATTGTACAAAGGCAAAGGGGATAAGAGTGAGTGCTCAAATTACAGAGGTATAAGTTTGTTGAGTATTCCTGGTAAATTATATGGGAGGGTATTGATTGAGAGGGTGAAGGCATGTACAGAGCATCAGATTGGGGAAGAGCAGTGTGGTTTCAGAAGTGGTAGAGGATGTGTGGATCAGGTGTTTGCTTTGAAGAATGTATGTGAGAAATACTTAGAAAAGCAAATGGATTTGTATGTAGCATTTATGGATCTGGAGAAGGCATATGATAGAGTTGATAGAGATGCTCTGTGGAAGGTATTAAGAATATATGGTGTGGGAGGCAAGTTGTTAGAAGCAGTGAAAAGTTTTTATCGAGGATGTAAGGCATGTGTACGTGTAGGAAGAGAGGAAAGTGATTGGTTCTCAGTGAATGTAGGTTTGCGGCAGGGGTGTGTGATGTCTCCATGGTTGTTTAATTTGTTTATGGATGGGGTTGTTAGGGAGGTGAATGCAAGAGTTTTGGAAAGAGGGGCAAGTATGAAGTCTGTTGGGGATGAGAGAGCTTGGGAAGTGAGTCAGTTGTTCGCTGATGATACAGCGCTGGTGGCTGATTCAGGTGAGAAACTGCAGAAGCTGGTGACTGAGTTTGGTAAAGTGTGTGAAAGAAGAAAGTTAAGAGTAAATGTGAATAAGAGCAAGGTTATTAGGTACAGTAGGGTTGAGGGTCAAGTCAATTGGGAGGTGAGTTTGAATGGAGAAAAACTGGAGGAAGTGAAGTGTTTTAGATATCTGGGAGTGGATCTGGCAGCGGATGGAACCATGGAAGCAGAAGTGGATCATAGGGTGGGGGAGGGGGCGAAAATTCTGGGAGCCTTGAAGAATGTGTGGAAGTCGAGAACATTATCTTGGAAAGCAAAAACGGGTATGTTTGAAGGAATAGTGGTTCCAAGAATGTTGTATGGTTGCGAGGCCTGGGCTATGGATAGAGTTGTGCGCAGGAGGATGGATGTGCTGGAAATGAGATGTTTGAGGACAATGTGTGGTGTGAGGTGGTTTGATCGAGTAAGTAACATAAGGGTAAGAGAGATTTGTGGAAATAAAAAGAGCGTGGTTGAGAGAGCAGAAGAGGGTGTTTTGAAATGGTTTGGGCACATGGAGAGAATGAGTGAGGAAAGATTGACCAAGAGGATATATGTGTCGGAGGTGGAGGGAACAAGGAGAAGAGGGAGACCAAATTGGAGGTGGAAAGATGGAGTGAAAAAGATTTTGTGTGATCGGGGCCTGAACATGCAGGAGGGTGAAAGGAGGGCAAGGAATAGAGTGAATTGGAGCGATGTGGTATACCGGGGTTGACGTGCTGTCAGTGGATTGAATCAAGGCATGTGAAGCGTCTGGGGTAAACCATGGAAAGCTGTGTAGGTATGTATATTTGCGTGTGTGGACGTATGTATATACATGTGTATGGGGGTGGGTTGGGCCATTTCTTTCGTCTGTTTCCTTGCGCTACCTCGCAAACGCGGGAGACAGCGACAAAGCAAAAAAAAAAAAAAAAAAAAGTTTTTTGAGTATTCCTGGGAAGATATATGGAAGGATATTGATTAAGAAGGTAAAGGCATGTGCAGAGCATCAGATTGGGGAAGAGCAGTGTGGTTTCAGAAGTGGTAGAGGATGTGTGGATCAGGTGTTTGCTTTGCAGAATGTATGTGAGAAATACTTGGAAAAACATGGATTTGTATGTATCATTTATGGATCTGGCAAAGGCATATGATAGGGTAGATAGAGATACTTTGTGGAAGGTTTTAAGCAGTGAAAAGTTTTACCAAGGATTTAAGGCATGTGTACGAGTAGGAAGAGGGGAGAGTGATTGGTTCCAAGTAAATGTCGGTTTGTGGCAGGGGTCCAAGATGTCTGCATGGTTGTATAATTTGTTTATAGATGGGATGGTTAGGGAGGTGAAGGCAAGAGTTTTGCAGAGAGGGCAAGTATGCGGTTTGTTTTTGATAAGAGAGCTTGAGAAGTGAATCATTTGTTGTGTGCTGATGATAAAGTGCTGGTGGCTGATTCGGATGAGAAACTGCAGGAGTTGGTGACTGAGTTTGGTAAAGTGTGTGAAAGGAGAAAGTTAAGAGTAGATGTGAATAGGAGCAAGGTTATTAGGTTCAGTAGGGTTGAGGAACAAGTTAATTGGGAGGTAAGTTTGAATGGAGAAAAACTGGAGGAAGTGAAGTGTTTTAGATATCTGGGAGTGGACTTAGCAGCGGATGGAACCATGGAAGCGGAAGTGAATCATAGGGTGGAGGAGGGGGTGAAGGGTCTGGTAGTGTTGAAGAATGTGTGGAAGGCAAGAACGTTAACTCTGAGAGCAAAAATGGGTTTGTTTCAGGGAATAGTGGTTCCGACAATGCTGCATGGTTGCAAGGCATGGGCTATAGTTAGGGTTGTAGGTAGGAAGATAGATGTGTTAGAAATGAAATGTTTGAGGACAATATGTGATGTGAGGTGGTTTGATTGAGTAAGTAATGAAAAGGTAAGAGAAATGTGTGGTAATAAAGAGTGTGGTTGAGAGAGCAGAAGAGGGTATGTTGAAGTGGTTTGGATACATGGAGAGAATGAGTGAGGAAAGATTGACAAAGAGGATGCACGTGTCTTAGATAGAAGGAACAAGGAGAAACGGGAGACCAAATTTGAGATAGAAGGATGGAGTGAAAAAGATTTTGAGCGACCAGTGCTGTATCATCAGCGAACATTTGACTCACTTCCCAAGCCCTCTCATCCACAACAGACTGCATACTTGCCCTTCTCTTCAAAACTCTTGCATTCACCTCCCTAACCACCCCAAACATAAATAAATTAAACAACCATGGAGACATCACTTTCCTCTTTTCCTAACATGCCATACATCCTTGTTAAAAACTTTTCACTGCTTCTAGCAACTTACCTCCTACACCATATACTCTTAATACCTTCCACAAAGCATGTCTATCAATCCTATCATACGCCTTCTCCAGATCCATAAATGCTACATATAATTCCATCTGTTTTTCTAAGTATTTCTCACATACATTCTTCAAAGCAAACACCTGATCCACACACCCTCTACCACTTCTGAAACCACACTGCCATTCCCCAATCTGATGCTCTGTACATGCCTTTACCCTCTCAATCAATACCCTCCCTTATATTTTATTAGAAATACTCAACAAACTTATTTCTCTGTGATTTGAACAGTCACCATTATCCCCTTTGCCTTTGTACAATGGCACTATGCATGCATTCCGCCAATCCTCAGGCACTTCACCATGAACCAGACATATACATAGAATATCCTTACCAACCAGTCAACAATACAGTCACCCCCTTTTTAATAAATTCCACAGCAATACCATCCAAACCCACCACCTTCCTGGCTTTCGTCTTCTGCAAAGCTTTCACTACCTCTTCTCTGTTTACCAAACCATTCTCTGTGACTCTTTCACTTTGCATGCCACCTTGACCAAAGCAATGTATATCTGCCACTCTATCGTCAACCACATTCAACAAACCTTCAAAATATTAACTCCATCTCCTCACTTCACCATTACCTGTTATTACCTTCCCATTAGCCCCCTTCACCAATGTGCCCATTTGTTCATTTGTCTTACACACTTTATTTACCTCCTTCCAAAGCATCTTTTTATTCTCCCTAAGATTTGATGATACTCCCTCATCCCATCTCTCATTTGCCCTTTTTTTCACCTCTTGCACCTTTCTCTAGACTGCCTGCCACTTTCTTTTATACCTTTCCCAGTCATTTGCATTTCTTCCCTGCAAAAATTTTGGAATTTTGGAGAGAGGGGCAAGTATTCGGTTTGTTGTGAATGAGAGGGCTTGGGAAATGAGTCAGTTGTTGTTCGCTGATGATACAGCGCTTGTGGCTGATTCGAGTGAGACACTGCTGAAGTTGGTGACTGAGTTTGGTAAAGTGTGTGAAAGAAGAAGGCTGAGAGTGAATGTGAATAAGAGCAAGGCTATTAGGTTCAGTAGGGTTGAGGGACAAGTTGATTGAGAGGTAAGTTTGAATGGAGAAAAACTGGAGGAAGTGAAGTCTTTTAGATATCTGGGAGTGGATTTGGCAGCGGATGGAACCTTGGAAGTGAGTCACAGGGTGGGGCAGGGGGCAAAGGTTCTGGGAGCATTGAAGAATGTGTGGAAGGTGAGAACGTTATCTCTGAGAGCAAAAATGGGTATGTTTGAAGAATAGTGGTTCCAACAATGTTATGTGGTTGTGAGGGGTGGGCTGTAGATAGGGTTGTGCGGAGGAGGATGGATGTGTTGAAAATGAGATGTTTGAGGACAATATGTGGTGTGAGGTGGTTTGATCGAGTAAGTAGTGAAAAGGTGAGGATGATGTGTGGTAATAAAAGAGTGTGGTTGAGAGAGGAGAGGAGGGTGTATTGAAATGGTTTGGTCACATGGAGAGAATGAGTGAGGAAAGATTGACAAAGAGAATATGTGTGTCAAAGGTGGAGGGAACAAGGAGAAGTGGGAGACCAAATTGGAGGTGGAAGGATGGAGTGAAAAAGATTTTGAGTGATCAGGGCCTGAACATGCTGGAGGGTTAAAGGCATGTATGGAATAGAGTGAATTGGAACGATGTGGTTTATCGGGCCACATTTGTTCACACTCATTTTCTAGCTGTCATGTGCAATGCACTGAAACCACAGCCCTTTTTCCACATCCAGGCCCCACAGACCTTTCCATGGTTTATCCCAGACACTTCACGTACCATGCTTCAGTCCATTGACAGCACGTCGACCCCGGTATACCACATCGTTCCAATTCACGGGAATGGATGAAGGCAGCAAGTATGAATATGTACATGTGTATATATGTATGCGTCGGTATGTGTATGTGCCTGTATAGGCGTTTAGGTATATATATATGTATGTGTATGTGGATGATTGGTCCATTCTTCGTCTGTTTTCTTGCACTACCTTGCTGAAACGGGAAACAGCAATTAAGTGTAATGATTGTAAATAAATATATTTATACATCTTTGTATATGTATAGGTTGGTGAGGAAGACCTACCCGATGCTGCAGAGGAGAAGGAAGCAACAGCTCAGGATGGAGAAAGGAAAGACCCCCATGAGAGACGTCAGGGCAGACGTGATCCTCAGGGTGATGGTGAAATGCAGATAGAGACAGAAGGAGATATTATACTCGAGTCACTAGTGCAGAGACCACCAGAGACACATTTCCACACACTCATTCCAGATCATAGTAAGTGTCTTTGTTGATATTATTATTCTGTGTATCATATCTTTTGCCAATTCCCATCCTAGTAATGCAGCACTAGGAACAGACAACTGGGCCATCCAGGAAAAATTCTCGCTTGGCTCTTTCATCTGTTTCTTCCTGTGAAAAGCAATAACCTAAGATTATTAGGTTATTAGGTACAGTAGGGTTGAGGGACAAGTCAATTGGGAGGTAAGTTTGAATGGAGAAAAACTGGAGGAAATGAAGTGTTTTAGATATCTGGGAGTGGATTTGGCAGTGGATGGAACCATGGAAGCGGAAGTGAACCATAGGATGGGGGAGGGGGCGAAAGTTCTGGGAGTGTTGAAGAATGTGTGGAAGTCGAGAATGTTATCTTGGAAAGCAAAAATGGGTATGGTTGAAGGAATAGTGGTTCCAACAATGACATATGGTTGCGAGGCGTGGGCTATAGATAGAGTTGTGCGGAGGAGGGTGGATGTGCTGGAAATGAGATGTTTGAGGACAATATGTAGTGTGGGGTGGTTTGATCGAGTAAGTAATGAAAGGGTAAGAGAGATGTGTGGTAATATAAAGAGTGTGGTTGAGAGAGCAGAAGAGGGTGTTTTGAAATGGTTTGGTCACATGGAGAGAATGAATGAGGAAAGATTGACCAAGAGGATATATGTGTCAGAGGTGGAGAGAACGAGGAGAAGTGGGAGACCAAATTGGAGGTGGAAAGATGGAGTGAAAAATATTTTGAGTGATCGGGGCCTGAACACACAAGAGGGTGAAAGGCGTGGAAGGAATAGAGTGAATTAGAACGATGTGGTATACCGGGGTCAACGTGCTGTCAGTGGATTGAACCAGGGCATGTGAAGCATCTGGGGTAAACCATGGAAAGTTCTGTGGGGCCTGGATGTGGAAAGGGAGGTGTGGTTTTGGTGCATTATACATGACAGCTAGAGACTGAGTGTGATCGAATGTGGCCTTCATTGTCTTTTCCTAGCACTACCTCGCACACATGCGGGGGGAAGGGGTTGTTATTTCATGTGTGGCTGGATGGTGACGGGAATGAATAAGGGCAGACAGTATGAATTATGTACATGTGTATATATGTATATGTCTATGCGTATATATATATATATATGTATATGTTGAGATGTATAGGTATGTATATGTGCGTGTGGATGTGTATGTATATACATGTGTATGTGGGTGGGTTGGGCCATTCTTTCGTCTGTTTCCTTATGCTACCTCGCTAACACGGGAGACAGCGACAAAGTATAATGATAATAATAATAATGATACTCAGATAATCATTTTCTTTCATTTTTGTTCACCATTTCACACATTAACTTGGAAGCACTAGGAAGAAAGAAAAGGCCTCATTTGCTCATATTGTGTAATGGATCAAGATCAAAGCCTCCAATCTCTATAGTACTTTTCATGGTTCCCCTTGCTGCTTCACATGCCGTGATTCAGTCCATTGACAGTGCATCAACCCATGTTGACCACATTCCTCCAATTCAGTCTATCCCATTTATGCCTTTCACCCTCCTGCAAGTTCAAGCTTCGACCACCCAAAATCTCCAGTTTGGTCTTCCCCTTCTCCTTCTCCCCCCCACTTTTGACACTTATATCTCTTTGTTGATTCAGAAAGTATGTTAATATTCCCTCTCTCCTATCCCTGGGGATAGGGGAGAAAGAATACTTCCCACGCGTTCCTCACATGTTGTAAAAGGCGACGAAAGGGGACAGGAGCAGGGGACTAGAAACCCTCCCCTCCTTGTATTTTAACTTTTTAAAAGAGGAAACAGAAGAAGGAGTCATGCGGGGAGTGCTCATCCTCTTCAAAGACTCAGATTAGGGTATCTAAATGTGTGTGGATGTAACCAAGATGAGAAAAAAGAGATAGGTAGTATGTTTGGGGAAAGGAACCTGGATGTTTTGGCTCTGAGTGAAACGAAGCTCAAAGGGAAAGGGGAAGAGTGGTTTTAGAATGTCTTGGGAGTAAAGTCATGGGTTAGTGAGAAGACAAGAGCAAGGGAAGGAGTAGCACTACTGAAACAGGAGTGGTGGGAGTATGTGATAGAGTGTAAGAAAGTAAACTCTAGATTGATGTGGGTAGGTGATTATTGGTGCATATGCACCTGGGCATGGGAAGAAAGATCATGAGAGGCAAGTGCTTTGGGAGCAGCTGAGTGAGTGTGTTAGTAGTTTTGATGCACGAGACCGGGTTATAATGATGGGTGATTTGAATGCAAAGGTGAGTAATGAGGCAGTTGAGGGAGTAATTGGTGTACATGGGGTGTTCAGTGTTGTAAATGGAAATGGTGAAGAGCTTGTTGATTTAGGTGCTGAAAAAGGACTGGTGATTGGTATTTTTTTTTTTTTTCCCCGCTGTCTCCCGCGTTTGCAAGGTAGCGCAAGGAAACAGACGAAAGAAATGGCCCAACCCACCCCCATACACATGTATATACATACGTCCACACACGCAAATTAACATACCTACACAGCTTTCCATGGTTTACCCCAGAGGCTACACATGCCCTGATTCAATCCACTGACAGCACGTCAACCCTGGTATACCACATCGATCCAATTCACTCTATTCCTTGCCCTCCTTTCCGCCTCCAATTTGGTCTCCCACTTCTCCTCGTTCCCTCCACCTCCGACACATATATCCTCTTGGTCAATCTTTCCTCACTCATTCTCTCCATGTGCCCAAACCATTTCAAAACACCCTCTTCTGCTCTCTCAACCACGCTCTTTTTATTTCCACACATCTCTCTTACCCTTACATTACTTACTCGATCAAACCACCTCACACCACACATTGTCCTCAAACATCTCATTTCCAGCACATCCATCCTCCTGCGCACGACTCTATCCATAGCCCACGCCTTGCAACCATACAACATTGTTGGAACCACTATTCCTTCAAACACACCCATTTTTGCTTTCCGAGATAATGTTCTCGACTTCCACACATTCTTCAAGGCTCCCTGGATTTTCGCCCCCTCCCCCACCCTATGATCCGCTTCCATGGTTCCATCCGCTGCCAGATCCACTCCCACATATCTAAAACACTTTACTTCCTCCAGTTTTGCTCCATTCAAACTTACTTCCCAATTGACTTGACCCTCAACCCTACTGTACCTAATAACCTTGCTCTTATTCACATTTACTCTTAACTTTCTTCTTTCACACACTTTACCAAACTCAGTCACCAGCTTCTGCAGTTTCTCACATGAATCAGCCACCAGCGCTGTATCATCAGCGAACAACAACTGACTCACTTCCCAAGCTCTCTCATCCACAGCAGACTTCATACTTGCCCCTCTTTCCAAAACTCTTGCATTCACCTCCCTAACAACCCATCCATAAACAAATTAAACAACCATGGAGACATCACACACCCCTGCCGCAAACCTACATTCACTGGGAACCAATCACTTTCCTCTCTTCCTACACGTACACATGCCTTACATCCTCGATAAAAACTTTTCACTGCTTCTAACAACTTGCCTCCCACACCATATATTCTTAATACCTTCCACAGAGCATCTCTATCAACTCTATCATATGCCTTCTCCAAATCCATAAATGCTACATACAAATCCATTTGCTTTTCTAAGTATTTCTCACATACACTCTTCAAAACAAACACCTGATCCACACATCCTCTACCACTTCTGAAACCACACTGCTCTTCCCCAATCTGATGCTCTGTACATGCCTTCACCCTCTCAATCAATACCCTCCCATATAATTTACCAGGAATACTCAACAAACTTATACCTCTGTAATTTGAGCACTCACTCTTATCCCCTTTGCCTTTGTACAATGGTACTATGCATGCATTTTGCCAATCCTCAGGCACCTCACCATGATTCATTTTTTTTTTTTTTTTTTTTTTTTTTTATACATCGTTGCTGTCTCCCGCGTTTGCGAGGTAGCGCAAGGAAACAGATGAAAGAAATGGCCCAACCCCCCCATACACATGTACATACACACGTCCACACACGCAAATATACATACCTACACAGCTTTCCATGGTTTACCCCGGACGCTTCACATGCCTTGATTCAATCCACTGACAGCACGTCAACCCCTGTATACCACATCGCTCCAATTCATTCTATTCCTTGCCCTCCTTTCACCCTCCTGCATGTTCAGGCCCCGATCACACAAAATCCTTTTCACTCCATCTTTCCACCTCCAATTTGGTCTCCCTCTTCTCCTCGTTCCCTCCACCTCCGACACATATATCCTCTTGGTCAATCTTTCCTCACTCATTCTCTCCATGTGCCCAAACCATTTCAAAACACCCTCTTCTGCTCTCTCAACCACGCTCTTTTTATTTCCACACATCTCTCTTACCCTTACGTTACTTACTCGATCAAACCACCTCACACCACACATTGTCCTCAAACATCTCATTTCCAGCACATCCATCCTCCTGCGAACAACTCTATCCATAGCCCACGCCTCGCAACCATACAACATTGTTGGAACCACTATTCCTTCAAACATACCCATTTTTGCTTTCCGGGATAATGTTCTCGACTTCCACACATTTTTCAAGGCTCCCAAAATTTTCGCCCCCTCCCCCACCCTATGATCCACTTCCGCTTCCATGGTTCCATCCGCTGACAGATCCACTCCCAGATATCTAAAACACTTCACTTCCTCCAGTTTTTTGTTGAGGTGCAAGAGGTGAAAAAGTGGGCAAATGAGAGTTGGGGTGAGAGAGTATCATTAAATTTTAAGGAGAATAAAAAGATGTTTTGGAAGGAGGTAAATAAAGTGCATAAGACAAGGGAACAAATGGGAACATCAGTGAAGGGGGCTAATGGGGAGGTGATAACAAGTAGTGGTGATGTGAGAAGGAGATGGAGTGAGTATTTTGAAGGTTTGTTGAATGTGTTTGATGATAGAGTGGCAGATATAGGGTGCTTTGGTCAAGGTGGTGTGCAAAGTGAGAGGGTTAGGGAGAATGATTTAGTAAACAGAAAAGAGGTAGTAAAAGTTTTGCGGAAGATGAAAGCCGGCAAGGCAGTGGGTTTGGATGGTATTTCAGTGGAATTTATTTAAAAGGGGGTGACTGTATTGTTGACTGGTTGGTAAGGTTATTTAATGTATGTATGACTCATGGTGAGGTGGCGGAGGATTGGCAGAATGCTTGCATAGTACCATTGTACAAAGGCAAAGGGGATAAAAGTGAGTGCTCAAATTACAGAGGTATAAGTTTGTTGAGTATTCCTGGTAAATTATATGGGAGGGTATTGATTGAGAGGGTGAAGGCATGTACAGAGCATCAGATTGGGGAAGAGCAGTGTGGTTTCAGAAGTGGTAGAGGATGTGTGGATCAGGTGTTTGTTTTGAAGAATGTATGTGAGAAATACTTAGAAAAGCAAATGGATTTGTATGTAGCATTTATGGATTTGGAGAAGGCATATGATAGAGTTGATAGAGATGCTCTGTGGAAGGTATTAAGAATATATCGTGTGGGAGGCAGGTTGTTAGAAGCAGTGAAAAGTTTTTATCGATGATGTAAGGCATGTGTACGTGTAGGAAGAGAGGAAAGTGATTGGTTTTCAGTGAATGTTGGTTTGCGGCAGGGGTATTTGATGTCTCCATGGTTGTTTAATTTGTTTGTGGATGGTGTTGTTAGGGAGGTGAATGCAAGAGTTTTGGAAAGAGGGGCAAGTATGCAGTCTGTTGTGGATGAGAGAGCTTGGGAAGCGAGTCAGTCGTTGTTTGCTGATGATACAGCACTGGTGGCTGATTCGTTTGAGAAACTACAGAAGCTGGTAACTGAGTTTGGTAAAGTGTGTGAAAGAAGAAAGCTGAGAGTAAATGTGAATAAGAGCAAGGTTATTAGGTAGAGTAGGGTTGAGGGTCAAGTCAATTGGGAGGTAAGTTTGAATGGAGAAAAACCAGAGGAAGTGAAGTGTTTTAGATATTTGGGAGTGGATTTGGCAGTGGATGGAACCACGGAAGCATAGGTGAATCATAGGGTGGGGGAGGGGGCAAAAGTTCTGGGAGCGTTAAAAAATGTGTGGAAGTCGAGAATGTTATTTTGGAAAGCAAAAATGGGTATGTTTGAAGGAATAGTGATTCCAACAATGTTATATGGTTGTGAGGCGTGGGAGATAGAGTTTTGCAGAGGAGGGTGGATGTGCTGGAAATGAGATGTTTGAGGACAATATGTGGTGTGAGGTAGTTTGATTGAGTAAGTAATGAAAGGGTAAGAGAGATGTGTGGTAATAAAAAGTGTGGTTGAGAGAGCAGAAGAGGGTGTTTTGAAATGGTTTGGGCACATGGAGAGAATGAGTGAGGAAAGATTGACAGAGAGGATATATGTGTCACAGAATGAGTGAGGAAAGCTTGACAAAGAGGATATATGTTTCAGAGAATGAGTGAGGAAAGATTGACAAAGAGGATATATGTGTTAGAGGTGAAGGGAACGAGGAGAAGTGGGAGACCAAATTGGAGATGGAAAGATGGAGTGAAAAAGATTTTGAGTGATCGGGGCCTGAATATGCAGGAGGGTGAAAGGCGTGCAAGGAATTGAGTGAATTGGAACGATGTGGTATACCAGGGTTGACGTGCCGTCAATGGATTGAACCAGGGCATGTGAAGCGTCTGGGGTAAACCATTGAAAGTTTTGTGAGGCCTGGATGTGGAAAGGGAGGTATGGTTTCAGTGCATTGTACATGACAGCTAGAGACTGAGTGTAAACGATTGTGGCCTTTGTTGTCTTTTCCTAGAGCTACCTCACACACATGCAGGGGGAGGGGGCTGTCATTTCTTGTGTGGTAGGGTGGCGACAGGAATGAATAAAGGCAGACAGTATGAACTATATACATGTGTATATATGTATATGTTTGTGTGTGTATATATATATATGTATACGTTGAGATGTATAGGTATGTATATGTGCGTGTGGATGTGTATGTATATACATGTGTATGTGGGTGGGTTGGGCCATTCTTTCGTCTGTTTCCTTATGCTACCTCGCTAACACGGGAGACAGCGACAAAGTATAATGATAATAATAATAATGATACTCAGATAATCATTTTCTTTCATTTTTGTTCACCATTTCACACATTAACTTGGAAGCACTAGGAAGAAAGAAAAGGCCTCATTTGCTCATATTGTGTAATGGATCAAGATCAAAGCCTCCAATCTCTATAGTACTTTTCATGGTTCCCCTTGCTGCTTCACATGCCGTGATTCAGTCCATTGACAGTGCATCAACCCATGTTGACCACATTCCTCCAATTCAGTCTATCCCATTTATGCCTTTCACCCTCCTGCAAGTTCAAGCTTCGACCACCCAAAATCTCCAGTTTGGTCTTCCCCTTCTCCTTCTCCCCCCCACTTTTGACACTTATATCTCTTTGTTGATTCAGAAAGTATGTTAATATTCCCTCTCTCCTATCCCTGGGGATAGGGGAGAAAGAATACTTCCCACGCGTTCCTCACATGTTGTAAAAGGCGACGAAAGGGGACAGGAGCAGGGGACTAGAAACCCTCCCCTCCTTGTATTTTAACTTTTTAAAAGAGGAAACAGAAGAAGGAGTCATGCGGGGAGTGCTCATCCTCTTCAAAGACTCAGATTAGGGTATCTAAATGTGTGTGGATGTAACCAAGATGAGAAAAAAGAGATAGGTAGTATGTTTGGGGAAAGGAACCTGGATGTTTTGGCTCTGAGTGAAACGAAGCTCAAAGGGAAAGGGAAGAGTGGTTTTAGAATGTCTTGGGAGTAAAGTCATGGGTTAGTGAGAAGACAAGAGCAAGGGAAGGAGTAGCACTACTGAAACAGGAGTGGTGGGAGTATGTGATAGAGTGTAAGAAAGTAAACTCTAGATTGATGTGGGTAGGTGATTATTGGTGCATATGCACCTGGGCATGGGAAGAAAGATCATGAGAGGCAAGTGCTTTGGGAGCAGCTGAGTGAGTGTGTTAGTAGTTTTGATGCACGAGACCGGGTTATAATGATGGGTGATTTGAATGCAAAGGTGAGTAATGAGGCAGTTGAGGGAGTAATTGGTGTACATGGGGTGTTCAGTGTTGTAAATGGAAATGGTGAAGAGCTTGTTGATTTAGGTGCTGAAAAAGGACTGGTGATTGGTATTTTTTTTTTTTTTCCCCGCTGTCTCCGCGTTTGCAAGGTAGCGCAAGGAAACAGACGAAAGAAATGGCCCAACCCACCCCCATACACATGTATATACATACGTCCACACACGCAAATTAACATACCTACACAGCTTTCCATGGTTTACCCCAGAGGCTACACATGCCCTGATTCAATCCACTGACAGCACGTCAACCCTGGTATACCACATCGATCCAATTCACTCTATTCCTTGCCCTCCTTTCCGCCTCCAATTTGGTCTCCCACTTCTCCTCGTTCCCTCCACCTCCGACACATATATCCTCTTGGTCAATCTTTCCTCACTCATTCTCTCCATGTGCCCAAACCATTTCAAAACACCCTCTTCTGCTCTCTCAACCACGCTCTTTTTATTTCCACACATCTCTCTTACCCTTACATTACTTACTCGATCAAACCACCTCACACCACACATTGTCCTCAAACATCTCATTTCCAGCACATCCATCCTCCTGCGCACGACTCTATCCATAGCCCACGCCTTGCAACCATACAACATTGTTGGAACCACTATTCCTTCAAACACACCCATTTTTGCTTTCCGAGATAATGTTCTCGACTTCCACACATTCTTCAAGGCTCCCTGGATTTTCGCCCCCTCCCCCACCCTATGATCCGCTTCCATGGTTCCATCCGCTGCCAGATCCACTCCCACATATCTAAAACACTTTACTTCCTCCAGTTTTGCTCCATTCAAACTTACTTCCCAATTGACTTGACCCTCAACCCTACTGTACCTAATAACCTTGCTCTTATTCACATTTACTCTTAACTTTCTTCTTTCACACACTTTACCAAACTCAGTCACCAGCTTCTGCAGTTTCTCACATGAATCAGCCACCAGCGCTGTATCATCAGCGAACAACAACTGACTCACTTCCCAAGCTCTCTCATCCACAGCAGACTTCATACTTGCCCCTCTTTCCAAAACTCTTGCATTCACCTCCCTAACAACCCATCCATAAACAAATTAAACAACCATGGAGACATCACACACCCCTGCCGCAAACCTACATTCACTGGGAACCAATCACTTTCCTCTCTTCCTACACGTACACATGCCTTACATCCTCGATAAAAACTTTTCACTGCTTCTAACAACTTGCCTCCCACACCATATATTCTTAATACCTTCCACAGAGCATCTCTATCAACTCTATCATATGCCTTCTCCAAATCCATAAATGCTACATACAAATCCATTTGCTTTTCTAAGTATTTCTCACATACACTCTTCAAAACAAACACCTGATCCACACATCCTCTACCACTTCTGAAACCACACTGCTCTTCCCCAATCTGATGCTCTGTACATGCCTTCACCCTCTCAATCAATACCCTCCCATATAATTTACCAGGAATACTCAACAAACTTATACCTCTGTAATTTGAGCACTCACTCTTATCCCCTTTGCCTTTGTACAATGGTACTATGCATGCATTTTGCCAATCCTCAGGCACCTCACCATGATTCATTTTTTTTTTTTTTTTTTTTTTTTTTTTATACATCGTTGCTGTCTCCCGCGTTTGCGAGGTAGCGCAAGGAAACAGATGAAAGAAATGGCCCAACCCCCCCATACACATGTACATACACACGTCCACACACGCAAATATACATACCTACACAGCTTTCCATGGTTTACCCCGGACGCTTCACATGCCTTGATTCAATCCACTGACAGCACGTCAACCCCTGTATACCACATCGCTCCAATTCATTCTATTCCTTGCCCTCCTTTCACCCTCCTGCATGTTCAGGCCCCGATCACACAAAATCCTTTTCACTCCATCTTTCCACCTCCAATTTGGTCTCCCTCTTCTCCTCGTTCCCTCCACCTCCGACACATATATCCTCTTGGTCAATCTTTCCTCACTCATTCTCTCCATGTGCCCAAACCATTTCAAAACACCCTCTTCTGCTCTCTCAACCACGCTCTTTTTATTTCCACACATCTCTCTTACCCTTACGTTACTTACTCGATCAAACCACCTCACACCACACATTGTCCTCAAACATCTCATTTCCAGCACATCCATCCTCCTGCGAACAACTCTATCCATAGCCCACGCCTCGCAACCATACAACATTGTTGGAACCACTATTCCTTCAAACATACCCATTTTTGCTTTCCGGGATAATGTTCTCGACTTCCACACATTTTTCAAGGCTCCCAAAATTTTCGCCCCCTCCCCCACCCTATGATCCACTTCCGCTTCCATGGTTCCATCCGCTGACAGATCCACTCCCAGATATCTAAAACACTTCACTTCCTCCAGTTTTTTGTTGAGGTGCAAGAGGTGAAAAAGTGGGCAAATGAGAGTTGGGGTGAGAGAGTATCATTAAATTTTAAGGAGAATAAAAAGATGTTTTGGAAGGAGGTAAATAAAGTGCATAAGACAAGGGAACAAATGGGAACATCAGTGAAGGGGGCTAATGGGGAGGTGATAACAAGTAGTGGTGATGTGAGAAGGAGATGGAGTGAGTATTTTGAAGGTTTGTTGAATGTGTTTGATGATAGAGTGGCAGATATAGGGTGCTTTGGTCAAGGTGGTGTGCAAAGTGAGAGGGTTAGGGAGAATGATTTAGTAAACAGAAAAGAGGTAGTAAAAGTTTTGCGGAAGATGAAAGCCGGCAAGGCAGTGGGTTTGGATGGTATTTCAGTGGAATTTATTTAAAAGGGGGTGACTGTATTGTTGACTGGTTGGTAAGGTTATTTAATGTATGTATGACTCATGGTGAGGTGGCGGAGGATTGGCAGAATGCTTGCATAGTACCATTGTACAAAGGCAAAGGGGATAAAAGTGAGTGCTCAAATTACAGAGGTATAAGTTTGTTGAGTATTCCTGGTAAATTATATGGGAGGGTATTGATTGAGAGGGTGAAGGCATGTACAGAGCATCAGATTGGGGAAGAGCAGTGTGGTTTCAGAAGTGGTAGAGGATGTGTGGATCAGGTGTTTGTTTTGAAGAATGTATGTGAGAAATACTTAGAAAAGCAAATGGATTTGTATGTAGCATTTATGGATTTGGAGAAGGCATATGATAGAGTTGATAGAGATGCTCTGTGGAAGGTATTAAGAATATATCGTGTGGGAGGCAGGTTGTTAGAAGCAGTGAAAAGTTTTTATCGATGATGTAAGGCATGTGTACGTGTAGGAAGAGAGGAAAGTGATTGGTTTTCAGTGAATGTTGGTTTGCGGCAGGGGTATTTGATGTCTCCATGGTTGTTTAATTTGTTTGTGGATGGTGTTGTTAGGGAGGTGAATGCAAGAGTTTTGGAAAGAGGGGCAAGTATGCAGTCTGTTGTGGATGAGAGAGCTTGGGAAGCGAGTCAGTCGTTGTTTGCTGATGATACAGCACTGGTGGCTGATTCGTTTGAGAAACTACAGAAGCTGGTAACTGAGTTTGGTAAAGTGTGTGAAAGAAGAAAGCTGAGAGTAAATGTGAATAAGAGCAAGGTTATTAGGTAGAGTAGGGTTGAGGGTCAAGTCAATTGGGAGGTAAGTTTGAATGGAGAAAAACCAGAGGAAGTGAAGTGTTTTAGATATTTGGGAGTGGATTTGGCAGTGGATGGAACCACGGAAGCATAGGTGAATCATAGGGTGGGGGAGGGGGCAAAAGTTCTGGGAGCGTTAAAAAATGTGTGGAAGTCGAGAATGTTATTTTGGAAAGCAAAAATGGGTATGTTTGAAGGAATAGTGATTCCAACAATGTTATATGGTTGTGAGGCGTGGGAGATAGAGTTTTGCAGAGGAGGGTGGATGTGCTGGAAATGAGATGTTTGAGGACAATATGTGGTGTGAGGTAGTTTGATTGAGTAAGTAATGAAAGGGTAAGAGAGATGTGTGGTAATAAAAAGTGTGGTTGAGAGAGCAGAAGAGGGTGTTTTGAAATGGTTTGGGCACATGGAGAGAATGAGTGAGGAAAGATTGACAGAGAGGATATATGTGTCACAGAATGAGTGAGGAAAGCTTGACAAAGAGGATATATGTTTCAGAGAATGAGTGAGGAAAGATTGACAAAGAGGATATATGTGTTAGAGGTGAAGGGAACGAGGAGAAGTGGGAGACCAAATTGGAGATGGAAAGATGGAGTGAAAAAGATTTTGAGTGATCGGGGCCTGAATATGCAGGAGGGTGAAAGGCGTGCAAGGAATTGAGTGAATTGGAACGATGTGGTATACCAGGGTTGACGTGCCGTCAATGGATTGAACCAGGGCATGTGAAGCGTCTGGGGTAAACCATTGAAAGTTTTGTGAGGCCTGGATGTGGAAAGGGAGGTATGGTTTCAGTGCATTGTACATGACAGCTAGAGACTGAGTGTAAACGATTGTGGCCTTTGTTGTCTTTTCCTAGAGCTACCTCACACACATGCAGGGGGAGGGGGCTGTCATTTCTTGTGTGGTAGGGTGGCGACAGGAATGAATAAAGGCAGACAGTATGAACTATATACATGTGTATATATGTATATGTTTGTGTGTGTATATATATATATGTATACGTTGAGATGTATAGGTATGTATATGTGCATGTGTGGACATGTATGTATATGCATGTGTATGTGGGTGGGCTGGGCCATTCTTTCGCCTGTTTCCTTGCGCTACCTCGCTAACGTGGGAGACAGCAACAAAGTATGATAAATAAACAAATATCTTTTCATCCTCAACTAAGCCTCATAGATTATACCACAAATTACCCCGACCACTTCATATATTGCAGTTCATCCCATTTGTATGTCACCTATATACTAGATCGCTTAAAGTCTCTCAACCCAGTTTACACTTCTCATCCTTTTTAAAGTTCAGGCCCTGATATCCCAGAGCTTCCTTTTCTCCTTCTTTCTCCCTCCTCAGATAATAAGTGATATCAAGAACAGCCATGATGAAAGATAGACAGCTGATGATGAAAGTATTCAGTGCAAACATAAAAGGCAAATTGAATACTGCCATACTTTTTGGTTGTACATTTTATTGTATATAAAGTTTTCATTTTACATTGGAGGCTCCAGCCACATACAGAAGTCCACATCAAGACTGGGCCTTAATTGTAATATAAAAAGATTAATGAAAGGGAAATAGAAGAGACAAGAAAAGTATTTACATATTTTGGTAGAAGTGCAAAACCTGTCTTTTAAAAAGTGCCAGGTCATAGCCATTGTGAAAGACATGAGAGGGTAGAGAGTTACGAAGGTGTAGGGTAAAGAAACAGTTATCAGAATGTCCTACCCTTGAGTTGCCAGAGGCCACTCAGCAATCATGTGATGCAGCAGCTTGCTGCGTATTGCATGGTCTAGTGTTTGTGGCACACAAGCAGCCAGCTCTCATGAGCAAAAACCAAAGTACAGTAAACCCACTGTTATCCATATTTCATGACAGTAAAATATTCAAAATAATGTATGTTTTCATTTTTTTGGCATCTCTCAGTTGGCCAAAAAAAAAGAATTGAAAAATAGTGTAGAATATTTCAAACCACCTACACACCACTCTGCAGCAATAAGTGTACTTACCACATGGTTTTTTGTAGTGCTGATGATTATCGTGGTATTGTGTGCTGGTCTTGCACTTTTGTGTGTGTTTTGTGCACCCTGGATTACTGTTATGGACAATGGCATCTTTCAAGCATTGTCAGCAATTACCTAACAGCTCCTCGAAGCCATAAACGTGTCGCCTAGAATGCAAGAGGAATATCTTGAGCCCCCAAGAGATGGAATTGGTCAAGAGGCTGGCTAAGGGCGAGTCCAAATCAGCAGTTAGGAAGGACTTCATTGTAGACATAACTACTATTTACATCACCAAGCAGTGGAAGAAAAACAAGTTATTTATTACTGCTGTTAGAGTAAGAGTGGGTCATTGGTGGAGTGCGCTATGTTTCCTCCAGCTGGTCAGTCTCACAGATATAATTGTTGTGCATGGATCTGTGCCACTTATGTGATTTGGGTATACCTGGTAATGTGATTTTCCTGCAACCTGCTGTGTTTGTGTTTATTGATATGGCATCCAAACATCTGGTAACATCTTGTCGCACCCCAGAACCAGCAGTTAAATGGAAGAGAACCTCTGACTGTAGAAATGAACTAGAAATTGTACGACATGCTGATGCTGATGAGGGAGCATCGACACAGTAGAAAATGCACCAAAACCTAATGAGGTTTGGCAGGTGGCGTAAATGTGGGTACTGGGTTGAGTGCACCACATTCCTGGTAGCAGGTCAGTTTGTTACCACCGTTGTATTTGTATATGCACTACTTGTACGATTTGGGTGTACCTGCTAATATGATTTTCCTGCAACCTGCTGTGTTTTTGTTTTTTGATATTACATTAAAATATCCAGCAACATTTTCTCCTACCCTAGAACCAACAATTGAATGGAAGAGAACCTATGACCTTAGAAATAAACTAGAAATTGTTTGAAATGCTGATGCCGATAAGGGAGCCTCAGCACAGTAGAAAATGCACCAAAACCTTGTAAGGTTTAGCAGATAGAGTAAGCATGGGTCCTGTGTAGAGTGCATCACATTCCTGCTAATGGGTCATTCTCGGTTACCTCCATTGTGTATGGCTGTGCGTTACTCTTGCGATTTAGATATACCTGCTAATGTGATGATTTCCCACATCCCACTATGTTTGTGTTTGTTGATATGGCATCCAAGCATCCATCAACATCCTCTCTTACACCAGAACCAGCTGCTAAATGGTAGAGAACCTCTCTGACCCTAGAAACAAAACTAGAAATATTTCAACACTAATGTTGGTGAGGGAGTGTCATTGTTTGGTGAATGTACAATCCAAAACATAAAGAAAAATTCAGAGAAAATTTGAAGTGCTGTGGTACACTCTACTCAGTGTCTCTCAAGGTGACCACAAGTTAGAAATCCACTTATAAAGATGGAGAAAATGCTCTTGTTTTACATGAAGCATGAGATGAAGAAGCAGCCGTGGTCACTAAGCTCTATCTCAGGTCTAAAGCTCTGAAGCTTTATGAGCATTTTTGTAAAGAAGACATTGTAGCTGAGCCAGAGCCACTTCAAGCAAGAAAAGAATGGCTAGATAAGGTTATTTGATACCAGAAGCTACATAATGTGAAGGTAAGGGGAGAGTTTGCCAGTGCTGACCATGAAGCTACATCCCTTTTTCTCTATGTGTTTATAAGTTCAGTGTGTGCAATTTTTTTGCACAGGTGCTGATCATAACCCTCAAATCAAGTAAGGGAGGAGATCATTACAATTTATGAATTATTTAATATTTTTAAAAAACTCCTTGGGAGAGGGGAGATAGAATACTTCCCATGCATTCCCCATGTATTGTAGAAGGCGACTAAAGGGGATGGAAGTGGGGGATTAGAAACCCTCCCCTCCTAGTATTTTAATTTTCTAAAAGGGGAAACAGAAGGAGTCATGTGGGTAGTGCTCATCCTCCTCAAAGGCTCAGATTAGGGTGTCGAAATGTGTGTGGACGTAACCAAGATGAGAAAAAAGGAGAGATAGGTTGTATGTTTGAGGAAAGGAACCTGGATGTTTTGGCTCTGAGTGAAACGGAGCTCAAGGGTAAAGGGGAGGAGTGGTTTGGGAATGTTTTGGGAGTAAAGTGAGGGGTTGGTGAGAGGACAAGAGCAAGGGAAGGAGTAGCACTACTCCTGAAGCAGGAGTTGTGGCAGTATGTGATTGAGTGTAAGAAAGTAAACACTAGACTGATGTGGGTAAAACTGAAAGTGGATGGAGAGAGATGGGTGATTATTGGTGCCTATGCACCTGGGCATGAGAAGAAAGATAATGAGAGGCAAGTGTTTTGGGAGCAACTGAGTGAGTGTGTTAGCAGCTTTGATACGCAAGGCCAGGTTATAGTGATGGGTGATTTGAATGCAAAGGTGAGTAATATGGCAGTTGAGGAAATAATGGGTGTACATGGGGTGTTCAGTGTTGTAAATGGAAATGATGAAGAGCTTGTACATTTGTGTGCTGAAAAAGGACTGGTGATTGGGAATACCTGGTATAAAAAGAGATATACATAAGTATGCGTATGTAAGTAGGAGAGATGGCCAGAGAGCGTTATTGGATTATGTGTTAAGTGATAGGCGCGAAAGAGAGACTTTTGGATGTTAATGTACTGAGAGAGGTAACTGGAGGGATGTCTGATCATCATCTTGTGGAGGTGAAGGTGAAGATTTGTAGAGGTTTTCAGAAAAGAAGAAAGAATATTGGGGTGAAAAGAGGGATGAGAGTAAGTGCGCTTGGAAAGACACCTTGTGCGAGGAAGTACCGGGAGAGATTGAGTGCAGAATGGAAAAAGGTGAGAGCGTATGATGTAAGCAGAGTGGGGAAGGAATGGGATGTATTTAGGGAAGCAATGATGGCTTGTGCAAATGATGCCTGTGGGAAGATTAGAAAGGGTAGGGAGTGGTGGGATGAAGAAGTAAGATTGTTAGTGAAAGAGAAGAGAGAGGCATTTGGATGATTTTTGCAGGAAAATAGTGCAAATGACTGGGAGATGTATGAAAGAAAGAGGCAGGAGGTCAAGAGAAAGGTGGAGGTGAAAAAGAGGGCAAAGGAGAGTTGGGGTGAGAGAGTATCGTTGAATTTTAGGGAGAATAAAAAGATGTTTTGGAAGGAGGTAAATAAAGTGCGTGGGGTGAGAGAGTATCGTTGAATTTTAGGGAGAATAAAAAGATGTTTTGGAAGGAGATAAATAGAGTGCATAAGACAAGAGAACAAATGGGAACATCGGCAAAGGGGGCTAATGGTAAAGTGAGGAGATGGAGTGAGTATTTTGAAAGTTTGATGAATGTGTTTGATGATAGAGTGACAGGGTGTTTTGGTCAAGGTGGTGTGCGAAGTGAGAGGGTCAGGGAGAATGGTTTGGTAAACAGAGAAGAGGTAGTGAAAGCTTTTCGGAAGATAAAAGCCAGCAAGGTGACAGGTTTGGATGGTATTGCAGTGGAATTTATTAAAAAAGGGGGTGCCTGTATTGTTGACTGGTTGGTGAGGATGTTCTATGTATGTATGATTCATGGTGAAGTGCCTGAGGATTGGCAGAATGCATACATAGTGTCATTGTACAAAGGCAGAGGGGATAAAGTTGAGTGTTCAATTACAGAGGTATAAGTTTGTTAAGTATTCCTGGGAAATTATATGGGAGGGTATTGATTGAGAGGGTGAAGGCATGTACAGAGCATCATATTGGGGAAAAGCAGTGTGGTTTCAGAAGTGGTAGAGGATGTGTGGATCAGGTGTTTGCTTTGAAGAATGTATGTGAGAAATACTTAAAAAAAACAAATGGATTTGCATGTAGCATTTATAGATCTGGAGAAGGCATGTGATAGAGTTGATAGAGATGCTCTGTGGAAGGTATTAAGAATATATGGTGTGGGAGGTAAGTTGCTCGAAGCAGTGAAACGTTTTTGTTGAGGATGTAAGGCATGTGTATGAGTAGGAAGAGAGGCAAGTGATTGGTTCCCAGTGAATGTCAGTTTACAGCAGGGGTGCATGATGTCTTCATGGTTGTTTAATTTGTTTATGGATGGGGTTGTTAGGGAGATGAGTGCAAGAGTTTTGGAGAGAGGGACAGATATGCAGTCTGTTGTCAATGAGAGGGCTTGGGAAGTGAGTCAGTTGTTGTTCACTGATGATACAGTGCTGATGGCTGATTCAGGTGAGAAACCGCAGTTGGTGACTGAGTTTGGTAAAGTGTGTGAAAGAAGAAAGCTGAGAGTAAATGTGAATAAGAGCAAGGTTATTAGGTTCAGTAGGGTTTAGGGACATGTCAGTTGGGAGGTTTGAATGGAGAAAAACTGGAGGAAGTGAAGTGTTTTAGATATCTGGAAGTGGATTTAGCAGTGGATGGAACCATGGAATGAGTCACATGGTTGGGGAGGTAGCGAAGGTTCTGGTAGCATTGAAGAATGTGTGGAAGGCGAGAATATTATCTTGGAGAGCAAAAATGGGTTTGTTTGAAGGAATAGTGGTTCCAGCAATGTTATATCGTTGCAAGGCGTGGGCTATAGATAGGGTTGTGTGGAGGAGAGTGGATGTGTTAGAAATGAGATGGCTGAGGACAATATGTGGTGTGAGGTGGTTTGCTCAAATAAGTAATGAAAGGGTAAGAGAGATGTGTGGTAATGAAAAGAGTGTGGTTGAGAGAGTGGAAGAGGGTGTATTGAAATGGTTTGGTCACATGGAGATAATGAGTGAGGAAAGATTAACAAAGAGGATATGTGTGTCAAAGTTGGAGGGAACAAGGAAAAGTAGGAGACCAAATTGGAGGTGGAAGGATGGAGTGAAAAAGATTTTGAGCGATCAGGGCCTGAACATACAGGAGGGTGGAAGGTGTGCAAGGAATAGAGTGAATTGGAACGATGTGGTATACCGGGGTTGACGTGCTGTCAGTGAATTGAACCAGCGCATGTGAAGCGTCTGGGGTAAACCATGGAAAGTTTTGTGGGGCCTGGATGTTGAAAGGGAGCTGTGGTTTCGGTGCATTACACATGACAGGTAGAGACTGCGTGTGAACAAATGTGGCCTTTGTTGTCTTTCCCTAGTGCTCCCTCGCGTTTGTGCGGGGATAGGGGGGTGCCATTTCATGTGTGGCGGAGTGGCAATGGGAATGGGTGAAGGCAGCAAGTATGAACATGTACATGTGTATATATGTGTATGTCTTTGTCTGTATATGTATGTATACGTTGAAATATATACATGTATATGTGTTTGTGGGCATGTATGTATATACATATATATGTGCGTTTGTGGGCATGTATGTATATACATGTATATGTGGGTGAGTTGGGCCATTCTTTCATCTGTTTCCTTGCACTACCTCGATGCTGCAGGAGACAGTGACAGAGTATAATAATAAATGAAATAAAAAAGTTGAACTGGAAATTTTGTTCTCCAAAGCAGATGATTCCCCAAGTATTTTGGATACTAGAGGTTTTACTGTAATACCTATTGAAGATGGAAATTGAGTCAGTAGTTCAACATAGGGCAATTGGGTCAAGTTTTGAAGTTACCTTGGGAGACTCGATAGTTGGACCAATTTCATCTCATTTTTGTGAAGTAAGGATGCAGTACTAGAACCACCTCAGATGTAAGAGCAGTGCTCCGTACAAGGACAGATTAGTTTTTCATATAAACAGAGCAGCTGTGCAGAAGAAATTTTAATACCTAAACAGCACTCCCAGTTTCTTAGAGGCAGACTAGCTATTTCCATAATGTGGGATTTCTATGATACTCTGGATGTTACAGTAATACCAAGTATGTACAGTGAATCAAGAGTTGGAATTACCGATCTGTCAAATCCTAAAGGAGGATTAAAACAAGGTTTTAGAGTGATCACAGTTTCTAGGTGTTTGCATTATTCTTTAAAGAAATTTGTGATCTCTAAGTTTTTATTTACTGGATTTTTCAATTGATTATCAAGAATTATCTGCCATGTCAACAACAAAGGTCATTAGTGGCACTGTATAGAATGCTTACTAATATATTCGTGTTTATCACAAGATGAGTAGGTTTCTACTTTTCTTGGTAGCAAAGGAAACTTAGTACCTCACGATGACACATTTTTCACGAATCATAGCTTTAAATCTTTTACCTGTTTATTTTCAGCCAGCTTATTTAGACTATTATCACTAAGGTTATAGGATAATTGGCATATTTTGACTATCTTGATAACAGCAAATTCAGAAGGTGAGGTCTGTCATGATTGCTTGGTCATTGATGTTTTACATAAATTAGGTTTCATTCTAAATGCAGAAAATCCCGCTAGGTCAGGAGTGGTGTGGGATCATTTTTGTCCTCCTGAACAGATATGCTTTGCCTACAAACAGACAAGGCTCTTGTTTATGCAGCAGCTACTGCTGCCTTTTTAGATTAGAAAGTGGTATATTGGTGCCATTAAGAACATCTGGTGACAAAATTAAGTGTTGCAAGGATGTACAAAGATTTAGGTATTTTACAAGCCAAAAAAGTTGTATTATTGGTGAGTGAGCAGGCTCTCTGATAAATGAAAGAGATATATTAAAGGTTATCCCACAAGAGCTTTGCAAATCTTTGGAATAGTGGTCTAACAAGGAAAACCTGCAGAGTCTCACCAGACCCTTTGATGGCTAAGACAGGCCTGTCAGACTATGGTTGTGGCCTCCGGAAAATAGAGGTAAATTCAGAGTTGTTGGCACATCATGAGGATAGAATTGATGGTTCCTTGGCTATTCCTGTTTTTAAAACAATTTGAAGCTGGATCACGGGGTCTAGTTTCTAATGGACAACAACACCTTTGTATAGTATGTGATGAACAGAGATTCTTGCCTTTCTCTTATTTTGTGATGACAGATCACATTTCTGCATTAGTATTTTCATAAAAACACTTTATTCTCGCAGTTTTTCAAGTCAGGTTTTTCACTGTTTGAATGGATGTCCTGTCAGGGTTAAGGATTATATCATCGGAGTTGACAAGTACATACAGCTGCTTTCAAATGGATTCCATTTGTAGGGATGAACCCGTAGGTGGATCTCTTTGTCGCGAAGGTCATTGCCATCTCATCGACTTATGTTTCTTAAATTTTCAATTTGAACACAGAATGGATTGGTACTATGACCTTTAATGGAAATGTCTGGCGACAGATTTACCTTTTTTTTCCATAAAAAGATCTTAGAGAAGGTGAATCTCAAAATTTACTTTTTTTTTCAATGATTAGCAACCATTATCTCAAAGTGGATAAAACCTTTTGGTGTAAAACGTTGCTACAGATGTGCTAGTATCCTTACAAGATTCGTCATTTGCTTTAGTACTCATTAGAAATCCATTATTCACAATGGTTTTGGAATATTTATATTTGGATTTTCTTAAGCAGATGGATGAAAGAAGTAAAAAAATGCTTCATAGATTGTCTTTGGCATAATGTTTGCCCTTTTAAATAATGATAATACCAGTCAGCGTACGGTGCATAAAAAAAATGTTGGGAATGAATCGTTCACAATAAATTTTTCTATGGTCTTTACATGTCGAGAATAAAGCTAGTAACATGATTACTCCTAAGAGTGCTTTATAGGAGAATTTGAACATGGTACTTAACCTTATTATTCAAAGGTTTGATGAGTACATTACTGACAACTTTATTTTGTGGAAACTTTATGCTATCAAAGGTCCTGGATCTTTGACAATGCCTTCACTTTTTAGGATTATGGATTGGCAACATCTGCCTTTGAAAATTGTGTTTCTTATAGCTTTGGAATCAAACATAAGAGCAAGTGAAATTCATGCAATATCTACACAAAAATCTGCTGAAATTTGAATGGCATCATTTATGTGAAAAAATTACTCGAAACCCAAAATTTCTTGCCGTCTGTTAGAGGCCATGATTTAGATAGGGTGGCTTCTACTTTGGAACCTTTTTACTGGATGAGATTAGCAAAACATGCCTCAAGCATTCAACATTGTCAATTAATGACACCTCATATTGGATCTGGTTATGCTGTCTTCAGAAGAGTGACTCAGAATGATGGCCATGTTATTTTTTTTTTTTTTATTTATTTTTTTTTATACTTCGTCGCTGTCTCCCGCGTTTGCGAGGTAGCGCAAGGAAACAAACGAAAGAAATGGCCCAACCCCCCCCATACACATGTATATACATACGTCCACACACGCAAATATACATACCTACACAGCTTTCCATGGTTTACCCCAGACGCTTCACATGCCTTGATTCAATCCACTGACAGCACGTCAACCCCGGTATACCACATCGCTCCAATTCACTCTATTCCTTGCCCTCCTTTTATCCTCCTGCATGTTCAGGCCCCGATCACACAAAATCTTTTTCACTCCATCTTTCCACCTCCAATTTGGTCTCCCTCTTCTCCTTGCTCCCTCCACCTCCGACACATATATCCTCTTGGTCAATCTTTCCTCACTCATCCTCTCCATGTGCCCAAACCACTTCAAAACACCCTCTTCTGCTCTCTCAACCACGCTCTTTTTATTTCCACACATCTCTCTTACCCTTACGTTACTCACTCGATCAAACAACCTCACACCACACATTGTCCTCAAACATCTCATTTCCAGCACATCCATCCTCCTGCGCACAACTCTATCCATAGCCCACGCCTCGCAACCATACAACATTGTTGGAACCACTATTCCTTCAAACATACCCATTTTTGCTTTCCGAGATAATGTTCTCGACTTCCACACATTCTTCAAGGCCCCCAGAATTTTCGCCCCCTCCCCCACCCTATGATCCACTTCCGCTTCCATGGTTCCATCCGCTGCCAGATCCACTCCCAGATATCTAAAACACTTCACTTCCTCCAGTTTTTCTCCATTCAAACTCACCTCCCAATTGACTTGACCCTCAACCCTACTGTACCTAATAACCTTGCTCTTATTCACATTTACTCTTAACTTTCTTCTTCCACACACTTTACCAAACTCAGTCACCAGCTTCTGCAGTTTCTCACATGAATCAGCCACCAGCGCTGTATCATCAGCGAACAACAACTGACTCACTTCCCAAGCTCTCTCATCCCCAACAGACTTCATACTTGCCCCTCTTACCAAAACTCTTGCATTTACCTCCCTAACAACCCCATCCATAAACAAATTAAACAACCATGGAGACATCACACACCCCTGCCGCAAACCAACATTCACTGAGAACCAATCACTTTCCTCTCTTCCTACACGTACACATGCCTTACATCCTCGATAAAAACTTTTCACTGCTTCTAACAACTTTCCTCCCACACCATATATTCTTAATACCTTCCACAGAGCATCTCTATCAACTCTATCATATGCCTTCTCCAGATCCATAAATGCTACATACAAATCCATTTGCTTTTCTAAGTATTTCTCACATACATTCTTCAAAGCAAACACCTGATCCACACATCCTCTACCACTTCTGAAACCACAGTGCTCTTCCCCAATCTGATGCTCTGTACATGCCTTCACCCTCTCAATCAATACCCTCCCATATAATTTACCATGTTATTATTGTTATTATTAAAGTGTGTGTCGCCTCACCATACTGTGGGGACAGTCACCACACGGACACCCACAGTGTCCCTTCACCATAGTGTGGGTCCAGTCACCACACTGACACCCACATTGTCCCCTCACCATAGTGTGGGTCCATACTAACACCCACATTGTCCCTTCACCATAGTGTGGGTCCACACTAACACCCATAATGTCCCTTCACCATAGTGTGGTTCCATACTAACACCCATAATGTCCCTTCACCATAGTGTGGGTCCACACTAACACCCATAATGTCCCTTCACCATAGTGTGGTTCCATACTAACACCCATAATGTCCCTTCACCATAGTGTGGTTCCATACTAACACCCACATTGTCCCTTCACCATAGTGTGGGTCCACACTAACACCCATAATGTCCCTTCACCATAGTGTGGGTCCACACTAACACCCATAATGTCCCCTCACCATAGTGTGGGTCCATACTAACACCCATAATGTCCCTTCACCATAGTGTGGGTCCATACTAACACCCATAATGTCCCTTCACCATAGTGTGGGTCCATACTAACACCCATAATGTCCCTTCACCATAGTGTGGGTCCACACTAACACCCATAATGTCCCTTCACCATAGTGTGGGTCCACACTAACACCCATAATGTCCCTTCACCATAGTGTGGGTCCATACTAACACCCATAATGTCCCCTCACCATAGTGTGGCTCCATACTAACACCCATAATGTCCCTTCACCATAGTGTGGGTCCACACTAACACCCATAATGTCCCTTCACCATAGTGTGGGTCCATACTAACACCCATAATGTCCCTTCACCATAGTGTGGGTCCACACTAACACCCATAATGTCCCTTCACCATAGTGTGGGTCCACACTAACACCCATAATGTCCCCTCACCATAGTGTGGGTCCACACTAACACCCATAATGTCCCTTCACCATAGTGTGGGTCCACACTAACACCCATAATGTCCCTTCACCATAGTGTGGGTCCATACTAACACCCATAATGTCCCCTCACCATAGTGTGGGTCCATACTAACACCCATAATGTCCCTTCACCATAGTGTGGGTCCACACTAACACCCATAATGTCCCTTCACCATAGTGTGGGTCCATACTAACACCCATAATGTCCCTTCACCATAGTGTGGGTCCACACTAACACCCATAATGTCCCTTCACCATAGTGTGGGTCCACACTAACACCCATAATGTCCCTTCACCATAGTGTGGGTCCATACTAACACCCATAATGTCCCTTCACCATAGTGTGGGTCCATACTAACACCCACATTGTCCCTTCACCATAGTGTGGGTCCATACTAACACCCATAATGTCCCTTCACCATAGTGTGGGTCCACACTAACACCCATAATGTCCCTTCACCATAGTGTGGGTCCATACTAACACCCAGAGTGTCCCTTCACCATAGTGTGGGTCCACACTAACACCCATAATGTCCCTTCACCATAGTGTGGGTCCATACTAACACCCACATTGTCCCTTCACCATAGTGTGGGTCCATACTAACACCCATAATGTCCCTTCACCATTGTGTGGGTCCACACTAACACCCATAATGTCCCTTCACCATAGTGCGGGTCCACACTAACACCCATAATGTCCCCTCACCATAGTGTGGGTCCATACTAACACCCACATTGTCCCTTCACCATAGTGTGGGTCTACACTAATACCCACATTGTCCCTTCACCATAGTGTGGGTCCACACTAACACCCATAATGTCCCTTCACCATAGTGTGGGTCCATACTAACACCCATAATGTCCCCTCACCATAGTGTGGGTCCACACTAACACCCATAATGTCCCTTCACCATAGTGTGGGTCCACACTAACACCCATAATGTCCCTTCACCATAGTGTGGGTCCATACTAACACCCATAATGTCCCTTCACCATAGTGTGGGTCCACACTAACACCCATAATGTCCCTTCACCATAGTGTGGGTCCACACTAACACCCATAATGTCCCTTCACCAAAGTGTGGGTCCATTCTAACACCCATAATGTCCCTTCACCATAGTGTGGGTCCACACTAACACCCACATTGTCCCTCCACCATAGTGTGGGTCCACACTAACACCCACATTGTCCCTTCACCATAGTGTGGGTCCACACTAACACCCATAATGTCCCTTCACCATAGTGTGGGTCCACACTAACACCCATAATGTCCCTTCACCATAGTGTGGGTCCATACTAACATCCATAATGTCCCCTCACCATAGTGTGGGTCCATACTAACACCCACATTGTCCCTTCACCATAGTGTGGGTCTACACTAATACCCACATTGTCCCTTCACCATAGTGTGGGTCCATACTAACACCCATAATGTCCCTTCACCATAGTGTGGGTCCACACTAACACCCATAATGTCCCTTCACCATAGTGTGGGTCCACACTAACACCCATAATGTCCCCTCACCATAGTGTGGGTCCATACTAACACCCACATTGTCCCTTCACCATAGTGTGGGTCTACACTAATACCCACATTGTCCCTTCACCATAGTGTGGGTCCATACTAACACCCACATTGTCCCTTCACCATAGTGTGGGTCCACACTAACACCCATAATGTCCCCTCACCATAGTGTGGGTCCACACTAACACCCATAATGTCCCTTCACCATAGTGTGGGTCCATACTAACACCCATAATGTCCCTTCACCATAGTGTGGGTCCACACTAACACCCACATTGTCCCTTCACCATAGTGTGGGTCCACACTAACACCCATAATGTCCCTTCACCATAGTGTGGGTCCATACTAACATCCATAATGTCCCTCACCATAGTGTGGGTCCATACTAACACCCATAATGTCCCTTCACCATAGTGTGGGTCCATACTAACACCCATATGTCCCTTCACCATAGTGTGGGTCCACACTAACAACCCATAATGTCCCTTCACCATAGTGTGGGTCCACACTAACACCCATAATGTCCCTTCACCATAGTGTGGGTCCACACTAACACCCATAATGTCCCTTCACCATAGTGTGGGTCCATACTAACACCCATAATGTCCCTTCACCATAGTGTGGGTCCATACTAACACCCATAATGTCCCTTCACCATAGTGTGGGTCCACACTAACACCCATAATGTCCCTTCACCATAGTGTGGGTCCACACTAACACCCATAATGTCCCTTCATCATAGTGTGGGTCCATACTAACACCCATAATGTCCCTTCACCATAGTGTGGGTCCACACTAACACCCATAATGTCCCTTCACCATAGTGTGGGTCCACACTAACACCCATAATGTCCCTTCACCATAGTGTGGGTCCATACTAACACCCAGAGTGTCCCTTCACCATAGTGTGGGTCCACACTAACACCCATAATGTCCCTTCACCATAGTGTGGGTCCATACTAACACCCAGAGTGTCCCTTGCCCAGAGTTTTGTATCCCTTTGTAAGGTATTTTCCTTCCCATTTCATTTTAAAGGACTTCATATTACCAAGTATTTCATATTTCAGTTTGAATTACTTTAATCCTTAAAGAAATAATTTCCTCATTTTATGATTGATTTGCTTCATGTCACATTTTTCCGCCTCTCCATTAGCATACTTTTTGCCCGCATTACTGGAAGCTTTAATTTTCTGCCTTTTGCCTTTTTTCTTCCCATCTCCCACCCAGTGGCAGAATCCTTCTGTGCCTTAAGCCTAAGGTTTAGTTAACCTCTCAAGGCGTGTGATGGGCTTTCCAGCCATAATGCAATTTGAAATGCAAACTACGTTTATATTCATTAGCACATTCCAGTGTAAATTCATCACCACTCGGTTGACTTTACCCGATTTAATACTGTACTGTTTCGTTTCCAGTTGTCATTACTACTACAGACTAGTCTAGAATACAGTAGTGCTTTATGACAGCATATCATTAATCTACCTTACAGCATCATTTGATGCATTGCTTCTCAGACTTTTTAGTTCGTCAGTAGATAGGCAGCCACCAACTAAGGAGGTATATTTCCAATGCTACCTGCCTGGATAATGGGAGGGTTAGTGATGGATGCTTTGCGAGCCAGCATTTTAGTGGTTGTCAAGTTACACTCCTCAGACCCAGGTAACTGTCTTTCCTTTCTGCCACACTCACACGTGGACTGCTGGTATTCTGTCCACAAACATGCAATCTCTCCTTGTCACACACATAACACTTGACAACAGTAAACCAACACACTTCATTCTCCCTAACTAGATTTTCCTGCAGTGAGCACTATGTGCCAGCCCTGCCTTTTTGGCAAAATGCTAGGAGCAGGAGATAGAAGAAGTAGGTAGGAAGATTAGGTCGAAGCATTTGGTAGTAGTAGTTGGGTTAGAACATGAGGTTAACACACGAGGCTGAAGTAAACAGTAGAAACATTAGGTAGGAACCTCTGCAAACATTGCACAAGAGTTACCATCTGCCTCTGGCCTGTTAAGGGTAAGGCACTAAAATCTAAGAAGTGGCACTGGAGTTCACCAGTTAAATAGACTCTACTGCCGTGGGCTTTTCCATGAGGGAATACCCAAAGGGAATGGGCATCAGATATGAATAGATTGAAATAGGCTTTTCACATTCCACTAGTTCATCCACTTCAAATTAGAACTTGCCGATTATATCAACTTTCCTGTACATCAACAAGCAGTTTAGTTTCCATGGTACCTCTATGTTCCTGTACAGACCTTTTTCTTTTTCCTATAAGATATAGACTCGCCTTTAAACAGAAACTAGACTTAGTCTCAGAAACATAAATCTAAGTAAGGTGCCCATATGTCCCTTCTTCCTCTGTTTTTTTCTCCCATATGTTGGTGTTTGATACTATATTTCTTTTTCTAGATGAGAAGGAGGTTGTACTTGAATTTGATGATGATGTTGAAGAAACGAGACGAAAGATAGAGGTTGCAAGCGCTAACAACGAAGAGGCTGGTATATCTTGGACACAGCATGAGGCACGTGTGGCACCCATTGCATTGCAGCTGTGTGAGCAGTTACGCCTTATTCTGGAACCTACACAAGCAGCCAGATTACGTGGTGATTATCGAACAGGGAAACGACTAAATATGCGAAAGATCATTCCATACATAGCCTCACAGTTCCGCAAAGACAAGATTTGGCTTCGAAGAACTCATCCTAGCAAACGCACATATCAAATCCTGGTCGCTGTAGATGATTCTGAATCCATGGCAGAGGCAAAAGCTGGAAGCCTTGCCATAGAGAGTGTAGCTCTTGTGACCCGTGCTCTCACATTATTGGAGACTGGACAGCTGGGTGTCATTAGTTTTGGGAAATCAACGCGAATTCTTCATCCTTTTGATCAACCATTCAATGAAGCATCAGGTAGTAGAATTGTTGCCAATCTCAAATTTGATCAGAAGATAACTGACTTTAGCCGTATGCTTGAGGATAGCGTAGCTTTACTGGATGGTTCTCGCGTAAACAGTAGTCATGGTAATCCTGACACTGCTCAGCTGCTCCTTATTCTGAGTGATGGTCAAACACAAACAAGATCAGATGCAGTGAAGGCAGCTGTTAGAGTTGCCCGGGAATCCAGAATATTTATTGTTTTTCTTGTATTAGATGCGAAGGACAATAAATATTCATTCTATGATGTACTAGTTTTTGATAAGGGCTTGATGCAACCACTTGTGCAGTCATTTCCCTTCCCATTCTTCTTGGTTGTAAGGGACCTTGACACACTTCCTGATGCTCTAGCTACTGCTTTGCGACAATGGTTCGAACTAGTGACTGTTGATGCTGGTCAGTGAGGTAGGTACAGTATCTAGTTAATTAGATTGTGGTGTGTGTTTGTAGATCTTTATGTATGAGCACCGTAAGTTTCATTTTCTATATTGTCAGTTGTAAAAATTCTGTCAGTATGCTACTATTATTTATCACATTGAAACCACAAAACAGACCATTAAATTTCTGTTATTGAATGAAGAAAATAATGTTTTGTATTACATTCTGCATTAAAATTGCTGTATATAATTACTGTATAGCATAATATCTTTCATTTAGTTTTGATTTTGAGACTAGTTTCAGTTCATTTAATGGGAGGTAAAACTGAATGTCTAATATATGCTGACTGTGTGCTGTAAAAACATGGAGATATATAGTTTTAAAGTAGTGGGAATATTTCATTAGATTTAACTAAAAAGGTTTTTCAGGAAACATTTTTATCATCACCATTAAAGCCATCATCTAACACTACAGTGTCACTTGCAAATATTGACCACAGGAAACTTCACGGCTTCCTTGAACTACCACTCTTGTGTGATTAGCTGCTCTCGTCACTTGTTCTAGATAAGGGTATCACTGTGGTAGTAAGATTACCAAATTCAGTAGAAGATGCATTTCACTTAAGAATATGTCAATCCAATTATTAATCAAAGTTCAAAGTAAATATATTTTCAAGACCACTTCCAAACTCATGTAGGTTTATTTTCTCTTTGTATGGATCATCTGTCATTCATCCATATATGTGTGAAGTATACTTGTATGGTGTTACTGTTATATGTGATATTATTTATACACTGTACACAATATCTTTTCTAATAAAGATAAACTGATTTGTAGGATTTTTCACTTGTTTGAGATATTATTGAGATATTTATACACTGTAAACAATATCTTTTCTAATAAACTGATTTTTAGGATTTTTCACAAGTTGAGATCTAATAATTGCTAATTTACATAGGATGGAAGAAGGTAAAGAGTCCCAAGAGAAAATTACGATAGGAAGGATATATGAAAGTCCACAAGGAAGAGGGACGAGAGAAGTTAGATTTAGAATAAATTGTTTTAAGGGAAATATTTAGTTAGCTGATGACACAGTGCTGGTGGTAGATTCCAGTGAGACATTGCTGAAGTTGGTTTTTGAGTTTGGGACTGCGTGAAAGTAGAAAGTTGAGTGTAAATGTAAATAAAAGAAAGGGGATAAGATTTAGTAGTGACAAGAAACAGATTAGTTGGATTATGAGATTGAATGGAACAAAGAGGAAAAATTTTTCGGACTTAGGAGTTTAACAGCAGGTTCCATCCATAGTAATTCCTATGCTCTCGGTTAAGAAGAAATTTTGTCTGTAGAGACAGTTGGCAGTGATTGCTGGAAGTAGCTCTGTCCTTGAGTTTTGCTTACTAACCTCTGGGCAAAGAGGAAGAATTGTTCAGACTGAACCGAGTTTAACCAGGAGAAAGTGGAGTGTTTTTGGTACTTGGGAGTGGACTTAGCAAATGGAACTATGGAGCTGGTGTGCACTCCTGGGTGGATGCCAGGGGGGCTGAGATCCTGGGTACATTGAGGTTTGTGTGACAAAAGAGGTCACTGTCTGTGAGGACAGACATATGTATGTCTGATGATACAGCAGTCCCAACAGTGTTGTATGGGAGTGAGGCATAGGCCTTAGGTATAAATGTAGGGACGTGAGTGAATGTGTTGGAAATGAAATATTTGATGACAAAACATGGAGTGAGGTGGTTGATCAAATACGGTAAGAGAGAGGTGAGGTAGTAAGAGTAGCTTGTACAAATGGACGTGATGAAGTGCTTTGGATGACCAAGAAGGTGTGCATACATGTCAGAGGTAGAGAGAACAAGGGGAAAACTGTGGACAAGGTGGAGGGATAGAGTGAAAGAAGCTCTGAGTGTTTGGGGCCTGGACATGCAAGAGGGTGTCAGGTATGTATGGGACAAGAGAGTGAATTGGAGAAATGCAGTAAATGCAAGGCGACATGCTGTCAATAGCCTGAACTAGGGCATGTTAACTGGACAGAGGAAGGCAGAGAAAAATCTGAGTGTGTTCTAGTTGTGGATAGGAGACTCTGGTTTTGGTGCATTATAGAAGACAGTCATAGAACGGATGCGAGAATGATGCTGTTCATGTGTTCGTAGTAATGCCTCTAACACAGGAATCTGCAAACAGGTAAGAAAAGAAAAAGTATTGAGCTTGGTGTAACAGATACATGAAAAAAAAAAAGCATCAAGACTTTAGATATGTATAGGAATGGAAAACCAAAAGAATTACAGTTGCCATTTTAAAACAGAACTATATTGGTATTTCAGCTCTACAACTTGCCTCCAGTTTTCTGTTTGTAGCATGCATTTGTTAATGCATGCTGGTCCGTAATAGCTATATGTGAATGCTATACAACGCATGAACCAAAAATACAACCATGCTTTACGTCCCAGTAATGAAATCTTACAAGCTAAACACCCTCGTGGTTCTGATAAGTTTTCTATTTGTAGCATGCATTTGTTAATGCATGCTGGTCAGTAATAGCTATCTATGAATGCTATACAATGCATGAACCAAAAATACAACCATCCTTTACGTCCCAGTAATGAAATCTTACAAGCTAAACACCCACATAGTTCTGGTAGTTACATCAGGAAATATGTGATGATTGATGGCAGCTTACGTAAGGTGCAAAGTATTCAAACAATAAAAGGACAAAAAACCTGGAGGCAGATTATTACTGTACAGGACTTGCCCAACAAATGGGCTAAACCAGACTTACATGAGTAGGTGAAAGTGGAAGTAGAGATGTAAGACTGGTGGTGATACCAAGAGAGAATATCATTTTAAAAAGAAGATAGGATACTAAAGGAAGAATTAAAGATGAGACATCTGCCATGAGAGATGCACTTTCAGCGATTAAAGAAACAAAAAAATACGTTATTTCTTTTATCCATAGTTCATCTCACGGTAGATCTGAAGGACCTGCACATTTTTATGGTGGGGAAGGCTAGCAAATGTGCGAGAGCAAAGAGTTTAAGCTTGCAGCTGTTGCCAGTGAGAGCATTTGTTGAAAATGGGTTTCTTCCCCTCTCCTTGTCAGTATTCATGCTGTTTTCCGAGCCTGCTGTGTTATATTCATCTAGCATTTACCTTTTAACAGTGTACCCTAACAATAGTATGATGTAATCATTATGTGTCCATAGTATTAAAATACATATATTTCAAGAAAACACCAAAAGAGTATGAAAAAAAGCTTTTCTGTATTTTCAAGCATGTTCTTATTAAGTCTTGGGGCAAACATTGTTTTCAGAATGCATCTCCAATTATGCTGTGGAAAGTTATGAGGAAAAAAGAAAGTTTCACTCACCAGAATTCTGCTACACAGACAGCTATTCTGGAACATATTTGTTCCCTTATGCAGGAAACGGACATGTGGAAAAGTAACACAGTGAGTTCGAGGGAAACTCACAATGTCAGGTTCTAATAGCTACTTGGAGAAATGTGATGTTTCTACTGAAACAACTCTACATGTTAGTTATTGTTACAAACAATAACATTAACATTCACGTTTGGTAAATTGCAATACATGAAGAATAAAAGAATTATTGCAGTGAAAAACATTTTTATTATTGATAGCATGAACTAATTATTATTTACGTGAAAAAATTAGAGAGCCTAATAATTATTACAGCTAATTGGATAACAATTTTAAAAGGATTTTAGAACAGAGTATGGGACTGCATACATACATTTACAGATTTTGGCATAGTGAAGGATGTTTTGCACAAGCTGCCCTACAGACCCTTGAAGCAATCATTATGCAACTGCTGTACCGAATTGGGTATTTTGCTGGGTTTATGTGACAGTATTCCAATAGTCATAAATTGCAATAGCAATTCTTTCCATATGTATTTCCCAGTAACCCTTTATATCCTTTAGTGACTGTATGCTGGGAACTTACTTTTACGCATGGAAGTATGCTTCATTCAGGGAGATGAAATATAAAGTATATTTTTTTTAAGATACTGATTATTAACACCTAATCTATTCATCCTTTGATCACTCCTATTGGTCGGAGCTTGATGCACTTTTTGCTGATGCCAGCCGAGTGACAAGTGTCAACAACATCAGTAACATTCTTGTATGATTCGGGGGCTTCTTCCATTACCAATTTTGGAGATGCCACCCTAATGCTTATACCTTGTTCCTGAAGCTTAATCAGGACTTCTGTGTAATCCAAGTTTCGACGAGACTTGGCTCGGGAGAGAGCACGACCCTGCAAAGTAGAGTAAAAATTATTATTTCCCTTAAACTCGTTAGGCAAATAAATGTAGTATAGTTCTTCCCTTCCAATCAATGCCCAGCAGTTTAAAAACACTAAGGACACACTCTCCTTGTCAGGACTTCTCTCCAACAATCAAAAAATCCTGGCTATTTGAAGGAATTCATTTAACAAGAAGTTCACAGTCTGAGAATTACAACTTACTGCCATCACAATGCAAGCTGTGTACAGCTGGGCTAATGCACATGCAGCAAGCTCAATAGACTTTCAGCAGTCCAGTAAAATGAAGGTTTCCTTTACCATCCAAAGACTCGCCAGCTTTCTCAACTCTACTCTACTCCATAACCAACACCAATGGAAGACCTCTGTTGTTCACACCCTCACAGACTTCAACTCAATCCTGAAATACTGAACAAAATATGAAGTTTGGGCTTCAAAATTCCCAGGAACCATTTTCACTTCGGTTCTTCATGCAGGGCTCAAAGATTGGAATTTAGTGCTTTCTCATTTTCAAATATGATGCCATGATGGGTGCTCCTGCTTGACAGAAACAGATCAATGGCTCCATCATGGATATCAGCACTGATAACAACTCTCCCAGTGACTTGCCCCATTCTTCAGAAGTGCATCATCAACCAAACCAAAACAGTCTTGCATGTCAAATGTGCTTTCAACAATTTCAACCAAGTCCCAAACCTTAATGTCTCGCCAGGCTTCTTGGTGTCACCAAATCTTCCAACTTTCACCATTGAATTCTCTTTTCTGCTCTCTAAACAATATTCTTTTTATTTCCACACATCTCTCTTACCCTTTCTATTAAAATATAAGAAAACAGTAAAACCTAAATGATAGAAAAAGATAATGCTAGAAGACACTGTATGAAATTCATACTGTTGCTCTGCATGAATGTCCAATAATGAAGGACTAATACACAACATAACTTTAGCAAGTCGTCCCAATACAATTTCTTTTACCTTAAATATAAACCAACTTGAGACATTCTTATTCTGAACTTCGTTATTGTAGATGCCTCTGAATCGATATACCCAATAAATCAGTGACTGCACAGGTCAAGGTCAACAAAATGAGGATCAGCATTAGAGTTGCCCTTTGCCAGTGGCCTGTAAAGGTTGAGGCTATAAGCTAAGCAACACTGGCGTTCACTAGTTATGGAGACTCTTCTGCCATGACCACTCCCTTGAGGGAGTTCCCAAAAGGAAACGAGCATCAGTGGTACAAAATATTTTTTTTCATACTTGACTGATGTTTCCCATGTTAGCAAGGTAGTGCCAGGAACAAAGAAAGGCCACATCTGTTTACACTCAGTCTCTAGCTGTCATGTGTAATGCACTGAAACCACTGCTCCCTATCCACAACCAGGCCTCACAGACCTTTCCATGGTGTATCCTGGATGCTCCACATGCTCTGGTCCAGTCCACTGGCAGCACGTCATCCAAGTCTACCAAACTGTTCCAAATTCACTCTGTCCCATGCATGCCTTTTACCCTCCTGCATGTTCCAGCCCTGATCGCTCAAAATTTTTTTCTCTCCATCCTTCCATCTTCAATTTGGTCTCCCTGTTCCCTCCACTTCTGATCCATATATCTTCTTTGTTAAATATATATAGAGATATCAGTATCATTCCTCATGGACTGGAGGCAGTGCCATTCATTGAGCAAGAAGTGAACCCCAAATGCCCTCACACTCTTTAATGACACTTATACATGAAATCAGTTGTTTGAGCAACTGTTTACAAATGAAACATTACCACGTAAGGTAAGCTGAAAGAGAAAAATCTCTCAATTTTGCAGTGGTACAAAGTCTTTCTGGAATGGACCCCAAAGTGTTGATGTATGGTTCTCGTTACAGACTGGTACTAACTCAATGATGTAGTCCCTCACATACAGAAATTCACTTAATTTGTTTCTAACAAGATTAGTCATAACTTTAGCTCTTTTCACTCTGTCCCACCTTCTCATTAATATCTTTCCTTCCCATGTTTCCCTTTAGATTAGTCATTACTAGTTTTTCATTGTGTCACTCCCTCTAATTAATGGCTTTCCCAAGTTTTCTGCAAGATTAGTATAACAAGAGCTCCTTTCACTGTGTCCCACCTTCTCAGAAATGTCTACACTTTCCCATGTCCTGCAATACTACAGTTATACCTTGAGCTCCTTTCCATGTGTTCCACCTTCTAATTCATGTCTTCCTTTACCACATATCTATTCTGCACTCTCTTGACCTATAAAATTACAGTATATCAATATCTGTGTCCCATACATCATCATTCCTAATTAGTTCTTAAAAGTAATCTCTAATGTCTTATTAATATACAGTCACAGGCAATCTCCAAGGCATATTTCTTTTCAAATAAATAATATATTCTGCTGAATGTCAATACTCACAGCTCCGTGGCATGTTGATCCGAAGGTCTCCATCATCCCCTGTTCTGTTCCTGTTAATACATAAGAACACGTGCCCATTGTTCCACCAATCAGAACAGGTTGTCCCGTCAACTGATAATCAACAGGTATCAGAGGATGGTGAGGTGGGAAGGCCCTTGTTGAACCCTGTTAGAATAATAATACGAAATCTTATTTCTCATAAACATAATATGGTAAATTACTCACCATATGGCTGCAGCATATATTTTACAACACAACCATCAAACACGTCTATATCTACATCAACATTATACTGTATCCCATCATCCAAGAATAGGAAAAATAATCACATAAAATATACATAAGTTAATATGCCTTCCAAATGTATTATGATGAATTTTGTACATTCTATAAATTTACTTTGATGAGTAATAAATTTGCTTAATGGATTTATTATTTTGCTTTTTTTCCTTCTTTTATGGTATTTTGCAATATTAATAAAATAAAATGTCTTTAATCTGGTAACCTACAGTTCAGGAACTTCTATGGTTAATTTTTTTTTTTTTTTTTTTTTTGCTTTGTCGGTCTCCCGCATTTGCGAGGTAGCACAAGGAAACAGACGAAAGAAATGGCCCAACCCACCCCCATACACATGTATATGCATACGTCCACACACGCAAATATACATACCTACACAGCTTTCCATGGTTTACCCCAGACGCTTCACATGCCTTGATTCAATCCACTGACAGCACATCAACCCCGGTATACCACATTGCTCCAATTCACTCTATTCCTTGCCCTCCTTTCACCCTCCTGCATGTTCAGGCCCCGATCACACAAAATCTTTTTCACTCCATCTTTCCACCTCCAATTTGGTCTCCCTCTTCTCCTCGTTCCCTCCACCTCCGACACATATATCCTCTTGGTCAATCTTTCCTCACTCATTCTCTCCATGTGACCAAACCATTTCAAAACACCCTCTTCTGCTCTCTCAACCACGCTCTTTTTATTTCCACACATCTCTCTTACCCTTACGTTACATACTCGATCAAACCACCTCACACCACACATTGTCCTCAAACATCTCATTTCCAGCACATCCATCCTCCTGCGCACAACTCTATCCATAGTCCACGCCTCGCAACCATACAACATTGTTGGAACCACTATTCCTTCAAACATACCCATTTTTGCTTTCCGAGATAATGTTCTCGACTTCCACACATTCTTCAAGGCTCCCAGAATTTCCGCCCCCTCCCCTACCCTATGATCCACTTCCGCTTCCATGTTTCCATCCGCTGCCAGATCCACTCCCAGATATCTAAAACACTTCACTTCCTCCAGTTTTTCTCCATTCAAACTCACCTCCCAATTGACTTGACCCTCAACCCTACTGTACCTAATAACCTTGCTCTTATTCACATTTACTCTTAACTTTCTTCTTTCACACACTTTACCAAACTCAGTCACCAGCTTCTGCAGTTTCTCACATGAATCAGCCACCAGCGCTGTATCATCAGCGAACAACAACTGACTCACTTCCCAAGCTCTCTCATCCCCAACAGACTTCATACTTGCCCCTCTTTCCAAAACTCTTGCATTCACCTCCCTAACAACCCCATCCATAAACAAATTAAACAACCATGGAGACATCACACACCCCTGCCGCAAACCTACATTCACTGAGAACCAATCACTTTCCTCTCTTCCTACACGTACACATGCCTTACATCCTCGATAAAAACTTTTCACTGCTTCTAACAACTTTCCTCCCACACCATATATTCTTAACACCTTCCACAGAGCATCTCTATCAACTCTATCATATGCCTTCTCCAGATCCATAAATGCTACATACAAATCCATTTGCTTTTCTAAGTATTTCTCACATACATTCTTCAAAGCAAACACCTGATCCACACATCCTCTACCACTTCTGAAACCATACTGCTCTTCCCCAATCTGATGCTCTGTACATGCCTTCACCCTCTCAATCAATACCCTCCCATATAATTTGCCAGGAATACTCAACAAACTTATACCTCTGTAAATTGAGCACTCACTCTTATCCCCTTTGCCTTTGTACAATGGTTAATATAACATTAAAATTACACCTAGTTCAGCAAAATTTCTTAAGTTCAAAATATTTCCACTCTGTTTTCTAGTGGTGCGGTTGTTTGGGTACTCCACAGTTGCCCAATGTACCCAGTGACTAATCTGTATAGGTTTACATATATATACACTTTTGGGTTATTTTTCATGTTTACTGCAAAATGTAATAAATCAATCTACAAAACAATTAGAAATTAAGCAAAAATAAATATTATATAACTATAGAAGAGATCACTTCCTCATGAGTTCAGTCACGGTTGGCTATTGTAACAATGGGCACATGTCTGACATAAAGTTTCACTTTTGTTGGATACATGTACATTCATAATCTCATTATTCTTATGTTTCATGAAATTTACACTGAAATGTAATAGAAAAATAAATGAAACAAATACCAACATAAACAAATGTTATATAATCCAAGAAGAGGTCACCTCATCACGACGAGTTCAGCCGCATTCAGCCATGCAACAGCATGGGCACATGACACATGCAGTGACTCTATTTATATGTAAAGATGTACATTCATTTTTAAAGCAAAATGTATAAGAACAGTATATAAAACAAATATCATGACTAAGAAACTAAGATTAAGTAAAGAATTTTAATGTACCTGAAGAAGTGACTGCTACATGTAAACTTAATGCTTATTGCTCACTTACTTACTGCACACATAATAATATAGATGTCAATTATTAAGACTAAAAAACTAAGAAAAAATAAGGAATGCTTAGCCAGAGCCATTTCAAGCAAGTAAATGATGGCTAAATAAGCTTATTCGACATCAGAAGCTACATAATGTGAAAGTAATAGGAAAGCCTGCCACTGCTACATGTGATTTCTCTTTGTAAGTGGTTCTCGCAGAACATGACCCATGCATAAAGTAAGGGATGGGCAATTTCGAATTATTAAATATATTGAAAATAAAACTTGAATAACCAGTATTTCTGTCATTTGAAATTTCCCCAAGCATTGCAAATAACATAAGTTTTACTGGACATCAAACAAGCTAAAAGAACAAAAGTCCTTGATCATTCAAGCACTCTTTAATTCTTCATTTTCTATGCTAATCTTCTTTATCACAAGGGATTTGCATCTTCTTTCACACATGCACATGGAACAGGCAAAGCAACATAACAGTAAATGTTAATAATATACATGCTTAAAATATTATAATAAGGAGCAGCGTAGCAAGAATACTTTAGTAAACTGGGCATTCCTGCCCTTTACCAGCCTTGATGATCCCAAGTTGGGATCTAATGTCGTTCCCTCTAGAGATTCCCATCAAGGGGGTGGCAATGTCAAAAGAGTCCACTTATCAGCGTCCTTACATGCCTTCCACGCAAAACTAATTACAAGAAATATTGCATATGTCAACCAAATACAACCCATATCAGTGAGTACGGTGCTAATATTAACAAAAAGATATGTACACACAATATGACCTCGGATAAGATTTAAAATTCGTTCCTCACATCATCTGAAATACATCTGAAACAATTCATTCATGTTCTATACCTCTACTTCTGTTGAACTCTCCTCCTTGTGCCTTCAACCACACATTATATATCTTATTAATCACCTAATAATCTGCCCAGAGTCCCACATGGCCATACCTTCTGGAAAAAATAAAAGCTTCCATCCATGAACCTTTCTAATGATTTTTCACACCAAAAACCTTTCTCATCTTCACTATTTATCTGATCTTTATAATTCCACAACATAAATGTTCTCTTTCTAATTACTTTTAAAGCGAATTCATTTTCACCATGAAAATCAAAGGCTTCACATTTGAACATTAGAGCTGGTATGAGCACTACATCAAGCAGGATTCCTGCATATTCTACACTTAATTGTTTCCATGCACTACAATTCACTGTGTGTCTCCATTTTTTCTCTATGGAAAGTTCATTCCCGAGCACACTCAGTTTTTCCAGAAGCATCATTACTAATCATCAATCCAGCACAATCCAACTCATAAGCAACCAATAATCATTCGTCATTCAAAATGATACTACACAGAACTGCCCACTGCTTACACAGAGAAGAGCCCTGCTCATACTTACATTTACCTTGAGCATGCTCGTTTTCTTCTAAGCAAAATCATCAAAAAGAATAACCATTCAATATACATTACATTCTAATAACACATGGTGTTGGAAAAAACTCAGGTCACATTCTCTCCTCTTCCCCCATACACACACACACACACACACACACACACATCAGTAAGATAGCACCAAGCAAAAGACAAAGAAAGGCCACATCTGATCACATTCAGTCTCTAGCTGTTAAGTGTAATGCACCGAAACAACAGTTCCCTACCTATATCCAAGCCCCACAGACCTCTCCATGGTTTACCCCAGATGTTTCACATGGCCTATTTCAGTCCATTCACCCCAGGATACCCAATTATTACAATTCACTTTATTCCATACACGCCTTCCACCCTCATGCATGTTCAGGCCCCAATTGCTCAAAATAATTTTCACTCCATCCTTCCACCTCCAATGTGGTCTCCAGCTTCTTCTTGTTTCCTCTACCTGACACATATCTCCCCTTAGTCAACCTTTCCTCACTCATTCTCTCCATATGTCCAAACCATTTCAACACGCCCTCTTCTGCTCTCTCAACCACACTTTTTTTATTACCACACATCTCTCTTACCCTTTCATTACTTACTCGATCAAACCACCTCACACCACATATTGTCCTCAAATAATTTCCAACATATCCAACCTCTTCTGCACAACCCTATCTATAGCCCATACCTTGCAACAATAAATATTGTCAGAACCACTATTCCTTCAAACATATCCATTTTTGTTCTCCAAGATGACGATCTCTCCTTCCACACATTCTTCAACGCTCCCAGAATCTTCACCCCCTCCCTGACCCTGTGACTAACTTTCGCTTCCATGGTTCCATCGCTGCTAAGTCCACTCCCTGATATCTAAAACACTTCACTTCCTCCGATTTTTCTCCATTCAAACTCACATCCCAACTAACTTTCCCCTCAACCCTGTTGAACCTAATAACCTTGCTCTCATTCACATATACTCTCAACTTTCTTCTTTGACACACTTTAAAACAAATTCAGTCACCAACTTCTGCAGTTTCCTACTTGAATCAGCCACCAGCGTTGTATCCCAAACCCTCTCATCCAGAACAGACTGCATATTTGCTCCTCTCTCCAAAACTCTTGCACTTACATCCCTCACCACCCCATTCATAATCAAATTAACCATGGAGACATCACATACCCTTGCCACAGACTGACCTTAACTGGGAACCAATCACTCTCCTCCTACTTGTACACATGCCTCACACCCTTGATAAAAATTTCTCACTAGTTCAAGCAGCTTATCTTTCACACCATATACAATGAAAACCTTCCACAAAGCATCTCTATCAACTCTATCGTATGCCTTCTCCAGATCCATAAATGCCACATACAAATCCATTTGCTTTTCTAAGTATTTCTCACATACATTCTTCAAAGCAAACACCTGATCCACACATCCTCTACCACTTCTGAAACCACACTGATCTTCCCCAATCTGATGCTCTGTACATGCCTTCACCCTCTCAATCAATACCCTCCCATATAATTTTCCAGGAATACTCAACAAACTTATGCCTCCGTAGTTTGAACACTAATCTTCATCCCTTTTGCCTTTATACAATGGCACTATACATGCATTCTGCCAATCCTCAGGCACTTCAATGATCCATACATACATTAAATAACCTTACCAACCAATCAACAACACAGTCACCAACTTTCTTAAGAAATTCAAGAGCAATACTCCCACCACCCTTAAGGATTTCATCTGCATGGCATTCACCACCACTTCTCTCTTCACTAAACCACTTTCCCTGACTCTCTCATTTCACACACACCACCCCAGCAAAAACATCCTACATCTGCCACTTCATCATCAAATACATTCACCAACCCTTCAAAATCCTCTCTCTATCTCCTCTTCACTCCATCACTACCTGTTATCACTTCCCCTTTTGCCCCCTTCACTGGTTCCCATTTGTTCTCTTGTCTTTTGCACATTATTTACCTCCTTCCAAAACATTTTTCATTCTCCCTAAATTTTGATGATACTCTCACCCCAACTCTCAATTGCTGTCTTTTCCAATCCCTGCACCTTCCTCTTGACCTCCTGCCACTTTCTCTTATACATCTCTTAGTCGTTTGCACTCCTTTCTTTTAAGTTCCACCCAAATGGCTCTCTCTTCTCTTTCACTAACAGCTTTACTTCTTCATCCCACCATTCACTCACCCTTTTTAATCTGCCCACTTCCCACCTTTTGCATGCCACGTACATTTCTTGCACATCCCATCAATGGTTCTTTAAATACATCCTATTCATCACCCAATCCCCTCACTTCATATGCTCTCACATTTTGTCATTCTAAACTCAATCTCTCCTTGTATTTCTTCACACAAGTCTTCTTTCCAAGTTCATTTACTCTCACCATTCTTCTCCCCAAATATTGTTTCCTCTTTTTCAAAAACCTCTACAAATCTTCCACTTCACCTCCACAAAGTAAGGATCAGATCCTACCAGCTGCCCCTCTCAGCACATTTACATCCAAAAATCTCTTTTACGTGCCTTTCAATCAATATGTAATCTAATAATGCCCACTGACCATCTCTCCAATTCACATATGTATACTTGTGTATATCACCCTTTTCAAACCAGGTATTCCCAATCATAGTCTTTTCAGCACTCACCTCCACAAGTTCTTCCCCATTTCCATTCATAACACTGAATAACCCATGCACACCAATTATACCCTTAACTGTCACATGACATACCTTTGCATTTAAATCACCAATCACTAATACCCAGTCTCGTGCACTTAAAAAGCTGACACACTCACTCAGCTGCTCCCAAAAACTTGCCTCTCATGATCTTTCATCTCATGACCAGGTGCATAAGCACCAATAATCACTCATCTCTCGTGATCCACTTTCAGTTTTACCCACATCAATCTACAATTTACTTCCTTACACTCTATCACACATTCCCACAACTCCTGCTTCAGGATTAGTGCTATTCCTTCCTTAGCTCTTATCCTCTCACCAACCCCCGACTTTACACCCTAGACTTTTCCAAGCCATTCTTCCCCTTTACCCTTGAGCTTTGTTTCACTCAGATCCAGAGCCAAAACATCCAGGTTCCTTTCCTCAAACATACTACCTATCTCTCCTTTCTTCTCATCTTGGCTACATCCACACACAATCAGACACCCCAGTCTGAAACTTCAAGAAGGATGAGCACTCCCCACCTGACTCCTTCTTCTGTATCCACAACAAAATTATCCCACTTTTTTTTTTTTCTAACTTGATCACCATATCCTTTATTAGCAAGGTAGAGTTAGTGCCAGGAAAAGATGAAGAAAGGCTTCACATGCCCTGGTTCAGACCACTGACAGCACAACAACCCCTGTATACCACATTGTTCTAATTCACTCTATCCTGCTCATGCTTTTCACCCTCAGGCATGTTCAGGCCTCAATCACTTGAAATTTTTTCACTCCAACCTAAAACCTCCGCACTGTATATTCTTAAGACCTTCCACAAGGCATCTCTATCAAACGTATTACATGCTTTTTCCAGATCCATAAATAAGTAAACATCTGATCCAAACATCCTCTACCACTTCTAAAACCACATTTTCTCCCCAATTTGATGCTTTGTACATGCCTTCACTGTCAATCACTACTCTCCTCTCCCCTACAACTTACCTGGTATGCTCAACAAACTTATACCTCTGTAATTTGAACACTCCTTCATTCCCCTTCTTTTCCATAAATCCAATGACTAATGAAGGTATTAAGACTGGTGCACTGGGCTAGTATGGTCATGCATACATGGAAAGAATAATCAAGAAAGTATTCAAGTATACAATCTCTCCTTGTCTCACATAACATTGGACAACACTTAACTCATACACTCATTTTTCATAATTCTAAATTGTCCTGAAGAGTACTACACACTACACCTGCCTTTTGGCAAAATCACAGGAGCAACAGAAATAGTATGTAAGAAAGTTGGGCAGGAGCATCAGGTAGAAACTTTATGTAGACGTATTAGGCAGGTAAATTAGACGAGACCATTAGGTAGTAGTAATAGGTTGGAACATTAGGCAGGAATATAAAGTAGACACATTAGGTAGTAGACAGCAGGAACATGAATAAAGAGCCAATGGAAACACTGCACTACAGCTGCTCTCTGCCAGTGGCCTGTTGAGATTGAGGCACTAAGGTTAAGAGGCAGCACTGGAGTTCACCAATTATGGAGACTTTTGCCGTGGCCACCCCCTTCTGAGAGTTCCTGGAGGGAACAGGCATCAGAGATATAGAGAGACAGTATGCATGAGTGAGTTACACAAAACTGGAAAGTGTCTTAAATCTGTAGCAAAAGAGTACATCACATATAATAAGGACTACCATGCAAACAAGCAGCATGTCAATACTGCTAATATGTAAAACCTCCAATCTTTTTATCTTTACCTTTCTATGAACCAATAAGGTGCGAAGTTTGCCATCAACCCAGTGTTGTTCAATTTTTGCAATGTTATGAGAGACATCGTAGATCACATGCATGTCTAGGTCATCAGGACTCATCTGAAACTGCTTGGCAAATGCCTAAAGGAAGCAATAATACTTGTAATAAACATGATTTCATCCAATTAAAAAAAAAATAATACCATTCTACTCAACATTATGAACAAGAACATTTAGTTTTTTATTTTTTTTATTTTGCTTTGTCGCTGTCTCCCGCGTTTGCGAGGTAGCGCAAGGAAACAGACGAAAGAAATGGCCCAACCCACCCCCATACACAAAGTATACACACACACGCCCACACACGCAAATATACATACCTATACATCTCAATGTACACATATATATACACACACAGACACATACATATATACCCATGCACACAATTCACACTGTCTGCCCCTATTCATTCCCATCGCCACCTCGCCACACATGGAATACCATCCCCCTCCCCCCTCATGTGTGCGAGGTAGCACTAGGAAAAGACAACAAAGGCCCCATTCGTTCACACTCAGTCTCCAGCTGTCACGCAATAATGCCCGAAACCACAGCTCCCTTTCCACATCCAGGGCCCACACAACTTTCCATGGTTTACCCCAGACGCTTCACATGCCCTGATTCAATCCACTGACAGCACGTCAACCCCGGTATACCACATCGATCCAATTCACTCTATTCCTTGCCCGCCTTTCACCATCCTGCATGTTCAGGCCCCGATCACACAAAATCTTTTTCACTCCATCTTTCCACCTCCAATTTGGTCTCCCACTTCTCCTCATTCCCTCCACCTCTGACACATATATCCTCTTGGTCAATCTTTCCTCACTCATTCTCTCCATGTGCCCAAACCATTTCAAAACACCCTCTTCTGCTCTCTCAACCATGCTCTTTTTATTTCCACACATCTCTCTTACCCTTACATTACTTACTCGATCAAACCACCTCACACCACACATTGTCCTCAAACATCTCATTTCCAGCACATCCACCCTCCTGCGCACAACTCTATCCATAGCCCACGCCTCGCAACCATACAACATTGTTGGAACCACTATTCCTTCAAACATACCCATTTTTGCTTTCCGAGATAATGTTCTCGACTTCCACACATTCTTCAAGGCTCCCAGGATTTTCGCCCCCTCCCCCACCTTATGATTCACTTCCGCTTCCATGGTTCCATCCGCTGCCAGACCCACTCCCAGATATCTAAAACACTTTACTTCCTCCAGTTTTTCTCCATTCAAACTTACCTCCCAATTTATTTGACCCTCAACCGTACTGTACCTAATAACCTTGCTCTTATTCACATTTACTCTTAACTTTCTTCTTTCACACTCTTTACCAAACTCAGTCACCAGCTTCTGCAGTTTCTCACATGAATCAGCCACCAGCGCTGTATCATCAGCGAACAACAACTGACTCACTTCCCAAGCTCTCTCATCCACAACAGACTTCATACTTGCCCCTCTTTCCAAAACTCTTGCATTCACCTATACGTAAAACTAAATATTCTAGTTTATCTTCCATTTTACTAAAAGCAATTCTACTTAACTAGACAATAAGGAAAACCCAACTGTGATTAAAAAAACACTTGGTCTGATCAATTGTTAAACAATGCAGAAATGTAAAATGAATATATCACAGGAGTCCAAGCAACAGCTTTAGATTAATTACAAATCACTAACATGAAAATTCTCGAGGAATGATTAGAGATCAAATGCAATGGAAGCATTTTGTGTATGAAGGTGGTGTAAGTGGAGACTCTGGTCTCAACAGATGAATTAATCTGTGTGTAGAGTGAAAAAGTATAAAATACTTTTACACATATGGAAGTCCATGTTATACTTTCACACAATGGATATGGACTGAGGATGAAAGCAATCATCTAGAGCAGATTATCTCCCTTCCCACCCATATTTCTGACTGCGGTGACCGCTCCTAATATTCTAAATCTGCTTTTCACCTCTATATCCTTCATGCTGTAACTACACAATCCAGTCCAAAATTGGTTCATCTGACCACACTCTCATAAATATATCTTGTTTTAATGACACCTTCCCCACCAGCAAGCAGCCCTTTCTAAACATAAATACTGGCACTTCAACAAAGATGACTGGAGTAACTTATGAAAAAAAATGTTCTGACTTTCCTTAGGTAAATTACTGTCTGTATTTGGTGATGCTTCTGTTTCTGCCAATTGCATAGTGGAGGTTATAGTTGTGGGGATGGAGGCAATTATCCTCTCTTCCTCCTAGATGAACTCTTTTCCCAATCCATGGTTCAACCTCTCCTGTTATGAGGCCATTCTGGCAAGGGATCAGGCATATTGGGCTAAGAAAAACTCTCTTTCCTCCAACTCCCATTCAGCATTTATCACTGCTCGTGATAATTGTACATATGTTCTCTGTGAGGCAAAGTGTTCCTTTATCCAAAGAAAGTGCAGTAACCTCTCCTCATCATCCAGTGATAAGTTTTCTGATCTTTACTTGAGGGTATCAAAAGCAACTTATCTCGCTCAAACTTTCCTTCACTTTTCCACTCTGATGGTACTATTACTGTCTCTTCTGAAGATAAAGCAACTCTTTTTGGTTTCCATTTCTTCTCTACCTCTACCTTGGATAATAATAACATTCCATTACCACCTGATACTCCTCTTACTAATCCTATGCTCCTTCCCATATCTCTTTTCAAATCTCTGAAAAGTGTTTCTCTCTCTCTGGATACAAGCAAGGTTTATGGTCCTAATGGCATCCATCCCTAAGTAATGAAAGAGTGCATGCCTGACTATTCCGTTTCTGTTTATAAACTAGAGCTTTTCCTTCTTGGAAGCATGCTTTGGTGCAAACCATCCCTAAGAAGGGTGACCGTTCTAACCCCTTTAACTATCATCATGTTACTTTGACATCTAACATTTCCAAACTCTCACATCCTGAGATATTTTGAATCTCACAGTCTTCTCTCTTATCACCAAGAAGGCTTCCATAAGATGATATTCACTGATGATATTCATTCCTATCTTACTTATGTTTAGTCATCTCTTGAAAGATTTTCGGGAATCCAATGTAGCTACCCTTGACATATCCACAGCTTTTGACAGGGTGTGGCATCAGAGTCTCATCATCTTATCTCTAAGCTTCCCGCCTTTGGCTTGCCTTCCTCACTTTATTCCCACATATCTAGCTTCCTTTCTGGTTGATCTATCTCTGTGGTTGTTAACTGTTCAACATCTCCCCCCTCCTGCTCCATCCACAGCAGTGTCCCTCGCGGTTATTCCTGTCTCCTACACTTTTTCTCCTTTTCGTTAATGATTTCCTTTCTTCCATAAATAACCAAATATATTCATAAGCTGATGACTCAACACTGCATTCCTGCATAGGCTTCAATTCTGTTCCTCCTTCTCACACTCAATCTGCATATCATCTTGACACAATTTTCTCAATAACTCAGACTTCGACAGGATATCTTAGAAGGTAAACAAAATCTGGTTTAGTTTAATGCCTTCAAGAACCCAGTTTCTACCCATCTCGGCATCAGAAATTCATCAACTATTCTCTTCTCTTTCAGGTTCTAACCTCACCTATCCTAACCTAACCTAACCTAACCTACCTAACCTAACCTTACCTAACCTAACCTCTTGACTTAATGAACATATTTGGTATCTACTGTAACATCCTGTCTTGGAAATGCCACTTTTAGACACAGCTAAGTCTACATCTAGGAAACTGATAGTCCTATCAAGATGTTGAAATTTCTTTTCTTCTGAACAGTTGCTCTGTTTATACAAAGGATTGAGTTGTCATTGTGTGGAGTATTACTCTCACATCTGGCGTGATTCTAGTTCTGCACCCTTACTTGACAGAGTTGAGTCAAAAGCAGTCCAAATCATAAACTCTCCCAGACTAACTTCAAAACTTAACCTGCTTGCCCTATGCCACAATACAGGTTCAATTTCCCTTCCATGTAGGCATTACTTTGGTTTTTGTTCCCAAGATCTGGCTCTTTCTGTGCCCCCACCTCTAGCTGGACTATGCAATACTCAGCAAGCTGTTGCATCACATGATTACTGTGTCCATTGGCAATTCAAGGGTAGGCCATTTTGATAATTGTTTCCTACACCATGAAGCTTTGAAATTCTCTACACTCACATTTCAAAAGACAGGATTTTTATTTCCTACAAAATTCATAAATACTTTCCTTTGTCCTTCTTTTCCCCTTTCATTAACTTCTTTATATTTCAATTAAGGCCTTACCTTGATGTGGACTTTTGTCCGAGCAGAAAAAAAAGGCACAACAAACATCCCATGCTACTGGAATAGTTACATTTCTGTTTGTTAAAAACTTTCTGACCCATGTCCTTAATTCACTTTCTTTTTTTCTTTTTTCTTTTGTTTCACTGCTACATGTAACAATTCTGTATTTTACAGTATCTTTATCGTTACAAATTTAAAAACAGCAGTATCCTCCTCATTCCTTGCCTTACTTATTAATCTCTTTATGTACAGAACTTAAAGCTAACTTTGAACACTTCTACATGAAAGCCTTCATTTAAGTTACTCTCTCTTATTTATCCACCAAATTCTTCTTATATATTCATATGCAACATCTTTTAACTTTTTCTATTAAGGACCCTCTATTCTATACAATTTGCCATTCAGTCACCTCTTTTCCTGGTAATTTCAGCTGCTCCTCCTAAACTTCATCTTCTCAACCAGCTGTCTAAGTCCAAAAATCTGGTCTACACATCCTCTTTCCCTCCAAAACCCACTTTGTTCTTCACAAAAAATATTTCTTTTAATACTTATCATTAAATTATCCCTGAGGATAGGGGAGAAAGAATACTTCCCACATATTCCCTGCGTGTCAAAAGGCAACTAAAAGGGGAGGGAGTGGGGGACTGGAAATCCTCCCCTCCCTTTTTTCTTTTAATCTTCCAAAAGAAGGAACAAAGAAAGGAGCCAAGTGAGGATATTCCCTCTGAGGCTCAGTGCTTTGTTCTTAACACTACCTCACTAATGCAGGAAATGGCGAATACATATGAAAACTTTTCATTAAAATGATTTAAGTGAAAGGAATTAATAAAAATAGTGATACACAATACAGCTCATCAAAGATATTCCTACAAACATCCCACACCAAAGATGCTGGGAAAACAATTTGAATTTAGTGCCAGATTGGCATGTACAGATATGGAAGCTAAAACAACCAGGAATTGTATGTCTGAAGTTGCTAAATCTGCATCATTCAATACCTCACAGTTTGGATGAGGATGAAGCCTTGCTAGTTTTGCCACAACTTTTAACATTATGGGTATGCCTTATTAAAAGACATATGTTCAATGCAGCTCAAAAAAGTGGATGAAGCATATTAAATGCTTGAGTAAAGCTTTAATTCAACTGATCCTACATCTCATTCCAATTCTACTTTGAAATATTTCAGCCAGAACAATAAACATTATGGTTTATTCAATCTACAGCAAACACAGACCCCATTTCATATCCTGGAGACGATGATGCCAAGAGTGTACACAGGTCAAACAAGGATATTTCTTTTAAATACATTTCTGATATAAAAGGGTTCACTGTCTAGCCTCTGATGTTTGAAACTATTATTAGAGACTGAAATGTGCAGACAAGAGAATAACATCCTTGAAGGATGACAAAGGTCTGCTGAGCACAGCACCATTCTTGTTTTATTTACTGTATACTGTTATCACCCACTAAAACTGCTGGATGGCTGTGTACCACGAACATACCTTACCTTATGGCCCACCTTTCTCTGGGGCTCCTCCAGTGCTTTGGAAGCTGGCCATATCCACCAAGTTGGGCTACAAGTCAAGAAGTGCTTTGATGTTGCATTCATGTCCTTTTGAGGTAAGTGCAAAACAACTGAGGGGTTGTGTGATATGATAAGTCTTTGTAATGTTGGAAAGACATATGGAGTCCTAAACTGGACAGAAATGCATAATTTACGATGCCTTAAATAGATCCTCACACACACACACAAAAAAAAATCTTCATTTTCCAACCACACATCTTTGCAACTTTTCATTATTGATCTACAATCATCCAAAACACTAATGAATTCTAAAACCACACCTGTCGACTTAGGAAAGTCATTGAAGAGCGATTCACCCACGCAAAGTTTGCTGCTGCAGCCATGGATTTCAAGTAATCCTGGCCTTCATTCGACTTGATCCGAGCACAGGCTAACTGTCGGTCATTTGTGTCAATCCCATCCCTCTTCATTGCTTTCTCCATAGCAACAAGAGCATCTGAAATAGTCAAGCATTAATTAAACCTAAAATACCTATAACTATAGAATTTCAACTCTTTATAACTTGCACCTCCATCACTAGCATTTATAATGAAAATGTAAAACTTTTGGAGAAAAGGTCATGTCAACCATCTGTTTACAAGAGAGAAAAATAACAAAAACTTACTTGGTTGTGCCACTTTAGCAGACTTCCTTAAATGCAATGAAAACCAGCAAACCATGCAAAAAACACATACTCAGGAACAATTTAGTGAGAGATATCTGTACTACAGCAATCAATTATGAAATTCTGCATCATATTTTCAATCACACAAACAATTTATAAAAACAAAGTAACTGGATCACACATATTTCAACTGACTTTGCAGCATCAAAGTCCTTACATGGGAAATGACCAGCTCATGAGAAATAATATCACAGAAGCAAGTTAAGATGCTTAAGCCAATTATATCACAGAATTACAACTCTCAGCCAATAATAGTGCATGTCATAACACCTGTCCATCAAAAATTATTTCCAAATTTCACTCCACCTGCAGAGCTTATGTGCTCTAATGCTATTTCAGTTTTATTCCTTTTCATCATATACAGTTTATTTATTACACCCAAAGTGATACAAAACATTAATTGCCCAAAAGTCAATTACCAAAAATACCTATAACAACAGTTTGTTGAAGTTTTTTTTTTTTTTTTTTTTTTTATACTTTGTCGCTGTCTCCCGCGTTTGCGAGGTAGCGCAAGGAAACAGACGAAAGAAATGGCCCAACCCCCCCCCCCATACACATGTACATCCACACGTCCACACACGCAAATATACATACCTACACAGCTTTCCATGGTTTACCCCAGACGCTTCACATGCCTTGATTCAATCCACTGACAGCACGTCAACCCCTGTATACCACATCGCTCCAATTCACTCTATTCCTTGCCCTCCTTTCACCCTCCTGCATGTTCAGGCCCCGATTACACAAAATCTTTTTCACTCCATCTTTCCACCTCCAATTTGGTCTCCCTCTTCTCCTCGTTCCTTCCACCTCCGACACATATATCCTCTTGGTCAATCTTTCCTCACTCATTCTCTCCATGTGCCCAAACCATTTCAAAACACCCTCTTCTGCTCTCTCAACCACGCTCTTTTTATTTCCACACATCTCTCTTACCCTTACGTTACTTACTCGATCAAACCACCTCACACCACACATTTTCCTCAAACATCTCATTTCCAGCACGTCCATCCTCCTGCGCACAACTCTATCCATAGCCCACGCCTCGCAACCATACAACATTGTTGGAACCACTATTCCTTCAAACATACCCATTTTTGCTTTCCGAGATAATGTTCTCGACTTCCACACATTTTTCAAGGCTCCCAAAATTTTCGCCCCCTCCCCCACCCTATGATCCACTTCCGCTTCCATGGTTCCATCCGCTGACAGATCCACTCCCAGATATCTAAAACACTTCACTTCCTCCAGTTTTTCTCCATTCAAACTCACCTCCCAATTGACTTGACCCTCAACCCTACTGTACCTAATAGCCTTGCTCTTATTCACATTTACTCTTAACTTCCTTCTTCCACACACTTTACCAAACTCAGTCACCAGCTTCTGCAGTTTCTCACATGAATCAGCCACCAGCGCTGTATCATCAGCGAACAACAACTGACTCACTTCCCAAGCTCTCTCATCCCCAACAGACTTCATACTTGCCCCTCTTTCCAGGACTCTTGCATTTACCTCCCTAACAACCCCATCCATAAACAAATTAAACAACCATGGAGACATCACACACCCCTGCCGCAAACCTACATTCACTGAGAACCAATCACTTTCCTCTCTTCCTACACGTACACATGCCTTACATCCTCGATAAAAACTTTTCACTGCTTCTAACAACTTGCCTCCCACACCATATATTCTTAATACCTTCCACAGAGCATCTCTATCAACTCTATCATATGCCTTCTCCAGATCCATAAATGCTACATACAAATCCATTTGCTTTTCTAAGTATTTCTCACATACATTCTTCAAAGCAAACACCTGATCCACACACCCTCTACCACTTCTGAAACCGCACTGCTCTTCCCCAATCTGATGCTCTGTACATGCCTTCACCCTCTCAATCAATACCCTCCCATATAATTTACCAGGAATACTCAACAAACTTATACCTCTGTAATTTGAGCACTCACTCTTATCCCCTTTGCCTTTGTACAATGGCACTATGCACGCATTCCGCCAATCCTCAGGCACCTCACCATGAGTCATACATACATTAAATAACCTTACCAACCAGTCAACAATACAGTCACCCCCTTTTTTAATAAATTCCACTGCAATACCATCCAAACCTGCTGCCTTGCCGGCTTTCATCTTCCGCAAAGCTTTTACTACCTCTTCTCTGTTTACCAAATCATTTTCCCTAACCCTCTCACTTTGCACACCACCTCGACCCAAACACCCTATATCTGCCACTCTGTCATCAGACACATTCAACAAACCTTCAAAATACTCATTCCATCTCCTTCTCACATCACCACTACTTGTTATCACCTCCCCATTTACGCCCTTCACTGAAGTTCCCATTTGCTCCCTTGTCTTACGCACCCTATTTACCTCCTTCCAGAACATCTTTTTATTCTCCCTAAAATTTACTGATAGTCTCTCACCCCAACTCTCATTTGCCCTTTTTTTCACCTCTTGCACCTTTCTCTTGACCTCCTGTCTCTTTCTTTTATACTTCTCCCACTCAATTGCATTTTTTCCCTGCAAAAATTGTCCAAATGCCTCTCTCTTCTCTTTCACTAATACTCTTACTTCTTCATCCCACCACTCACTACCCTTTCTAAACAGCCCACCTCCCACTCTTCTCATGCCACAAGCATCTTTTGCGCAAGCCATCACTGATTCCCTAAATACATCCCATTCCTCCCCCACTCCCCTTACTTCCATTGTTCTCACCTTTTTCCATTCTGTACACAGTCTCTCCTGGTACTTCCCCACACAGGTCTCCTTCCCAAGCTCACTTACTCTCACCACCTTCTTCACCCCAACATTCACTCCTCTTTTCTGAAAACCCATACTAATCTTCACCTTAGCCTCCACAAGATAATGATCAGACATCCCTCCAGTTGCACCTCTCAGCACATTAACATCCAAAAGTCTCTCTTTCGCACGCCTGTCAATTAACACGTAATCCAATAACGCTCTCTGGCCATCTCTCCTACTTACATAAGTATACTTATGTATATCTCGCTTTTTAAACCAGGTATTCCCAATCATCAGTCCTTTTTCAGCACATAAATCTACAAGCTCTTCACCATTTCCATTTACAACACTGAACACCCCATGCATACCAATTATTCCCTCAACTGCCACATTACTCACCTTTGCATTCAAATCACCCATCACTATAACCCGGTCTCGTGCATCAAAACCGCTAACACACTCATTCAGCTGCTCCCAAAACACTTGCCTCTCATGATCTTTCTTCTCATGCCCAGGTGCATATGCACCAATAATCACCCACCTCTCTCCATCAACTTTCAATTTTACCCATATCAATCGAGAATTTACTTTCTTTATGAATAAGCATCCCTGACCAAGAAACATGCTTTTACCAAAGGAGACCTCATCTAACAACAGCTTACACCAGATTACAAGTTTAACTTTATAAATGATTTCATACAAAACATAACTAGAATCAAGTCTACATAATGTCTCAAAACAGTAAATTCCATTAAATTACATTAAAATCAGCAATAAGCAGATCTCGTGTTATCAAATATGGTGAGTTATAACCCACATATCATTTCTGGTGTGCATACAATACCCATTTAATTACTGACAATGCTATTGCCAGTGACAGACTTATAAAATGAGAAGTTTCTTGGTTATGTTTCCAATGTTTCCCCAAACTGTGAAACACGGTAAACCAGTGGTAGGTTACCAACCATAAGATAGTTCATCAAACAGGGAACTTTGTAAACTCTAAATACTCCACAAAAAACTGCCAAACTTGTGGCTCAGTTTAGTTAATCATGACATCATGAGACCTTGTATGAAGCTCTATATGAAAACTGTTCTACAATAACATTACTGTATGTATGTGCTAAGTATATAAGGTATAAGTAAGCGAATATCATACACAGAAAAACACATATGTCTGAAAAACATGTATCATGCATCCACATGAGGAGGAAATATGCAAAAACAAAGAAAATACTTGTTCCGGAACACTTGAATTCTGTATTTTATAAACAACACATAGGGCGATTTATATAAACTGCAAAGAAGCACATCATTAAAGCACAGCTTACACTTACTGCCTTACTGGATGAGGTTTGAACATGTGAAATTCATACATACAAAGACACCTCTGGTATCAGTTAACAAAGATAAGGAAAGGTTTGTACTTTTTAAGTAAAAAATAATTTTATAGTGCATTAAATTGTGCTGTGTTGTGCATGCACATGTAGTAACTGAGCAGGATGGTTATATATGAAAAATTATATGGATAACAGAGTCTTGATGGTCAAGATGCAATTCTATCTGCATCATGATGTAATGCCTGACCCTTTTAATGAATTTTATCAACTTATAATGTATATATATATATATATATATATATATATATATATATATATATATATACTGGTTGGTGAGGTTATTTAATGTATGTATGACTCATGGTGAGGTGCCTGAGGATTGGCGAAATGCGTGCATAGTGCCATTGTACAAAGGCAAAGGGGATAAGAGTGAGTGCTCAAATTTCAGAGGTATAAGTTTGTTGAGTATTCCTGGTAAATTATATGGGAGGGTATTGATTGAGAGGGTGAAGGCATGTACAGAGCATCAGATTGGGGAAGAGCAGTGTGGTTTCAGAAGTGGTAGAGGATGTGTGGATCAGGTGTTTGCTTTGAAGAATGTATGTGAGAAATACTTAGAAAAGCAAATGGATTTGTATGTAGCATTTATGGATCTGGAGAAGGCATATGATAGAGTTGATAGAGATGCTCTGTGGAAGGTGTTAAGAATATATGGTGTGGGAGGAAAGTTGTTAGAAGCAGTGAAAAGTTTTTATCGAGGATGTAAGGCATGTGTACGTGTAGGAAGAGAGGAAAGTGATTGGTTCTCAGTGAATGTAGGTTTGCAGCAGGGGTGTGTGATGTCTCCATGGTTGTTTAATTTGTTTATGGATGGGGTTGTTAGGGAGGTGAATGCAAGAGTTTTGGAAAGAGGGGCAAGTATGAAGTCTGTTGGGGATGAGAGAGCTTGGGAAGTGAGTCAGTTGTTGTTCGCTGATGATACAGCGCTGGTGGCTGATTCATGTGAGAAACTGCAGAAGCTGGTGACTGAGTTTGGTAAAGTGTGTGAAAGAAGAAAGTTAAGAGTAAATGTGAATAAGAGCAAGGTTATTAGGTACAGTAGGGTTGAGGGTCAAGTCAATTGGGAGGTGAGTTTGAATGGAGAAAAACTGGAGGAAGTGAAGTGTTTTAGATATCTGGGAGTGGATCTGGCAGCGGATGGAAACATGGAAGCGGAAGTGGATCATAGGGTAGGGGAGGGGGCGGAAATTCTGGGAGCCTTGAAGAATGTGTGGAAGTCGAGAACATTATCTCGGAAAGCAAAAATGGGTATGTTTGAAGGAATAGTGGTTCCAACAATGTTGTATGGTTGCGAGGCGTGGACTATGGATAGAGTTGTGCGCAGGAGGGTGGATGTGCTGGAAATGAGATGTTTGAGGACAGTGTGTGGTGTGAGGTGATTTGATCGAGTAAGTAACGTAAGGGTAAGAGAGATGTGGTTGGGCCATTTCTTTCGTCTGTTTCCTTGCACTACCTCGCAAACGCGGGAGACAGCAACAAAGCAAAATAAAATAAATGAATATATATATATATATATATATATATATATATATATATATATATATATATATATATACGTGCATCCTCTACAGTGACACGTGCATCCTCTACAGTGGCGCGTACATCCTCTACAGCTGCATCTACATTCCTACCAAGACATACACATCATCTACAGAAAGTGAACTACGCGGGAAACGGCGATCAAATTTAAAGAGGGAAGTCAGCACCACAAGTAAAGCATCCTCCTCGAAGGCTCAGAGTGGGGTGCCTAAATGTGTGTGGATGTAACCAAGATGTGAAGACCCTTACTGGAAAAACAATCACTCTTGAAGTAGAACCTTCAGACACAATTGAAAATGTGAAGGAAAATAGTGAAATTGGAGAAAAATGTAGCTTAGACATTGAAGCTTATTGATACAGTGGTTAAATTGATGAGAACTGCTATTGACGTTTGTGTAAATAAATTATACATTTCCTTTTTTCCATAGCCAGAGGTTGAACCATTATGTGACATTCTTTTTTTTCATTCATTTCAAGCTAGAAGTTTCAGTTTTCTAAATTGTTTTTTACATTTCTCATATGTAAATATATGTATGTGTGTGTGTGTGTATATGTGCGTATGTATGTGTATGTGTGTGTATGTGTATATGTATATATATATGTATATTATCCATGGGGATAGGGGTGAAAGAATACTTCCCACGTATTCCTCGCGTGTCGTAGAAAGCGACAAGAGGGGACGGGAGCGGGGGGCCAGAAATCCCCCCCTCCTTGTATTAACTTTCTAAAATGGGAAACAGAAGAAGGAGTCACGCGGGGAGTGCTCATCCTCCTCGAAGGCTCAGAGTGGGGTGCCTAAAAGTGTGCGGATGTAACCAAGATGTGAAAAAAGGAGAGATAGGTAGTATGTTTGAGGAAAGGAACCTGGATGTTTTGGCTCTGAGTGAAACGAAGCTCAAGGGTAAAGGGGAAGAGTGGTTTGGGAATGTCTGGGGAGTAAAGTCAGGGGTTAGTGAGAGGACAAGAGCAAGGGAAGGAGTAGCAATACTCCTGAAACAGGAGTTGTGGGAGTATGTGATAGAGTGTAAGAAAGTAAATTCTCGATTAATATGGGTAAAACTGAAAGTTGATGGAGAGAGGTGGGTGATTATTGGTGCATATGCACCTGGGCATGAGAAGAAAGATCAAGAGAGGCAAGTGTTTTGGGAGCAGCTGAATGAGTGTGTTAGTGGTTTTGATGCACGAGACCGGGTTATAGTGATGGGTGATTTGAATGCAAAGGTGAGTAATGTGGCAGTTGAGGGAATAATTGGTATACATGGGGTGTTCAGTGTTGTAAATGGAAATGGTGAAGAGCTTGTAGATTTATGTGCTGAAAAAGGACTGATGATTGGGAATACCTGGTTTAAAAAGCGAGATATACATAAATATACTTATGTAAGTAGGAGAGATGGCCAGAGAGCGTTATTGGATTATGTGTTAATTGACAGGCGTGCGAAAGAGAGACTTTTGGATGTTAATGTGCTGAGAGGTGCAACTGGAGGGATGTCTGATCATTATCTTGTGGAGGCTAAGGTGAAGATTTGTATGGGTTTTCAGAAAAGAAGAGTGAATGTTGGGGTGAAAAGGGTGGTGAGAGTAAGTGAGCTTGAGAAGGAGACCTGTGTGAGGAAGTACCAGGAGAGACTAAGTACAGAATGGAAAAAGGTGAGAACAATGGAAGTAAGGGGAGTGGGGGAGGAATGGGATGTATTTAGGGAATCAGTGATGGATTGCGCAAAAGATGCTTGTGGCATGAGAAGAGTGGGAGGTGGGTTGATTAGAAAGGGTAGTGAGTGGTGGGATGAAGAAGTAAGAGTATTAGTGAAAGAGAAGAGAGAGGCATTTGGACTATTTTTGCAGGGAAAAAATGCAATTGAGTGGGAGATGTATAAAAGAAAGAGACAGGAGGTCAAGAGAAAGGTGCAAGAGGTGAAAAAAAGGGCAAATGAGAGTTGGGGTGAGAGAGTATCATTAAATTTTAGGGAGAATAAAAAGATGTTCTGGAAGGAGGTAAATAAAGTTCGTAAGACAAGGGAGCAAATGGGAACTTCGGTGAAGGGCGCAAGTGGGGAGGTGATAACAAGTAGTGGTGATGTGAGAAGGAGATGGAGTGAGTATTTTGAAGGTTTGTTGAATGTGTTTGATGATACAGTGGCAGATATAGGGTGTTTTGGTCGAGGTGGTGTGCAAAGTGAGAGGGTTAGGGAAAATGATTTGGTAAACAGAGAAGAGGTAGTGAAAGCTTTGCGGAAGATGAAAGCCGGCAAGGCAGCGGGTTTGGATGGTATTGCAGTGGAATTTATTAAAAAAGGGGGTGACTGTATTGTTGACTGGTTGGTAAGGTTATTTAATGTATGTATGACTCATGGTGAGGTGCCTGAGGATTGGCGGAATGCGTGCATAGTGCCATTGTACAAAGGCAAAGGGGATAAGAGTGAGTGCTCAAATTACAGAGGTATAAGTTTGTTGATTATTCCTGGCAAATTATATGGGAGGGTATTGATTGAGAGGGTGAAGGCATGTACAGAGCATCAGATTGGGGAAGAGCAGTGTGGTTTCAGAAGTGGTAGAGGATGTGTGGATCAGGTGTTTGCTTTGAAGAATGTATGTGAGAAATACTTAGAAAAGCAAATGGATTTGTATGTAGCATTTATGGATCTGGAGAAGGCATATGATAGAGTTGATAGAGATGCTCTGTGGAAGGTATTAAGAATATATGGTGTGGGAGGAAAGTTGTTAGAAGCAGTGAAAAGTTTTTATCGAGGATGTAAGGCATGTGTACGTGTAGGAAGAGAGGAAAGTGATTGGTTCTCAGTGAATGTAGGTTTGCGGCAGGGGTGTGTGATGTCTCCATGGTTGTTTAATTTGTTTATGGATGGGGTTGTTAGGGAGGTAAATGCAAGAGTTTTGGAAAGAGGGGCAAGTATGAAGTCTGTTGGGGATGAGAGAGCTTGGGAAGTGAGTCAGTTGTTGTTCGCTGATGATACAGCGCTGGTGGCTGATTCATGTGAGAAACTGCAGAAGCTGGTGACTGAGTTTGGAAAAGTGTGTGGAAGAAGAAAGTTAAGAGTAAATGTGAATAAGAGCAAGGTTATTAGGTACAGTAGGGTTGAGGGTCAAGTCAATTGGGAGGTGAGTTTGAATGGAGAAAAACTGGAGGAAGTGAAGTGTTTTAGATATCTGGGAGTGGATCTGGCAGCGGATGGAACCATGGAAGCGGAAGTGGATCATAGGGTGGGGGAGGGGGCGAAAATCCTGGGGGCCTTGAAGAATGTGTGGAAGTCGAGAACATTATCTCGGAAAGCAAAAATGGGTGTTTGAAGGAATAGTGGTTCCAACAATGTTGTATGGTTGCGAGGCGTGGGCTATGGATAGAATTGTGCGCAGGAGGATGGATGTGCTGGAAATGAGATGTTTGAGGACAATGTGTGGTGTGAGGTGGTTTGATCGAGTGAGTAACGTAAGGGTAAGAGAGATGTGTGGAAATAAAAAGAGCGTGGTTGAGAGAGCAGAAGAGGGTGTTTTGAAGTGGTTTGGGCACATGGAGAGAATGAGTGAGGAAAGATTGACCAAGAGGATATATGTGTCGGAGGTGGAGGGAACGAGGAGAAGAGGGAGACCAAATTGGAGGTGGAAAGATGGAGTGAAAAAGATTTTGTGTGATCGGGGCCTGAACATGCAGGAGGGTGAAAGGAGGGCAAGGAATAGAGTGAATTGGAGCGATGTGGTATACCGGGGTTGACGTGCTGTCAGTGGATTGAAGCAGGGCATGTGAAGCGTCTGGGGTAAACCATGGAAAGCTGTGTAGGTATGTATATTTGCGTGTGTGGACGTATGTATATACATGTGTATGGGGGTGGGTTGGGCCATTTCTTTCGTCTGTTTCCTTGCGCTACCTCGCAAACGCGGGAGACAGCGACAAAGTAAAGCTTTGGGTGGAAAATGAGGGTGACGAGGCCAATAAGGAATATCTGCTGTACACACTTGGAGGGCTCAAAATGACAGCAGCTGCTGATGGAGTATTCACTTGATATTCTACAGTAAATTTTTTTTACAAAGTATCTTAAAAGGCATCCTATTTTTATGTACACATTTGTATTGTATATGAAAAACTCATGTTTCATTTTTTCATTCATTTCAAGCTAGAAGTTTCAGTTTTCTAAATTGTTTCTTACATTTTTCATATGTATATATATGTATGTGTGTGTGTGTATATATGTGCGTATGTATGTGTGTGTGTGTGTATGTGTATATGTATATATATATGTATATTATCCATGGGGATAGGGGTGAAAGAATACTTCCCACGTATTCCTCGCGTGTCGTAGAAAGCGACTAGAGGGGACGGGAGCGGGGGGCCAGATATCCTCCCCTCCTTGTATTGACTTTCTAAAATGGGAAACAGAAGAAGGAGTCACGCGGGGAGTGCTCATCCTCCTCGAAGGCTCAGAGTGGGGTGCCTAAATGTGTGTGGATGTAACCAAGATGTGAAAAAAGGAGAGATAGGTAGTATGTTTGAGGAAAGGAACCTGGATGTTTTGGCTCTGAGTGAAACGAAGCTCAAGGGTAAAGGGGAAGAGTGGTTTGGGAATGTCTGGGGAGTAAAGTCAGGGGTTAGTGAGAGGACAAGAGCAAGGGAAGGAGTAGCAATACTCCTGAAACAGGAGTTGTGGGAGTATGTGATAGAATGTAAGAAAGTAAATTCTCGATTAATATGGGTAAAACTGAAAGTTGATGGAGAGAGGTGGGTGATTATTGGTGCATATGCACCCGGGCATGAGAAGAAAGATCATGAGAGGCAAGTGTTTTGGGAGCAGCTGAATGAGTGTGTTAGTGGTTTTCATGCTCGAGACCGGGTTATAGTGATGGGTGATTTGAATGCAAAGGTGAGTAATGTGGCAGTTGAGGGAATAATTGGTATACATGGGGTGTTCAGTGTTGTAAATGGAAATGGTGAAGAGCTTGTAGATTTATGTGCTGAAAAAGGACTGATGATTGGGAATACCTGGTTTAAAAAGCGAGATATACATAAGTATACTTATGTAAGTAGGAGAGATGGCCAGAGAGCGTTATTGGATTACGTGTTAATTGACAGGCGTGCAAAAGAGAGACTTTTGGATGTTAATGTGCTGAGAGGTGCAACTGGAGGGATGTCTGATCATTATCTTGTGGAGGCTAAGGTGAAGATTTGTATGGGTTTTCAGAAAAGAAGAGTGAATGTTGGGGTGAAGAGGGTGGTGAGAGTAAGTGAGCTTGGGAAGGAGACCTGTGTGAGGAAGTACCAGGAGAGACTGAGTACAGAATGGAAAAAGGTGAGAACAATGGAAGTAAGGGGAGTGGGGGAGGAATGGGATGTATTTAGGGAATCAGTGATGGATTGCGCAAAAGATGCTTGTGGCATGAGAAGAGTGGGAGGTGGGTTGATTAGAAAGGGTAGTGAGTGGTGGGATGAAGAAGTAAGAGTATTAGTGAAAGAGAAGAGAGAGGCATTTGGACTATTTTTGCAGGGAAAAAATGCAATTGAGTGGGAGATGTATAAAAGAAAGAGACAGGAGGTCAAGAGAAAGGTGCAAGAGGTGAAAAAAAGGGCAAATGAGAGTTGGGGTGAGAGAGTATCATTAAATTTTAGGGAGAATAAAAAGATGTTCTGGAAGGAGGTAAATAAAGTGCGTAAGACAAGGGAGCAAATGGGAACTTCAGTGAAGGGCGCAAATGGGGAGGTGATAACAAGTAGTGGTGATGTGAGAAGGAGATGGAGTGAGTATTTTGAAGGTTTGTTGAATGTGTTTGATGATAGAGTGGCAGATATAGGGTGTTTTGGTCGAGGTGGTGTGCAAAGTGAGAGGGTTAGGGAAAATGATTTGGTAAACAGAGAAGAGGTAGTGAAAGCTTTGCGGAAGATGAAAGCCGGCAAGGCAGCAGGTTTGGATGGTATTGCAGTGGAATTTATTAAAAAAGGGGGTGACTGTATTGTTGAGTGGTTGGTAAGGTTATTTAATGTATGTATGACTCATGGTGAGGTGCCTGAGGATTGGCGGAATGCGTGCATAGTGCCATTGTACAAAGGCAAAGGGGATAAGAGTGAGTGCTCAAATTACAGAGGTATAAGTTTGTTGAGTATTCCTGGTAAATTATATGGGAGGGTGTTGATTGAGAGGGTGAAGGCATGTACAGAGCATCAGATTGGGGAAGAGCAGTGTGGTTTCAGAAGTGGTAGAGGATGTGTGGATCAGGTGTTTGCTTTGAAGAATGTATGTGAGAAATACTTAGAAAAGCAAATGGATTTGTATGTAGCATTTATGGATCTGGAGAAGGCATATGATAGAGTTGATAGAGATGCTCTGTGGAAGGTATTAAGAATATATGGTGTGGGAGGAAAGTTGTTAGAAGCAGTGAAAAGTTTTTATCGAGGATGTAAGGCATGTGTACGTGTAGGAAGAGAGGAAAGTGATTGGTTCTCAGTGAATGTAGGTTTGCGGCAGGGGTGTGTGATGTCTCCATGGTTGTTTAATTTGTTTATGGATGGGGTTGTTAGGGAGGTAAATGCAAGAGTTTTGGAAAGAGGGGCAAGTAAGAAGTCTGTTGGGGATGAGAGAGCTTGGGAAGTGAGTCAGTTGTTGTTCGCTGATGATACAGCGCTGGTGGCTGATTCATGTGAGAAACTGCAGAAGCTGGTGACTGAGTTTGGTAAAGTGTGTGGAAGAAGAAAGTTAAGAGTAAATGTGAATAAGAGCAAGGTTATTAGGTACAGTAGGGTTGAGGGTCAAGTCAATTGGGAGGTGAGTTTGAATGGAGAAAAACGGGAGGAAGTGAAGTGTTTTAGATATCTGGGAGTGGATCTGGCGGCGGATGGAACCATGGAAGCGGAAGTGGATCATAGGGTGGGGGAGGGGGCGAAAATTCTGGGGGCCTTGAAGAATGTGTGGAAGTCGAGAACATTATCTCGGAAAGCAAAAATGGGTATGTTTGAAGGAATAGTGGTTCCAACAATGTTGTATGGTTGCGAGGCGTGGGCTATGGATAGAGTTGTGTGCAGGAGGATGGATGTGCTGGAAATGAGATGTTTGAGGACAATGTGTGCTGTGAGGTGGTTTGATCGAGTGAGTAACGTAAGGGTAAGAGAGATGTGTGGAATTAAAAAGAGCGTGGTTGAGAGAGCAGAAGAGGGTGTTTTGAAGTGGTTTGGGCACATGGAGAGAATGAGTGAGGAAAGATTGACCAAGAGGATATATGTGTCGGAGGTGGAGGGAACGAGGAGAAGAGGGAGACCAAATTGGAGGTGGAAAGATGGAGTGAAAAAGATTTTGTGTGATCGGGGCCTGAATATGCAGGAGGGTGAAAGGAGGGCAAGGAATAGAGTGAATTGGAGCGATGTGGTATACCGGGGTTGACGTGCTGTCAGTGGATTGAATCAAGGCATGTGAAGCATCTGGGGTAAACCATGGAAAGCTGTGTAGGTATGTATATTTGCGTGTGTGGATGTATGTATATACATGTGTATGGGGGGGGTGGGTTGGGCCATTTCTTTCGTCTGTTTCCTTGCCCTACCTCGCAAACGCGGGAGACAGCGACAAAGTATAATAATATATATATATGGATTGAATCAAGGCATGTGTATGGGGGTGGGTTGGGCCATTTCTTTCGTCTGTTTCCTTGCGCTACCTCGCAAACGCGGGAGACAGCGACAAAGCAAAAAAAAAAAAAAAAATATATATATATATATATATATATATATATATATATATATATATATATATGTATATATATATATATATATATATATATATATATATATATATATATATATATATTTTCTTTTTGCTTTGTCGCTGTCTCCCGCATTTGCGAGGTAGCGCAAGGAAACAGACGAAAGAAATGGCCCAACCCACCCCCATACACGTGTATATACATACACGTCCACACACGCAAATATACATACCTACACAGCTTTCCATGGTTTACCCCAGACGCTTCACATGCCCTGATTCAATTCACTGACAGCACGTCAACCCCGGTATACCACATCTATCCAATTTACTCTATTCCTTGCCCGCCTTTCACCATCCTGCATGTTCAGGCCCCGACCACTCAAAATCTCTTTCAATCCATCTTTCCACCTCCAATTTGGTCTCCCACTTCTCCTCGTTCCCTCCACCTCCGACACATATATCCTCTTGGTTAATCTTTCCTCACTTATTCTCTCCATGTGCCCAAACCATTTCAAAACACCCTCTTCTTCTCTCTCAACCACGCTCTTTTTATTTCCACACATCTCTCTTACCCTTACATTACTTACTCGATCAAACCACCTCACACCACACATTGTCCTCAAACATCTCATTTCCAGCACATCCACCCTCCTGCGCACAACTCTATCCATAGCCCACGCCTCACAACCATACAACATTGTTGGAACCACTATTCTTTCAAACATACCCATTTTTGCTTTCCAAGATAATGTTCTTGACTTCCACACATTCTTCAAGGCTCCCAGGATTTTCGCCCCCTCCCCCACCCTATGATTCACTTCCGCTTCCATGGTTCCATCCGCTGCCAGATCCACTCCCAGATATCTAAAACACTTTACTTCCTCCAGTTTTTCTCCATTCAAACTTACCTCCCAATTGACTTGACTCTCAACCCTACTGTACCTAATAACCTTGCTCTTATTCACATTTACTCTTACCTTTCCTCTTTCACACACTTTACCAAACTCAGTCACCAGCTTCTGCAGTTTCTCACATGAAAAACATTCTTCAAGGCTCCCAAGATTTTCGCCCCCTCCCCCACCCTATGATTCACTTCCGCTTCCATGGTTCCATCCGCTGCCAGATCCACTCCCAGATATCTAAAACACTTTACTTCCTCCAGTTTTTCTCCATTCAAACTTACCTCCCAATTGACTTGACTCTCAAACCTACTGTACCTAATAACCTTGCTCTTATTCACATTTACTCTTACCTTTCCTCTTTCACACACTTTACCAAACTCAGTCACCAGCTTCTGCAGTTTCTCACATGAAACACATTCTTCAAGGCTCCCAAGATTTTCGCCCCCTCCCCCAACCTATGATTCACTTCCGCTTCCATATATATATATATATATATATATATATATATATATATATATATATATATATATATAGATATATATGATATACATCATATATATATTATTTATTTTTATTCATTTTACTTTGTCGCTGTCTCCCGCGTTTGCGAGGTAGCACAAGGAAACAGACGAAAGACATGGCCCAACCCACCCCCATACACAATGTACACACACACACGCCCACACACACACAAATATACATACCTATACATCTCAATGTACACATATATATACACACACAGACACATACTTATATACCCATGCACACAATTTACACTGTCTGCCCCTATTCATTCCCATCACCACCTCGCCACACGTGGAATACCATCCCCCTCCCCCCTCATGTGTGCGAGGTAGCACTAGGAAAAGACAACAAAGGCCCCATTCGTTCACACTCAGTCTCCAGCTGTCATGCAATAATGCCCGAAACAACAGCTCCCTTTCCACATCCAGGCCCTACACAACTTTCCATGGTTTACCCCAGATGCTTCACATGCCCTGATTCAATCCACTGACATCACGTCAACCCCGGTATACCACATCTATCCAATTCACTCTATTCCTTGCCCGCCTTTCACCCTCCTGCATGTTCAGGCCCCGATCACACAAAATCTTTTTCACTCCATCTTTCCACCTAAAATTTGGTCTCCCACTTCTCCTCATTCCCTCCACCTCCGACACATATATCCTCTTGGTCAATCTTTCCTCACTCATTCTCTCCATGTGCCCAAACCATTTCAAAACACCCTCTTCTGCTCTCTCAACCACGCTCTTTTTATTTCCACACATCTCTCTTACCCTTACATTACTTACTCGATCAAACCACCTCACACCACACATTGTCCTCAAACATCTCATTTCCAGCACATCCACCCTCCTGCGCACAACTCTATCCATAGCCCACGCCTCGCAACCATACAACATTGTTGGAACCACTATTCCTTCAAACATACCCATTTTTGGTTTCCGAGATAATGTTCTTGACTTCCACACATTCTTCAAGGCTCCCAGGATTTTCGCCCCCTCCCCCACCCTATGATTCACTTCCACTTCCATGGTTCCATCCGCTGCCAGATCCACTCCCAGATATCTAAAACACTTTACTTCCTCCAGTTTTTCTTCATTCAAACTTACCTCCCAATTGACTTGACCCTCAACCCTACTGTACCTAATAACCTTGCTCTTATTCACATTTACTCTTAACTTTCTTCTTTCACACACTTTACCAAACTCAGTCACCAGCTTCTGCAGTTTCTTACATGAATCAGCCACCAGCGCTGTATCATCAGCGAACAACAACTGACTCACTTCCCAAGCTCTCTCATGCACAACAGACTTCATACTTGCCCCTCTTTCCAAAACTCTTGCATTCACCTATACGTAAAACTAAATTTGGGAGCAGCTGAATGAGTGTGTTAGTGGTTTTGATGCACGAGACCGGGTTATAGTGATGGATGATTTGAATGCAAAGGTTAGTAATGTGGCAGTTGAGGGAATAATTGGTATACATCGGGTGTTCAGTGTTGTAAATGAAAATGGTGAAGAGCTTGTAAATTTATGTGCTGTAAAAGGACTGGTGATTGGGAATACCTGGTTTAAAAAGCGAGATATACATAAGTATACGTATGTAAGTAGGAGAGATGGCCAGAGAGCGTTATTGGATTACGTGTTAATTGACAGGCGCGCGAAAGAGAGACTTTTGGATGTTAATGTGCTGAGAGGTGCAACTGGAGGGATGTCTGATCATTATCTTGTGGAGGCTAAGGTGAAGATTTGTATGGGTTTTCAGAAAAGAAGAGTGAATGTTGGGGTGAAGAGGGTGGTGAGAGTAAGTGAGCTTGGGAAGGAGACTTGTGTGAGGAAGTACCAGGAGAGACTGAGTACAGAATGGAAAAAGGTGACTACAATGGAAGTAAGGGGAGTGGGGGAGGAATGGGATGTATTTACGGAATCAGTGATGGATTGCGCAAAAGATGCTTGTGGCATGAGAAGCATGGGAGGTGGGTTGATTAGAAAGGGTAGTGAGTGGTGGGATGAAGAAGTAAGATTATTAGTGAAAGAGAAGAGAGAGGCATTTGGACGATTTTTGCAGGGAAAAAATGCAATTCAGTGGGAGATGTATAAAAGAGACAGGAGGTCAAGAGAAAGGTGCAAGAGGTGAAAAAGAGGACAAATGAGAGTTGTGGTGAGAGAGTATCATTAAATTTTAGGGAGAATAAAAAGATGTTCTGGAAGGAGGTAAGTAAAGTGCATAAGACAAGGGAGCAAATGGGAACTTCAGTGAAGGGCGCAAATGGGGAGGTGATAACAAGTAGTGGTGATGTGAGGAGATGGAGTGAGTATTTTGAAGGTTTGTTGAATGTGTTTGATGATAGAGTGGCGGATATAGGGTGTTTTGGTCGAAGTGGTGTGCAAAGTGAGAGGGTTAGGGAAAATGATTTGGTAAACAGAGAAGAGGTAGTAAAAGCTTTGTGGAAGATGAAAGCTGGCAAGGCAGCAGGTTTGGATGGTATTGCAGTGGAATTTATTGAAAAAGGGGTGACTGTATTGTTGACTGGTTGGTAAGGTTATTTAATGTATGTATGACTCATGGTGAGGTGCCTGAGGATTGGCGGAATGCGTGCATAGTGCCATTGTACAAAGGCAAAGGGGATAAGAGTGAGTGCTCAAATTACAGAGGTATAAGTTTGTTGAGTATTCCTGGTAAATTATATGGGAGGGTATTGATTGAGAGGGTGAAGGCATGTACAGAGCATCAGATTGGGGAAGAGCAGTGTGGTTTCAGAAGTGGTAGAGGATGTGTGGATCAGGTGTTTGCTTTGAAGAATGTATGTGAGAAATACTTAGAAAAGCAAATGGATTTGTATGTAGCATTTATGGATCTGGAGAAGGCATATGATAGAGTTGATAGAGATGCTCTGTGGAAGGTATTAAGAATATATGGTGTGGGAGGAAAGTTGTTAGAAGCAGTGAAAAGTTTTTATCGAGGCATGTGTACATGTAGGAAGAGAGGAAAGTGATTGGTTCTCAGTGAATGTAGGTTTGCGGCAGGGGTGTGTGATGTCTCCATGGTTGTTTAATTTGTTTATGGATGGGGTTGTTAGGGAGGTAAATGCAAGAGTTTTGGAAAGAGGGGCAAGTATGAAGTCTGTTGGGGATGAGAGAGCTTGGGAAGTGAGTCAGTTGTTGTTCGCTGATGATACAGCGCTGGTGGCTGATTCATGTAAGAAACTGCAGAAGCTGGTGACTGAGTTTGGTAAAGTGTGTGGAAGAAGAAAGTTAAGAGTAAATGTGAATAAGAGCAAGGTTATTAGGTACAGTAGGGTTGAGGGTCAAGTCAATTGGGAGGTGAGTTTGAATGGAGAAAAACTGGAGGAAGTGAAGTGTTTTAGATATCTGGGAGTGGATCTGGCAGCGGATGGAACCATGGAAGCGGAAGTGGATCATAGGGTGGGGGAGGGGGCGAAAATTCTGGGGGCCTTGAAGAATGTGTGGAAGTCGAGAACATTATCTCGAAAAGCAAAAATGGGTATGTTTGAAGGAATAGTGGTTCCAACAATGTTGTATGGTTGCGAGGCGTGGGCTATGGATAGAGTTGTGCGCAGGAGGATGGATGTGCTGGAAATGAGATGTTTGAGGACAATGTGTGGTGTGAGGTGGTTTGATCGAGTGAGTAACGTAAGGGTAAGAGAGATGTGTGGAAATAAAAAGAGCGTGGTTGAGAGAGCAGAAGAGGGTGTTTTGAAGTGGTTTGGGCACATGGAGAGAATGAGTGAGGAAAGATTGACCAAGAGGATATATGTGTCGGAGGTGGAGGGAACGAGGAGAAGAGGGAGACCAAATTGGAGGTGGAAAGATGGAGTGAAAAAGATTTTGTGTGATCGGGGCCTGAACATGCAGGAGGGTGAAAGGAGGGCAAGGAATAGAGTGAATTGGAGCGATGTGGTATACCGGGGTTGACGTGCTGTCAGTGGATTGAATCAAGGCATGTGAAGCGTCTGGGGTAAACCATGGAAAGCTGTGTAGGTATGTATATTTGCGTGTGTGGACGTATGTATATACATGTGTATTGGGGGGGGGGGTTTGGGCCATTTTCTTTCGTCTGTTTCCTTGCGCTACCTTGCAAACGCGGGAGACAGCGACAAAGTATAATAAATAAATAATAAATAAATATATATATATATATATATATATATATATATATATATATATATATATATATATATATGTATATGAGTGGATGGGCCATTCTTCATCTGTTTCCTGGCACTAACTCTCTGACACAGGAAACAGCGATTAAGTATAAAAAAAAATTATTATATACAATACTTGTGGATTATCAACAATATATGTTTAATGAATAATAATCAATGGGTGAAATACCTACAGTGTGTGTACTTGATTACTGACACAAATCCGTATTTTTTTTGCTTGCAATTCAATAATCTGCATTTCATATTGCTCCATAATACATGGGTAATAGAATGCATCTGATTAATCAAGCAGCCTTCAACTGTACTTGACAACTGTTACAAGCACCATTTCTAGATATACCTTCTTTACATGCCGGAACTGAGTGAAATGTGCCCTGCACCAATGCTAAGGCTATAAGAATTCAAACAATGGATGTTGATTTCCAAAAATAGGAAGCAGAGTTCATACTGAGGGTTGTAGGAATTGGATACTATTGTGAAAGCTTTGATAAGCCGAATTATTTATATGGTGCTCATGTTTATCTACAAAGAACACAGAACAAAGACATTGCATAAATCTATATACTCAGACGAGCACTGTTAATGATCAATGCTGAAAGTTATCTCTATGGAGTTTCTACAAAACATAATCTAAAGACACATCATATTGTATGTGGAGGACCCTCTCAATGCAACCTACCCTTACAGGATACCATCTTCATACGAGCAACGCAGATGTATAGAAGGCACTCAGGGTACTTGAATACACAATGAAAAAAGTACAGTCTTAATACAAAAATGTTCTAGCAGGAAGTGAGGGGGTGATAAAAATGGGTTGAGTGAAGTAAAAAGTAATATCATCACACATACCTGTAGCTACCTGATGTCCAAAACCACGAGAACCAGAGTGAATCATCACACACACTTGGCCTTTCTGTTCTATACCCATTTTACTAGCAGCCCATTTATCATAAATTTCATCCACAACCTGAATCTCAGCATAGTGATTTCCTGCTCCCAGTGTGCCCAACTGAAAACAAGGAAAAAAAACTGCTGAGTAAATTGTTTCTGAAAATGAACAAATTCTCATAATTCAAAATGAATCATAATCTACTACAAATCGGTATCACAATGCAGATTCTTTTCAACTCAATGTCATATCAATTAATTTGTATATAAACATATATACATATGTACATATTCATAAATGCTGCCTTCATCCATTCTGGTCACCAACCCGCCACACTCTGTTCCTTGCACGCCTTTCACCCTCCTGCATGTTCAGGCCCCAATCACTCAAAATCTTTTTCACTCCATCCTTCCATCTCCAATTTGGTCTCCCACTTCTCGTTCCCTCCACCTCCGACACATATATCCTCTTTGTCAATCTTTCCTCACTCATTCTCTCCATGTGACCAAACCATTTCAATACACCCTCTTCTGCTCTCTCAACCACACTCTTTATGTTACATCTCTCTCTCCCTTTCATTACGTACTTGATCAAACCATCTCACACCACAGATTGTCCTCAAACATTTCATTTCCAACACATCCACCCTCCTCGGCACAACCATATCTATAGCCCATTCTTCGCAACCATATAACTTTGTTGGAACCAGTATTCCTTCAAACATACCCATTTTTGCTCTCCAGTGAGAAAACTTTCTCGTCTTCCACATATTCTTCAACGCTCCCTGAACCTTTGCCCCCTCCCCCACCCTGTGACTCACTTCCGCTTCCATGGTTCTATCTGCTGTTAAATCCACTCTCAGATATCTAAAACACTTCATTTCCTCCACTTTTTCTCCATTCAAACTTACCTCCTAATTAACTTGTCCCTCAACTCTACTGAACCTAATAACCTCGCTCTTATTTACATTTACTCTCAGCTTTCTTCTTTCAGACACTTTACCAAACTCAGTCACCAGTTTCTGCAGTTTCTAACTTGAATCAGCCATAAGCACTGTATCATCAGCAGACAACAACTGACTCACTTCGCAAGCTCTCTCATCCACAACAGACTGTATACTTGCCCCTCTCTCCAAAACTCTTGCATTCACCTCTCTAACAAGTTATATATGCAACTGAAAATTTTGTAATACATAGCTAAAATACTAGTCTTGGAACCCAAACCTACAATAAACAAAAACAGGAAAAACCTTTGATCTAAAAATCCTAAACCTGAACAGGTTAAAAAGCCATCTTAGCTTGGGAATGTAAATTTAGCTGACTACAATCATATAAATGGCGTTGGTGTAAAGATTCAAATGAATGAACATATCATGTGTCACCCTTTAAACTGAACTACTGAAAAAAATGCCAAAATCTTTGTAGAAACATCTTAATAAAGAGTGATATTTGTTAAATGTAATGTCTGGTTTTTTTCTAGTCATCATAAAAACAATTTAGTCTCAAAAATTTATGAATCTTATTGGCAAGGCGGCAGAGGCGGCATCCTTGCCCTCTCTGCATGCCTACTGGGTTGAGTCTGGGGGCTCTGGATCCACAAAAGATCCCAATAAAGGTGCATACAATCCCAGATTAGAATGGCACGCCTGTGCTTTCAACTAAAGATGCACATTCAGATACATGAGTGCCATGTCTCATATATAAATGATCAATAGAAGAGGATGGATATTGCAGAAAAACTTTAAAAAAGAAAATAATGACAGGAGCTTGGGATTCAAGGCTGAGAGGTAGTGAGACCTCTGAGCCAAAAGGTATGAAGCATCTGGGATCAGGAGATACAGATGATAATGTGAGAGATGTGGAAATGTTAATGAGGGATGAGCAGTATGATAAGATACTGTGGGTGTTAGTTCACAATAATCTAATGTTGAATTCTAGAGTTTAGAATAATGATGGCTGAATTAACACCAAGCATGGGTACCAAAACAGGATGGTAAAGATGCACTCTGTAGAAAACTTAAAATTAGCAGCAGAAGATGTGGATCCACAGAAGAAACTTCATGGTGGGATGACAGATAGATGGAGTGACATACAGATATGGGGTCTGAGGTGAAAATGATAATGGTGAAAGGCAACATAGATTATGCACATCATTAGATATCAGTGTTACAATGACATATCTAAAAAATAAATATGTGCATATGTATACAAAGGCACTGAAACAAAATTGTGATATAAAAAAAGAAACAAAAGCATAAACTTATGGAAAGAAAGTACAAAAGAAATGGGAATTAAATAGAATCCAATGAAAGAACAATCCAATCTTAAAGTGATACACAGGTAGTTTATCTTACATAATGGCCCTCCAATGAAGCTGAAAAAACCTGGTGACATAATACAGCCCTGAAACTTCAACATTTGTTTCAAACAAACTGCAACTTCCATTACAAAAGTTTTTTACTTATTTCGGATGCCCACATGTAACACATTTAAAATATCCCAAAGTAATATATTCAATATATGCCTTTTTAAATCCTTAAATGTTGCATGCATTTTTCTTCTTTTTCCACGACGTACCTGTGCAAAAATCTGATCTATCCCTTCCATTATCAACAACATTTTCTTCATCTAAACCTTTTCCATGAACCATCACAGTCTTACCACAAACCTAGACTGCAGTGCTAAGAAGACTTAAATCATATATAATTCTTGCAGTAATATACATATTCAGTCCTCAAACCTTCATACAAAGGAGAAGTCGCTTTCTTTGTCCAGTCAACAGACACATGACTACTTTTCTATGCTGCCATACCAACTTCTTATATCTTTCAAGAGCTGCTTCACCCCCACTTTCAACTTAGCCTCTCACCATTTTATCTGCATTCTAAGTTTTCCCTATTTACATGTACTGTTGCTCTTCTGATATCTTCTCTTGTTTGCCCTTCTTACACATTTCTGCCATACTTACCTGACCTGTAATCCTACTGTTCTACTATTCAAATCTTGCACCATCATCCATGATAATTTCTTTACAACACACTCTCCATTTATCTAAAGCTGCATCCTTTGTCACAAGCATTCTGTTAGGCTTGTGAAATACACCAATACTTTTCAAACAGAAGATCCCTCTACATCTAGTTACCGCACACTACTTGTTTTCATCCCTTGATTTCATGTCCTGCCGAGATTCTCATTTCCTTTCTGTTCTTCATGTGCACCACTTGGGGATATGGGAAAATTATATTACCATGCTAGGATGGCTGGGGTTGCATGAAGCACTCATTCATGCTAGGATGGCTGGGCTTGCATGTAGCACTCATTCATGCTAGGATGGCTGAGGTTGCATGTAGCACTCATTCATGCTAGGATGCCTGGGCTTGCATGTAGCACTCACTCCATGTCTTGCTTGTTGAATTTATTGTTGCTCTCAGCCACTACTCCTCTTCCATAATTATGAGTTTGAGGTTCATCAGGCACTGACTTCAGTAGTCAGTCTAATCTTTGAAAGGATACTGTACTCACTCCATGCAGGTTCTCAATTCTTCAACTGTTGCATTAAATAATCTTTCAAGATTCTTTGTACGATATCTCTCTATTTTCATATATACATCTTTTAAGTATTTTCCAAAGAATTTCTTGCAATCTGATAATTCTGTACTATCCTTACAGAATAATTCTGTACCGCCCTAGCAGAAATGCTTTTGGATTTTAAATATCATTCCTTATGCCTTCTATTTGCTGTCATACAAATATCAACATCATTCTAGACTGTGAGGATGAAGTTCCTTCAACCTTTCATGGTAGTTCACATACACAGGGGCCTCAAGTCTGCTTGTGAAGTGTTTCCATATTCTATTTTTTCTTTTTTGAGCTGTTTAACTGGTGACCATACAAGACTTCAGTATTCTATTTTCCTTCTTATATACGTAAACTGAACATTTTCATCATTAGTTGTATGTCTCTTGTTATGAAAGTTATCATCATACCAATCTGGTTTGAAAGCACAATCTTAATGTGCTCCTTGAAGTCAAGTTATTAATCTATAGTTACTCCTAAGTCATGCCATTTTCTTGAATCTTTATTTTTTCCTGTAGAACCTTTGTGAGATGGCACTAATATACCGTTAATCATTCCAAGGCTTATTCATTCAAATGTCTCCATATCAAATTCCATTAGATTCTCTCCTCGCTATTTCTAGATTATATCTACGTTTCTTTAAAATCTTTCTTTGTCTTATACATTACTCATTATTTTACTTACTTGCATGAAGTCTGAAGAATGCATAAATAAATTCTCCTTTAGGTCTGTACATATGTCTGAGGTTAGGATTACAAAGAACACTAAAACTAATGCCTTCATCAAACATGTCTATTTGCAACCTATCTATCTATATCTCTGATGCCTGTTCCAATTGGAACTCCCTAAAGTGGGTGGTCATGGTAACAGCCTCCATAACCTGTGAATTCCAGTGCCGCTTCTTATCCTTTAATGCCTCATCCTTAACAAGCCACTGGCAGAGGGCAACCCTAGTCCCGTGTTTGTGGAGGCTCCTACTGACCACTTCTACTGAATGCTCCTACCTACTACTTCTACTTAATGCTCCTTCCATTATGCTCCTACCTACTACTTCTACTTAATGCTCCTTCCATTATGCTCCTACCTACTACTTCTACTTAATGCTCCTTCCATAATGCTCCTACCTACTACTTCTACTTAATGCTCCTTCCATTATGCTCCTACCTACTACTTCTACTTAATGCTCCTTCCATAATGCTCCTACCTACTACTTCTACTTAATGCTCCTTCCATTATGCTCCTACCTACTACTTCTACTTAATGCTCCTTCCATTATGCTCCTACCTACTACTTCTACTTAATGCTCCTTCCATAATGCTCCTACCTACTACTTCTACTTAATGCTCCTTCCATTATGCTCCTACCTACTACTTCTACTTAATGCTCCTTCCATTATGCTCCTACCTACTACTTCTACTTAATGCTCCTTCCATTATGCTCCTACCTACTACTTCTACTTAATGCTCCTTCCATAATGCTCCTACCTACTACTTCTACTTAATGCTCCTTCCATAAGGCTCCTACCTACTACTTCTACCTAATGCTCCTTCCATAATGCTCCTACCTACTACTTCTACCTAATGTTCCTTCCATAATGCTCCTACCTACTACTTCTACTTAATGCTCCTTCCATAATGCTCCTACCTACTACTTCTACCTAACGCTCCTTCCATAATGCTCCTACCTACTACTTCTACCTAATGCTCCTTCTATAATGCTTCTACCTACTACTTCTACCTATCTGCTGCTCCTACCATTTTGCTAAAAGTCAGGGCTAGCCCATAGTGCTCCCAGCAGGAAAATCTGGAGTTACAAAGAATGGGATGTGCGCATCAAGTGTTGTCAAGTAAGACAAGGAAAGATTGAGTGTTTGAGTCAGAATGTCAGTAGTCCATGTGTGAGTGAGTGAGAGAGAGAGAGAGAGAGAAGACACCGACCTGGGTCAGAGGAGTGCAACATGACAAGCAATGACATGTTGGCTCAATATGCAGCTGTCACTAAGACTCCCAATACCCAGGTAGGTAGTACTGGTAACATACCTCCCTGGTCATTGGCTGCCTATACCCAGGTAGGTAGTACTGGTAATATACCTCCCTGGTCATTGGCTGCCTATACCCAGGTAGGTAGTACTGGTAACATACCTCCCTGGTCATTGGTTGCCTATACCCAGGTAGGTAGTACTGGTAACATACCTCCCTGGTCATTGGTTGCCTATACCCAGGTAGGTAGTACTGGTAACATACCTCTCTGGTCATTGGTTGCCTATACCCAGGTAGGTAGTACTGGTAACATACCTCCCTGGTCATTGGCTGCCTATACCCAGGTAGGTAGTACTGGTAACATACCTCCCTGGTCATTGGTTGCCTATACCCAGGTAGGTAGTACTGGTAACATACCTCCCTGGTCATTGGTTGCCTATACCCAGGTAGGTAGTACTGGTAACATACCTCCCTGGTCATTGGCTGCCTATACCCAGGTAGGTAGTACTGGTAACATACATCCCTGGTCATTGGCTGCCTATACCCAGGTAGGTAGTACTGGTAACATACCTCCCTGGTCATTGGTTGCCTATACCCAGGTAGGTAGTACTGGTAACATACCTCCCTGGTCATTGGCTGCCTATACCCAGGTAGGTAGTACTGGTAACATACCTCCCTGGTCATTGGTTGCCTATACCCAGGTAGGTAGTACTGGTAACATACCTCCCTGGTCATTGGTTGCCTATACCCAGGTAGGTAGTACTGGTAACATACCTCCCTGGTCATTGGTTGCCTATACCCAGGTAGGTAGTACTGGTAACATACCTCCCTGGTCATTGGCTGCCTATACCCAGGTAGGTAGTACTGGTAACATACCTCCCTGGTCATTGGTTGCCTATACCCAGGTAGGTAGTACTGGTAACATACCTCCCTGGTCATTGGTTGCCTATACCCAGGTAGGTAGTACTGGTAACATACCTCCCTGGTCATTGGTTGCCTATACCCAGGTAGGTAGTACTGGTAACATACCTCCCTGGTCATTGGTTGCCTATACCCAGGTAGGTAGTACTGGTAACATACCTCCCTGGTCATTGGCTGCCTATACCCAGGTAGGTAGTACTGGTAACATACCTCCCTGGTCATTGGTTGCCTATACCCAGGTAGGTAGTACTGGTAACATACCTCCCTGGTCATTGGTTGCCTATACCCAGGTAGGTAGTACTGGTAACATACCTCCCTGGTCATTGGTTGCCTATACCCAGGTAGGTAGTACTGGTAACATACCTCCCTGGTCATTGGCTGCCTATACCCAGGTAGGTAGTACTGGTAACATACCTCCCTGGTCATTGGCTGCCTATACCCAGGTAGGTAGTACTGGTAACATACCTCCCTGGTCATTGGTTGCCTATACCCAGGTAGGTAGTACTGGTAACATACCTCCCTGGTCATTGGTTGCCTATACCCAGGTAGGTAGTACTGGTAACATACCTCCCTGGTCATTGGTTGCCTATACCCAGGTAGGTAGTACTGGTAACATACCTCCCTGGTCATTGGCTGCCTATACCCAGGTAGGTAGTACTGGTAACATACCTCCCTGGTCATTGGTTGCCTATACCCAGGTAGGTAGTACTTGTAACATACCTCCCTGGTCATTGGTTGCCTATACCCAGGTAGGTAGTACTGGTAACATACCTCCCTGGTCATTGGTTGCCTATACCCAGGTAGGTAGTACTGGTAACATACCTCCCTGGTCATTGGCTGCCTATACCCAGGTAGGTAGTACTGGTAACATACCTCCCTGGTCATTGGTTGCCTATACCCAGGTAGGTAGTACTGGTAACATACCTCCCTGGTCATTGGCTGCCTATACCCAGGTAGGTAGTACTGGTAATATACCTCCCTGGTCATTGGCTGCCTATACCCAGGTAGGTAGTACTGGTAACATACCTCCCTGGTCATTGGTTGCCTATACCCAGGTAGGTAGTACTGGTAACATACCTCCCTGGTCATTGGTTGCCTATACCCAGGTAGGTAGTACTGGTAACATACCTCCCTGGTCATTGGTTGCCTATACCCAGGTAGGTAGTACTGGTAACATACCTCCCTGGTCATTGGTTGCCTATACCCAGGTAGGTAGTACTGGTAACATACCTCCCTGGTCATTGGCTGCCTATACCCAGGTAGGTAGTACTGGTAACATACCTCCCTGGTCATTGGTTGCCTATACCCAGGTAGGTAGTACTGGTAACATACCTCCCTGGTCATTGGCTGCCTATACCCAGGTAGGTAGTACTGGTAACATACCTCCCTGGTCATTGGTTGCCTATACCCAGGTAGGTAGTACTGGTAACATACCTCCCTGGTCATTGGTTGCCTATACCCAGGTAGGTAGTACTGGTAACATACCTCCCTGGTCATTGGTTGCCTATACCCAGGTAGGTAGTACTGGTAACATACCTCCCTGGTCATTGGTTGCCTATACCCAGGTAGGTAGTACTGGTAACATACCTCCCTGGTCATTGGTTGCCTATACCCAGGTAGGTAGTACTGGTAACATACCTCCCTGGTCATTGGCTGCCTATACCCAGGTAGGTAGTACTGGTAACATACCTCCCTGGTCATTGGTTGCCTATACCCAGGTAGGTAGTACTGGTAACATACCTCCCTGGTCATTGGTTGCCTATACCCAGGTAGGTAGTACTGGTAACATACCTCCCTGGTCATTGGTTGCCTATACCCAGGTAGGTAGTACTGGTAACATACCTCCCTGGTCATTGGTTGCCTATACCCAGGTAGGTAGTACTGGTAACATACCTCCCTGGTCATTGGTTGCCTATACCCAGGTAGGTAGTACTGGTAACATACCTCCCTGGTCATTGGTTGCCTATACCCAGGTAGGTAGTACTGGTAACATACCTCCCTGGTCATTGGTTGCCTATACCCAGGTAGGTAGTACTGGTAACATACCTCCCTGGTCATTGGTTGCCTATACCCAGGTAGGTAGTACTGGTAACATACCTCCCTGGTCATTGGTTGCCTATACCCAGGTAGGTAGTACTGGTAACATACCTCCCTGGTCATTGGTTGCCTATACCCAGGTAGGTAGTACTGGTAACATACCTCCCTGGTCATTGGTTGCCTATACCCAGGTAGGTAGTACTGGTAACATACCTCCCTGGTCATTGGTTGCCTATACCCAGGTAGGTAGTACTGGTAACATACCTCCCTGGTCATTGGTTGCCTATACCCAGGTAGGTAGTACTGGTAACATACCTCCCTGGTCATTGGTTGCCTATACCCAGGTAGGTATTGGTGCCTAACCCAGGTAGGTAGTACTGGTAACATACCTCCCTGGTCATTGGCTGCCTATACCCAGGTAGGTAGTACTGGTAACATACCTCCCTGGTCATTGGTTGCCTATACCCAGGTAGGTAGTACTGGTAACATACCTCCCTGGTCATTGGTTGCCTATACCCAGGTAGGTAGTACTGGTAACATACCTCCCTGGTCATTGGCTGCCTATACCCAGGTAGGTAGTACTGGTAACATACCTCCCTGGTCATTGGTTGCCTATACCCAGGTAGGTAGTACTGGTAACATACCTCCCTGGTCATTGGCTGCCTATACCCAGGTAGGTAGTACTGGTAACATACCTCCCTGGTCATTGGTTGCCTATACCCAGGTAGGTAGTACTGGTAACATACCTCCCTGGTCATTGGTTGCCTATACCCAGGTAGGTAGTACTGGTAACATACCTCCCTGGTCATTGGTTGCCTATACCCAGGTAGGTAGTACTGGTAACATACCTCCCTGGTCATTGGCTGCCTATACCCAGGTAGGTAGTACTGGTAACATACCTCCCTGGTCATTGGTTGCCTATACCCAGGTAGGTAGTACTGGTAACATACCTCCCTGGTCATTGGCTGCCTATACCCAGGTAGGTAGTACTGGTAACATACCTCCCTGGTCATTGGCTGCCTATACCCAGGTAGGTAGTACTGGTAACATACCTCCCTGGTCATTGGCTGCCTATACCCAGGTAGGTAGTACTGGTAACATACCTCCCTGGTCATTGGTTGCCTATACCCAGGTAGGTAGTACTGGTAACATACCTCCCTGGTCATTGGCTGCCTATACCCAGGTAGGTAGTACTGGTAACATACCTCCCTGGTCATTGGCTGCCTATACCCAGGTAGGTAGTACTGGTAACATACCTCCCTGGTCATTGGTTGCCTATACCCAGGTAGGTAGTACTGGTAACATACCTCCCTGGTCATTGGTTGCCTATACCCAGGTAGGTAGTACTGGTAACATACCTCCCTGGTCATTGGTTGCCTATACCCAGGTAGGTAGTACTGGTAACATACCTCCCTGGTCATTGGCTGCCTATACCCAGGTAGGTAGTACTGGTAACATACCTCCCTGGTCATTGGCTGCCTATACCCAGGTAGGTAGTACTGGTAACATACCTCCCTGGTCATTGGCTGCCTATACCCAGGTAGGTAGTACTGGTAACATACCTCCCTGGTCATTGGCTGCCTATACCCAGGTAGGTAGTACTGGTAACATACCTCCCTGGTCATTGGCTGCCTATACCCAGGTAGGTAGTACTGGTAACATACCTCCCTGGTCATTGGCTGCCTATACCCAGGTAGGTAGTACTGGTAACATACCTCCCTGGTCATTGGCTGCCTATACCCAGGTAGGTAGTACTGGTAACATACCTCCCTGGTCATTGGCTGCCTATACCCAGGTAGGTAGTACTGGTAACATACCTCCCTGGTCATTGGCTGCCTATACCCAGGTAGGTAGTACTGGTAACATACCTCCCTGGTCATTGGCTGCCTATACCCAGGTAGGTAGTACTGGTAACATACCTCCCTGGTCATTGGCTGCCTATACCCAGGTAGGTAGTACTGGTAACATACCTCCCTGGTCATTGGCTGCCTATACCCAGGTAGGTAGTACTGGTAACATACCTCCCTGGTCATTGGCTGCCTATACCCAGGTAGGTAGTACTGGTAACATACCTCCCTGGTCATTGGCTGCCTATACCCAGGTAGGTAGTACTGGTAACATACCTCCCTGGTCATTGGCTGCCTATACCCAGGTAGGTAGTACTGGTAACATACCTCCCTGGTCATTGGCTGCCTATACCCAGGTAGGTAGTACTGGTAACATACCTCCCTGGTCATTGGCTTGCCTATACCCAGGTAGGTAGTACTGGTAACATACCTCCCTGGTCATTGGCTGCCTATACCCAGGTAGGTAGTACTGGTAACATACCTCCCTGGTCATTGGCTGCCTATACCCAGGTAGGTAGTACTGGTAACATACCTCCCTGGTCATTGGCTGCCTATACCCAGGTAGGTAGTACTGGTAACATACCTCCCTGGTCATTGGCTGCCTATACCCAGGTAGGTAGTACTGGTAACATACCTCCCTGGTCATTGGCTGCCTATACCCAGGTAGGTAGTACTGGTAACATACCTCCCTGGTCATTGGCTGCCTATACCCAGGTAGGTAGTACTGGTAACATACCTCCCTGGTCATTGGCTGCCTATACCCAGGTAGGTAGTACTGGTAACATACCTCCCTGGTCATTGGCTGCCTATACCCAGGTAGGTAGTACTGGTAACATACCTCCCTGGTCATTGGCTGCCTATACCCAGGTAGGTAGTACTGGTAACATACCTCCCTGGTCATTGGCTGCCTATACCCAGGTAGGTAGTACTGGTAACATACCTCCCTGGTCATTGGCTGCCTATACCCAGGTAGGTAGTACTGGTAACATACCTCCCTGGTCATTGGTTGCCTATACCCAGGTAGGTAGTACTGGTAACATACCTCCCTGGTCATTGGCTGCCTATACCCAGGTAGGTAGTACTGGTAACATACCTCCCTGGTCATTGGCTGCCTATACCCAGGTAGGTAGTACTGGTAACATACCTCCCTGGTCATTGGCTGCCTATACCCAGGTAGGTAGTACTGGTAACATACCTCCCTGGTCATTGGTTGCCTATACCCAGGTAGGTAGTACTGGTAACATACCTCCCTGGTCATTGGCTGCCTATACCCAGGTAGGTAGTACTGGTAACATACCTCCCTGGTCATTGGTTGCCTATACCCAGGTAGGTAGTACTGGTAACATACCTCCCTGGTCATTGGCTGCCTATACCCAGGTAGGTAGTACTGGTAACATACCTCCCTGGTCATTGGCTGCCTATACCCAGGTAGGTAGTACTGGTAATATACCTCCCTGGTCATTGGCTGCCTATACCCAGGTAGGTAGTACTGGTAACATACCTCCCTGGTCATTGGCTGCCTATACCCAGGTAGGTAGTACTGGTAACATACCTCCCTGGTCATTGGCTGCCTATACCCAGGTAGGTAGTACTGGTAATATACCTCCCTGGTCATTGGCTGCCTATACCCAGGTAGGTAGTACTGGTAACATACCTCCCTGGTCATTGGCTGCCTATACCCAGGTAGGTAGTACTGGTAATATACCTCCCTGGTCATTGGCTGCCTATACCCAGGTAGGTAGTACTGGTAACATACCTCCCTGGTCATTGGCTGCCTATACCCAGGTAGGTAGTACTGGTAACATACCTCCCTGGTCATTGGCTGCCTATACCCAGGTAGGTAGTACTGGTAATATACCTCCCTGGTCATTGGCTGCCTATACCCAGGTAGGTAGTACTGGTAATATACCTCCCTGGTCATTGGCTGCCTATACCCAGGTAGGTAGTACTGGTAACATACCTCCCTGGTCATTGGTTGCCTATACCCAGGTAGGTAGTACTGGTAATATACCTCCCTGGTCATTGGCTGCCTATACCCAGGTAGGTAGTACTGGTAACATACCTCCCTGGTCATTGGTTGCCTATACCCAGGTAGGTAGTACTGGTAACATACCTCCCTGGTCATTGGTTGCCTATACCCAGGTAGGTAGTACTGGTAACATACCTCCCTGGTCATTGGTTGCCTATACCCAGGTAGGTAGTACTGGTAACATACCTCCCTGGTCATTGGTTGCCTATACCCAGGTAGGTAGTACTGGTAACATACCTCCCTGGTCATTGGTTGCCTATACCCAGGTAGGTAGTACTGGTAACATACCTCCCTGGTCATTGGCTGCCTATACCCAGGTAGGTAGTACTGGTAACATACCTCCCTGGTCATTGGCTGCCTATACCCAGGTAGGTAGTACTGGTAATATACCTCCCTGGTCATTGGCTGCCTATACCCAGGTAGGTAGTACTGGTAACATACCTCCCTGGTCATTGGTTGCCTATACCCAGGTAGGTAGTACTGGTAATATACCTTCCTGGTCATTGGCTGCCTATACCCAGGTAGGTAGTACTGGTAACATACCTCCCTGGTCATTGGTTGCCTATACCCAGGTAGGTAGTACTGGTAATATACCTTCCTGGTCATTGGCTGCCTATACCCAGGTAGGTAGTACTGGTAACATACCTCCCTGGTCATTGGCTGCCTATACCCAGGTAGGTAGTACTGGTAATATACCTTCCTGGTCATTGGCTGCCTATACCCAGGTAGGTAGTACTGGTAATATACCTTCCTGGTCATTGGCTGCCTATACCCAGGTAGGTAGTACTGGTAACATACCTCCCTGGTCATTGGCTGCCTATACCCAGGTAGGTAGTACTGGTAATATACCTCCCTGGTCATTGGCTGCCTATACCCAGGTAGGTAGTACTGGTAATATACCTTCCTGGTCATTGGCTGCCTATACCCAGGTAGGTAGTACTGGTAATATACCTTCCTGGTCATTGGCTGCCTACCTACCACCTACTACATGTTTTAAAACATCCTGAATATTCCTCAGGTTAAAAATTCCTTTATCACCTTTTCTAGTTTTCCTTATTCATTTTGTCTCACCAGTTTCTCTAGTAACACTCGATATTTAAATGTTGTAGATTTTCATGTGTCATTACAATGAACTAGCAGTTGTATTTGGATAATTTAACCTGGTACAAATTTGTGCTGACCTTATTTATGAATCTGCTGCTAACAAGATGTCACACCTTCTCAGTTCATATATTCATTTTATTTCATTTTGCTGTGTCGCTGTCTCCTGCATTAATGAGGTAGCGCAAGGAAACAGACGAAAGAATGGCCCAACCCGCCCACATACACATGTATATACATACATGTCCACACACTCACATATACATACCTGTTACGAACACGTGTGTGTGTCCACATGTTCGTATATATGTGTATGGTGTGTCTTTGTGTAGTTGTTCTCGGCTCGGACCTCACTTACCTGACCGAGTTATTTGTCTTAGTAATTCTGTGTTGAAGCAGATGTTGACCAGTCCTCCAGCACCCGGACCCTTATCAGTGGTGTCAGGTCAAGTCGTGGGGCCAACTACGGGGTAGGTCATCCCGTACGGTCGCTGCTGTTGTGAACAAGGGAACAAAGGAGATGGAACTCTACGCTTCAAGGCCTCCTTCAGCCAATCACGTTGGAATGAGAGCATGACAATCAGTCTTTTGACCTATCAAGGGCAACTGTCGTCATTCCGACCTATTGTAACCATAGGTGGAGGTCAAGGTGTGGCTAGCTGTTCCTGCCTTGCTGGTCCTTCAGATAAAAGGCTCAGACGATCGTCTGGGAATTGGTTCCTTCAGCAGTCCCAAGCCCAGCAAGGTAATGTAGGCTTTCCCTGTCTCGAACCCCGTAGCCACCGCTGCCCTAATTTGTAAGATGTTTACTGTGTCACATCAGGTTTAGCTAAGTGTAACGATGATGTTTACTGTGTCACATCAGGTTTAGCTAAGTGTAACGATGATGTTTACTGTGTCACATCAGGTTTAGCTAAGTGTAACGATGATGTTTACTGTGTCACATCAGGTTTAGCTAAGTGTAACGATGATGTTTACTGTGTCACATCAGGTTTAGCTAAGTGTAACGATGATGTTTACTGTGTCACATCAGGTTTAGCTAAGTGTAACGATGATGTTTACTGTGTCACATCAGGTTTAGCTAAGTGTAACGATGATGTTTACTGTGTCACATCAGGTTTAGCTAAGTGTAACGATGATGTTTACTGTGTCACGTCAGGTTTAGCTAAGTGTAACGATGATGTTTACTGTGTCACATCAGGTTTAGCTAAGTGTAACGATGATGTTTACTGTGTCACGTCAGGTTTAGCTAAGTGTAACGATGATGTTTACTGTGTCACATCAGGTTTAGCTAAGTGTAACGATGATGTTTACTGTGTCACGTCAGGTTTAGCTAAGTGTAACGATGATGTTTACTGTGTCACATCAGGTTTAGCTAAGTGTAACGATGATGTTTACTGTGTCACATCAGGTTTAGCTAAGTGTAACGATGATGTTTACTGTGTCACATCAGGTTTAGCTAAGTGTAACGATGATGTTTACTGTGTCACATCAGGTTTAGCTTTGCCGAACGAATGTCTCGTGTCATGCTTTTATGGTCAAATTGTCATAGAGGAAAGAGATCTCCTAGTTTGAAATCTTACTTGGAATGCAGAACGTGGAATATTGAATGTCAAGTATTAACGAAAGTGTTTGTACCTGATTAATGTGCTTGTCATCTTGTATTCTTATTTCTTGTATTATACGAAGATTTAACCCTGGTGTTTATTTTAATCCCATAACGTTAAGATAGTGTTATCCGGTGTTGTGTAACGTAACAAATCTAACGTCCTTGCGAAGACAAGGAACAGTATTGTATTTGCAACATATATATGTTATTGGCGACCTTGCTAGAATAAGTAGAGTTCATAACAATACCTATACATCTCAACGTATACATATATATACATACACAGACATATACATATATACACATGTACATAATTCATACTGTCTGCCTTTATTCATTCCCATTGCCACCTCGCCACACATGAAATAACAACTCCCTCCCCTGCATGTGCACAAGGTAGTGCTAGGAAAAGACAACAAAGGTCACATTCGTTCACACTCAGTCTGTAGCTGCCATGTAATAATGCACCGAAACCACAACTCCCTTTCCACATCCAGGCCCCACATAACTTTCCATGGTTTACCCCAGATGCTTCACATGCCCTGGTTCAATCCATTGACAGCACATCGACCCCAGTATACCACATCGTTCCAATTCACTCTATTCCTTGCACACCTTTCACCCTCCTGCATGTTCAAGCCCCAATCACTCAAATTCTTTTTCATTCCAGCCTTCCACCTCCAATTTGGTCTCCCACTTCTCGTTCCCTCCATCTCTGACACATATATCCTTTGTCAATCTTTCCTCACTCATGTCTCAACATCCACTTTTGTTTCCATACATATCAATCTATAATTTCCTTCCTTACACTTTATCACACACTCCCAAATTGCACTGGGGTAGCAACAGGTGGTGGTCAGTCTGCCTGGAGTTATTGTGGTGGGTCAATGATTTTTCTGCTGTCACCCTGACATCAGCTTTTTTACCCTACCCACATGCGCTTTGTGGTGGGTTTGTGCTGCAATGCCTGGCCCTAAGGACTTGGTTAAAGAGGATATTGCTCTTATTGTACCCTTGGAAGGACTATGCTGCCCTTCAATCCTCTCTTCACTTCCATACTTACACCTCTATTGTTTATTATTCTACTAAGTGACACAGTGACTTCTACCCTTGTACGGCTCTCTCCTTTATGTCTCCTTCCATATCACTACACTTACCCAAGACACCTCCTAGATACTTAAATTCTCTCACTTATTCCAGTCTTTCTCCCCCTCAAATCCAAAGCACAATTTAGTACACTTTCTTCTTTCACTCTAAATGGTTTCATAAAACCGATACTTTCACTCTGTTTCTATTCAAACACCATCACTTCACTTTTATTTGCATTTACCTTCAATCTCTTATGCTTACACACATTATAAAACACACATACAACCTTCCACAACTCCTCTTCACTCTCAGCAAAGACAGTATCATCTGCAAACAGGCTTGCCCCTAGCTATCATAACTCACCACTTATTCCATTCATTCATTTACCTTGGTTGGTGGCCTCTCTGTAAATCACCATTACATCCAAGAAAGGAATCTTACCATTATTATTCAGTTTTGCAGTAAATCTTGAGCCTGAAGTTTCTTGGAGTCAGTTACGAAGGTTTTCCAGTGAGTTTAAGTTATCGATGCAGATAAAAATGTCTATATATCTACAGTAAATCTGGGGTGTCGTGCTCTAAGGTCGCAGTATTGTAATTTCAACATGACATAAATGCCTGCACAAAGATTTACAGCAGAGCGAAGAGAAATTATGATATAATGAGTATCAGAGGTGGGAGGGATCAAGGGTAAGGGAAATGGAAGGATGCAGTGAAAGAGGTTTTGAGTCATCAGGGTATGAACTTTCATAAGTGTAAGAGGAGAACATGGTCTAAAATGAACTGGAGTATTGTGGTATACAGAAGGCAACATGCAGTCACTGGGCTGAACCAGGGCATATGAAGTCATCAGGGGAAACCTCAGAATGTTCTGTGGGTTCAACAGTGGATGGTGGGCTCTGACGTCAACGGATCGTACAAGATAGCTAGAGTGCAGATGTGAGCAAATAAGGCAGTTGTTTACCTGTTCCTGGTGCTAACTCACTACTGCAGGAAATGACAAAGAAGCATGAAAAACCTACAAACATCTCAAGATTTCTAAAATGCCCAAAATGAGGAGAAACTGTACACTTTAACAGGTTACTTTGTACACATACCCCAACCTAAAATTCAATTATGCCCATTTCCCTTGAAAGGTTGTCTATTTTACATATAATCTGAGAATATTTTGAATAAATATGAAAGATGAGACCACCATAAGGAAAAAATTATTTTCATTAATGAAAATACTACAAGATACTGCCATATTTCTAAGTATTTCTCACATACATTCTTGCTTTGAAGAATGTATGTGAGAAATACTTAGAAAAGCAAATGGATTTGTATGTAGCATTTATGGATCTGGAGAAGGCATATGATAGAGTTGATAGAGATGCTCTGTGGAAGGTATTAAGAATATATGGTGTGGGAGGAAAGTTGTTAGAAGCAGTGAAAAGTTTTTATCGAGGATGTAAGGCATGTGTACGTGTAGGAAGAGAGGAAAGTGATTGGTTCTCAGTGAATGTAGGTTTGCGGCAGGGGTGTGTGATGTCTCCATGGTTGTTTAATTTGTTTATGGATGGGGTTGTTAGGGAGGTAAATGCAAGAGTTTTGGAAAGAGGGGCAAGTATGAAGTCTGTTGGGGATGAGAGAGCTTGGGAAGTGAGTCAGTTGTTGTTCGCTGATGATACAGCGCTGGTGGCTGATTCATGTGAGAAACTGCAGAAGCTGGTGACTGAGTTTGGTAAAGTGTGTGGAAGAAGAAAGTTAAGAGTAAATGTGAATAAGAGCAAGGTTATTAGGTACAGTAGGGTTGAGGGTCAAGTCAATTGGGAGGTGAGTTTGAATGGAGAAAAACTGGAGGAAGTGAAGTGTTTTAGATATCTGGGAGTGGATCTGGCAGCGGATGGAACCATGGAAGCGGAAGTGGATCATAGGGTGGGGGAGGGGGCGAAAATTCTGGGGGCCTTGAAGAATGTGTGGAAGTTGAGAACATTATCTCGGAAAGCAAAAATGGGTATGTTTGAAGGAATAGTGGTTCCAACAATGTTGTATGGTTGCGAGGCGTGGGCTATGGACAGAGTTGTGCGCAGGAGGATGGATGTGCTGGAAATGAGATGTTTGAGGACAATGTGTGGTGTGAGGTGGTTTGATCGAGTGAGTAACGTAAGGGTAAGAGAGATGTGTGGAAATAAAAAGAGCGTGGTTGAGAGAGCAGAAGAGGGTGTTTTGAAGTGGTTTGGGCACATGGAGAGAATGAGTGAGGAAAGATTGACCAAGAGGATATATGTGTCGGAGGTGGAGGGAACGAGGAGAAGAGGGAGACCAAATTGGAGGTGGAAAGATGGAGTGAAAAAGATTTTGTGTGATCGGGGCCTGAACATGCAGGAGGGTGAAAGGAGGGCAAGGAATAGAGTGAATTGGAGCGATGTGGTATACCGGGGTTGACGTGCTGTCAGTGGATTGAATCAAGGCATGTGAAGCGTCTGGGGTAAACCATGGAAAGCTGTGTAGGTATGTATATTTGCGTGTGTGGACGTGTGTATATACATGTGTATGGGGGTGGGTTGGGCCATTTCTTTCGTCTGTTTCCTTACGCTACCTCGCAAACGCGGGAGACAGCGACAAAGTATAATAAAAATAAAATACTGCCATATTTCCACTACCAATGTGCTCCATTTTCCCATAAAAATGGCCGTGATTTTGTCTGAGAGTATCAAACTGTCCATTCTTTAACCCTTTTTACAAAGTTCTTGTACAACACACTGCCTAAGCTCCCTAGCTAAAATAAAATAATAATAAAGAAAGTGAAGGAATCTTCTCTAAGATAAGGCTCTATTTCAAAAGCAAAGGTGAGGATCAAAGAAAAAACTCATATAGGATATGACCTTCAGCACAGAGTAATTGATAGAGTAAAAATTTTGTTCATATGATTATCTTTTTAGAGAAGGGCAAAAACCTGTCAAAAGAGTACATTCTATAAAACTAACTTTTAATTAAGTAAATTTTTTATTCAAATTTTAGGGAGAATAAAAAGATGTTTTGGAAGGAGGTAAATAAAGTGTATAAGATGAGGGAACAAATGGGAACTTCAGTGAAGGGGGCAAATGGGGAGGTGATAACAAGTAGTGGTGATGTGAGAAGGAGATGGAGTGAGTATTTTGAAGGTTTGTTGAATGTGTTTGATGATAGAGTGGCAGATATAGGGTGTTTTGGTCGGGGAGGTGTGCAACGTGCGAGGGTTAGGGAAAATGATTGGGTAAACAGAGAAGAGGTAGTAAAACCTTTGGGAAAGATGAAAGCCTGCAAGGCAGCAGGTTTGGATGGTACTGCAGTGGAATTTATTAAAAAAGGGGGTGACTGTATTGCTGCCTGGTTGGTAAGGATATTTAATGTATGTATGACTCATGGTGAGGTGCCTGAGGATTGGCGGAATGCTTGCATACTGCCATTGTACAAAGGTAAAGGGGATAAAAGTGAGTGCTCAAATTACAGAGATATAAGTTTGTTGAGTATTGGGGAAGAGCAGTGCGGTTTCAGAAGTGGGAGAGGATGTGTGGATCACGTATTTGCTTTGAAGAATGTATGTGAGAAATACTTAGAAAAGGAAATGGATTTGTATGTAGCATTTATGGATCTGGAGGAGGCGTATGATAGAGTTGATATAGATGCTCTGTGGAAGATATTAAGAATATATGGCGTGGGAGGCAAGTTGTTAGAAGCAGTGAAAAGTTTTTATTGAGGTGTAAGGCATGTGTATGGGTAGGAAGAGAGGAAAGTGATTGGTTCTCAGTGAATGTAGGTTTGCAGCAGGGGTGTGTGATGTCTCCATGGTTGTTTAATTTGTTTATGGAAAGCAAAAATGGGTATGTTTGAAGGAAAAGTGGTTCCAACAATGTTATATGTTTGCGAGGCGTGGGCTATGGATAGAGTTGTGCGCAGGAGGGTGGATGTGCTGGAAATGAGATGTTTGAGGACAATATGTGGTATGAGGTGGTTTGATCGAGTAAGTAATAATAAGGTAAGAGAGATGTTTGGTAATAAAAAGAGTGTGGTTGAGAGAGCAGAAGAGGGTGTTTTGAAATGGTTTGGTCACATGGAGAGAATGAGTGAGGAAAGATTGACCAAGAGGCTATATGTGTCAGAGGTGGAGGGAACGAGGAGAAGTGGGAGACCAAATTGGAGGTGGAAAGATGGAGTGAAAAAGAATTTGAGTGATCGGGGCCTGAACATGCAGGAGGGTGAAAGGTGTGCGAGGAATAGTGAATTGGAACGATGTGGTATACCTGAATTGAACGATGTGGTATACCAGGGTCGACGTGCTGTCAATGGATTGAACCAGGGCATCTGAAGCGTCTGGGGTAAACCATGGAAAGTTCTGTGGGGCCTGGATGTGGAAAGGGAGCTGTGGTTTCGGCGCATTATTACATGACGGCTAGAGACTGAGTGTGAACGAATGTGGCCTTTGTTGTCTTTTCTTAACGCTACCTCGCACACATGAGGGGGGAAGGGGGGTTGTTATTTCATGTGTGGTGTGGTGGCAATGGGAATGAATAAAGGCAGACAGTATGAATTATGTACATGTGTATTTATGTATATGTCTGTGTGTGTATATATATGTATACATTGAGATGTATAGGTATGTATATTTACATGTGTGGATCTGTATGTATATACATATGTATATGGGTGGGTTGGGCCAATCTTTCATCTGTTTCCTTGCGCTACCTCGCTAACGCGGGAGACAGCGACAAAGCAACATAAATAAATATAAATACCTTTTTGAAAATGTGAAAACACACTAACCTGGGGCAAACCTCTCTTCTTCGCTCGCATGGACACTTTAGCTGGATCTGCCTGTGCCATACGTCCATACTCCTCACAGTGTTCTTTATCTTCTGCCCAAATATATCCTGTGAAGTTTTGTGAAAGGTTACATTCTGGTTGTCATAAATGATATCTGGACTTCAATAAAACTACTCAATTATAGTATGAATACCCCAGGATTCAATTTCTAAGCAAACATACAGTATATGCAGTTAACTAATTGCAGCATTTTTTCAAAAATTACTCCTGGGGACACGAGAAAAAGGGTATGACTCACATATCCCCTATGTGTCACAGAAGGTGACAAAATGGGTTAGGAGCAAGAGGCTAGAAGCCATTTCTTCCTGTGTTATCACCTTTCCTCCTATATTACCATTATGGTTTCAGAAGTGTAGAGGATATGTGGAACAGGTGTTTGCTTTAAAGAATGTCTGAGAAATACCTACAGAAACATTCTTTTTCTAATGTTGGGGACTCCAGTCATATACAAAAGTACACATCAAGGTCGGGCCTCAATTGAAAAACAGAGAGGATTATGAAATGGATAAAGAAGAAATGGGAAAGTATTTATGAATTTTGGAGAAAGTGAGAAACCTGTTTTTTAAAATGTGCCAGGTCATAGCTATTGGGAAAGACATGAGATGGTAAAGAGTTCCAAAGTTTTGAGGAGTAGGGAAAGACAATTATCAAAACGGCCCACCCTTACAGCAGCTTGCCAAGCAATGCGTGATCCAGCTAGTGGAAGGGGAACACAAGCAGCCAGCTCTTGGGAGCAAAAATCAAAGTAATACCTATAGAAGAGAGATAGCGAACCAATGTTGTGGCGCAGGGCAAGCGAGACAAGAAATGAAGCTTGCATGTATGGATCTGGAAAACGCATATAATCTGGTTGAAAGCTACTAGATGAAGTGAGAAGTTTTTATCGAGTAAAAAGCATATGTAAGAGTATGAAGAGAGGAGAGTGAGTGGTTTTAGGTGATAGTGGGTTTGCTGCAGGGGTGTGTGATGTTATTCTGTTTATGGATTGTGTGGTGAGGGAGGTATATGAAAAGCTCTTGGAGAGAGGGGCAAGTATGCAGTCTGTTGGGCATTAGAAGGCCTGGGAAGTCCATTGTTGTTTGATGATGACACACAACTAGTGGCAAATTTAAATGAGAAACTGTAGAAGCTGGCGACTGAGGTTGGGAGAGTGCAGGAAAGAAGGAAACTGAGAGCATATGTAAAGAAACATAAGGATACTAGGCTTAGCAGTGTTTAAGAAAAGGTTAACTAGGGTGTGAGTTTAAATTGAGAAAATTTTGAGAAGTGAATTAATTTAGATACCTGGAAGTGGACATGGTAGCAAATGAAACCATGGAAGTGGAAGTGAGTTATTGGGTAGGAAGGGGGGAAAGGTTCTTGAAGCACTGAGGATGGTCTGGAAAGAGACGTCATTACCTGGATGGGCAAAAATAGGTACGTTTGAGGGTATAGCAGTCCCAAAGATGCTGTATGGATGTGAAGCATGGGCTACAGATGAGGATGTGTGGAGAAGGCTGGATCAGAGAGAGAGAGAGAGAGAGAAGAGAGAGAGAGAGAGAGAGAGAGAGAGAGAGAGAGAGAGAGAGAGAGAGAGAGAGAGAGAGAGAGAGAGAGAGAGAGAGCAAAGAGTTTGGGTGACAGAGCTGATAAAGGTGTGCTGAAATGGTTTAGAAAATGGAAAGACACAATGAGGAGAGGTTGACAAAGAGGATATATGTATCAGAAGTGGAGGGGACAAGAAGAGGGAGACCAAATTGGAGATGGAAGGATGGAGTAAAAAAGATTTTGAGTGACTGGAGCCTGAACAGGCAGGAGGGAGATAAATGAGCACAGGATAGTGATCTGGAGTGGTATGGTATACAGGGGATGACATGCTGACAGTGGACAGGTAGGGAAAACCATGGAGAGGTCTGTGGGGCCTGATAGTGTACAGAAGGCTGTGATTTGGTGCAATACACATGACAACTTGAGAAGTGTAAGAAAATGTGACATTTCTCTGTCTGTTCCTGACACTAACTCGCAAATGCAGGAAATGGCAGAGTAGTATGAAAAAGAAAAATAGTCAAATAAATGAATATGGATAACAGTTTAATGGTACCCCTGCTATAAGCTTCACTTCGTCTAACAAATATGAATACAGAATTACACTTTAGCAGTTTACAATTTTCTTTATCTCATATTCAAGGGCCTTTATCATCTCAGATGAAACATCAAGAGAGACAGAATGTAATATTTTCTTAAAGAAATTTCATCTTTCTAATACAATAAATATACTTCTCGATTTATATGAATCTTATTTCAGCCATTTCTAGAATAACACATACAGTCTATTTACACCCTTCTTAACTTATGCAGTCTTAAGTTTGGAATAACATAATCATCATTGGGCTGGCAGAGCAATGGTGTGGCATTGCTAACACCACATAAGAAGTGTGCTCTCGCTTAATTTGACAAGGGTGACTCAAACAAAGAACCAAGTTCAACAGTGGCCCGAAATGTCCTTACTGACATCAGGCACTGTAGAGAAATCCACCCAGAGAAGACAATGAAGGCTAAACAGACAACACTAGACTTCTTTCTGAAGAAAAAGGACACTCAAAAGCCATCAACATCAAGTGACATAATAGCTGGACTCACTTTACTATCACTTTCACCTCCCACAACAACGTCATCTGATCCAGATAGACCCCCTTCCACAGTAATTCCTTTACTCAACTCCTCCCTCTCCATCAACATCAGCAAGCAATTCAGGAACAGCAGTAAATGTAAGTATTGGATTCTTTTCTATTTTGCTTTTATCATCAGAATTCATATTCTATTATTCTTATTTTGCTTTGTCGCTGTCTCCCGCGTTTGAAAGGTAGCGCAAGGAAACAGACGAAAGAAATGGCCCAACCCACCCCCATACACATGTATATACATACACATCCACACAAGCAAATATACATAACTATACATCTCAATATACACATATATATACACACACAGACACATACATATATACCCATGCACACAATTCACACTGTCTACCTTTATTCATTCCCATCGCCACCTCACCACACATGGAATACCATCCCCCTCCCCCCTCATGTGTGCGAGGTAGCGCTAGGAAAAGACAACAAAGGCCCCATTCGTTCACTCTCAGTCTCTAGCTCTCATGCAATAATGCCCAAAACCACAGCTCCCTTTCCACATCCAGGCCCCACACAACTTTCCATGGTTTACCCCAGACGCTTCACATGCCCTGATTCAATCCACTGACAGCACATCAACCCTGGTATACCACATCAATCCAATTCACTCTATTCCTTGCCCGCCTTTCACCCTCCTGCATGTTCAGGCCCCGATCACTCAAAATCTTTTTCACTCCATCTTTCCACCTCCAATTTGGTCTCCCACTTCTCCTCATTCCCTCCACCTCCGACACATATATCCTCTTGGTCAATCTTTCCTCACTCATTCTCTCCATGTGCCCAAACCATTTCAAAACACCCTCTTCTGCTCTCTCAACCACACTCTTTTTATTTCCACACATCTCTCTTACCCTTACATTACTTACTCAATCAAACCACCTCACACCACACATTGTCCTCAAACATCTCATTTCCAGCACATCCACCCTCCTGCGCACAACTCTATCCACAGCCCACGCCTCGCAACCATAAAACATTGTTGGAACCACTATTCCTTCAAACATACCCATTTTTGCTTTCCGAGATAATGTTCTCAACTTCCACACATTCTTCAAGGCTCCCAGGATTTTCGCCCCCTCCCCCACCCTATGATTCACTTCCACTTCCATGGTTCCATCCGCTGCCAGATCCACTCCCAGATATCTAAAACACTTTACTTCCTCCAGTATTTCTCCATTCAAACTTACCTCCCAATTGACTTGATCCTCAACCCTACTGTACCTAATAACCTTGCTCTTATTCACATTTACTCTTAACTTTCTTCTTTCACACACTTTACCAAACTCAGTCACCAGCTTCTGCAGTTTCTCACATGAATCAGCCACCAGCGCTGTATCATCAGCGAACAACAACTGACTCACTTCCCAAGCTCTCTCATCCACAACAGACTTCATACTTGCCCCTCTTTCCAAAACTCTTGCATTCACCTCCCCAACAACCCCATTCATAAACAAATTAAACAACCATGGAGACATCACACACACCTACCGCAAACCCACATTCACTGAGAACCAATCACTTTCCTCTCTTCCTACATGTACACATTTTTTTATCTAAATGACCATTTTTATATTTTCATGAACATAACTAATGTGTAAATCGAGACATTCCTGTAATACCACATTTATATGACCTTACAAGACTCTGTGTTAAAAATCTTCCAATATCTTCTTTTCTTACATGTTGTGCTCACTGCCCTAAAAGTCTGGATCATTATGCCCAAAAAACACAAACTGACGAAACATACACACACACATCCATTAATGTCTTGATAAGTACTGAACAACAGCTGTGCATTCATCTATTCAAGAAACTTTTACTTACAGCTTTTCCTTATGCAATAAGGGCCCTTAGCTACTACAGTACCTCTATACTTTAAGTTTCTGTGCACTATTAAAGTGTGCTAATCTCTAGGTTAAGAAAAATGTCTATGCTGAGTGCTAATTTTAAGCCTTGTTTTTCTCCAAAACAAGAAATTAAGTTTCAGCACAGTTAAATCTCAAAAACATTGTTCATGGTTTTATTTTCATTATCTCTGGCTTACTAGAAAGCTTATTCCAAGTTTCACCATAAATGACTGTCTTGTATTCAGATATCTTGAATCTAGTTATGATATTCTTCTTGAAGGTATATTTCAATGTTCTTTTCAATAGATTGGCTATAGACTGATACGACTGATACTACCTTCGCTGCTTATGAATGACTAGTCTTAACAAAATCATAAAGTAAACTGAGATATCTTTATAACACAATGATTTATCAAATGTGCAATACCCCTTACATTATACATCATGAATCATAAGACTGTATGCTGGTACAGCATCGTTTATAAAGTCTAACATTTAAGATGAGTTTAGGAAAAACACATAAAGCTTACCTTCTCTGAGTGACCAATCCATACCCATCTCAAGTGCTTCTTCTAAATCACGAGCTGTCATAGGAATGATACCCTTTGATCCAACACCTACTGGGATGTGATCAAACATGGACTGGGCTAACTGCTCCTGCAATTCAATTCAAAATTATTGAAGTCAGTAAAGGTCTAACCTTCCTTGTGAATGGATGCGCCTACAGATGCTCCCTAAGTCAACCCAGGTTAAAGTAGGGACTGTGTAAGGGATTTCGCAGACAGTTCCTCCTTCAGGATCGAGATAAGTTTATTGCTTGTATATTTTGTGAAATGAACAAAGTCAAAAGTGGATATCAAGGAAAATGACGAAGCCTGATGGAGTTTACATGATATGATGAAGCCATAGAAAAATGATGCATCAAAAGCAGTGGGTATATTTAGCAAAGAAAAACATAAAAATGGGGTAAACAGCCCCAAGACAAGGACAGTGATTAGGAAGACTAAGTTAGCAGTCAGCAGTGATTTTCAGCCAGCTAGGATGATTTCATGGCCTGCAGTAGGTGTTCAGGCCAGAGGTACTACCCAAAATTGGATTAGCAGATTGGAGAATGAAATAGAAATGGTCAAAGTATCATTCTGGATAGGGATTCCTTTGAGACAGACCATCATCGGATCTCTCTAGTAACAGATCACCAGCACGAGTTCTTTACTACTACGATGCAAATGTTAGATAACAGCTAATATTGGTGCTGACAGCGGATGGGTGAGCAAGGGTAGCTGTTTACAGGAATGAGTAAACTAAGGTCATGATGGTAATTGACAGTGATGCCACACCGCCAAAATTCAAAAAAAATTATGATGCAAAATAGCCCAACATTACGTAACATTACCTGGCTTCTACAGTGCGAACATTAGGTAATGTCAACCGCCTTTAATGGATTAAGGTAAGTTTCTAATAAATTGAAAATTTAAAGTGGTTTCAAATGGAACCATGTCTGAAGAAGGGAATGTTCCGTTAGAAGTCCTATCAGGAACAGTATTAGCTTAAAAGCTAGTTGTAATAAAAACTGAAAATATTGACAAGGAGGTAAAAGATAATACCCTCAGGTGTCTTGTATATGACATGAGAAAACTAAATCAATCAGAAAGTTGTGGAGAAAAAAAGCAAAAAGACCTGAATATTTGTGGCAAATGGGCCGAGTGAAATATGATGGAATTCATTAAAGAATATTTTGGGCAAATAAGCCGTGGAGTGACTAACTATGTATCAGTGACTTCCTATATAGGCCCTAAAGTGAGACAGAAAATGAAAAAACATCAATGATCTAGGAGTCATCATGCATGAGAAACTTGAATTCAAGGAGCACATTTCAGTAATATAAAAGTATTAGCAAGCCAAATAATGAGTGATATGATGATGAGAGCTTTCACAACAAGTGATGATAAGGTAACAGTGAAAATGATTGATGTACATAAAAGAAATATTGAATATTTGTGTGTCATGGGATCACTAGACAAACAAATAAAATCAACAATTCAGAAGGAATTAAGAAACATTTCACAAGCATGACAGAGGCTCTGGAACATATGACCAATCATCAGAAGCTGACAGAACTCAAACTGTGGTTTAAAAAGAAGGGAAAGGTGCAGGATAATCAGGATATTCAGGGTATCAGAAATGATGTACTGGATCTGAAAGCATCTGAACAAGAAAGATATAGACCCTCTAAGTCCCTTATAATACCCGAGAATAGAAGAAAAATCACTGTCCGGAGGTTGGGAAGGTTTCTCCATTCAATAACATGGGAAATAAACATGCATGGAAAACTACAGAAATATTCAAAACCTGATATGCAGTTGAGGCTGATGCAAGTTCCAACTGAATCCAGGATTAACAATTATGGAATGTGTGGCAGCAGAGAGGAAGAATATTATTATGCATCACGCATGACACGCAACAAGCACTAAGCATTAGCAATCCTTTTCAAGTAAAATCTTGTTATAGGTACTCATAGGCAGGTAGGTACTCAACATTCCTCCACTCATAGTCCACACAGCACGTTACAAGACCTAATTACTACTGGAAGTATTTTACCTTAAGTATTAGGTATGTGTATATGCAAGAGAGGAATGTGAATGTGGGACTAAACTGGGCCCTGGATTATATCATCCCTTTTACTTTGTGATTAACATTCATTTTTTGGAATGCATATCCCATACAAGGTGAGGGAAGGATGTATCTCCAGTCAATACAAATAAGCTTCCTTTGAGTAGCACTTATGCCAGATGGAACATGATAAGCAAAGCAGCAACAAGGGATGAAAAAAGGCAAATAAATAGAAAAAGGGCAAAGTTAATGTATATAGCATACTTTCTTCTTCTTCTTTTAAACTCTTCGCCATTTCCCGCGTTAGCGAGGTAGCATTAAGAACAGAGGACTGGGCCTTTGAGGGAATACCCTCACCTGGCCCAATTCTCTGTTCCTTCTTTTGGAAAATTAAAAAAAAAAACGAGAGGGGAGGATTTCCAGCCCCCCGCTCCCTCCCCTTTTAGTCGCCTTCTACGACACGCAGGGAATACGTGGGAAGTATTCTTAATCCCCTATCCCCAGGGATATATAGCATACTATCTAGAGGATAAATTGTGGGATCCAAGAACGGGAAAAAAAAAGATAATCCTATACTACTGCCAGAGTGGTACTTTCATAAGTGACAACTAAGTCTATCTATCTATCTATTTCTCTGATGCCTGTTCCCTTCTGGAACTTCCTCATAAGGGTGGCCAAGGCAATAGTCTCCATATCTAGTGAACTCCAGGGCCACTTCTTATCCTTTAGTGCCTCACTCTAACAGGCCACTGGCAGAGGGCGACTATATTGCAGTGTTTGCAGACGCTCCTACCGCATACTCCTACTGATTACTGCTACTTAATGCTCCTGCCTAATATTCCTTTCTACAACTTCTACCAAATATTTCTACCAAATGCTCCAAACCATTACTTCTATCTATCGCTCCTACCATTTTTTCAAAATGCAGGGTTAGCATATAAGGCTCACCACAAGAAAATCTAGTTACAAAGAATGAGCCATGTGGGTCAAGTGTTGTCAAATGTTATTGTGCAACTTATGGGTAAGGCAGAAAGAAAAGACACCAACCTTAGTCAAAGGGGAGCAAGTTGACAGCCACTGAAGTGCTGGCTCAATGCACAATCATCCCTAACCCTTCTTATACCCAAGCTGGTAGTACTGGTTATATACCTCTCTGGTTGTTGGCTGCCTACCAACAATTTCCTACCATGGTAAACTAATAAACAAAAAGTAAATGAAAATGTTTAAGATTTTCATAATAAATACCTTGATGGGAACAACATCAGCTTCAGTAAGGTTTGTACGCAACAGACGGACCCCACAATTGATATCAAATCCAACACCACCCGGGGAGACAACAGCTTTGGGGTCATCCATATCAAATGCTGCCATATTGCCTGTCAACAAAAAATAAGACTGAATAAATAATATACAAAACTCAGTAAACATTTCCACAATAAAATTGGTAAGCATAACATATCCTGCTATTACAAAACCTAGAATATCATGTAAAATATATCATCACTTTTCAAAAACATTAACATAGTCTAGCAAAGATTTGTCTTTGATGGCTAAGGCTGAGGTAAATGAATGTCCCCGAATGCAACCAGGATGAGGACGAGGAGGAGACAGGAGCTTTCTCTGAGAAAAGGAACTAAGATGTTCAACCTCCGAGTAAAAAGAAGTTGACAGGGAAAGATGTGTAGAATGGTTTGGGAAAGTTCAAGGGGTAAAGTCAGGGGCTAGTGAAATGAAGCTCAAGAGTAAAGGGGAAGAGTGATTTGGGAAAGTCTTGGGAGTAAAGTCAGGAGTTGGTGAGAGGACAAGAGCTAAGGAAGGAGTAGCACTACTCCTGAAGCAAGAGTTGTGAGAGTATGAGATACAGTGTAAGAGAGTAAATTCTAGAGAGATGTGGGTAAAACTGAAAGTGGATGGAGAGAGATGGGTGATTAATGATGCTTATCCACCTGGTCATAAGAAGAAAGATCATGAGATGTAAAAGTTTTGGGAGCAGCTGAATGAGTGTGTCAGCAGGTTTCATGTATGAGACTGGGTTTTAGTGACTGCCAATTTTAATGAGATGAGTAATGTGGCAATTAAGGATATAACTGGTGTACATGGGGAATTCAGTGTTGTAAATGGAAATGGTGAAGAGCTTGTCGATTCGGTGATTGGTAATACCTCGTTTAAAAAGAGAGATATACATAAATATACGTATGTGAGAAGGAGAGATGGGCAAAGGACATTACTGGACGATGTGTTAATTGATAGGCATGTTAAAGAGAGACTTTTGGATGTTAATTTGCTGAGAGGAGCAGCTGAAGAGATGTCTGATCACTATCTTGAGGAGGCAAAGGTGAAGATTTGTAGAGGCTTTCAAAAAAAGAAGAGAGCATGTTGGGGTGAAGAGAGTGGTGAGAGTAAGTGAGCTTGGATAGGAGATTTGTGTGAGGAAGTACCAGGAGAGATTGAGTGTAGAAAGGCAAAAGGTGAGAGCAAATGATGTAAGGGGAGTGATTGAGGAATGGGATACATTTAAGGAAGCAGTGATGGCTTGCACAAAAGATGCTTGCAGCATGAGAAAGGTGGGTAGATTAGAAAGGGTAATGAGTGGTGGGATGAAAAGGTAATGTTATAAGTGAAAGAGAAAAGAGAGGCAGTTGGATGATACTTGCAAGGAAATAGTGCAAATGACTGGGAGATGTATAAATGAAAGTGGCAGGAGTTCAAGAGAAAGGTGCAAGGGTTGAAAAATAGAGCAAATGAGAGTTGGGGTGAGAGAGTATCATTAAACTTTAAGGAGAATAAAAAGATGTTTTGGAAGGATAGATGTAGAAGAAAGTGCGGTTAATGGGGAGTATAACAAGGAGAAAATGAGGAATGTGCAGATGAGGGGGGTAATGAGGTAGGAATATAAGAGCAAGGTTGATGTGGGAAGGAAGGAGTGGAGCGTTAAAAAGGGTTTATTGAAGGTTGTTGTTGATGGTAATGAAGTGGGGATAGTTATTGTAAGAAAGGGATAGTTGAGTGTTGGAAAGAAAGTATAAGTTGTTAGAGCAGGTTTGGTAATTGGGAAGTATGTGGGAGGTGAGTTGAATGAGAGGGAGTAAGTGAATGTAGATATCATGGAGTGTGATCTGGAGGGATGAAGCCAGGAAGTGGTAAGTGGAATGTGGTGGAGGGTAGGGTGCTGAAAATTGGGGGCTTGAAGAATGTGTGGAATCGAGAAATTTTGGAAGGAAATAATGGGTAGTTTGATGGATGTGGTAAGCATGTGTATGAGTTGGGAGAGCAGTGCAGTTATGATGAGTTGTGGGAGGGGATGGGTTGTTGGAAATGGAGATTTATGAGACAATGGTTGTGTGTGGGGATGGTTGATGAGATAGAGTGACTAAAGGTAATTGAGAGATGTGTGGACAATATAGAATAAGTAGTGGTGTAGAGAGAGAGGAGGTGAATGATTGAATTCGGTATTGCGGCAAGGTGCGTGATGTCGTCAGGTTGCTAATTTGTTTATGTGAGGTGGGGTTGTTAGGGAGGTGAATGCAAGAGCTTTGGAGAGGGGCAAATATGCAGTCTGTTGTGGATGAGAGAGCTTGGGAAGTGAGTCAGTTGTTGTTCTCTGATGATACAGTGCTGGTGGCTGATTTGTGTGAGAAACTGAAGAAGTTGGTGACTGAGTTTAGTAAAGTGTGTGAAAGAAGAAAGCTGAGAGTAAATGTGAATAAGAGCAAGGTTATTACGTACAGTAGGATTGAGGGACAAGTTAGTTGGGAGGTAAGTTTGAATGGAGAAAAACTGGAGGAAGTGAAGTGTTTTAGATATCTGGGAGTGGATTTGTCAGCGGATGGAACCATGGAAGCGGAAGTGAGTCCAGGGGGGGTGGGGGGGGGGGGGGGGGGGGGGGGGGGGCCTAGGAGCATTGAAAAATGTGTGGAAGGCGAGAACATTATCTCGGAAAGCAAAAATGGGTATGTATGAAGGAATAGTGGTTCCAGCAATGTTATATGGTTACAAGGTGTGGGTTATAGATAGGGTTGTGCAGAGGAGGGTGGATGTATTGGAAATGAGATGTTTGAGGACAATATGTGGTGTGAGGTGATTTGATCGAGTAAGTAATGAAATGGTAAGAGAGATGTATGGTAATAAAAAGAGTGTGGTTGAGAGAGCAGAAGAGGGTGTTTTGAAATGGTTTGGTCATATGGAGAGAATGAGGAGCATTGAAAAATGTGTGGAAGGCGAGAACATTATCTCGGAAAGCAAAAATGGGTATGTATGAAGGAATAGTGGTTCCAGCAATGTTATATGGTTACAAGGTGTGGGTTATAGATAGGGTTGTGCAGAGGAGGGTGGATGTATTGGAAATGAGATGTTTGAGGACAATATGTGGTGTGAGGTGATTTGATCGAGTAAGTAATGAAATGGTAAGAGAGATGTATGGTAATAAAAAGAGTGTGGTTGAGAGAGCAGAAGAGGGTGTTTTGAAATGGTTTGGTCATATGGAGAGAATGAGTGAGGAAAGATTGACAAAGATCATATATGTGTCAGAGGTATAGAGAACGAGGAGAAGTGGAAAACCAAACTGGAGGTGGAAAGATGGAGTGAAAAAGATTTTGAGCAATCAGGGCCTGAACATGCAGGAGGGTGAAAGGCGTGCAAGGAATAGTGAATTGGAACGATGTGGTATACAGGGGTCGACATGCTGTCAATGGATTGAACCAGAGCATGTGAAGCATCTGGGTAAACCATGGAAAGTTTTGTGGGGTCTGGATGTGGAAAGGGTGCTGTGGTTTCGGTGCATTATACATAACAGCTAGAGACTGAGTGTGAACGAATATGGCCTTTGTTGCCTTTTACTAGTGCTACCTTACACGCGTGCAGGAGGAGGGGGTTGTTATTTCATGTGTGGTGGGGGGTGACGGGAATGAACAACGGTAGCAAGTATGGATCATGTATATGTGTATATATGTATATGTCTGTGTATGTATATATATGTATGCACTGAAATGTATAGGTATGTATATGTGCGTGTGTGGACGTGTATGTATATACATTTGTATGTGGGTGGGTTGGGCCAGTCTTTCATCTGTTTCCTTGTGCTACCTTGCTAATGCAGGAGACAGTGACAAAGTATAGTAAAAAATAAATAAATAAATAAATAGATTTTTGGAAGGAGGTAAATAATGTGCATAACACAAGAGAACAAATGAGAACATTGGTGAAAGGGCAAGTGGGGAAGTAATAACAAGTAGTGATGAAGTGAGGAGTTGGAGTGAGTATTTTGAAGGTTTGTTGAATGTGTTTGATGACAGAGTGATAGATATAGGGGGTTTTGGTCGGGGTGGTGTGCAAAGTCAGAGGATCAGTGAGAATGGTTTGGTAAAGAGAGAAGAGGTAGTGAAAGCTTCATGGAAGATGAAATCCAGCAAGACAGCAGGTTTGGATGGTATTGCAGTGGAATTTATTAAAAAAGGGGGTGACTGTGTTGTTGATAGGTTTGTGAGGATATTGGATGTATGTATGGACCACGTTAAAGTGCCTGAGGATTGGCAGAATGCATGCATAGTGCCACTGTACACAGGCATAGAGGATAAAGAAGAGTGTTCAAACTACAGAAGCATAAGTCTGTTAAGTGTTTCTGGGAAACTATATGAGAGGGGTATAGATTGAGAGGGTGAAGGCATGTACAAAGCATCAGATTGGGGAAGAGCAGCGTGGTTTCAGAAGTGGTAGAGGATGTGTGGATCAGGTGTTTGCTTTGAAGAATGTGTGTGAGAAATACTTAGAAAATAGATGGATTTGTATGTAGCATTTATGGAACTGGAGAAGGCATATGATAAAGTTGATAGAGATGCTTTGTGGAAGGTCTTAAGAGTATATAGTTTGGGAGGTGAGCTGCTAGAAGCAATGAAAAGTTTTTGTTGGGGATGTAAGGCATGTGTACAAGTTAGAAGAGAGGAGAGTGTTTGGTTCCCAGTGAATGTCAGTTTGCAGCAGGGATGTGGGATGTCCCAATGGTTGTTTAATTTGTCTATGTATGGGGTGGTAAGAGAGGTAAATGTAAGAGTTTTGGAGAGAGGGGTGAGTTCGCAGTCAGTTGGTGACAAGAGAGCCTGGGAAGTGAGTCAGTTGTTGTATGTCAATAATACAGCTATTATGCTAGAAAGGTAGGGGCAGAACTGTGAACAGTGGGAGATGAATGCAATAAGCTAGAGAGGTATAAGCTGAACTGTGAGCAGTGGGAGATGAGTGCTATATCTGGGAGAGGTATAAGAGAGGTATAGATTGACAATGATCTGTCTTTGTATTTTGTGTAGAGTCATTTATGGTCACTGACTCTCCTGGTACTGTAAGATGACCAAGGTGAGCAGAAGTGTTTTCTAGTACATGTGAAGGAATTGATGACTGCATCAACCTGACCATGACTGTAATGCATTTAAGTAGCATTTAAGTAGTACAGATGGTAATTTTACAAACTTTTATAATTTTGCTATTATGAAATAATCATCACTGAATCACACTGATCATAACAGGAAAAGATTCATTATATAAGACATAGCATAATAAAAAAGCATAGCATAGCAAAAACTTGAAAAATTAAAAATCAAAGAGTTGGAAAAGATAACTAACTCAAGAGGTAAGGGGTTAATGAATTTCACTACTGGATGACCCTACACAACACAAATCTTAAGAGTGAACTCTATTTATAAAATAAAAGGACCAAAGTAGCCATTCTCATCAAACAGTTCTGTTTAAGTAATAGTCAAAGTTAGAACAGTGCAGAACACCTATAGAAAAAGTAACTACAGCTGTGTGAAAAAGAAAAAGTTTCTACAGCTTTATCTGAAGTTCAAAAGAAGACATTATCATTTTACAACTCACCAATAGCAAAGCCATATCCTGAATGGACATCTGGCAAACCAACAGATCTTCCAACGATGCCAGGGAGAGCAGCAACATTGGCAATCTGCTTCATACCAGGTAAGAAACCTCCAACCGATCCAGGGCGGCAAGCATTCCGCAACTCCTCGAACATTAATTTTTCAAGATGGTCGTTTACATAGAATATGCCATCCACCTGAAATTGAACAAGTTCAATTAAGAATTCATCAGTTTTACTGAGTATCTCTGATTGGCAGGGTGAAAAAGTTTAGCAGATCACTTCAAAACTGCTAACACACTCATTCACCTGCTCCCGAAACACTTGCCTCTCATGATCTTTTTTCTCATGGCCAGGTGTACAAGATTTAGTAATCACCCATCTCATGTCATCCACTCTCACTTTTACCCACATCAATCCAGAATCTACTTCCTTACACTCATTCAAATACTCCCACAACCTCTGCTTCATGAGTAGTACTACTCCTTCCTTAGCTCTTGCTCTCTCACCAACACCTGACTTTACTCCTACGACATTCCATGCCATTCTTCCCCTTTATCCTTGAGGTTTGTTTCTTTCAGAGCCAAAATATCTTGGTTTCTTTCCTCAAATATACTACCTACCTCCTCATCTTGGTTACATCTCCAAACATTTAGACATCCCAGACTAAGCCTTCAAGGAGGATGAGCAGATCTTGTTTAGCTCCTTCTCCTGTTCCATCTTTTAGAAATTGAAATACAAAATGGGAGAAAGGGTTTCCAGCCCCCACTCCCCTCCTCTTTATTTGCATTCTACAACATGCAAGGAATACCGAGGAAGAATTCTTTATCCCCTGCTACAGGGATATACATCATTTGAAAGGACATTTTCCAGAAAAAAATTTGAAAAGAACATTCCAGTAAAGTAAATGAAAAGTGCTCAGTGTACCTCAAGTTGCTTACTGAACTACTTTTCCAAAAAAATATACATAGCAAGTCTGAAAGACCAATCCAAGGAACAGCTAAAAATGCTCTAAAGAAGAGATGGACAATAAAATGAGAGGGCTGGCACTGGCACTAAGACTTGAAGATCATCATTTGATCAATATCCTGACAGTAGGTGATGGTACTGCTTTGGACACTGTGTACCATCACTGACTGCTATAAACATATGAGGATGCTTGTAGAATAAAGGTCAATTGGAACTAAAAAAATCTGTTAACTTATATATAAAAAAGAGGGCTGATAAGCAAAACTAAAGATGACAGCACAAGCAAACTTATCAACTTTTACATGCATGAGATAGTACACAATGGTTGCAAAACTAAACATCAATCTACTCATGAATGACAATCATGCCACTTTCCAGATTTCACAGAACAACAAGGTTCCTGTGATCATGCTAATTCAGTCGCCTCAAAAAAATCTTAAACATAATTCAAAGGCTACTGAACATAATGGTGAAGAAGATACAGATTCTCATGAAGGCAGCAGCAATCTGTCATAAAGCAGTACTGTAAAAAAAAGATAAAGGTCAATTCATATTTGATCTTGATAGGAAATATGGAAAAAAGTTTCTAAAGTGATGTCACATTTGGTCAATCATCTGCATGGCTCGTCTTGTCTTAACACATAAGGATGAGTTCAGAACAACAGCATTTGAGATGCCATGGAAGGCAAAAAAAAAATTCTCCACTGCCATTTTAGAAAAAAGTTTGTAACCATAGAGGATACTGACTTGATTTTTGTAGAAATTAAAGATAAACTTTGTAAGAAAATAACAAAAGGACTAGTTCATAGGCCCTACACCGACACCAGAGGGAGATGATAGATTTTATGATGTTAGCAGAAATTTGTAATGAACAAGATTCTGTCATAAAAGATCTTAACATGGAATCTACCTAAATGTGCTTAATAGTGTCATAATCCAGCTAGTTAAGCAACCTATTTGCATGGAGAATATATCTTAGGACAATGAAGGAAGTCAAAACTGAGTTAAGTCCTTGACTGCTCTTTTCAGTAACATTTCCTACAGGAAATGTTCCAGATGAAGGGAAGTTTGCCAATGTAACATCGACATTCAAAAAAGGAAATAAGATACAGCCTGGAAATCATCATGCAATTACCTTAATGTCTGTAGTTTGAAAACTTACATAAACCATCATCTTGTAGATTATATTCATTTATTATATGTTGTTGCTGTCTCCCGCGTTAGCAAGGTAGCACAAGGAAACAGACGAAAGAATGGCCCAACCCACCCACATACACATGTATATACATACACGTCAACACACTCACATATACATACCTATACATCTCAACGTATACACATACATATACACACACAGACATATACATATATACACATGTACATAATTCATACTGTCTGCCCTTATTCATTCCCGTCACCACCCCACCACACATGAAATTAAAACCTCTCCCCGCATGTGTGCGAGGTAGCACCAGGAAAAGACAACAAAGGCCACATTCGTTCACACTCAGTCTCTAGCTGTCATGTATAATGCACCGAGACCACAGCTCCCTTTCCTCATCCAGGCCCCACAAATCTTTCCACAGTTTACCCCAGACGCTTCACATGTCCTGGTTCAATCCATTGACAGCACGTCAACCCTGGTATACCACATCGTTCCAATTCACTCTAATCCTTGCACGCCTTTCACCCTCCTGCATGTTCAGGCCTGATCATCAAAATCTTTTTCACTCCATCCTCTTTGTCAATCTTTCCTCACTCATTCTCTCCATGTGACCAAACCATTTCAAAACACCCTCCTCTGCTCTCTCAACCACATTCTTTTTACTACCACACATCTCTCTTACCCTTTCATTACTTACTCGATCAAACCACCTCACACCACATACTGTCCTCAAACATCTCATTTCCAGCACATCCACCCTCCTCCGCACAACTCTATCCATAGCCCATGCCTCGCAACCATACAACATTGTTGGAACCACTATTCCTTCAAACATACCCATTTTTGCTTTCCAAGATAACGTTCTCAACTTCAATATATTTTTCAAAGCTCCAGAACTTTCGCCCCCTCCCCCACCCTATGATTCACTTCCGCTTCCATGGTTCCATCTGCTGCCAAATCCACTCCCAGATACCTAAAACACTTCACTTCCTCTAGTTTTTCTCCATTCAAATTTACCTCTTAATTGACTTGTCCCTCAACCCTACTGTACCTAATAACCTTGCTTTCATTCACATTTACTCTCAGCTTTCTTCTTTCACACACTTTACCAAACTCAGTCACCAGCTTCTGCAGTTTCTCACCCAAATCAGCCACCAGCGCTGTATCATCAGCGAACAACAACTGACTCACTTCCCAAGCTCTCTCATCCACAACAGACTGCATACTTGCCCCTCTTTCTAAAACTCTTGCATTCACCTGCCTAACAACCCCCATCCATAAACAAATTAAACAACCATGGAGACATCACACACCCGTGCCACAAACCAACATTCACTGAGAACCAATCACTTTCCTCTCTTCCTACTCGTACACATGCCTTATATCCTTGATAAAAACATTTCACTGCTTCTAACAACTTGCCTCCCACACCATATATTCTTAATACCTTCCACAGAGCATCTCTATCAACTCTATCATATGCCTTCACCAGATCCATAAATGCTACACACAAATCCATTTGCTTTTCAAAGTATTTCTCACATACATTCTTCAAAGCAAACACCTGATCCACACATCCTCTAGAAATGAAGATAATAATCATCATGTAAGATCTAAATAAGTGCTCACGAGCTGGCAATATGAGGCCACTTAGTGTCCATTTAAAGCAGACCCCTAACCCTTTTCCATTTCTTTCTCCTTTTACAATTTTTTTCATTATCATGAGTGTTAGAAGGTAAGCATGTGGGTAAGAAGGATGACATCTCCTGTATTTAGAAGTCATGCCATCCTGCAGATGTCACACCACAAATATCTTATTCTTTTCCATGTTTACCTCCTTGTGTCAGATGTCTTTTTAGAAATGTTCAAGTCTCTGATGGAAATTTTATGGTTATGCCATGATACTTTCTGAAGAATTCAGACTCTCAGGAATGCAGCTGAAGCCAAATGGTTAGGAAGACAAACTGTCTGCATTTAAATATACAGATGGGAAATATGTTCCAAACTATTCACAACACATATCACACATACAAAAAAAAATATATATATATATTTCTAGAGTTTGGTAACCATAACTGAAGAAGCATATAGAAGTAACAGGGAAAGCCAAAAGGAGAGCAACTTGGTGGCCTCATTAAGAAGAGTGACTTACAGTGGGAGGTTCGAGACCATAAGTAATTTGTCCATTGTGGGAGAGAGATGATTAATGAGTGACTTGATCACAACCTTGAAGTTTCAAAGCCAGTATGATATGACAGCACACAGTTCTTCAGGAAATGCAGAGATAGAGCAATCAGAAGCCATAACAAGATACTTGTTAAGAAAGATATGAGGTGTTTTGTATAGAAGAACTGGTTGAATGGAATAAACTGAGATGATATTTTGGATGATGACTATGCGAAGTTTTAAAACCAGTGTGATGGTAAAGAAAGCTTGAGACACGGCCCCACAAGTGTGAAACTCCTTGAACATACTATGCAAACAAGTGATAACTACAAGTAGCAGTAACCGATAAAGTGACCAGAATGCATGTCAGCAAGAAACATTTTGAAAAAATAAACATATATGGAGCTGAATCAACCAATTATGTATGATGTACATGCATTCAGTAAGCATGTTCAAAGTAAACAATATATGCATCTGAATGTACATAGGTAAGTTTATAGACTCTTATCACTGAGTAGAAGGGTAGGTAAAAAGAATTTTCTTTTGGTTGTACTAAAGCCTCACCATCAAAAACATGTTCTGAACAGCCATGATCAAAGCTTATGATTCTTGAACCCAAGTTAGCATTAAATTTTCATGCATTAAAAGCCAATTGTTATGCAACTGTGATAATCATACTTACATTCATATTTGGTTGGAAACCTTTCTTGATTCGCCAACAGCTGGGACTCAGCCGTTCAAGGTATTTTAGCTCTTCGTTGTACTGTCGCACAACCATTTTCACTTGTGGTAGGTGTTGTGGTAGGTATAAAAACTGAAAAAGATATATTGCTTTGAAATCACATATACCAGATGGTAAAGTCATTTGGTACAATGTTCACAAGCCAAGATCATAGTTATAAGGGTGATCATTCTTCATGCTGGTAGTTTAGAGTATAATCATGTCATAAAGGGTAGCATATTTCATGCCTGACAGTACTAAAAGTGCCTTGCCATAAATCTTCATCAATAAAAAGAATATATCAAAAACATAATGCAAGATCAGACCCACATTCCCTCACATATTTGGGAACAAGAATTTAGAACTGTCAAACCATATCTGATACTTTTAATGCCAAGATTCTTGGATCACAAACTATATTACTAATCCAAAAATGGCTATTGCAAACATAATATACACCAATGGGCCACAAAATAAGGGGAACATAGAGGAAATGATGTAGTACAAGCTAACTTCTTGGAATTATTTGATATACATTTAATGTAAGACCCACAATCAATAAAGAGAAGTGTGCTATGAGCCTCAAACCCTATGAGACAAAAAGCAGTATAAATTCCCTCTGTCAACAGGATACTCCTTCCACACATTCTTCAACGCTCCCAGAGACTTTGCCCCCTCCCCCATCCTGTGACTCTCTTCCACTTCCATCCACTGCCAAATCAACTCCCAAATATCTAAAACACTTCACTTCCTCCTGTTTTTCTCAATTCAAACTTACCTCCCAATTAACTTGTCCCTCAACCCTACTGAACCTAATAACCTTGCTCTTATTCACATTTACTCTCAACTTTCTTCTTTCGCACACTTAACTCAGTCACCAACTTCTGCAGTTTCTCACACGAATCAGCCACCAGCGCTGTATCATCAGCGAACAACTGACTCACTTCCCAAGCCCTCTCATCCACAACAGACTGAATACTTGCCCTTCTCTCCAAACCTCTTGCATATACCTCCCAAACAATCCCATCCATAAATAAATCAAACAACCATGGAGACAACACGCACCCCTACCGCAAACTGACATTCACTGGGAACCAATCACTTTCCTCTCTTGCTACTCATACACATGCCTTACATCCTCGAAAAAACTTTTCACTGCTTCTAGCTATTTCGTGTGTGGCAGGGTGGTGATGGAAAATGGATGAACGCAGCAAGTATGGATATGTACATGTGTATATATGTACAGGTCTGTGTACGTATATGTACATACAAGTTGAAATCTATATGTATATATATGTGTGTGTGTGGGCATTTATGCATGTTGTGTATGTGGGTGGGTTGGGCCATTCCTCGTCTGTTTCCTTGCGCTACCTCACAAGGTAGCATCAAGAATAGAAGACTGAGCCTTAAAGTGAATATCCTTACTTGGCCCTTTTCTTTGTTCCTTCTTTTGGAAAATTGAAAATGTGAAGGGAGAATTTCCACTCCCAATGCTCCCTCCTCTTTCAGTTGCATTCTACAACATGTAGGAAATACATGGGAAGTATTCTTTCTTCCCTGTTATATCATCCTTGGGGATTGGGGAGAAAGAACACTGCTCATGTATCCTCTGCATGTCACAGGTGACTATAAGGGTGGGGGGGCATCATGCATTAGCTGCAAATGTGGCAAAAATCTATCAACAAAGAAAAATCTGGAAAATTTTATTCTATTGTACTAGAAAAAAGGCAAAGGTGTTAAGGGTCACAAACATCAGGGAAGTGTGGAGAAAATGTGAAACTAAGTGAAATTCTTGCAAAAAACAATACAAAAGAATTTCAGAAAACCTTATCTAACCTAGCCTAGCAGCCAAATGTTATCTTATTATTCAATAGTCAAAGCAAATAACACTACACACATCCATTATGAAACATCATGCCAGCTGCTGGTGAATGTCAACTGATGACAGACCAACCAGCTGTTCATGAGACTGTCGAACCTTCCCACTACCTACCATTCCATGCACTTCTTAACTGATAATCACATTAAATGTGCTGTTTTTATACCATAAATCTCAATTGCTGGGAAGTTTAAATGAGGTTTTACACATGGTATGTTGACTTCTAAGTGTTTAACTTATTTCACAATAAATCAAAACCTACATTTTCCTTGATATTCATAACCCTCACCACTGTCATATGTGATATCCGAGAAATGTATCGCTCCAAACCAGGGTCCTTAGCTTTTCTTCTCCACTTTAAACATTGCAGTCACGAAACAAAATTACTCAATGTCCAAAGATGGTTTCGATGCATAGCTAAACTGGTATCTTACCCATAACTTACTACCTTTCCATTTTACATTATTTGCATCAATGAAATGGTTGAGATCTTATAAAGTACAGCTAGGATTTTCTTCCAAAGGCATCTAAGCTTAAGTCTAGGTCTGATTAGGTCGTACATTTAATTGGCACTACGTAAAAACTGGAACATAGCCTCACAGTAACCCTTTTGTAACAGTCGAACAACATGGATCCAAAATGCTGCTTTAATCTACATAGACTTGTGATTCAAGGGATGACGTTTGGTCTGTAGGGCTTACATGACCTTCCCTGATACAACAAAACCCTAAAATATGATGAAATGTATCAAAATAAGCTGAAATATATTTCATTGTGCCCTCATATCCAAAGGTAATGCTATATACTACCCAGTACGTAACCTACCCCAATACATATTGATAACCCTCGGCTAATGTCACTTGCTCTGAGGAACAGCATCAACAATAGGTGACTCCAAAGTCCAAGCTGTACTATGGGCCAGAGCCAATACTAGGCTGGGTCAGGTATCGGTTGAAAGGTTCATCCTTGATCTTTCTGAACCATCGCTCCTGCATAATGATGAACACTACAGACTATGGCCTCCATAATGACCAACACTACAAACTGTCGCCGCCATAATGACCAACACTACAAACTGTCGCCTCCACAATGACCAACACTACAAACTGTCGCCTCCATAATGACCAACATTACAAACTGTTGCCTCCATAATGACCAACACTACAAACTGTCGCCTCCATAATGACCAACACTACAAACTGTCGCCTCCATAATGACCAACACTACAAACTGTCGCCTCCGTAATGACCAACACTACAAATTGTCGCCTCCATAATGACCAACACTACAAACTGTCGCCTCCATAATGACCAACACTACAAACTGTCACCTCCATAATGACCAACACTACAAACTGTCGCCTCCATAATGACCAACACTACAAACTGTTGCCTCCATAATGACCAACACTACAAACTGTTGCCTCCGTACTGACCAACACTACAAACTGTCGCCTCCATAATGACTAACACTACAAACTGTTGCCTCCGTACTGACCAACACTACAAACTGTCACCTCTGTAATGACCAACACTACAAATTGTCGCCTCCATAATGACCAACACTACAAACTGTCGCCTCCATAATGACCAACACTACAACCTGTCGCCTCCATAATGACCAACACTACAGACCATCTCCTCCAAAATGATCAATAATACAGACCATCTCCTCCAAAATGACCAACACTACAGACCATCTCCTCCAAAATGATCAATAATACAGACCATCTCCTCCATAATGACCCAACACTACAGACCATCTCCAAAATGACCAACACTACAGGCCATCTCCTCCAAAATGATCAATAATACAGACCATCTCCTCCATAATGACCAACACTACAGACCATCTCCTCCAAAATGATCAATAATACAGACCATCTCCTCCATAATGACCAACACTACAGACCATCTCCTCCAAAATGATCAATAATACAGACCATCTCCTCCATAATGACCAACACTACAGACCATCTCCTCCAAAATGATCAGTAATACAGACCATCTCCTCCATAATGACCAGTAATATTGACCATCTCCTCCAAAATGATCAACACTACAGACCATCTCCTCCTTAATGACCAACACTACAGACCATCTCCTCCAAAATGATCAATAATACAGACCGTCTCCTCCATAATGACCAGTAATACAGACCATCTCCTCCAAAATGATCAATAATACACACCATCTTCTCCAAAATTATCAAAAATACAGACCATCTCCTTCACAGTGACCAGTAATACTGACCTTGGACAAATTACAGTTGTAATATTGCACAATGGAGGATCAGAACTGAAGCAAAACTTTCCTATATTGTACTGAACATGACGTCAGCTCCCAACCCCCCCCCCCTCCTCAAGCAGCTAAGGTCAACCACTGTGGTCAGTCAGACGACCCCACAACTGCCACCACCACTGGGGTCAGTCAGATGACCCCACAACTGCCACCACCACTGTGGTCAGTCAGACGACCCCACAACTGCCACCACCACTGTGGTCAGTCAGACAACCCCACAACTGTCACCACCACTGTGGTCAGTCAGACGACCCCACTACTGTCACCACCACTGGGGTCAGTCAGACGACCTTAATAACTACCATGAACCACACACACACACGACCAGGACGACCACCACGCACTCAGCCACTGCTCACCTGGTCGGGGTCTGGTCGAGTCTGGTCTGCTAATGTCAGAGGTTCAGTCAGATGCGGGCGGCAGGAGCAGGCGTGGGGTGTGTGGAGCTGGGGGAGGAGGTCGACCAGACTGTGGGTGAGTCACGACCAAACACCTCAACTCAGACCCCGACCAGCCAATATGTCTACCTTCACTCCTCCTCATCCACCAATGTATATTGACCCAATGTATATGACAACGAGACCAAACTGATGGGTCAATATCCACCATTATTTCCTCAGTTACACCTGAAACTCTGGTTAAGTTCCAGACACATCCATTCACCAGTTTAGACCAGAAAACTAAGTTCCATTTTTGAATATGTACAATACACATGGTCAATATTTACCTAACTACATAACTTCACAGCTTGGTAATAACTCGTTACTTTGTATAACTTGCTTTCAAACTACACATCAGGGAAGAACTGAGGCGCTACACCTGATGCAGCAGGAACGAGTCTCGTGGTGCTTCTGCAGGAGAGGTGAGGTCTTGTCTGGTCTCGTGGTGCTGCTGTAGGCGAGGTGAGGTCTTGTCTGGTCTCGTGGTGCTTCTGCAGGAGAGGTGAGGTCTTGTCTGCTCTCGTGGTGCTTCTGCAGGAGAGGTGAGGTCTTGTCTGCTCTCGTGGTGCTGCTGTAGGAGAGGTGAGGTCTTGTCTGGTCTCGTGGTGCTGCTGCAGGAGAGGTGAGGTGTTGCCTGGTCTCGTGGTGCTGCTGTAGGAGAGGTGAGGTCTTGTCTGGTCTCGTGGTGCTGCTGTAGGAGAGGTGAGGTCTTGTCTGCTCTCGTGGTGCTTCTGCAGGAGAGGTGAGGTCTTGTCTGCTCTCGTGGTGCTTCTGCAGGAGAGGTGAGGTCTTGTCTGCTCTCGTGGTGCTGCTGTAGGAGAGGTGAGGTCTTGTCTGGTCTCGTGGTGCTGCTGCAGGAGAGGTGAGGTGTTGCCTGGTCTCGTGGTGCTGCTGTAGGAGAGGTGAGGTCTTGTCTGGTCTCGTGGTGCTTCTGTAGGAGAGGTGAGGTGTTGCCTGGTCTCGTGGTGCTGCTGTAGGAGAGGTGAGGTCTTGTCTGGTCTCGTGGTGCTTCTGCAGGAGAGGTGAGGTGTTGCCTGGTCTCGTGGTGCTTCTGCAGGAGAGGTGAGGTGTTGCCTGGTCTCGTGGTGCTGCTGCAGGAGAGGTGAGGTGTTGCCTGGTCTCGTGGTGCTGCTGCAGGAGAGGTGAGGTGTTGCCTGGTCTCGTGGTGCTGCTGTAGGAGAGGTGAGGTCTTGTCTGGTCTCGTGGTGCTGCTGCAGGAGAGGTGAGGTGTTGCCTGGTCTCGTGGTGCTGCTGTAGGAGAGGTGAGGTGTTGCCTGGTCTCGTGGTGCTGCTGCAGGAGAGGTGAGGTGTTGCCTGGTCTCGTGGTGCTGCTGCAGGAGAGGTGAGGTGTTGCCTGGTCTCGTGGTGCTGCTGTAGGAGAGGTGAGGTCTTGTCTGGTCTCGTGGTGCTTCTGCAGGAGAGGTGAGGTGTTGCCTGGTCTCGTGGTGCTGCTGTAGGAGAGGTGAGGTCTTGTCTGGTCTCGTGGTGCTGCTGCAGGAGAGGTGAGGTGTTGCCTGGTCTCGTGGTGTCTGGTCTCGTGGTGCTTCTGCAGGAGAGGTGAGGTGTTGCCTGGTCTCGTGGTGCTGCTGTAGGAGAGGTGAGGTCTTGTCTGGTCTCGTGGTGCTTCTGCAGGAGAGGTGAGGTCTTGTTGCTCTCGTGGTGCTGCTGTAGGAGAGGTGAGGTGTTGCCTGGTCTCGTGGTGCTGCTGTAGGAGAGGTGAGGTCTTGTCTGCTCTCGTGGTGCTGCTGTAGGAGAGGTGAGGTGTTGCCTGGTCTCGTGGTGCTGCTGCAGGAGAGGTGAGGTCTTGTCTGGTCTCGTGGTGCTTCTGCAGGAGAGGTGAGTTCTTGTCTGCTCTCGTGGTGCTGCTGTAGGAGAGGTGAGGTGTTGCCTGGTCTCGTGGTGCTGCTGTAGGAGAGGTGAGGTGTTGCCTGATATCGTGGTGCTGCTGTAGGAGAGGTGAGGTGTTGCCTGGTCTCGTGGTGCTGCTGTAGGAGAGGTGAGGTGTTGCCTGGTCTCGTGGTGCTGCTGCAGGAGAGGTGAGTTGTTGCCTGGTCTCGTGGTGCTGCTGTAGGAGAGGTGAGGTGTTGCCTGGTCTCGTGGTGCTGCTGTAGGAGAGGTGAGGTGTTGCCTGATCTCGTGGTGCTGCTACAGGAGAGGTGAGGTGTTGCCTGGTCTCGTGGTGCTGCTGTAGGAGAGGTGAGTTCTTGTCTGCTCTCGTGGTGCTGCTGTAGGAGAGGTGAGTTGTTGCCTGGTCTCGTGGTGCTGCTGTAGGAGAGGTGAGTTGTTGCCTGGTCTCGTGGTGCTGCTGTAGGAGAGGTGAGGTGTTGCCTGGTCTCGTGGTGCTGCTGTAGGAGAGGTGAGGTGTTGCCTGATCTCGTGGTGCTGCTGTAGGAGAGGTGAGGTGTTGCCTTGTCTCATGGTGCTGCTGTAGGAGAGGTGAGGTGTTGCCTGGTCTCGTGGTGCTGCAGGAGAGGTGAGGTGTTGCCTGGTCTCGTGGTGCTGTAGGAGAGGTGAGGTGTTGCCTGGTCTCGTGGTGTTGCTGTAGGAGAGGTGAGGTGTTGCCTGGTCTCGTGGTGCTGCTGCAGGAGAGGTGAGGTCTTGTCTGGTCTCGTGGTGCTTCTGCAGGAGAGGTGAGTTCTTGTCTGCTCTCGTGGTGCTGCTGTAGGAGAGGTGAGTTGTTGCCTGATCTCGTGGTGCTGCTGTAGGAGAGGTGAGGTGTTGCCTGGTCTCATGGTGCTGCTGTAGGAGAGGTGAGGTGTTGCCTGGTCTCGTGGTGCTGCTGTAGGAGAGGTGAGGTGTTGCCTGGTCTCGTGGTGCTGCAGGAGAGGTGAGGTGTTGCCTGGTCTCGTGGTGCTGTAGGAGAGGTGAGGTGTTGCCTGGTCTCGTGGTGTTGCTGTAGGAGGGCTACGTTGAGTGCTGAGGTGTTCCTTTGTACATGCAGTGATACAAGTTTACGTTTGGCTCCGTAAAGGGCAATATTGGGTAACTCTGATGTCCTCGGCATTTACTCACAAGCCTATACCCCTGATATTGTGGGTGACCTGGTGCTGTGTGCAACACGTACCCCTGATGTTGTGGGTGACCTGGTGCTGTGTGCAACACGTACCCCTGATGTTGTGGGTGACCTGGTGCTGTGTGCAACACGTACCCCTGATGTTGTGGGTGACCTGGTGCTGTGTGCAACACGTACCCCTGATATTGTGGGTGACCTGGTGCTGTGTGCAACACGTACCCCTGATGTTGTGGGTGACCTGGTGCTGTGTGTAACACGTACCCCTGATATTGTGGGTGACCTGGTACTGTGTGCACCACGTACCCCTGATGTTGTGGGTGACCAGGTGCTGTGTGTAACACGTACCCCTGATATTGTGGATGATCTGGTACTGTGTGCAACACGTACCCCTGATATTGTAGGTGACCTGGTACTGTGTGTAACACGTACCCCTGATGTTGTGGGTGACCAGGTGCTGTGTGTAACACGTACCCCTGATGTTGTGTGTGACCTGGTACTGTGTGCACCACGTACCCCTGATGTTGTGGGTGACCTGGTGCTGTGTGCAACACGTTTCCTTGATATTGTGGGTGACCTGGTGCTGTGTGTAACACGTACCCCTGATATTGTGGGTGACCTGGTACTGTGTGCACCACGTACCCTTATATTGTGGGTGACCTGGTACTGTGTGTAACACGTACCCCTGATGTTGTGGGTGATCTGGTGCTGTGTGCAACATGTACCCCTGATATTGTGGGTGACCTGGTGCTGTGTGCAACACGTACCCCTGATGTTGTGGGTGACCAGGTGCTGTGTGCAACACATACCCCTGATGTTGTGGGTGACATGGTGCTGTGTGTAACACGTACCCCTGATATTGTGGGTGACCTGGTGCTGTGTGTAACACGTACCCCTGATATTGTGGGTGACCTGGTACTGTGTGCACCACGTACCCCTGATGTTGTGGGTGACCTAGTGCTGTGTGTAACACGTACCCCTGATGTTGTGGGTGACCTGGTGCTGTGTGTAACAAGTACCACTGATATTGTGGGTGACCTGGTGCTGTGTGTAACAAGTACCACTGATACTGTGGGTAACCTGGTGCTGTGTGTAACAAGTACCACTGATATTGTGGGTGACCTGGTGCTGTGTGTAACAAGTACCACTGATACTGTGGGTGACCTGGTGCTGTGTGAAACACTTACCCCAGATGTTGTGGGTGACCTTGGTACAGTGTGTAACACGTACCCCTGATGTAGGTGACCTGGTGCTGTGTGCAACACGCACCCCAGATGTTGTGGGTGACCTGGTGCTGTGTGCGACACGTACCCCAGATGTTGTGGGTGACCTGGTGCTGTGTGCAACACGTACCCCAGATGTTGTGCGTGACCTGGTGCTGTGCGCAACACGCTCCCCTGATGTTGTGGGTGACCTGGAGCTGTGTGTAACAAGTACCCTTGATATTGTGGGTGACCTGGTGCTGTGTGCAACATGTACTCCTGATGTTGTGGGTGACCTGGTGCTGTGTGTAACAAGTACCACTGATATTGTGGGTGACCTGGTGCTGTGTGTAACACGTACCACTGATACCGTTGGTGACCTGGTGCTGTGTGCAACACGTACCCCAGATGTTGTGGTTAACCCTAGTACTGTGTGTAACACGTATCCCTGATATTGTGGGTGACCTGTTGCTGTGTGTAACAATTACCCCTGTTGTTGTGGGCGACCTGGTATTGTGTGTAACACGTACCCCTGATATTGTGGGTGACCTGGTGCTGTGTGTAACAAGTACCACTGATATTGTGGGTGACCTGGTGCTGTGTGTAACACGTACCCAAGATGTGCGTGACCTGGTGCTGTGTAACACATACCCCTGACATTGTGGGTGAACTGGTGCTGTGTGTAATACGTACCCCAGATGTTGTGGGTGACCTGGTGTGTGTAACACGTACCCCTGATATTGTGGGTGACCTGGTGCTGTATGTAACACGTACCCCAGATGTTGTGGGTGACCTGGTGCTGTGTGTAACACGTACCTCATATTGTGGGTGACCTGGTGCTGTGTGCAACAAGTACCCCTGATATTGTGGGTGACCTGGTGCTGTGTGTAACAAGTACCCCTGATATTGTGGGTGACCTGGGGCTGTCTGCAACAAGTACCCTGATATTGTGGGTGACCTGGTGCTGTGTGTAACACGTACCCCTGATATTGTGGGTGACCTGGTGTTGTGTGTAACACGTACCCCTCTTGTAGGTGACCTGGTACTGTGTGTAACATGTACCCCTGATATTGTGGGTGACCTGGTGCTGTGTGTAACAAGTACCACTGATATTGTGGGTGAACTGGTGCTGTGTGTAACACGTACCCCAGATTTTGTGGGTGACCTGGTGCTGTGTGTAACACGTACCCCTGATATTTTGGGTGACCTGGTGCTGTGTGTAACACGTACCCCAGATGTTGTGGGTGACCTGGTGTTGTGTGTAACACGTACCCGGATATTGTGGGTGACCTGGTGCTGTATGTAACACGTACCCCAGATGTTGTGGGTGACCTGGTGCTGTGTGTAACACGTAAGTCTGATATTGTGGGTGACCTGGTGCTGTGTGCAACAAGTACCCCTGATGTTGTGGGTGACCTGGTGCTGTGTGTAACAAGTACCACTGATATTTTGGGTGACCTGGGGCTGTGTGCAACAATTAACCCTGATGTTGCGGGTGACCTGGAGTTGTGTGTAATACGTACCCCTGAATTGTGGGTGACCTGGTGCTGAGTGTAACAAGCACCCCAGATGTTGTGGGTGACCTGGTGCTGTGTGTAACACGTAACCCTGATATTGTGGGTGACCTGGTGCTGTGTGTAACACGTACCCCAGATGATGTGGGTGACCTGGTGCTGTTTGTAACAAGTACCCCTGATGTGGGTGACCTGTTGCTGAGTGCAACAAGTACCCCTGATATTGTGGATAACCTGGGGCTGTGTGCAACAAGTATCCCTGATATTGTGGGTGACCTGTTGTTGTGTGTAACACGTACCCCAGATGTTGTGGGTGACCTGGTGCTGTGTGCAACAGTTACCCCTGATATTGTTGGTGACCTGTTGTTGTGTGTAACACGTACCCCAGATGTTGTGGGTGACCTGGTGCTGTGTAACACGTACCCCTGATATTGTGGGTAACCTGGTGTTGTGTGTAACACGTACCCCAGATGTTGTGGGTGACCTGGTGCTTTGTGTAATATGTACCCCAGATGTTGTGGGTGACCTGGTGCTGTGTGTAACACGTAACCCTGATATTGTGGGTGACCTGGTGTTGTGTGTAACACGTACCCCAGATGATATGGGTGACCTAGTGCTGTGTGTAACAAGTACCCCTGATGTGGGTGACCTGGTGCTGTGTGTAACAAGTACCCCTGATGTGGGTGACCTGGTGCTGAGTGCAACAAGTACCCCTGATATTGTGGATAACCTGGGGCTGTGTGCAACAAGTATCCCTGATGTTGTGGGTGACCTGGTGCTGCGTGTAACACGTACCCCTGATGTGGGTGACCTGGTACTGTGCAACAAGTATCCCAGATGTTGTGGGTGACCTGGTGCTGTGTGTAACACGTACCCCTGATGTTGTGGGTGAACTGGTGCTGTGTGCAACAACTACCCCTGATGTTATGGGTGACCTGGTGCTGTGTGTAACACGTACCCCTGATAATGTGGGTGACCTGGTGCTGTGTGCAGCACATACCCCTGATGGTGTGGGTGACCTGGTGCTGTGTCTAACACATACCCCTGATGTTGTGGGTGACCTGGTAGTGTGTGTAACACGTACCTCAGATGTTCTGAGTGACCTAGTGGTGTGTGTAACACGTACCCCTGATGTTGTGGGTGACCTGGTGCTGTGTGTAACACGTACCCCAGATGTTGTGGGTGACCTGGTGCTGTGTGCAACACGTACCCCAGATGTGGGTGACCTGGTAGTGTGTGCAACACGTACCCCAGATGTTGTGGGTAACCTGGTGTTGTGTGTAACACGTACCCCTGATGTTGTGGGTGACCTGGTGTTGTGTGTAACACGTACCCCTGATGTTGTGGGTGACCTGGTGCTGTGTGTAACATGTACCCCAGATGTTGTATGTGACCTGGTGCTGTGTGCAACAAGTACCCCTGATGTTGTGGGTGACCTGGTGCTGTGTGTAACACGTACCCCAGATGTTAGGGATTACCTGGTGATGTTTGCAACACGTAACCAAGATGTTATGGGTGACCTGGTGCTGTGTGTAACACGTACCCCAGATGTTGTGGGTGACCTGGTGCTGTGTGTAACACGTACCCCAGATTTTGTGGGTGACCTGGTGCTGTGTGTAACACGTACCCCAGATGTTGTGGGTGACCTGGTGCTGTGTGTAACACGTACCCCAGATGTTGTGGATGACCTGGTGATGTTTGTAACACGTAACCAAGATGTTATGGGTGACCTGGTGCTGTGTGCAACACGAACCCCTGATGTTGTGGGTGACCTGGTGCTGTGTGCAACACGTACCCCTGATGTTGAAGGTGACCTGGTGCTGTGTGTAACAAGTACCCCCAGATGTTTTGGGTGACCTGGTGCTGTGTGTAACACGTACCCCAGATGTTATGGGTGACCTGGTGCTGTGTGTAACATGTACCCCAGATGTTGTGGGTGACCTGGTGCTGTGTGTAACAAGTACCCCAGATATTGTGGGTGACCTGGTGCTGTGTGTAACACGTACCCCAGATGTTATAGGTGACCTGGTGCTGTGTGTAACACGTACCCCAGATGTTGTGGGTGACCTGGTGCTGTGTGTAAAACGTACCCCAGATGTTGTGGGTGACCTGATGCTGTGTGTAACAAGTACCACTGATATTGTGGGTGACCTGGTGCTGTGTGTAACACGTACCCCAGATGTTGTGGGTAACCTGGTGCTGTGTGTAACACGTACCCCTGATGTTGTGGGTGACCTGGTGCTGTGTGTAACACGTACCCCAGATGTTGTGGGTGACCTGATGCTGTTTGTAACACGTACTCCTGATATTGTGGGTGACCTGGTGTTGTGTGTAACACAGAAGCCATCCTCTGCAACACTCCATCAGGGAACAGCGAGAACATGACTTTGTCATAACTCCCACACTAGCAACATGGGACCATCTCCCACCTCCCGCAACAGTGGTACCATGTGGTCTCGGCAACACCTCCTTCCTCCTGCAGTAGTACCACCACAGGACATTGACAACGCCTCCTTCCTCCTGCAGTAGTACCACCACAGCACATTGACAACACCTCTTTCCTCCTGCAGTAGTACCACCACAGGGCATTGAGCACGCCTCCTTCCTCCTGCAGTAGTACCACCACAGGACATTGACAACACCTCCTTCCTCCTGCAGTAGTACCACCACAGGACATTGACAACACCTCCTTCCTCCTGCAGTAGTACCACCACAGCACATTGACAACACCTCCTTCCTCCTGCAGTAGTACCACCACAGGACATTGACAACACCTCCTTCCTCCTGCAGTAGTACCACCACAGGACATTGACAACGCCTCCTTCCTCCTGCAGTAGTACCACCACAGCACATGACAACACCTCCTTCCTCCTGCAGTAGTACCACCACAGGACATTGACAACACCTCCTTCCTCCTGCAGTAGTACCACCACAGGACATTGACAACGCCTCCTTCCTCCTGCAGTAGTACCACCACAGGACATTGACAACACCTTCCTCCTGCAATAGTACCACCACGGGACATTGACAACGCTTACTTCCTCCTGCAGTAGCACCACCACTGGACATTGACAACGCCTCCTTCCTCCTGCAGTAGTACCACCACAGGACATTGACAACACCTTCCTCCTGCAATAGTACCACCACGGGACATTGACAACACCTACTTCCTCCTGCAGTAGTACCACCACAGGACATTGACAACACCTCCTTCCTCCTGCAGTAGTACCACCACAGCACATTGACAACACCTCCTTCCTCCTGCAGTAGTACCACCACAGGACATTGACAACACCTAATCCCTCCTGCAGTAGTACCACCACAGGACATTGACAACGCCTCCTTCCTCCTGCAGTAGTACCACCACAGGACATTGACAACACCTCCTTCCTCCTGCAGTAGTACCACCACAGGACATTGACAACACCTCCTTCCTCCTGCAGTAGTACCACCACAGGACATTGACAACACCTCCTTCCTCCTGCAGTAGTACCACCACAGGACATTGACAACACCTCCTTCCTCCTGCAGTAGTACCACCACAGGACATTGACAACGCCTCCTTCCTCCTGCAGTAGTACCACCACAGGACATTGACAACACCTCCTTCCTCCTGCAGTAGTACCACCACAGGACATTGACAACACCTCCTTCCTCCTGCAGTAGTACCACCACAGGACATTGACAACACCTCCTTCCTCCTGCAGTAGTACCACCACAGGACATTGACAACACCTCCTTCCTCCTGCAGTAGTACCACCACAGGACATTGACAACACCTCCTTCCTCCTGCAGTAGTACCACCACAGGACATTGACAACACCTCCTTCCTCCTGCAGTAGTACCACCACAGGACATTGACAACACCTCCTTCCTCCTGCAGTAGTACCACCACAGGACATTGACAACACCTCCTTCCTCCTGCAGTAGTACCACCACAGGACATTGACAACACCTCCTTCCTCCTGCAGTAGTACCACCACAGGACATTGACAACACCTCCTTCCTCCTGCAGTAGTACCACCACAGGACATTGACAACACCTCCTTCCTCCTGCAGTAGTACCACCACAGGACATTGACAACACCTCCTTCCTCCTGCAGTAGTACCACCACAGGACATTGACAACACCTCCTTCCTCCTGCAGTAGTACCACCACAGGACATTGACAACACCTTCCTCCTGCAGTAGTACACCACAGGACATTGACAACCCTCCTTCCTGCAGTAGTACCACCACAGGACATTGACAAACCCTCCCTTCCCCTGCATAGTACCACCACAGAATTGACAACACCTCCTCCTGCAGTAGTCACACACAACCCCCGCGACCACCACGACACCTCCGAACCCCACGCGCACCCTATCCCCTGCATTCCACAGACCTCTCCTGAGTATACCACCACAGAATGAACCCTCTATACACGCTGCACCTCTCCTGCAGTACCACAGACATGCACCTCTCCCAAGTCCCAGAATGAACTCCCTCGTCCCAGCATTGACACCCCCTGAGTCCCAGCATGACACCCTTCTCCGCGAGTCACCCGACATTGACACCTCCGCTTCACACGGCATGAACCCTTCTCTGCTCCACCCAGAATAACCCTCTCGCAGTATCCACACACTTGAACTCCGCATGTACACACGGACATTGAACCTCTCTCAGTAGAACACGACTTGACAACCTCCTCTCTGCATGACCACACACATGACAACACCTCTCTCAGTAGTACCCAGATGACAACACCTCTCCCGCATGTACACACAGGCATTGACAACTCCTCTGCAGTGTACAACAGACTGAACACCCTGCGTATCCAGGATGCAACCTCTTCTCTCAGTTCACAGCATACAATCCGCTACACACACAGACAACCTCCAATACCACACAAACCCTCCAACACAGACAGACACCTCCCTAACCAACACAAACCTCCGCGACCACAGACATTAACTCCCCATACCAAGACTGAAACTCCCGTATCCCACTGCAACTCCCAAGACACACACCACAGGACATTGACAACACCTCCTTCCTCCTGCAGTAGTACCACCACAGGACATTGACAACCCTCCTTCCTCCTGCAGTAGTACCACCACAGGACATTGACAACACCTCCTATCCTCCTGCAGTAGTACCACCACAGGACATTGACAACCCTCCTTCCTCCTGCAGTAGTACCACCACAGGACATTGACAACCCTCCTTCCTCTGCAGTAGTACCACCACAGGGACATTGACAACACTCTTCCTCCTGCAGTAGTACACCTCTTCCTCTGCAGTAGACCACACAGGACATTGACAAACACCATACCTCCTCAGTAGTACTCCCAAGGACATTGGGCACACCTACATCTTCTCTGCTAGTACACCCCAGGAACATGACCAACGCCATACCTTCCTCCTGCAGTAGTACCAACCACAGGAACATTGACAACCCCTTCCCTCCTGCAGTAGACCACCACAGGACATGACAACAGCCTCTTCACTCCTGCAGTAGTACCACCACAGACATTGACCAGCAACTCCTTCTCTGCAGTAGCAGACCACAGACATTGACAACACTTCCTCCTGCAGTGTACCACCCAGGACAATGCCTCAGCAACGCTCCTGCAAGACCAGGACCACATACCTTAGCAACACCTCTTCTCCTGCAGGTACCAGACCACAGCTTAGCAACGTCTCTCCTGCAGGACAGACCAACCACCAGGACATTGACAACACCTCCTTCCTCCTGCAGGAGACCAGGACCACAGGACATGACCTCAGCACTTCCTCCTGCAGGAGACGGACCACAGGCATTAGCAACTCCTTCCTCCTGCAGTATACCAGACCACAGCTTGACACACCTCCTCCTGCCAGAGACCCAAGGACCTACACACCTCCATCCTCCTGCAGGAGCCAGGACCACACGACCCTCAGCAACTTCCTCCTGCAGGAACCAGGACCACAGCCTTAGCAACCTCTCCTGCAGGACAGGACCACATGCTCAGCAACTTCCTCCTGCAGGAGCCGGACCACATGCCTTAGCAACTCCTCCTGCAGGAGCCAGGACCACAGTACGCCTCAGCAACGCCTCTGCAGGAGCCAGGACCACACTGCCCTCAAGCAACTCTCCTGCAAGAACCAGGACCACAGCCTCAGCAACGTCTCCTGCAGGAACCAGGACCACATGCCCTCAGCAACGCCTCCTGCAGGATCCAGGACCACATGCCCTCAGCAACGTCTCCTGCAGGAGCCAGGACCACATGCCCTCAGCAACGTCTCCTGCAGGAGCCAGGACCACATTCCCTCAGCAACGTCTCATGCAGGATCCAGGACCACACGCCCTCAGCAACACCTCCTGCAGGAGCCAGGACCACACGCCCTCAGCAACGTCTCCTGCAGGATCCAGGACCACACGCCCTCAGCAACGTCTCCTGCAGGAGCAAGGACCACATGCCCTTAGCAACATCTCCTGCAGGATCCAGGACCACATGCCCTCAGCAACGCCTCCTGCAGGGTCCAGGACCACATGCCCTCAGCAACGTCTCCTGCAGGAGCCAGGACCACATGCCCTCAGCAACGCCTCCTGTAGGAACTAGGACCACACGCCCTCAGCAACGCCTCCTGCAGGATCCAGGACCACACGCCCTCAGCAACGTCTCCTGCAGGAGCCAGGACCACACGCCCTCAGCAACGCCTCCTGCAGGAACCAGGATCATATGCCTTAGCAACGTCCCCTGCAGGATCCAGGACCACACGCCCTCAGCAACGTCTCCTGCAGGAGCCAGGACCACACGCCCTCAGCAACGCCTCCTGCAGGATCCAGGACCACACGCCCTCAGCAACGTCTCCTGCAGGAGCCAGGACCACACGCCCTCAGCAACACCTCCTGCAGGAGCCAGGACAGCACGCCCTCAGCAACGCCTCCTGCAGGATCCAGGACCACACGCCCTCAGCAACGCCTCCTTCAGGAGCCAGGACCACATGCCCTCAGCAACGTCTCCTGCAGGAGCCAGGACCACATGCCCTCAGCAACGTGTCCTGCAGGAGCCATGACCACACGCCCTCAGCAACGCCTCCTGCAGGAGCCAGGACCACACGCCCTCAGCAACGCCTCCTGCAGGATCCAGGACCACACGCCCTCAGCAACGCCTCCTGCAGGAGCCAGGACCACACGCCCTCAGCAACGCCTCCTGTAGGAACCAGGACCACACGCCCTCAGCAACGCCTCCTGCAGGAGCCAGGACCACACGCCCTCAGCAACATCTCCTGGATGAGCCAGGACCACACGCCCTCAGCAACGCCCCGTGCAGGAGGGACCACATGCCCTCCGCAACGTCTCCTGCAGGAGCCATGACCACACGCCCTCAGCAACGCCTCCTGCAGGAGCCAGGACCACACGCCCTCAGCAACGCCTCCTGCAGGAGCCAGGACCACACGCCCTCAGCAACGCCTCCTGCAGGATCCAGGACCACACGCCCTCAGCAACGTCTCCTGCAGGAGCCAGGACCACACGCCCTCAGCAACGCCTCCTGCAGGAGCCAGGACCACACGCCCTCAGCAACGCCTCCTGCAGGAGCCAGGACCACACGCCCTCAGCAACGCCTCCTGCAGGAGCCAGGACCACACGTCCTCAGCCGTAGCTGATACCCTGCTCAGCCACCATTGGTCCAGCCTGGTAATATACATGGTAACCTACTGTCCATCTCTTCATGGAGTATTGCGTTACCATGTTACCATCTTTCCTTTATCATACCTTACGGTAACCCTTCAATATACAGAAACATATATGATCAATGGTGTATATTAAAGTATTTACAATATATCATTGTTTTGATTTATTTCAAGCAGTATATAGAAGAAAAAATGCTTCAATTCTCTTATTTTCGTTTATCTCAATGGCAATCTTTACATTATAGCATCGCATCAAACAAAATATTTAACATATCAACATATGATAGAGTTGATAGAGATGCTCTGTGGAAGGTATTAAGAATATATGGTATGGGAGGCAAGTTGTTAGAAGCAGTGAAAAGTTTTTATCGAGGATGTAAGGCATGTGTACGTGTAGGAAGAGAGGAAAGTGATTGGTTCTCAGTGAATGTAGCTTTGCGGCAGGGGTGTGTGATGTCTCCATGGTTGTTTAATTTGTTTATGGATGGGGTTGTTAGGGAGGTAAATGCAAGAGTTTTGGAAAGAGGGGCAAGTATGAAGTCTGTTGGGGATGAGAGAGCTTGGGAAGTGAGTCAGTTGTTGTTCGCTGATGATACAGCGCTGGTGGCTGATTCATGTGTGAAACTGCAGAAGCTGGTGACTGAGTTTGGTAAAGTGTGTGGAAGAAGAAAGTTAAGAGTAAATGTGAATAAGAGCAAGGTTATTAGGTACAGTAGGGTTGAGGGTCAAGTCAATTGGGAGGTAAGTTTGAATGGAGAAAAACTGGAGGAAGTGAAGTGTTTTAGATATCTGGGAGTGGATCTGGCAGCGGATGGAACCATGGAAGCGGAAGTGGATCATAGGGTGGGGGAGGGGGCAAAAATTCTGGGGGCCTTGGAGAATGTGTGGAAGTCGAGAACATTATCTCGGAAAGCAAAAATGGGTATGTTTGAAGGAATAGTGGTTCCAACAATGTTGTATGGTTGCGAGGCGTGGGCTATGGATAGAGTTGTGCGCAGGAGGATGGATGTGCTGGAAATGAGATGTTTGAGGACAATGTGTGGTGTGAGGTGGTTTGATCGAGTGAGTAACGTAAGGGTAAGAGAGATGTGTGGAAATAAAAAGAGCGTGGTTGAGAGAGCAGAAGAGGGTGTTTTGAAGTGGTTTGGGCACATGGAGAGGATGAGTGAGGAAAGATTGACCAAGAGGATATATGTGTCGGAGGTGGAGGGAACAAGGAGAAGAGGGAGACCAAATTGGAGGTGGAAAGATGAAGTGAAAAAGATTTTGTGTGATCGGGGCCTGAACATGCAGGAGGGAGAAAGGAGGGCAAGGAATAGAGTGAATTGGAGCGATGTGGTATACCGGGGTTGACGTGCTGTCAGTGGATTGAATCAAGGCATGTGAAGCGTCTGGGGTAAACCATGGAAAGCTGTGTAGGTATGTATATTTGCGTGTGTGGACGTATGTATATACATGTGTATGGGGGGGGTTGGGCCATTTCTTTCGTCTGTTTCCTTGCGCTACCTCGCAAACGCGGGAGACAGCGACAAAGTATAAAAAAAAAAAAAATATTTAACATATTAACAAAATATTTGTTGATATCTGTATTTAGATTGGCTGAGCCAAATCTTCATCAGATGATAATATTTTGATTCTCTCTCTCTCTCTCTCTCTCTCTCTCTCTCTCTCTCTCTCTCTCTCTCTCTCTCTCTCTCTCTCTCTCTCTCTCTCTCTCTCTCTCTCTCTCTCTCTCAGAGGTTAACTCATGTCATAACGACAACTGCAGATTAGTTATCAGTAAATAAATTATGCCAATTTAACTCTGAAACAAATACAATCAGCCATGATTACTGTGTGAGTGTGTGTTCGTGTGTGTGTGTTTGTGTTCGTGTGTGTGTGTGTGTGTGTTTGTGTGTGTGTTTGTGTGTGCGTTTCCCAAACTGGCAGGCAGCATCCCCCTGGAAAAAGTTTGTGCAGCCATTATTTGTGCTGTCAATATCGTATACTGATTTCATGCTTACAAACGTAAAAGATATAGGATATATAACAATAATACTTTTCAGAACAGTATATAACTGCAAAGAACTAAAGTCTGAAGTTAGTTATCGTTCGTCTGACAGGTGTGTGCGACCAGCTGATCAGATGTAAACATCCTCTGCGGCGCCAAGTTCGAGCCACACAAAAGATTTGTTTCTATTATCAAGTTTATTTTCTCATAGTCAAGTCAATATTCTATTTCCTGCACATGTAGAGATGAGGTGAGGAAAATGGTGGTATTTTCCTTCATTTTGGATCATTGTTGTGTAGTGGAAATGTGGAAAACATCAGGAAAGAGACGGTGAGGCTTGGGGGGGGGGCTGGTAGTATGGTGTATACACTCCGTGTGGCCAACAATTCCTGGAGTCCTATAATACAAATCTTTGCTCAATGGTTTCTTGATCATATATAGCAGTGTAGCAGCTTACTTATAAACAATTAAGTAGGAAATATTATAAAAAAAAAGTATCTTAATCAGTCTTGTGTTACGCCAATGTACGAGAGTTGATCATGTGTAGCTTCTGGTGTTGAAATTATACATATAATGTCACCTTGATCCACTAATTATAAATATCATTGAATTTATAGACCTGACAGACGATCCATTACCCAATAAAGAAGTTGAGATTTAGTAAATCAAAGTAATTGCTGCTCAGAGCATTTGCTGTTGAGAACAAGAACAAAACTGAAGGAAACAAAAGGTAAAGTAAATGTGTGTTTACAACTCATTGATTCAAGTGATGTCTGTTGTTGTTGTTGTTGTTGTTGTTATCTTCTTTAGCATGTATATTTTGAACTTGATTGCATTACTGAACACTATCTTTTCCCTGAACTTCACAGGCCTCTCCATGATTGGATTATTTAACGTAATAGGATGAAAAAAATAAAGGATCCCAGTCATACTTTCCCCAGTCTTTACCAGTTAACCTCACAAGATATGATGATAAGGATTTTAGAACATTTCGCAGCAAATAGGATCTTATGGCAATAAAGTAAACCTTTACTGAAGTCTCCTGCTTTTAGAAATATAAACACATAGCAAGAGGTTACATGAAAATCCTTGCTTGGTGTAACTCATAAAACCAAGCTCATGTGAGATCTTTTGATGCAGATTTTGATTAGGCCCGTGAGTTAGACAGGTTAGGTTTTTAAGATTAGGAGGTAAGTTATGTCCTAGGTTTAGTTCGAGTAGCTCCTGAATTACATTAGGTTCCTGAACTAAGTCTTTGGTTTAGTTTGTAGGATAGGTTAGGGTTTTGAAGTTAAGCGTAAGCTTTGGATTAGGCACTGGTTTTGATTAAGAGCATACGTTGAATTAGAACTTAGCCCCTATTTAGACTTAGGTTTTAAGGTTAAGTCATTAGGTTATATGAGATCGAAGGTTAATGTGATAGTTTATATCTAGTTAAGTGGGTTGTGTTGTTTGTTATTTTCTTGAATAAGGTTTAAGGTTAGGTCACCAAACACAACCCAGGATCTTAACCCAAAATGCAACCTGAATGCTTATAACAGGATTTTGGTGTGAAGTCAGCTGTACTGGTTTAAGAGCTTAGAAAAATATGGGACAGATACCTGTTCTGGAGACTATTTCTTTGTTTATTCTGTGACCATAAACAAAACAATAATGGTGAGGGCTGATGATTAATGGAAATATGGGGTTAGAAGATGTAAAATTAGATGAAATGTATTTTGAAATAATGGTGGTATGGAGAAAATGAAGTGACTTTCAAGACATTACAATGACTTCCTCATCAAAAAATTGCTGTTTTCCCTCTTGCCTATCACAATTTGAAGTGAACTCCACAAAGTAGGAATGTCTTTGATGGTTAGGGAAAATTTAGTGTTGATTATAAGGATTTTGATACAAATATGAGAACCAGCTGAACTTGACCAAGCCTCTCCTATTGTATCTGAGGGAAGGCATAGTTTTGCTTAGAGTAAATGAACATTTGTTATCTTATTTAGATGAGGAGAGGACTATGACAACAAGCAAAAACTTACTTAAGGAAATTCTATTAAGAGTAGCAATTTACGATTCTGTTTCTTTTTTCTTTTTATCATGATGATACCAAAATGATTTTATGGTAGACACACTTTTTCTCACATGTAGGATAATTTTATTTATTTATTTATTTTGCTTTGGCGCTGTCTCCCTCGTTAGCGAGGTAGCGCAAGGAAACAGACGAAAGAATGGCCCAAACCCACCCACATACATATGTATATACATACACGTCCACACATGCAAATATACATACCTGTACATTTCAATGTATACTTATATATACACACACAGACATATACATATATGCACATATACATAATTCATACTGTCTGCCTTTATTCATTCCCATTGCCACCTCGCCACACATGAAATAACAACCCCCTACCCCCTCATGTGTGCGAGGTAGCGCAAGGAAAAGACAACAAAGGCCCCATTCGTTCACACTCAGTCTCTAGCTGTCATGTAATAATGCACTGAAACCACAGCTCCCTTTCCACATCCAGGCCCCACAAAACTTTCCATGGTTTACCCCAGATGCTTCACATGCCCTTGTTCAATCCATTGACAGGACGTCGACTCCGGTATACCACATCGTTCCAATTCACTCTATTCCTTGCACGCCTTTCACCCTCCTGCATGTTCAGGCCCCGATCACTCAAAATCTTTTTCACTCCATCTTTTCACTTCCAATTTGGTCTCCCACTTCTCCTCGTTCCCTCCACCTCTGACACATATATTCTCTTTGTAAATCTTTCCTCATTCATTCTCTCCATGTGACCAAATCATTTCAAAACACCCTCTTCTGCTCTCTCAACCACACTCTTTTTATTACCACACATCTCTCTTACCCTATTATTACTTACTCGATCAAACCACCTCACACCACATATTGTCCTCAAACATCTCATTTCCAGCACATCCACCCTCTTGCGCACAACTCTATCCATAGCCAACACCTTGCAACCATACAACATTGTTGGAACCACTATTCCTTTAAACATACCCATTTTTGCTTTCCGAGATAATGTTCTCGACTTCCACACATTCTTCAAGGCTCCCAGAATTTTCGCCCCTTCCCCCACCCTGTGATTCACTTCTGCTTCCATGGTTCTATCCGCTGCCAAATCCACTCCCAGATATCTAAAACACTTCACTTCCTCCAGTTTTTCTCCATTCAAACTTACCTCCTAATTGACTTAATCCTCAACCCTACTGTACCTAAGAACCTTGCTCTTATTCACATTTACTCTCAACTTTCCTCCTTCACACACTTTACCAATAATAATTTTTATTTATTTATTTTATTTATTTGCTTTGTCACTGTCTCCTGCATTAGCGAGGTAGCGCAAGGAAACAGACCAAAGAATGGCCCAACCCACCCACATGCACATGTATATACATACACGTCCACACGCAAATATACATACCTATACATCTCAACGTATACATATATATATACACACAGACATATACATATATACACATGTACATAATTCATACTGTCTGCCTTTATTCATTCCCATCGCCACCTCGCAACATATGAAATAACAACCCCCTCTACCCTCATGTGTGCGAGGTAGTGCAAGGAAAAGACAACAAAGCCCCCTTTCGTTCACACTCAGTCTCTAGTTGTCATGTAATAATGCACTGAAACCACAGCTCCCTTTCCACATCCAGGCCCCACAGAACTTTCCATGGTTTACCCCAGACGCTTCACATGCCCTGGTTCAATCCACTGACAGCACATTGACCCCAGTATACCACATCGTTCCAATTCACTCTATTCCTTACATGCCATTCACCCTCCTGCATGTTCAGGCCCTGATCACTCAAAATCTTTTTCACTCCATCTTTCCACGTCCAATTTGGTCTCCCACTTCTCCTTGTTCCCTCCACCTCTGACACATATATTCTCTTTGTCAATCTTTCCTCATTCATTCTCTCCATGTGACCAAATCATTTCAAAACACCCTCTTCTGCTCTCTCAACCACACTCTTTTTATTACCACACATCTCTCTTACCCTATTATTACTTACTCGATCAAACCACCTCACACCACATATTGTTCTCAAACATCTCATTTCCAGCACATCCACCCTCTTGCGCACAACTCTATCCATAGCCAACACCTCGCAACCATACAACATTGTTGGAACCACTATTCCTTTAAACATACCCATTTTTGCTTTCCGAGATAATGTTCTCGACTTCCACACATTCTTCAAGGCTCCCAGAATTTTCGCCCCTTCCCCCACCCTGTGATTCACTTCTGCTTCCATGGTTCCATTCGCTGCCAAATCCACTCCCAGATATCTAAAACACTTCACTTCCTCCAGTTTTTCTCCATTCAAACTTACCTCCTAATTGACTTAATCCTCAACCCTACTGTACCTAAGAACCTTGCTCTTATTCACATTTACTCTCAACTTTCCTCCTTCACACACTTTACCAATAATAATTTTTATTGATTTATTTTATTTATTTGCTTTGTCACTGTCTCCTGCATTAGCGAGGTAGCGTAAGGAAACAGACCAAAGAATGGCCCAACCCACCCACATGCACATGTATATACATACACGTCCACACGCAAATATACATACCTATACATCTCAACGTATACATATATATATACACACACAGACATATACATATATACACATGTACATAATTCATACTGTCTGCCTTTATTCATTCCCATCGCCACCTCGCAACATATGAAATAACAACCCCCTCTACTCTCATGTGTGCGAGGTAGTGCAAGGAAAAGACAACAAAGCCCCATTTCGTTCACACTCAGTCTCTAGTTGTCATGTAATAATGCACTGAAACCACAGCTCCCTTTCCACATCCAGGCCCCACAGAACTTTTCATGGTTTACCCCAGACGCTTCACATGCCCTGGTTCAATCCACTGACAGCACATTGACCCCAGTATACCACATCGTTCCAATTCACTCTATTCCTTACATGCCATTCACCCTCCTGCATGTTCAGGCCCTGATCACTCAAAATCTTTTTCACTCCATCTTTCCACGTCCAATTTGGTCTCCCACTTCTCCTTGTTCCCTCCACCTCTGACACATATATTCTCTTTGTCAATCTTTCCTCATTCATTCTCTCCATGTGACCAAATCATTTCAAAACACCCTCTTCTGCTCTCTCAACCACACTCTTTTTATTACCACACATCTCTCTTACCCTATTATTACTTACTCGATCAAACCACCTCACACCACATATTGTTCTCAAACATCTCATTTCCAGCACATCCACCCTCTTGCGCACAACTCTATCCATAGCCAACACCTCGCAACCATACAACATTGTTGGAACCACTATTCCTTTAAACATACCCATTTTTGCTTTCCGAGATAATGTTCTCGACTTCCACACGTTCTTCAAGGCTCCCAGAATTTTCGCCCCTTCCCCCACCCTGTGATTCACTTCTGCTTCCATGGTTCCATCCGCTGCCAAATCCACTCCCAGATATCTAAAACACTTCACTTCCTCCAGTTTTTCTCCATTCAAACTTACCTCCTAATTGACTTAATCCTCAACCCTACTGTACCTAAGAACCTTGCTCTTATTCACATTTACTCTCAACTTTCCTCCTTCACACACTTTACCAATAATAATTTTTATTTATTTATTTTATTTATTTGCTTTGTCACTGTCTCCCGCATTAGCGAGGTACCGCAAGGAAACAGACCAAAGAATGGCCCAACCCACCCACATACACATGTATATACATACACGTCCACACGCAAATATACATACCTATACATCTCAACGTATACATATATATATACACACACAGACATATACATATATACACATGTACATAATTCATACTGTCTGCCTTTATTCATTCCCATCGCCACCTCGCAACATATGAAATAACAACCCCCTCTACCCTCATGTGTGCGAGGTAGTGCAAGGAAAAGACAACAAAGCCCCCTTTCGTTCACACTCAGTCTCTAGTTGTCATGTAATAATGCACTGAAACCACAGCTCCCTTTCCACATCCAGGCCCCACAGAACTTTCCATGGTTTACTCCAGACGCTTCACATGCCCTGGTTCAATCCACTGACAGCACATTGACCCCAGTATACCACATCGTTCCAATTCACTCTATTCCTTGCATGCCATTCACCCTCCTGCATGTTCAGGCCCTGATCACTCAAAATCTTTTTCACTCCATCTTTCCACGTCCAATTTGGTCTCCCACTTCTCCTCGTTCCCTCCACCTCTGACACATATATTCTCTTTGTCAATCTTTCCTCATTCATTCTCTCCATGTGACCAAATCATTTCAAAACACCCTCTTCTGCTCTCTCAACCACACTCTTTTTATTACCACACATCTCTCTTACCCTATTATTACTTACTCGATCAAACCACCTCACACCACATATTGTTCTCAAACATCTCATTTCCAGCACATCCACCCTCTTGCGCACAACTCTATCCATAGCCAACACCTCGCAACCATACAACATTGTTGGAACCACTATTCCTTTAAACATACCCATTTTTGCTTTCCGAGATAATGTTCTCGACTTCCACACATTCTTCAAGGCTCCCAGAATTTTCGCCCCTTCCCCCACCCTGTGATTCACTTCTGCTTCCATGGTTCCATCCGCTGCCAAATCCACTCCCAGATATCTAAAACACTTCACTTCCTCCAGTTTTTCTCCATTCAAACTTACCTCCTAATTGACTTAATCCTCAACCCTACTGTACCTAAGAACCTTGCTCTTATTCACATTTACTCTCAACTTTCCTCCTTCACACACTTTACCAATAATAATTTTTATTTATTTATTTTATTTATTTGCTTTGTCACTGTCTCCCGCATTAGCGAGGTACCGCAAGGAAACAGACCAAAGAATGGCCCAACCCACCCACATACACATGTATATACATACACGTCCACACACAAATATGCATACCTATACATCTCAACGTATACATATATATATACACACACAGACATATACATATATACTCATGTACATAATTCATACTGTCTGCCTTTATTCATTCCCATCGCCACCTCGCAACATATGAAATAACAACCCCCTCTACCCTCATGTGTGCGAGGTAGTGCAAGGAAAAGACAACAAAGCCCCCTTTCGTTCACACTCAGTCTCTAGTTGTCATGTAATAATGCACTGAAACCACAGCTCCCTTTCCACATCCAGGCCCCACAGAACTTTCCATGGTTTACCCCAGACGCTTCACATGCCCTGGTTCAATCCATTGACAGCACATTGACCCCAGTATACCAAATCGTTCCAATTCACTCTATTCCTTGCATGCCATTCACCCTCCTGCATGTTCAGGCCCCGATCACTCAAAATCTTTTTCACTCCATCTTTCCACGTCCAATTTGGTCTCCCGCTTCTCCTCGTTCCCTCCACCTCTGACACATATATTCTCTTTGTCAATCTTTCCACATTTATTCTCTCCATGTGACCAAACCATTTCAAAACACCCTTTTCTGCTCTCTCAACCACACTCTTTTTATTACCACACATCTCTCTTACCCTATTATTACTTACTCGATCAAACCACCTCACACCACATATTGTCCTCAAACATCTAATTTTCAGCACATCCACCCTCCTGCGCACAACTCTATCCATGGCCCATGCCTTACAACCATACAACATTGTTGGAACCACTATTCCTTCAAACATATGATAAAAATTCCTGACAGTGATCATGTGAAATATTGATGGATGATAATTCAAAGTGGTGTGCAATCCACAACGCAAGTATATGCATAGCCTGAGTGAGGTCAGAGAGCCTTGCTCCCTCAAGGAACAACTGTTTTTCCTTGTTTAATGTCACAGTACTTTTGTATAGATAATTTGTACTTATTTCTTTCTTTTAACTTTGCTATTTCCTTCACATATAATACACGTATAATACACCGAAACCAGAGTCCCTTGTCCCTAGCCAAGCCTCACAGACATTTCTGTGGTTTCTCCTGACCACCTCATATTCTCTGGTTCAGCCCACTAACAGCATGTTACCTCTAACTCCTATATACCATAGCGCTGCTATGCTTTATCCCTGACATACTTCACACCATCTTTTATGTTCAGGCTTTGATTAAGTAAGCCTCTTTCACTCCATCCTTCTATCTCCAATTCAGTCTTCCCCTTCTCCTTGTCCCTTTGACTTCTGCTGTATATACCCTCTTAGCCAGCCTCTCTTCATCTATCCTCGCCTTATGAACACACCAAATCAGCACACTCTCTTCAGCTTTCTCAACCATGCTCTTTTTGCTATTGCATATCTCTTACCCTATCATTTCTTACTTAATCAACCCTCCTCACACCACATAGTTTCTTCAAGCAGTTTATTTCCAGTGCATCTACATTCTTCCGTACTTTTTATTCTGCGGCCCATTCTTTGCATCCCCACTGAAAATTACTAAAATCACGTATTGTTTTGCAAAATTTACCTTGAATGTATTTACGCAGTGTGTGGACTGTATACTTAGAAGTATGTATGAATGTGGAAAACACTCTCGCCCCTTTTTTTACTTGTAACCATGCTTCACCAAAAGATGAAAATAAAAAATCTGGCTACTTTTAAGGATGTGAGTCTCTGTTTTTGTTCTTGAGGCTGTGAAGGGAGAGGTAAACTACCACAACTGAAATGATTCATGCATAATGTAATCAGTAATCTATTGAATACTTTATTTTAAACATATTTTCCATCAAGAGAATGTAAGAACAAATCTAGAATTTTAAAGATGGATAAAAAGCAAGTTATTTTTTTTTTTTTTTATTATACTTTGTCGCTGTCTCCCGCGTTTGCGAGGTAGCGCAAGGAAACAGACGAAAGAAATGGCCCAACCCCCCCCATACACATGTATATACATACGTCCACACACGCAAATATACATACCTACACAGCTTTCCATGGTTTACCCCAGACGCTTGACATGCCTTGATTCAATCCACTGACAGCACGTCAACCCTGGTATACCACATCGCTCCAATTCACTCTATTCCTTGCCCTCCTTTCACCCTCCTGCATGTTCAGGCCCCGATCACACAAAATCTTTTTCACTCCATCTTTCCACCTCCAATTTGGTCTCCCTCTTCTCCTCGTTCCCTCCACCTCCGACACATATATCCTCTTGGTCAATCTTTCCTCACTCATTCTCTCCATGTGCCCAAACCACTTCAAAACACCCTCTTCTGCTCTCTCAACCACGCTCTTTTTATTTCCACACATCTCTCTTACCCTTACGTTACTCACTCGATCAAACCACCTCACACCACACATTGTCCTCAAACATCTCATTTCCAGCACATCCATCCTCCTGCGCACAACTCTATCCATAGCCCACGCCTCGCAACCATACAACATTGTTGGAACCACTATTCCTTCAAACATACCCATTTTTGCTTTCCGAGATAATGTTCTCGACTTCCACACATTCTTCAAGGCCCCCAGAATTTTCACCCCCTCCCCCACCCTATGATCCACTTCCGCTTCCATGGTTCCATCCGCTGCCAGATCCACTCCCAGATATCTAAAACACTTCACTTCCTCCAGTTTTTCTCCATTCAAACTCACCTCCCAATTGACTTGACCCTCAACCCTACTGTACCTAATAACCTTGCTCTTATTCACATTTACTCTTAACTTTCTTCTTCCACACACTTTACCAAACTCAGTCACCAGCTTCTGCAGTTTCTCACATGAATCAGCCACCAGCGCTGTATCATCAGCGAACAACAACTGACTCACTTCCCAAGCTCTCTCATCCCCAACAGACTTCATACTTGCCCCTCTTTCCAAAACTCTTGCATTTACCTCCCTAACAACCCCATCCATAAACAAATTAAACAACCATGGAGACATCACACACCCCTGCCGCAAACCTACATTCACTGAGAACCAATCACTTTCCTCTCTTCCTACACGTACACATGCCTTACATCCTCGATAAAAACTTTTCACTGCTTCTAACAACTTGCCTCCCACACCATATATTCTTAATACCTTCCACAGAGCATCTCTATCAACTCTATCATATGCCTTCTCCAGATCCATAAATGCTACATACAAATCCATTTGCTTTTCTAAGTATTTCTCACATACATTCTTCAAAGCAAACACCTGATCCACACATCCTCTACCACTTCTGAAACCACACTGCTCTTCCCCAATCTGATGCTCTGTACATGCCTTCACCCTCTCAATCAATACCCTCCCATATAATTTACCAGGAATACTCAACAAACTTATACCTCTGTAATTTGAGCACTCACTCTTATCCCCTTTGCCTTTGTACAATGGCACTATGCACGCATTCCGCCAATCCTCAGGCACCTCACCATGAATCATACATACATTAAATAACCTTACCAACCAGTCAACAATACAGTCACCCCCTTTTTTAATAAATTCCACTGCAGTACCATCCAAACCTACTGCCTTGCCGGCTTTCATCTTCCGCAAAGCTTTCACTACCTCTTCTCTGTTTACCAAATCATTTTCCCTAACCCTCTCACTTTGCACACCACCTCGACCAAAACACCCTATATCTGCCACTCTATCACCAAACACATTCAACAAACTTTCAAAATACTCACTCCATCTCCTTCTCACATCACCACTACTTGTTATCACCTCCCCATTTGCGCCCTTCACTGAAGTTCCCATTTGCTCCCTTGTCTTACGCACTTTATTTACCTCCTTCCAGAACATCTTTTTATTCTCCCTAAAATTTAATGATACTCTCTCACCCCAACTCTCATTTGCCCTTTTTTTCACCTCTTGCACCTTTCTCTTGACCTCCTGTCTCTTTCTTTTATACATCTCCCACTCAATTGCATTTTTTCCCTGCAAAAATCGTCCAAATGCCTCTCTCTTCTCTTTCACTAATACTCTTACTTCTTCATCCCACCACTCACTACCCTTTCTAATCAACCCACCTCCCACTCTTCTCATGCCACAAGCATCTTTTGCGCAATCCATCACTGATTCCCTAAATACATCCCATTCCTCCCCCACTCCCTTTACTTCCATTGTTCTCACCTTTTTCCATTCTGTACTCAGTCTCTCCTGGTACTTCCTCACACAAGTCTCCTTCCTAAGCTCACTTACTCTCACCACCCTCTTCACCCCAACATTCACTCTTCTTTTCTGAAAACCCATACAAATCTTCACCTTAGCCTCCACAAGATAATGATCAGACATCCCTCCAGTTGCACCTCTCAGCACATTAACATCCAAAAGTCTCTCTTTCGCACGCCTGTCAATTAACACGTAATCTAATAACGCTCTCTGGCCATCTCTCCTACTTACATAAGTATACTTATGTATATCTCGCTTTTTAAACCAGGTATTCCCAATCAACAAATCACCAGTCATTTTTAGCACACAAATCCAGAAGCTCTTTGCCATTTCCATTCAGAGCACTGAATATCCCATGCACACCTATTATATCCTCAACTGCCACATTACTCACCTTCGCATTCAAATCACCCATCACTAATACCCGGTCTTGTGCATCAAATCTGCTGACACTCACTCAGCTGCTCCAAAAACACTTCACTTTCATGATCATTCTTCTCCTGACCAGGTGTATAGGCACCAATGATTACCCATTTCTTGCCATCCACTTTCAGTTTTACCCAGTTCAACCTAGCACTTACTTCCTTACACTCTATCACACACTCCCTCAACTCCTGCTTCAGGAGTATTGCTACTCCTTCCTTTGCTCTTGTTCTCTTACCAACTCCTGGTTATACTCCTTAGACAATTCCAAACCATTCTTTCCCTTTACTCTTGAATTTTGTTTCACTCAAAGCCAGAACATCCAGGTTTCTTTCCTCAAACATACAACCTATCTCTCCTTTCCTCTCATCTTGTTTACATCCACGCACATTCAAACACCCCAGCCTGAGCCTTCAAGGAGTGTGAGCACTCCCGCTTGTCTCCTTCTGTTTCCTCTTTTAGAAATTGAAATACAAGAATGGGAGGGTTTCCAGCCCCCTGCTGCCGCCTCCTTTAGTTGCCTTCTACAACACGAGGGGAATACCTCTACATGTGTATAGGTCCATTTCCTGATTAAAGGGTTTGCACACTGAATGGATTGACTTCCTTCTAGGCTCTTCATTTTGAAAATTGGTAACGCTTTGTTCTTTTCACTTTTTGCCCATTATTGCCTCTTAAGATTTCTACTGGGTATTCTTACATTTGTTAGGCTTGTTTTTTTTATATATTTTTTTCTATCTCTTTCTACCTTCATTACTCCATTCCCAGGCTTGTGGAGTTGAATAGGTACATATACCCTCTGAACTCACACACAGATCCTAAGCCTGTAGCCAGTGTGTTTAATTTAACAATGGACCTCTACTCCTATAAACATACCTTTTACATTTTCACTTTATGTACTAAGTTCATTCATCAAGTAAGACCAAAATACACAGACATGAAATAACACCATTGAATCCAGTTCCTTATCATTCAAGTAGCATCTTTATGTGAAATGCCCCTAGCCCTAATCAGTTGGGTTTTGAATTTCAGAATGAAAATTTGGAGGAATCCCAGTAATTGCAACAGCTCTTGTTTAGAATAAGTCTACAAATTCACAAATAGATTGGCAGAGGGAACTTACATTATTACTGGAAAAAACTGGAGGGAGAGCTATGAGCCAGGACTCCAAAAAACATGATGGGATGGATCGTCCATCACAGGTTAGTAAGAGTGCCAATCATATCTCACACAGATCTTCGTTCCCTCTTAGAACATAAAGTGGGTTTCTGCACGTGGTGCACAGGGAAGTTCTATCTAATATTTTCCACAGGTCACAGCCAAATCCAAGGGCACTGAAGGAACTATGTTTGTGTTGCCCAGATCTGCAGAACCGATACCTGAACCATCTGTGCATTTAAGGGAAGTGCAGAATTATGCTCAAGAATCAGGTGATATAATGTACCCCACTATAAGAGGGGATATAGCATGGGAACAGCACATACTGGTGAGCTCAGTGTGCCAGTTTAACAATTTCTGTTTCTGAAAGTATTTTGCTATTGCTCCAGCATCAGTAAAGATTATTGATATCTACAGAGGTATAAGCTTGTTGATTGAACTTGGCATGTTGCATGGGAGAGTTGTGACTGAGAGGGTGAAGGCATGTAGAGAGCATCAGAACAGCTTGTGGAGCTGTGTGCCAAAAAGGGGATAGTGATTGAGAATACCTGGTTCAAAAAGAGGGATGGAAACAAGTATACGTATGTGAGTAGGAGAGATGATCAGCAGGCATTATTGGATAGTGCCTGAGGATTAGAGGAATGCGAGATGTAGGTGCATTCAGAGGGTACAAGATGAATGGGGAAAGAGTCAGTGACAAATTATAGGAGGTAAATGGTTGGTTCATGGTGAAAAAGGGAGTTGATTGGGGAGAAGCTTCATGTAACTTAAGAGGAAGTTGAACAAGGTATTATGGAGAAGCAAGACAATGCGTAACATAGGAAGAGGGAAAAGGAGGATGATAGATGTAGAAATGAAGATGTTGCTTTGAGATGTATGTGAAGGAATACTTGAAAGATGATTAGTAGTTTATGATCTGGAAGGCTGATGGTGAAGAGATGCTTGGAAGGGTATTGATATTTGGGGTGGGAAGGATTTAAAACATATTGAAGTTTTATGAGGAGTGGTTTAGTTAAGGGAAGGCAGGAAGAGCAAAATGAATAGGTGGCTATTGCAATTGAGTTTATTAGGAAGGGGTGTGTTGTTGTTCATGGTTGTTAAGATTTTGGTTTATGGATGGGGTGTAAGTGAGCTGAATTGGGAATGATATTGTACCTGGATAAAGGCAAGGTGAAGTCTGTTGGAACTGAGAGGCTTAAGGATGTGAGCATATGATATGTTCATGGATGTATTAATGAGAGAGTGGCTGTACATGATGATTGAAGACAGCAGTTGGTGGTGATTGATAGGGTTTGATTGAGGAATGAATGGAAATTTAGAGAAATGGATAAGTAGATTTAGTTGTGGCATAGGGGTAGGGAAGTCAATTAGGTAAGTAGAAGTTTGATGGAGTGAAAAACTGGGGGAAGTAAGTTTTAGAAATCTGGGAAGTGATCATCAGCGGTGGTAACCATGAAGGTGAAGGAAAATAGGGTAGGGGATGAGCTGAAGATTCTGTGGAGAGTTGAAATCGTGTGGAAGTGGAACACTTTTCGGAAAGCGAATAATGGGGTATGTTTGAAGTGAGATTTGGATTAACGAGTGTGGTTGCGAGGCGTGGGCTATGGATAGAGATGTGCGCAGGAGGATGGATGTGCTGGAAATGAGATGTTTGAGGACAATGTGTGGTGTGAGGTGGTTTGATCGAGTAAGTAACGTAAGGGTAAGAGAGATGTGTGGAAATAAAAAGAGCGTGGTTGAGAGAGCAGAAGAGGGTGTTTTGAAATGGTTTGGGCACATGGAGAGAATGAGTGAGGAGAGATTGACCAAGAGGATATATGTGTCGGAGGTGGAGGGAACGAGGAGAAGAGGGAGACCAAATTGGAGGTGGAAAGATGGAGTGAAAAAGATTTTGTGTGATCGGGGCCTGAACATGCAGGAGGGTGAAAGGAGGGCAAGAAATAGAGTGAATTGGAGTCATGTGGTATACAGGGGTTGACGTGCTGTCAGTGGATTGAAGCAAGGCATGTGAAGCGTCTGGGGTAAACCATGGAAAGCTGTGTAGGTATGTATATTTGCGTGTGTGGACGTGTGTATGTACATGTGTATGGGGGGGGGGTTGGGCCATTTCTTTCGTCTGTTTCCTTGCGCTACCTCGCAAACGCGGGAGACAGCGACAAAGTATAAAAAAAAAAAAAAAAAAAAAAAAAACATTAATAATTGATAGGAGTGTAAAAGGTAGGTTTGTGGATGTAGGTGTGCAGAGGGAGAGAGAGAGAGGCAGCTGCTGGGATGTCTGGTTACTATCTTGTGGAGGTGAAGGTGAGGATTTATACAGGTTTTCGAAAAAGAAGAAACTGTCAGAAAAGAGTAAGTGAGCTTGGAAAAGAGACTTGTGCAAAGAAATACTCAGAGAGATTGAGTGTAAAACAGAAAAAGGTGAGAGTGAATGAAGCAAGGGGAGTGGGTGAGGACTGGGAGGTATTTAGAGAAGCAGTGATGGCATATGCAAGAGATGCATGTAACATACGAAAGGTGGGTTGTGGGCAGATTAGAAAGGGTAGTGAGTGGTGGGATGAAGAACTAAAGTTGCTAGAGAAAGAGAGAAGAGAGATGTTGAGGTGACACTTACAGGAGGGAGTACAAATGATTGGGAGATGTACAAGAGAAAATATTAGGAGGTCAAGAGGATGGTGCAAGGGTTGAAAAGAGGGCAGTTGAAAGTTGGGGTGAGCAAGCTTCAGTAAACTTAAGAGAGAAGATGTTTTGGAACAAGGTAAATTACATGTGAGAAGCAAGAGAACAAATGCGAACATCAGTGAAGAGGGCAAAAGGGGAAATGATAAGAGATAGTGGAGAAATGAGAAGATGGAGTTTTGTGAAGGACTGTTAGATGTGTTTCATGACGATGGCAGACGTAGGGTGCTTGGGTTTGGAAGGTATGCATATTGAGTCAAGGAGAGTGGTTTAGTTAAGAGAGAAAAGGCAGTGGAAGCCATGCATAGAATGAAATAAGGATGGTATTGCATTTGATTTTATTTAGAAAGGGGGTGACTGTGTTGTTGATTGGTTGGTAAGGATTTTGAGTGTACATATGGATCGTCGTGATGTGCCTGAGCATTGGCGGAATGCATGTATTGTACCACTGTATAAAGACAAAGGTGATAAATGTGAATGCTCAAACTACAGAGGCATAAGTTTGTTGAGCATACCTGATAAGTTGTATGGAATGGTATTAATTGAGAGAGTGAAAGCATGTACAGAGCATCAGATTGAAGAGGAACAGTGTGGTAGAGGATGAGTTGATAAGGTGTTTGCATTGAAGAATTTGTATGGGAAATATTTAGAGAAATGGATAGATTTAGTATGTGGCACTTATGGAGTAGGAGAAAGCATATGATAAGGTTAATAAAAATGTCTTGTGGAGTGTCTTAAGAACATACAGTGTGGGAGGTAAGCTTGTAGAAGCAGAGCGAAGTTTTCATCAAGGGTATAATGTATGTGTATGAGTAGGAAAAGAGGCAGGTAAATGATTCCAAATGAAGGTTGGTCTGTGGCAGAGGTATGTATCGTCACGTAGTTGTTCACTTTGTTTATGGATGGGATGTTGGGGTAGGTAAATATGAGAGTCTTGGATAGAGGGGGTGGGTATGCAGTCTGTTAGGGGATAAGATGGCCTGGGAAGTGAGTCAGTTGTTGTTTGCTGATTATACAACGCTGGTGGCTAAATTGAGTGTGAGACTTTAGAAATTGGTGTCTGTGTTTGAAAGGGTGTGTGACAGAAGGAATTTGAGAGTAAATGTGAATAAAAGCAAGGTTATTAGTTTTAGCAGAGTTGAGGAACAGGTTGTTAAGGTGTGAGTTTGCATGGAGAAAAATTAGAGGAAGTAAAGTGTTTTAGATGTCTGGGAGGGGATAGGCAACAAATGGGAGCATAAGTGAACAAGGATGGGTGAGGGGGTAAAGGTTGTGTAAGTACTGAAGAATGTGTGGAAAGAGAAAACATTATCTGGGTGGGCAAAAATGCATATGTTTGAAAGTATAGTAATTCTAGTGTTATTATTTGGATGCGAGATATGGGTTATAGATAAGACTGCCAGGAGGAGATTGAGTGTGTTGGATACAAAATGTTTAAGGACAATATGTGATGTAATGGAGTTTGATAGAATAAATAATGAAAGGATAGGATAGTTTGATAGAATAAATAATGAAAGGATAAGAGAGAGGTGTAACAAAAAGAGTGTGATTGAGAGAGCAGAATAGAGTGTGCTGAAATGTTTTGGACATATAGAGAGTAAGTAGGAGAGATGGCCAGAGAGCGTTATTGGATTACGTGTTAATTGACAGGCGTGCGAAAGAGAGACTTTTGGATGTTAATGTGCTGAGAGGTGCAACTAGAGGGATGTCTGATCATTATCTTGTGGAGACTAAGGTGAAGATTTGTATGGGTTTTCAGAAAAGAAGAGTGAATGTTGGGGTGAAGAGGATGGTGAGAGTAAGTGAGCTTGGGAAGGAGACCTGTGTGAGGAAGTACCAGGAGAGACTGAGTACAGAATGGAAAAAGGTGAGAACAATGGAAGTAAGGGGAGTGGGGGAGGAATGGGATGTATTTAGGGAATCAGTGATGGATTGCGCAAAAGATGCTTGTGGCATGAGAAGAGTGGGAGGTGGGTTGATTAGAAAGGGTAGTGAGTGGTGGGATGAAGAAGTAAGAGTATTAGTGAAAGAGAAGAGAGAGGCATTTGGACGATTTTTGCAGGGAAAAAATGCAATTGAGTGGGAGATGTATAAAAGAAAGAGACAGGAGGTCAAGAGAAAGGTGCAAGAGGTGAAAAAAAGGGCAAATGAGAGTTGGGGTGAGAGAGTATCATTAAATTTTAGGGAGAATAAAAAGTTGTTCTGGAAGGAGGTAAATAAAGTGCGTAAGACAAGGGAGCAAATGGGAACTTCAGTGAAGGGCGCAAATGGGAAGGTGATAACAAGTAGTGGTGATGTGAGAAGGAGATGGAGTGAGTATTTTGAAGGTTTGTTGAATGTGTTTGATGATAGAGTGGCAGATATAGGGTGTTTTGGTCGAGGTGGTGTGCAAAGTGAGAGGGTTAGGGAAAATGATTTGGTAAACAGAGAAGAGGTAGTGAAAGCTTTGTGGAAGATGAAAGCCGGCAAGGCAGCAGGTTTGGATGGTATTGCAGTGGAATTTATTAAAAAAGGGGGTGACTGTATTGTTGACTGGTTGGTAAGGTTATTTAATGTATGTATGACTCATGGTGAGGTGCCTGAGGATTGGCGGAATGCGTGCATAGTGCCATTGTACAAAGGCAAAGGGGATAAGAGTGAGTGCTCAAATTACAGAGGTATAAGTTTGTTGAGTATTCCTGGTAAATTATATGGGAGGGTATTGATTGAGAGGATGAAGGCATGTACAGAGCATCAGATTGGGGAAGAGCAGTGTGGTTTCAGAAGTGGTAGAGGATGTGTGGATCAGGTGTTTGCTTTGAAGAATGTATGTGAGAAATACTTAGAAAAGCAAATGGATTTGTATGTAGCATTTATGGATCTGGAGAAGGCATATGATAGAGTTGATAGAGATGCTCTGTGGAAGGTATTAAGAATATATGGTGTGGGAGGAAAGTTGTTAGAAGCAGTGAAAAGTTTTTATCGAGGATGTAAGGCATGTGTACGTGTAGGAAGAGAGGAAAGTGATTGGTTCTCAGTGAATGTAGGTTTGCGGCAGGGGTGTGTGATGTCTCCATGGTTGTTTAATTTGTTTATGGATGGGGTTGTTAGGGAGGTAAATGCAAGAGTTTTGGAAAGAGGGGCAAGTATGAAGTCTGTTGGGGATGAGAGAGCTTGGGAAGTGAGTCAGTTGTTGTTCGCTGATGATACAGCGCTGTTGCCTGATTCATGTGAGAAACTGCAGAAGCTGGTGACTGAGTTTGGTAAAGTGTGTGGAAGAAGAAAGTTAAGAGTAAATGTGAATAAGAGCAAGGTTATTAGGTACAGTAGGGTTGAGGGTCAAGTCAATTGGGAGGTGAGTTTGAATGGAGAAAAACTGGAGGAAGTGAAGTGTTTTAGATATCTGGGAGTGGATCTGGCAGCGGATGGAACCATGGAAGCGGAAGTGGATCATAGGGTGGGGGAGGGGGTGAAAATTCTGGGGGCCTTGAAGAATGTGTGGAAGTCGAGAACATTATCTTGGAAAGCAAAAATGGGTATGTTTGAAGGAATAGTGGTTCCAACAATGTTGTATGGTTGCGAGGCGTGGGCTATGGATAGAGTTGTGCGCAGGAGGATGGATGTGCTGGAAATGAGATGTTTGAGGACAATGTGTGGTGTGAGGTGGTTTGATCGAGTGAGTAATGTAAGGGTAAGAGAGATGTGTGGAAATAAAAAGAGCGTGGTTGAGAGAGCAGAAGAGGGTGTTTTGAAGTGGTTTGGGCACATGGAGAGAATGAGTGAGGAAAGATTGACCAAGAGGATATATGTGTCGGAGGTGGAGGGAACGAGGAGAAGAGGGAGACCAAATTGGAGGTGGAAAGATGGAGTGAAAAAGATTTTGTGTGATCGGGGCCTGAACATGCAGGAGGGTGAAAGGAGGGCAAGGAATAGAGTTAATTGGAGCGATGTGGTATACCGGGGTTGACGTGCTGTCAGTGGATTGAATCAAGGCATGTGAAGCGTCTGGGGTAAACCATGGAAAGCTGTGTAGGTATGTATATTTGCGTGTGTGGACGTATGTATATACATGTGTATGGGGGGGGGTTGGGCCATTTCTTTCATCTGTTTCCTTGCGCTACCTCGCAAACGCGGGAGACAGTGACAAAGTATAATAAATAAAAAATATATAGAGAGAATGATTGAGGAAAGCTTGACGAGGAGGATATATGTTTCAGAAATAGAGAGAACAAGAACGGGAGACCAGATTAGAAATGGAAGGATGGAATGAATATGATTTTGAACTATTGAGGTGTGAAACATGCAGGTGGATGAAAGGTGTACAGGGGATAGAGTGAATTGGAATGATGTGGTATACAGGGGTCGACATGCTGTCATTGTACTGAACCAGGGTATGCAAGGTGTCCATGGTAAACCATGGAAAGGTTTGTGGTGTCTGGATGTGGATAGGAAGCTGTGGTTTTGGCACATTGTACATGACAGCTGGAGAAGGGATATAAGCTGATGTGGCCTTTCTTTGTCTGTTCTTGATGCTACCTTGCTAACATCGGAAGTGGTGATTAAGTAGGTAAGAAAGAATGATGTGTTATCAGTGGACTGAACCAGGGCATGTGAAGCATCTGGGATAAACTATGGGAAGGTCTGTGGGGCCTGGATGTGGATAGGGAGCTGTGGTTTTGGTGCATCACACATGACCATTGCATAATGGATGTGATGGATGCAGCTTTTCTTCATCTGTTCCTTGTGCGTCCTCACTAACGTGGGGAAACAGCAATCAAGTATGAAAATTGAATATATTTCATAATTGATTGGTGTTTCCTGCACTAGCAAGGTAGCACCAGGAACAGTTAAGGAAAGGCTGTATTCTAACACAATCATACTTTAGCTGTCATATACTGCAACCAAAGCCCCCTACCTACATCCAGGCCCCACAGAACTTTCCGTGGTTTTCCCTGACCACTTCATATGCCTTGGTTCAGTCCATTGACAGCACATCAATTCCTGTACATCACATGGTTCCAATTCACCCAATCCTGTACATGCCTTTCACCCTCCTGAATATTTAGGCTTCAGTCACTCAAAATCTTTTTCACTCCATCTTTCCATCTCCATTTGGTCTTCTCCTTGTCTCCTCCATTTCTGACACATATATACCCTCTTTGTCAACCTTTCCTTACTCATTCTTGCCATATTTCCAAGCTATTTCAGCACTCCCTCTTCAGCTCACTCAGCCACATGCTTTTTAATACCACACATCTCTCTTATCCTTTTATTACTTACTTGATCAAACCACCTGACACCACATGTTGTCCTCTAACATTTAATTTCCAACACTTCCACCAGTGTCTGCACATCCTTATCGAAAGCTCATGCCTTGCATCCATATAACATTTTTGAGACTAATATACCTTCAGACATTCCCGTTTTTGTCCTCCCTGACAATGACCTCTCCATACATTCACTATTCTATTCTATTATACTTTGTCGCTGTCTCCCGCGTTAGCGAGGTAGCGCAAGGAAACAGACAAAAGAATGGCCCAAACCACCCACATACACATGTATATACATACATGTCCACACACACACATATTCATACCTATACATCTCAACATATACATATATATACACACACATACGTATACATATATACACATGTACATAAGTCATACTGTCTGCCCTTATTCATTCCTGTCGCCACCCCGCCACACATGAAATGATAACCCCCCCCCACATGTGCGTGAGGTAGCACTAGGAAAAGACAGCAAAGGCCAATTCGTTCACACTCAGTCTCTAGCTGTCATGCATAATGCACTGAATCACAGATCCCTTTCCACATCCAGGCCCCACAGAACCTTCCATGGTTTACCCCAGACGCTTCACATGCCCTGGTTCAATCCATTGACAGCACGTCGACCCCAGTATACCACATCGTTCCAATTCACTCTATTCCTTGCACGCCTTTCACCCTCCTGCATGTTCAGGCCTCGATCACTCAAAATCTTTTTCATTCCATCTTTCCACCTCCAATTTGGTCTCCCACTTCTCCTCGTTCCCTCCACCTCTGAGACATATATCCTCTTGGTCAATCTTTCCTCACTCATTCTCTCCATGTGACCAAACCATTTCAAAACACCCTCTTCCGCTCTCTCAACCACACTCTTTTTATTACCACACATCTCTCTTACCCTTTTATTACTTACTCGATCAAACCACCTCACACCACATATTGTCCTCAAACATCTCATTTCCAACACATCCACCCTCCTCCACACAACTCTAACTATAGCCCACGCCTCGCAACCATATAACATTGTCGGAACCACTATTCCTTCAAACATACCCATTTTTGCTTTCCGAGGTAATGTTCTCACCTTCCACACATTTTTCAACGCTCCCAGAACTTTGGCCCCCTCACCCACCCTATGACTCACTTCCGCTTCCATGGTTCCATCCGCTGCCAAATCCACTCCCAGATATCTAAAACACTTCACTTCCTTCAGTTTTTCTCCATTCAAACGTACCTCCCAATTGACTTGTCCCTCAACCCTACTGTACCTAATAACCTTGCTCTTATTCTTATTTACTCTCAGCTTTCTTCTTTCACACACTTTGCTTAACTCAGTCACCAGTTTCTGTAGTTTCTCACCCAAATCATCCACCAGCACTGTATCATCAGCGAACAACAACTGACTCACTTCCCAAGCTCTCTCATCCACAACAGACTTCATACTTGCCCCTCTTTCCAAAACTCTTGCATTCACCTCCCTTACAACCCATCCATAAACAAATTAAACAACCATGGAGACATCACACACCCCTGCGCAAACTGACATTCACTGAGAACCAATCACTTTCTTCTCTTCCTACTCATACACATGCCTTACGTTCTCGATAAAAACTTTTCACTGCTTCTAACAACTTTCCTCCCACACCATATATTCTTAATGCCTTCCACAGAGCATCTCTATCAACTCTATCATATGCCTTCTCCAGATCCATAAATGCTACATACAAATCCATTTGTTTTTCTAAGTATTTCTCACATACATTCTTCAAAGCAAACACCTGATCCACACATCCTCTACCACTTCTGAAACCACACTGCTCTTACCCAATCTGATGCTCTGTATATGCCTTCACCCTCTCAATCAATACCCTCCTGTATAATTTCCCAGGAATACTCAACAAACTTATGTCTCTGTAATTTGAGCACTCACTTTTATCCCCTTTGACTTTGTACAATGGCACTATGCAAGCATTCTGCCAAGTCTCAGGCTCCTCACCATGAGTCATACATACATTAAATAACCTTACCAACCAGTCAACAACACAGTCACCCCCTTTTTTAATAAATTCCACTGCAATACATCCAAACCTGCTGCCTTACTGGCTTTCATCTTACGCAAAGCTTTTACTGCCTCTTCTATGTTTACCAAATCATTCTCCCTAACCCTCTCACTTTGCACACCACCTTGACCAAATACCCTATATCTGCCACTCTATCATCAAACACATTCAACAAACCTTCAAAATACTCACGCCATCTCCTTCTCACCTCACCACTACTTTTTATCACCTCCCCATTAGCCCCCTTCACTGATGTTCCCATTTGCTCCCTTTTCTTACACACTTTATTTACCTCCTTCCAAAATATCTTTTTTCTTTCTTTCTTTCATACTATTCGCCATTTCACGCATTAGCGAGGTTGCGTTAAGAACAGAGGACTGGACCTTTGAGGGAATATCCTCACCTGGCCCCCTTCTCTGTCCCTTCTTTTGGAAAATTAAAAAAAACGAGAGGGGAGGATTTCCAGCCCCCCCCCGCTCCCTTCCCTTTTAGTCGCCCTCTACGACACGCAGGGAATACGTGGGAAGTATTCTTTCTCCCCTATCCCCAGGGATAAAATATCTTTATTCTCCCTAAAATTTAATGATACTCTCTCACCTCAACTCTCATTTGCCCTCTTCTTCACCTCTTGCACCTTTCTCTTGACCTCTTGCCTCTTTCTTTTATACATCTCCCAGTCATTTGCATTATTTCCCTGCAAAAATCGTCCAAATTCCTGTCTCTTCTCTTTCACTAGTAATCTTACTTCTTCATCCCATCACTTACTACCCTTTCTAATCTGCCCACCTTCCACACTTCTCATGCCACAGGCATCTTTTGCGCAAGCCATCACAATTTCCTTAAATACATCCCATTCCTCCCCCACTCCCCTTATGTCCTTTGTTCTCACCTTTTTCCATTCTGTACTCAGTCTCTCTTGGTACTTCTTCACACAAGTCTCCTTCCCAAGCTCACTTACTCTCACCACTCTCTTCACCCCAACATTCTCTCTTCTTTTCTGAAAATCTCTACAAATCTTCATCTTCGCCTCCACAAGATAATGATCTGACATCCCTCCAATTGCACCTCTCAGCACATTAACATCCAGAAGTCTCTCTTTTGCGCGCCTATCAATTAACACGTAATCCAATAATCCAATAATGTTCTCTGGCCATCTCTCCTACTTACATATGTATACTTATGTATATCTCTCTTTTTAAACCAGGTATTCCCAATCACCAGTCCTTTTTCAGCACACAAATCTACAAGCTCTTCACCATTTCCATTTACAACACTGAACACCCATGTACACCAATTATTTCCTCAACTGCCACATTACTCACCTTTGCATTCAAATCACCCATCACTATAACCCTGTCTCGTGCATCACATCACTCACTCAGCTGCTTCCAAAACACTTGCCTCTCATGATCTTGACCTCTCCATACATTCACACATTTTTTAATTCTTCCAGAACCTTCGCCCCCTCACCCTCCCTATGACTCATGTCTACTTCCATGGTCCCATTTGCTGCCATGTCCACTTCCAGATATCTAAAACACTTCGCTTCCTCCATGTTTTTCCCATTCAGATTCACACCCCAGCTAGCCTGTACCTCTACCCAACTATGCTTTACTCACATTTAATCTCAGCTTCCTCCTTTCACCCACTCTTCCAACCTTTGCCAGCAACTTCTGCAGTTTCTCAGTCAAATTTGCCACCAGTGCTGTGTCAGCAACAAACAACTACCTCACTTCTCAGGCCCACTTCATCCACTATAAACTGCACATAAGTCCCTCTCTCCCAGACTCTTGCATTTGCCTCCCTCACCACCCCATCCATACACAGATTTAATAGCCATGGTGACTTCACACCCCCCCTGCCACAGACCACCTTTACTTGGAGCCACTCACTCTTTTCTCTTCCTACTTATAAACATAACTTACTTCCTTGATAAAAACTTTTTACTACTTCTAGCAGCTTTTCTCCTACACCATATATTCTTAAGACCTTACGCAAGGTATTTCTATCAGCACTGTCATATGCTTTTTCCAGATCCATAAATGCTAGATCCACTCATCCTCTACTACTTCTGAAACCATGTTGTTCCTCCTCAATCTGATGCTATATATCATGCTTTCTCCTTATCAGTCACTACTCTCCTGTGCAATATATCAAATATACTCATTGAACTTATACCTCTGTAGTTTGAACACTCACCTTTGTCCTCCTTGCCACTATACAGTAGAACTATATGTACTAGTACTCAGGCACCTAACCATGATCCATACATAGACTGTAAATCTTCATCAAGCAATCAACAACACAGTTACCCCTTTTCTTCAGAAATTCAAGTGTAATACCATCCACTACAACCTCCTGGCCGCATTACATCCTACACAAGGCTTTCACCCCCTCTTCTCTCTTCATGACTCCCACTTTGCATACCACCACAGCCCAAGCACCCTACATCTGCCACAGTCATCAGACACATTCAACAATCTTTCAAAATACTCACACTATCTCCTCCTCACTTCATCACAACCTGTGACCACTTTCTCATTTACCCTCTTGTTTTTTGCCGCTATTAACCTCCTACCAAAACATCTTATTCTCTTTGAAGTTTACTGATACTCGCTCACCCCAACTCTCATTTGCCCTCTTTTTCAATCCATGTACTTTTCTCTTGACCTCATGGTGCTTTCTGTCATACATCTCCCAATCATTTGCACTCCATCCCTGTAAGTACTGCTCTTATATCTCTCTTTTCTTTCTTAATAACAACGTTAGTTCTTCATCCCACCACTTAGTACCCCTTTGTAAACTGCCCACCCGCCACCTTACACATTTCATATGCATCACTTGCTTGGTCCAGCACTGCTTCCCCAAATACCCCCCATTTTCTCACCCACTTTACTAACTTTGTTTTCTCACCTCTTGCCATTCTGCTCTCTATCTCTTCGGGCATTTTTTAACACAAGTTCCTCATCCAAGCTCATGCACTCTTACTACTCATCTTACCCTCTTTTGCAGAAAGTTCCACAGATTTTCACCCAAGCCTCTAGAAGGTAATGATCAGATATCCCACAGCTGCCCCTCTCAGCACATTCACATCCAAAAGTCTGTTTTTTTGCGCGCTTATCAATCACTATATTATCCAGTAATGCATGCAGACCATCCATCCCACTTACATACATATACTTTTGATTGTCCCTCTTTTTAAACCATGTATTCCTACTCACTAGTCCTTTATTGCTACACAGCTCCATAAGCTTTTGACCATTTTCATCTACATTACTGAATACCCCATTCCCCCCCCCAGATATATCTTCAACTGCCACATTAGTCACCATCGCATTCAAATCACCCATCACTAATACCTGGTCTCATGCATCAAAATTGATGATACACTCACTCAGCTTTACCCAAAATATGAGCCTTTTATGATCTTTCTTCTCATGGCCAGGTGCATAATCACTAATGATCACCCATCTGTTGCCATCCATTTTCATTTTTACCCGCATCAGCCCGGAGCTCACTTCATTACACTCTTTCTGATACCCCCACAACTCTTGCTTCAGCAGTAGTGCTACCCCTTCCATAGCTATTGCCATCAAAACATCCCCTGACTTTATTCCTAAGATATTTCCAAACCAATCTTCACCTTTACCCTTAAGCTTTGTTTCACTCAGAGCCAGAGCATCAGAGTTCCTTTCCCATAATATTCCACATATATCTCTCCTTTTTTCTCACCTTGGTTGCATCCACACGCATTCAGACACCCCAGCCTGAGCTTTCAAGGATGATGAGCACTCCCCGCTTGGTACCTTCTGTTCCATCTTTCAGAAATGAAATATAGAAGTTGGGTTTCCAACCTACTGCTCCCACCCTGTGTAGTTGCCTACTACAACACACAATGAATATGGAAGTAGAGTTCTCTGACACCCATTCTCTCTGGGAACTCCCATCAAGGGGATGGTCATGATGTGCTGTCTTTACATACCTCTCTCGCATACACTGTTCCATGCATTCATCCACCAAATCTCTCTCCAGGGGTAAGCTTTTAGAAATGGATACATATATAAAAGAATGGAAGTGCCTGGATGTAGTCTTTCTTCATCTGTTTTTGGCACTGTGTTGCTCATGCAGGAGGCAGTGATCAAGGATGATAGAAAGAAGGAAAATTATATATAACCCTGGGGATGGGGAGAAAGCATACTTCCCATGTATTCCCTGTGTGTCGTAGAAGGCAACTAAAGGGGGCCGGAGTGGGGGGCTGGAAACCCTCCCCTCTTTGTATTTTACTTTTTAAAAGGGGAAATAGAAGAAGGAGTCAAGTGGGGAGTGCTCATCCTCCTTGAAGGCTTAGATTGGGATGTCTGAATGTGTGTAAATGTAACCAAGCTGAGAAGAAAGGAGAGATAGGTAGAAACTTGGATATTCTGGCTCTGAGTGAAACAAAGCTCAAGGTTAAGAGGAAGAATGGTTTGAAAAAGTCTTGGGAGTAAACTCAGGTGTTGGTGTGAGGACAAGAGCTGAGGAAGGAGTAGCACTACTGAAACAGGAGTTGTGGGAGTGTGTGATAAAGTGTAAGAAAGCAAATTCTATATTGCATTGGGTAAAACTGAAAGTGGTTGAGAGTGATAGGTGATTATTGGTGCTTATGCATCGTTTTCAGGAGAAGAAAGATCTTGAGGGGCAAGTGTTTTTGGAGCAGCTGAGTGAGTGTGTCAGCAGCATTGTTGCACGAGACTGGGTATTAGTGATGGGTGATTGAAAGGTGAAGGTGAGTAATGTGGCAGTTGAGGGTATAATTCATGCACATGGGGTACTCATTGTTGTGAATGGAAATGGTGAAGAGCTTGTGCATATGTGTGCTTAAAAAAGACTGGTGATTAAGAATACTTGGTTCATAAACAGAGATATACATAAGTATATATATATGAGTAGGAGAGATGGTCAAAGGGCATGATTAGATTACATGTAATTGATAGGCATTTGAAAGAGAGACATGGATGTTAATGTGCTGAGAGGGGATGTCTGATCACTATCATGTGGTGGTAAAAGTGAAGATTTGTAGAGGTTTTCAAAAAAGAGAGAGAATGTTGAGGGGAAGTGAGTGGTGAGAGTAAGTGAGCCTGGAAAGGAGACTTGTGTAAGGAAGTGCCAGGAGAGATTCACTGTAGAATGGCAAAAGGTGAGAGCAAATGACATGAGGGGAGTGGGCGAGGAATGGGAGGTATTTCAGGAAGCAGTAATGGCATGTGCAAAAGATGCAAGTGGCATGAGAAGGGTGGGAGGTGGGCAGACTAGAAAGGGTAGTGAGTGGTGGGATGATGCAGTAAGGTTGTTAATGAAAGAGAAAAGAGAGGTATTTGAATGATACTTACAAGGAAGGAGTGCAGATGACTGGGAGATGTATAAAAGAAAGCAGCAGGAGGTCAAGAGAAAGGTGCAAGAATTTAAAAAGAGGGCAAATGAGAGTTGAGATGAGAGAGTATCATTAAACTTTAGGGAGAATAAAAAGATGTATCGGGAGGAGGTAAGTAATGTGTGTAAGATAAGAGAATAAATGGGAATATCAGTGAAGGGGGCATGGGGGGGGGATATAATAACTGTAAGTGATGAAGTGAAAAGGAGATGGAGTTACCATTTTGAAGGTTTGTTGAATGTGTTTGATGATAAAGTGGCAGATGTAGGGTGTTTTGGTCAGGGTGGAGTGCAGAGTGAGAGGGGTCAGGGAGAATGGTTTGGTTAAGTGAGAAGTGGTTGTGAAAACTTTGTGGAAGATGAAATCCTACAAGGTGGCAGGTTTGGATGGTATTGTAGTGGAATTTATTAAAAAAGGGGGTGACTGTGTTGTTGAATGGTTGGTAAGGATATTCATTGTATGTAAGGATCATGGTGAAGTGCCTGAGGATTGGCGGAATGCATGCATAGTACCATTGTACAGTACAAAGGCTAAGAAGACAAAGGTGAATGTTCAGACTACAGAGGCATAAGATTTTTGAGTATTCTTGGGAAATTATATGGGAGGGTATTGATTGAGAAGGTGAGGGCATGTACATAGCATCAGATTGGGGAAGAGCAGTGTGGTTTCAGAAGTGGTAGAAGATGTGTGGATCAGGTGTTTGCTTTGAAAAATGTGTGTGAGAAATACTTAGAAAAACAGGTGGAATTGTATGTAGCATTTATGGATCTGGAGAAGGCATATGATAAAGATGCTTAGTGAAAGGTGTGGAGGGTAAGTTGCTAGAAGCAGTGAAAAGTTTTTACCAAGGATGTAAGGTATGTGTATGAGTAGGAAGAGTGGAGAGTGATTGGTTCCCAATAAATGTCGGTCTGCGGCAGGGGTGTGTGATTTCCCCTTGGTTGTTTGATTTGTTTATGGGTGGGGTGGTTAGGGAGGTAAGTGCAAGAGTTTTGGAAATAGGGGCTAGTATGCAGTCTGTTGGGACGAGAGGGCTTAGGGAGTGAATCAGTTGTTGTTCACCAATGATATAGCTCTAGTGGCTAATTTGAGTGAGCAACTGCAGAAGTTGGCGACTAAGTTTGGAAAAGTGTGTGAAAGGAGGAAGTTGAGAGTAAATGTGAATAAGAGCAAGGTTATTAGGTTCAGGAGGGTGGAAGGACAAGTTAATTGGGATGTAAGTTTGAATGGAGAAAAACTGGAGGAAGTGAAGAGTTTTAGATATCTGGGAGTGGACTTAGCAGTGAATGGAACCATGGAAGTGGAAGTGAGTCACAGGGTAGGGAGGGAGTGAAGGTTCTGGGAGCTATGAAGAATGTTTGGAAGGAGAGAACATTATCTTGGACAGCAAAAATGGGTATGTTTGAAGGATTAATTCCAACAATATTATATTTTTGTGAGGCATGGGCTATAGATAGGGTTGTACAGAGGAGGGTGGATGTGTTAGAAATGAAATGTTTGAAGACAGTATATGATTTGAGGTGGTTTGATTGAGTTAAGTAATGAAAGGTTAAGAGATATGTGAAGAAATAAAAAGTGTGTGATTGAGAAAGCAGAAGAGGGTGTGTTGAAATAGTTTGGAAATATAGAGAAAATGAGTGAGGAGAGATTGACAAAGAGGATAAATGTGTCAGAGGTGGAGGGAACAAGGAGAAGCAGGAGACCAAGTTGGAGGTGGAAGGATGGCAGGAAAAAGATTTTGAGTGATTGGGGCCTGATCATACAGGTGGATGGGAGGCATACAAGGAATAGAGTGAGTTGGAACGATGTGCTGTCAATGGACTGAACCGGGACCTGTGAGACTTCTCAGGTAAACCATGGAAAGGTCTGGGGAACCTGGATAGGGATAGGGAGCTGTGATTTCAGTGCATTACACAAAGCTAGAGACTGAGTTTGAACAAATTTGGCTTTTTTGTCTGTTTTCCTGGAGCTACTTCGCTGAAGCAGGGGTAGCGATGCTGTTTCCTGTAGCGTGGTGTGGTGGCAGAAATGGTTGAAGTTGAGCAATTATGAATATCTACATACGTATATATATTCCCCTACGTCAGCGAGGTAGCACCAGAAAACAAAGAAAGGCCATGTCTGCTGCAAGCCATACAGTCTTTATGTTATGAATAACAGATGAGGCATAGTTGGAAAGCTTTGTGGCTTTCTTTGTATTTTTGCAGAAAGGTGTGTGATGAGGTAGTGAATGTAGGAGCATGGAAGTACTATTTTGCTGAATTTCTGAAATGAGCATTTTTAGAAGGAATGATCCATTCTTTTTTATCACTAACAGAGAGGTTTAAGAAGTCTGAGGCAAAGGGAATGCAAATGATAGGAAATCCAGCAGCATGGAGATACGCATCATTGTAATTTTGCAGTTCTGGTTTGAAATAAACAAACCCAAGATCAGGTGTCTTCACCAAGAAAGTCTAAGCCACAAAAAATTTGTCATTTATGTCATGGTAAACGTGGTTTGAATAATTGTAAGTTTCGAAAGCTTTTGCAAAGGAAGGCCTGGGAATGGTGTGCAAGGCATTGCTGTATTTAAACAGTGTGACTGGTTCAAATCATCATTAACAAAACCCTTGGAAACGGGTTATGTCTTATTTCCAAAGATGCTAGATAATGTATTCAAAGTGACTACATCAAGAGATCCAGTCAACTATTCAAACTTGTTTGAGGGACGGCAGCTGAACATCCTAAAATGAAAATTAAGAGGTACATGATAAAGTTATGCACAAGGGCCTTTGATTCATGAGCAAGTCCATGCAAATAGCTCCTCTTTATCATAGTTAAGTTTATAGAGGCAAGGATGTAAGTAAGTGGGTAAGGACATACAGTAAACTTTTGATTTGACAGACTAACAGGGGGAGGGGATGTCCATTAATGCCAAAAGTCTGTTGAATTGAATGTAACCTATGGGCCATTCATTAATACAATATACAGTTCACAAGCTTTCTTTTAACTGCTCTGTCATTTAATGCCATTGTGAATTGTAAGGATTGCAAAATTGTTTAATAATAAAGTCACAATTCTCTGTATACAACCTGACCGCACAATAGCTTGAGGCAGACTGAGGCCGAAACAAAGTGAGTATACCCCATGCTACCGAAAACAAGTGTGATATGAAATGTGCATGGCATGGTGTTTTGAGATTTTTTAATTATTTCATTTCTTTAGATTATTATTAATTAATGTATTATTATTTGCCCAGTCCATTGAATACAAAATCCATTATATTGGGGTTCGTTAAATTGAGGGTTTACTGTATGTTCTTTTGGATTCAGTAAATCACAAAACTTTTGCTCTAAAGCCTTTCTGGATCAGTTTAGCTTGGAAAACCCTAGAACAATCTTTTAGTAGCTATAGAGATTACCATCTTAGAGGACAGGAAGACTGTGTTATGTGCCATTTATATCTGATCTGTCTGGATTATTGAGTAACAGGATCACTGCTGAGATGGGATTACAATCATTAGGAAGATGGTTAGCTAGAGATTCTGAGCTACCTCGTTGCTCTGAAGGAAAAGAGGTCTTTCGCCAAAGAAATACTTTAAGCCAGTTTTGGAAGAGGAAATGGTCAAACTTTTAGTCCTGAGGGGCATGGTATATTCCAAAAATATCTAGAAAAAACCTACATTGTAATTATATAGTTGAGTATGGAGGAATCTCACTAGATAAGAGGAGGCACTTTACTAGATATAAGTAAATTCTAAGTGCCAGACATGGTAAGTTAATAGGTAGATGTACTTAAGTGGTTCAGTCAGCATGATATTGATATATTTTAGCAGGGAACATGGAAGCAGAGTTCTGCAAAGTCAAAGTGATTCCACAAGAACAAATCCTTTCAGGTTTTTGTAGTGTTTGCCTGCAAATACTATTTGAAGCCCAGTAGTGAATTGGATGGCTTTATATTTCTTTGTGAATTTAGAATTTCAGTTATGTGACTATAGTTCTTTATTGAATAGCTTGTTATTGTGGTAGTAGATTTTATCCAGGACCCTTACAGTGATTGTGACAAAAAGTTTTTCTGCTGATATTTTTCTGAAATCTATGGAGATAAGGCTTTGGTACTGAATTTGCCAACCAAGTGTTTTGATCATCAAAAAAGATGGGTTATACCAGATGGGTAAGTAATAGCAGCAGGGTGTTAGACTTTACTCCAGTTAATGACAGCCTGAGAACAAAAATCTGAATCACAATCAAGATTGTCTTCCAATCGTGTGTGTTCTTTAGGTTGATTGGTGTGTTGGAGTTACTAGACTTCCTCTTTGTGTGGTTATGCTGTAGGTGAAATGCCACCTTTGATGAGGTTATATCATTAGTGGAACTTATATCATTGAAGAGCTTCATACTTCAGAGAAGTCCATCATTTCCCTGCTTCTAGATGTAGTGCAGCCTTAAAGTTACAGAGTCCCATAAAAGGGGCTCTGGGGTCATGCCTGTTTATCTGTTAACATAATTTTATATCTGATGCCCACTTTTAACCAAACAGGGGGATGACCATCAAGGGGAGTGGCCATGGCAAAAGAGTCTCCATTTATTCCTGCCCTTACATACTCTCTCGCATACACCATTACTTGCGTTCTTCTATCATGTCTCTCTCTGTAGTACTCTTCCAATTTATTTACCCATGTAACAGGTGCTCTTCCTCTCAAAGCATCTCTATCATCCTTATCAAGCCTTCTCCAGATCCATAAATGCCACGTACAAATCCATCTTTTTTTCTAAATATTTCTCAGACACATTGTTTAAAGCAAACACCTGATCTACACATCTTCTACTGGTTCTGAAACCACGCGGCTTCTTTCCAATCTGATGCTCTATACACGCCTTCACCCTCTTAATCAATACCCTCCCAGACAACTCATCAGTTATACTCAACAACCTTATACCTCTGTAATGTGAACACTCACCTTTATTCCCATTGCCTTTATACAGCTGCACTTTACATGCATCTGCCAATCCCTAAGCATTTCAGCATGATCCATACTTGCATTGAATATCCTTACTAACCAGTCAACAACACAGTCAGCCCCTTTCTTGATAAATTTAAGAGCAATAATATCCACTCCAGCCGCATTGCTGCATTTCATATTCCGCAAGGTTTTCACCACCTCTCCCTTATTCACTAAGCCACCCTCCATGAGTCTATCATTTTGCATACCACCCCGACCCAAGCACCTTACACTGCCTTTTTTCATCAAACACATTCAACAATCATTCAAAATGCTCACTCCATCGCCTCCTTACTTCATCACTTACTGTTATCACTTTCCCTTTTTCCCCTTCATCGATGTTCTCATTTGTTCTATTGTTTTTTTGCACATCATTTACCTCCTTCCTAAACGTCTTTGATCCTCCCTAAAATTCACTGATACTCTCTCACCTCAACTCGCATTCACCGACTTTTTTAACCCCTTCCTCTTAACTTCCTTCTGCTTTCTCTTATACATAACCTAATTACTTGCACTCCTTCCCTGTAAGTATGGCCCAGATGCCTTTCTTTTCTCTCTTACTAGCCACTTTATTTCTTCTTCCCTCCACTCACTATCCTTTCTAATGTGCCCACCTCCCACCTTTCCCTTTTTCCCCTTCACCGATGTTCTCATTTGTTCTATTGTTTTTTTGCACATCATTTACCTCCTTCCTAAACGTCTTTGATCCTCCCTAAAATTCACTGATACTCTCTCACCTCAACTCGCATTCACCGACTTTTTTAACCCCTTCCTCTTAACTTCCTTCTGCTTTCTCTTATACATAACCTAATTACTTGCACTCCTTCCCTGTAAGTATGGCCCAGATGCCTTTCTTTTCTCTCTTACTAGCCACTTTCTTTCTTCTTCCCTCCACTCACTATCCTTTCTAATGTGCCCACCTCCCACCTTTTGCATAGCACATGCCATCACTGCTTCCATGATCACCACATTCCATTCCTCACCCACTCTCCTCTTCATTTATTCTCACCTTTTGCCATTCAACTTTCAGTCTCTTATGGTATTTCTTAACACAAGTCTCCTTTGCAAGGTCACATACTCTTACCACTTTCTTCTCCCTGACATTGTCTCTTCTTTTTCGAAAACTATAAATCTTCACCCTTGCCTCCACAAGACATTGATCCCACCAGCTGCCCTTCTCTTCTCATTTACATCCAAGAGTCTCTCTTTTACATACCTGGCAATTGATATATTTGTTTCTTTTTATTATACTTAATCGCTGATTCCCATTTCAAGTGAGGTAGCGCCAGGAAACAGATGAAAGTGGCCCATCCACTCATATACACATATATATACATAAATGCCCATACGTGCACATATACATACATATACATTTCAACATACACACACACACACACACATACACATGTATACATATGTACGTATTCATACTTGCTTGCCTCCATCCATTTCCGGCACTACCCCGCTCCACAGGAAACAGCATTGCTATCCTCTTCTTCAGCGAGGTAGTGCCAGGGAAACAGACAAAAAAAGGCCACATTTGTTCACACTCAGTCTCTACCTGTCATGTATAACGCACTGAAACCACAGCTCCCTATCCACATCCAGGCCCCACAGACCTTTCCATGGTTTACCCCAGACATTTCACATGCCTGGTTCAGTCCATTGACAGCGCATCAACCCCAGTATACCACATCATTCCAATGCACTCTATTTTTTGTACACCTCTCACCCTCCTGTATGTCCAGGCCCCGATTGCTGAAAATCTTTTTCACTCCATCCTGTCACCTCTAATTTGGTTTCCCCACTTCTCCTTGTTCCCTCCACCTCTGACACATATATCCTCTTTGCCAATCTTTCCTCAATCATTCTCTTCATATGTCCAAACCATTTCAACACACCCATTTTGCTCACTCATCCACCCTCTTTTTATTTCCACATATCCCTCTTACTGTTTAATTACTTACTCGATCACACCACCTCACACCACATATTGTCCTCAGACGTTTCATTTCCAACCCATCCACCCTCCTCCGTACAACCTTATCTATAGCCCATGCCTCACAACTATATGATATTATTGGAACTACTATTCCTTCAAGCATACCCATTTTTGCTCTCTGAGATAATGTTCTCTTTCCACACATTCTTCATCACTCCGTAAACCTTCACTCCCTCTCCACCCTGTGACTCACTTCCACTTCGCTTCCATAGTTCTATTCACTGCTAAGTCCACTTCCAGTTGTCTAAAACACTTCACTTCCTCCAATTTTTCTCCGTTCAAACTTATATCCTAATTAACTTGTCCCTTAACCCCACTGAATCTGATAACCTTACTCTTATTCACATTTACTCTCAACTTTCTCCTTTTATGCAATTTTCCAAACTCAGTCACCAACTTCTGCAGTTTCTCACTCAAATCAGCCACCAGCACTGTATCATTGGTGAACAACAACTGACTTGCTTCCCAGGCCCTCTCATCCCCAACAGACTGCATACTTGCCCCTCTCTCCAAAACTTTTGCATTTACCTCCCTACCACCCCCATCCATAAACAAATTGAATAACCAAGTGGACATCACACACCCCTGCCACAGACCGACATTTACTGGGAACCAATCACTCTACTCTTCCTACTCATACACATGCCTTACATCCTTGATAAAACTTTTCACTGCTTCTAGCATCTAACCACCCACAACACATACTCTTAAAACCTTCCACAAAGCATCTCTATCACCCTATCATATGCCTTCTCCAGATCCATAAATACTACACACAAAAGCATCCGTTTTTCTAAGTGTTTCTTACACACATTCTTCAAAGCAAACACCTGATTCACATATCCTGTACCACTTCTGAAACCACACTGCTCTTCCCCAATCTGATGCTCTGTACATACCTTCACCCTCTCAATCAATACCCTTTCATACAATTTTCCTGGAATACTCAGCAAACTTATGCCTCTGTAATTTGAACACACAGTCATCCCCTTTGCCTTTTTGCATTGGCATTATGCTTGTATTCTGCCAATCCTCAGGCACTTTACCATGATCCATATATACAGTGAATATCCTTACCAACCAGTCAACAACACAGTCACCCCCTTTCTTAATAAATTCCACTGCAGTACTATCCAAACCCACCGCCTTGCCGGCTTTCATTTTCCGCAAAGCTTTCACCCTCTCTTCTCTCTTAACCAGACTGTTTTTCTTAACCCTCTCACTTCATAGACCACCCCAACCAAGACACCCTTCATCTGCCACTGTATCATCAAACACATTCAACAAACCTTCAAAATACTCCATCCCCTTCTCATTTCATCACTACCTGTTATCAATTCCCCCTCTCCATCTTCACCAATGTTCCCCTTTGTTCTCTTGTCTCACACACGTTATTTACCTCCTTCCAAAACATCTCTTGATTCTCCCTAAAGTATAATGATACTTTCTCTCACCAACTCTCATTTGCCCTCTTTTTCAAACCGTGCACCTTTCTCTTAACCTCCTGCCACTTTCTTTTATACATCTCCCAGTCATTTGCACACATTCCTTGTAAGTATTGTCTAAATGCCTATCTTTTCTCTTTTATATACAACCTTACTTCTTCATCCCATCACTCATTATCCTTTCTAATCTGCCCACCTCCCACCTTTCTCATGCCACATGCATCTTTTGCACATGCCACCACTGCTTCCCTAAATACATCCTGTTCCTCACCCACTCCCCTCACGTCATTTGCTCTCACCTTTTGTCATTTTACACTCAATCTCTCCTGGTACTTCCTTACAGAAGTCTCCTTTCCAAGCTCACTTACTCTCACCACTCACTTCCCCTCAACATTTTCTCTTATTTTTTGAAAACCTCCATAAATCTTCACCTTCACCTCCATAAGATAGTGATCAGACATCCCTTCAGCTGCCTCTCTCAGCACATTAACATCCAAAAGTCTCTCTTTTACACACCTGTCAATTAAAATGTGATGCAATAATGCCCTTTGGCCATCTCTCCTACTCACATATGTATACTTATGAATATTTCTCTTTTTAATCAGGTATTTCGAGTCACTAATCTTTTTTCAGCGCACAAATCCACAAGTTCTTCACCATATCCATTCACAACATTGAATACCCCATGTACACCAAGTATACCCTCAACTGTCACGCTACTCACCTTTGCATTTAAATCACCCATCACCAGTACCCGTCTCATGCACCAGTGCTACTGACACACTCACTCATCTGCTTCCAATACACTTGCTTTTCATGATCATTCTTCTCATGATCAGATGCATAAGTACCAAAAATCACCCATCTCTCTCCATCCACTTTCAGTTTTACCCACATCAATCTATAATTTACTTTCTTGCACTCCATCACACACTCCCACAGCTCCTGCTTCAGGAGTAGTGCTACTCCTTCCTTATCTCTTGTCATCTCACCAACCCCTGACTTTACTCCCAAGACTTTTCCAAACCATTCTTTCCCTTCACCCTTAAGTCTCGCTTCACATAGAGCCAGAATGTTCAGGTTTCTTTTCTCAAACATACTACCTATCTCTCCTTTCTTCTCATTTGGTTACATCCACACACATTCATACACCCCAGTCTGAGCCTTCAAGGAGGATGTGTACTCCCCACTTGAATCTTTCTTTTGTTTTGTCTTTTATGAAGGTTATATAAAAAAAGAAAAGCAGAATGTTCAGCATGATAGATATGTAACTGAATTGAAGTGCAGGAAAGAATAGTAGAGAAAGAGTTCTTAGTATTGTTCCTGTCTGTGGTATGTGCCTATGACCCATGTTGGTTAAGGGAGAAAGATTACTGGACTCCCTTTTAATCTGGTTGTCATATGAAGCAACTGATAGGAGCATGATTGGGGTGCTGGAAATCATTCCTTCCTTATGTTATCACGTTCAGAACAAGAATGGAAGAAACCTTCATTTCTTTGTAACATCGCCTTACTGAGGTGAGACAGGCAGTTAGTTATAGCAGAAAGAACATTCTGAAGTTTTAGAAAGTCTTTCAGGTGTGTAGGTCATCCTGAGGATGAGATGGCAAAAGTGAAAGAAACCTCAAAGATGGAAGAACTAGATGACAGCACTGCCAAGGTCAGAGAGCTTTGAACTTCAGTGTTGCATAATGGAAAAGTCTTTGGATCAGGTAAAGGCATTTCAACTGCACCATTTTTGTAACATGGCAGAGGATGTATAGAGCACAATTCATATCATAGAGAAATGGGTTTAGAAGGTAAAATTTGCTGTGGAAATTTTATTAGCTATTCAAGATTAGCTTCTATTACATCCATGATGGTTCTCAAACTGGAGCTGTCAATAGCAGTATAGTATTGGAAGTTAAAGTATCCAGTATGCTATGCCAAGGACTGTAGTTAGGGCCACAAGAATCAGTATTTTGGGCTGACGGCATGATAATACTGCAGTACATCAGAACCAGACTAAAAAGTTTCCGGAACTTGTAGCTAGAAGAGCTGTAATTATTCATGACTGTTTACCATGGCTCTGTAGATTTATTAATGTGAAAACCAATCTAGCAGATAAGATGTCGAGGGTTAAATTATGACAAAATGATTTCTAATAAGGAATAGAAGTGGGCCTGAAATTTTTCTTAATCAATGGAAAGAATTGGTTTGTCTGCTGGTGAAAGGTCAGAGTTGGAAAATGAGGGTTGTTAAATGAGGATCTCGGCGACATGCTTTGGTGTCAGATGATCTAAATGGCTGACTGTATGAATTGGTTGTTTGAGAGGTACACATGCTGGTTTGGTCTTAGGGAAGTCTTGATATTAATATTTACGTTGTAGTTGTCTCATCAGCAGTTTACATAATGTGAAAGCACAAATGAAATCTAAGAGTCAGAATTTTTTCTTTACCAAGTGCCTCTAAAATATTTGTCTGACAAGATAAAACTGAACTTTTAGCATCTCACCTAAAAGAAAAATATCTGCTCAAGAAGGATGCTTGTATAACTTATTTTCACATTAATGAATTGAAGAACATTTTTTGAGATATGTGAACACCTTTTGAGATATGTTAATGAAAACTTCAGCTCTCTAGGTGTTACTCTTATGGGAAAAGTCTAGGAGAGACAGATAAGAACTTTATCTATGGTATCAAGATCTGCATCTTGTTACAGAGTCTTGTGAAGATACGTCATATCTCTTTGTCTCAGATAATCCAAATGATTTCGAGGCATTTGCTCTGAATTACTTTTTGTTGCAGTTCCAAGGACTTTTAGGACTGCATGTGGGGTATTCTGGAGATAATGTGTATGGAAGACATTGGAAACATGTTCAATATGTGATGGACTAGCTTCGGAAATTGATTGAGATCATTTCGCTCTCTTGTTTTTGTGTCAGAAACAGTTTGAGCTCAGATGGAACATTCAGATAAGGGATTTGCTATTATGGATGAAAATACATTATGAAGAGTTGTCTCCTTAGGTGTGCCAATATATCATTCCCTGAGAAAGTTGGCCTGGAAAGGTTAGTTGAAATAATTACTGGGTTGGGTTTTGTTTTTAGACCTGTACATAAGTTTTGTTGTTTTAGAAATCTGATTAATTGAAGATGGAAGGTTTCAGTGACTAGTCTTTAAGCTTAAATAAACCTTCTGGCCGTGCAATTTGCTTTGCTTCATTAACCTCTGAGCATGTCAGAGTATATCATTGTGTTACCCCAGGACCTCTTCTTCAGGGGTCCCTGCAGCTTTAAAGCTGATTTAAAGTCTATAGCAGGGAAAGGATGGACTCTTTAATGTATTATGATAAAACAATCTTCATTGAAGGTGACTTTTCCATCACAGCATAACTGCAAGCAAACAGAGTCCATTATTACTTAGAAAGTATGTATGATTGTACATGCAATTTATGTTTCCTTTAAGCTATACCAAAACACAGTTAAGATATGACTTCCTGTATGGCAACCAAGACCATACAAAATTAGAATAAGATTTTCCAGAATTCTCTACACTCTCAGACCTTTCAGATCATCATCCATTGGTGTAAAGTTATGTCTCCTAAGTTTCATAAGGCAGTCTATATTATCCCTGTTATTGGCACAGTTTGCCTGCCACCGTACATTGTCCATGGCTGTTACACTTAACTGTGCCACCCAGTTGCAGGACAGAGTGCTACTGGGGGTCAGTTATTGTAAAGGTGTCATTACCACTTCCCTATTCCTTAGTATCATTGGTGCTTCTTAGGGATCTGTCTCATCTACTGCGTTATTTATGTTTGTCAGTTACGCCTTTTCTTTAGTAGGTAACCAGTTGCCCTCATATGTTGTTAAGACTGTATTTCTCCACTTCTGTCAAATCTGCTCCATCTTCTCCTGCTTGATCTACCTTTTGTCTCATCACAAATGCCTCAATAAATCCAGGTTTCAACTGGATTTCTCAGCATAGGTGTTTGAACCAAGTTATGGATAATGCCTCTAATGCCAAATTTTCTTCTAAGTACCATTTTAAAGCCCCTCACAAGTTTCTCATATTCTTTCGTGGTTCCATAATTCTGCCATTCAACACAGAAAACACTCTCAGTATCACATAACATCAAATTTCTCTCAGAAATCCAATAATATACAAATATCTGGATTTCCTTCTCGAAATTGGGAGCACAGGTCAGATGCTGAGAATTTTGCTTTGTACATTTGCTTTGATAATAGAAAGAATTATTTCATTCTTGTGTGGGTCTCTTCCCTCACACATAGGAAAGTTCTATCTTTCTATACATGCTAAAGTCCATAGCGGTCTAACTCATCAACTTTCCCATTTTGAATTTGAGTTATAAGCTGGACCACACAATTACTTTATGGACACTGGTAACTTAAGGATAAGCCATTTATTCATCTGTCTCTTTCCCTGTAACTTTAAACTGTGCTTTGACATGTCTTTCCTCACAGCCATGACCTAACCCATTATAAGGCCATTGTGTTTGCACGCTGTCATGTGATTTTTTTTTTTACAATCAAAACTCTGACCCTGGAGAGGACTTTGGTTTGTGAGGAACAGAAAAAAAAATTGAACGTTCTGTTCTTGTTCTTAGTGTTACAGTTATGTAAAATCTATGTCCTATAATGGGTGATGTACATAGGTAATAAGTGCCAGTTTCTTATCAATATATTCTTGTTATAGTTCATACAACAGCAATATGATGACATGAAGCAGTTTTGTTTGCTTACAGAAACATTTTTATGTAAAGTGTTTGTAGTTAGGATGTTTGTAGTGTATAGATAGATTTAATAATATTAGTATCTGAACCTTAATTGTGTCAGGAAGTGGTGGAAGAAAATCAAAATGTAGTCATTATGCCATTGGTTTCCTGCGCCTCCAAAGGCCTTTCCTCATTCACTACTACTGTTTCTGAGGTCTTTTAGACCTGCTCTATATTGTATTCTGGAAATGGAGAATATATCTGCTAAAATGAATGACTTCCAAATGGTTGGAAAAATGGGTTTCTGTTGTATGGGTAATACATAGGACATGTAAGGGTCTAGCTCTCCAGTCATTATTCTGGCCACATATGTCATCTTAGAAACAACAATTAGGTATTTGATTATTCTTATAAGTTATGAGACATATTGGAAATTCCTTTTAATAAAGTGCGAAAAAAGAAAAAAAAAACAATCGTTAAACATTCGTCTATAGTCAAAAAAATTTACTTGAAAAATGATTTAGTTCTAAAAAAAAATAAATTCTGAGATTTGTGGGGAAAAAAAGAAAAAAAAAGTGTCAAGGTTAAAAGTGATTTAGGGTTGGAAGTTTGTAAGGTTTGTTGACATGAGCCAGACTAATATAGAAAAAAATGTCTTTATAACGACCAATATCACTATTTCTACTTTTAATCACGTACGGTTAAATAAAAAAATTGAATATTTCCCCAATATCTTGATTTTTCATGAAAGTTTTAATAATTAAATGTGAGATATGTAAGATGAGTTTGAGTAGCCCGCCAGACTTGAGCAAGATGTATGCCCTTCCTGCCATGAGACGCCGTAATGAATATCGATTAATTTTTAGATCATTTAAATAGAGCGAACGCTAAGACCTCTACCCCATCCTGATCCGGAGATAACCTAGATACGGGCAATAATAATTTGTGTCTTGTTGAGAGTATATGGGTGGGAGGTGAGTGTGGCCGAGGTTGGCTTAGCTCGTCATGGTGGTCAGTGTGGACCAATGGGAGGCTGGGGCGGCCGTGACAAGTTGTTGTCTCAGATGTTGTGCCACTAACACTCGCCTTCACACCTTCCGCACACAAAATGAATGCTCTGAGAACTGGGTGATCCCGTGGAAGTGTTCGCATTTGGTTCAGGTGTGACGTTGCGTGATGGTGCACCTCACTGGATGAGACGTCAGTGATGAGACTGACCCCAGAGCAGCAGTGCCAAGTGGAACGTTTGCTTTCCAGAATCTCTCGGGCCCAAGTTCCAGATTAGATCGGGCCCACGGTCAAGACTCGGGTCGTTGTGTAGTCAGACGATGTGATACGGGTCCAGTGTGGTTAGGTCAGTGTGTGTAGCGAGGTGACCTGCCCTAGTGAGGGTAAGACTCGGGTCTGGTCAGGCGGGAGAGCAGTGTGTGTGTGTGTGTGTGTGCAGGGCAAACGTTGCTCAAGGTTCATGTAGTTACTACCTGCGCCTCACCACTCCTCAACCCCTGGAGCTACGTGGGCCTGACGACTCCTAACCCCTGCAGCTGACCACCAGTGGATGTGTCAGGTGAGTGTCAGGCCACACCACTGCCCCCGCCTCCCCCCCCTAGTGTAGTGATGATGACTTGATCCCTGTGGCTGACCACCAGTGGATGTGTCAGGCCACACTACTGCCCCCCCCCCCCCTAGTGTAAGGATGGGTACCTGACCTCTGTTGCTGAGCTTCAGTGGATGTGTCGGGTGAGTGGAAGGCTTGTCGTGCCTCAGGACTGTTATCCTCGGTGTAGTGAAGAGGTGCCCAGTGGAGTGATCCAGGGATCTGTAACGTGTCTTGGTCTGTGTGATTTACTTACCTGAAGGTATGAACTCTCTCTTGGATATGTTCGCAGAGGACTCAAAAGTCACGAGGGAAGTAAAAAGCGAGGAGGAAAGCTTCAGCTAACATGGCATCTTAAACAGGTTCTAAAGTTGGTCGGATACAGCAACCAGACAGGCTGTCGGGGCTAAGAGGGCTGCAGCTTCCAATAGCTTGGTCGACCTGTGACCCAGTCTAGCAGCCAGGGCGGAGCCTGAACCGTGGGAGTAAAGACCCCAAAAGACTCCACTTGGAGGTATCACCGAGGTATAAAATTCAGCTCAAGCAAAAGTTAAGAAATGTGGATGGGACGAAGTGAAAGAAGGCCACAGTACGATTATAATCAAGATTAAAACAAACTACAGGATTGTGAGTGTGAGAAGGATGAAAGGAGTCGACTTCGTCCCTAACCTGTTGCCGAGTCCACTATTATAATTTTAAAAGACAAAATGTCTTTGGTGAATATCAGAATAGCTTTTGAGTATACGGATAAGGAAATACTTAGTGAGCTGTTCTTACTTTGCATAGATCTTAAGATTATGCTTCTCAGTTTTGTTCATTTCGCCTTAAGAAGCACACCGAGGAGTACCGAAGTAGGGCAACTAAGTTGGTACCAGAAGCAAGAGAGCTAAGTTACAGACGTACAGATTTTTTGAATGTGGAAGATAGAAGGATAAGGGATGGCATAATTACAAGCTTTTAAGATAAATGTACGACTTGGACAGTGAACATTTCTTTGAGAGATGTAGAGATAGAGTAGCTAGAGGACATACCATGAAATTAAGCAAGAAACAGTGGAAAAAAAAGTGTAGAAGACGTTCTAACTATTCGAATAATGGATGAATGGAGTAGAATGATTAGGGACATGGTTAATGAAGATATTTAAAAAGTTGTCTGATATTAGAGAATGTTCAATAGATGAGGCCCCACGAGTGTGAAATTCTACCCCAAACATTGAAGATAGGTAATTGTCAGTGAATGAAAGGCTTGTTATGCCCCAATACTGTCCTCACTCGAGTAGTGATAGGGTAATGAGTGCCAAAGCTGAGCACCAGTGAATGTGTCAGGTGAATGAAAGGATTGTCATGTGTCACTACTAATGTGGAGCTGACTTGGAACATCAGTGGATGTGTCAGGTAAATGGAATGCTCATTATACCTGAATACTGCCTTCTTTAGTGTAATATTGTAGGCCTAACCCCTATTAGTTGAGCCCCAGTGGAAATTTTGGGTGAGCGAAATGTTTTTATGCCTCAAAAATCTTCTCTGCAGTGTACTGATGGGAACCTGACCCCTGAAGCTGAGGACCAGTGAACGAGTCAAGCGAATGAAAGGTTTATCATGCCCCATTACTGCTCTCTCTAGTGTGGCGACTCATGTAACTGAGAACCATCGGATGTATCGGATGAGTGGATAGTTTGCCATGCCCTAGGACAACCCTCTTTAGTGATGCTTGTTGTTGCCCCTTTTTTTGTGGTAATGTGACTATTTGGTTAATGCAATTGGGATTTTCTTCCATAAATGCTTAAGTTTTTTGCTAAATTAAGAAGGTTTAGTAATGGAGGAATGTCCCATTTGCTCCGTCCATACTTCTTTCGAGCGATATTTTGCAAAACAGATGGAAGTGTATTCACTGGATTCTTGTACAGTGGAAACATTGTTGTTGAAGATACTAGCATAAGAGATCTAGGCAAGGAAATACTTGTTCATGAATCAGAAGTGGTTACATTCATTTCAGAGGAAGTAAACTCACAACATTTCATTTAAGATTGATTTTCTTTTTACTAGAGACAGCCATTTTTTTATTCTTTTTTCATATTTGTTGTTTTTCCACATCAGCAAGATAGCATCAGGAGCAGAGAAGCTGCATTTGGTCGTATCTATTCTGTAGCTGTCTCGTGTAATGCACTGAAACCCAGCACTCTATCCACAACCAGACTTCATAAATCTTTCTGTAGTTTTCCCTGGTTGCTTCATATTCCCCGGGTCAGTCTCTTGACAGCACATTGTCCCCGCATATGCCATTACTCCAGTTCACTCAAGCCCTATCATAACTTTCACCCTCCAGCATGTTCATGTCCCAACCTCTCAAAATCTTTTTTACTCTTTCCATCTCCAATTTGGTCTCTCCTTTCTTTTCCCCTTCATAAATCTATTCAACCATTCCTCATTCGTATTCTTTGTATATCATAACCATTTCAGCATGTCCTCTTCGGCTCTCACAACCACTCTGTTTATTATTACACTTCTCTCTAAACCTTATAACCTTATATTACTTATTCCATCAAACTGTTTTATACCACATTGTTCTTTAACATTTCATATCCAACACATCCACCCTTCTCCAAATTTGAACTCTCACCTGTGTCCCCTTTGCCTTTATACTTACAATGGCTCTCTACATATGTTATTTTGCCAATCCTTATGCACCAAACCATGATCTATTGAGAATTGTAAGTAGCCAGTCGACAACACAATGATCCTCTTTCTTAAGATTCAGCCATAGTGCCATCTATTCCAGCTATCTTGCCTCATTTAACATTACACATGGCTTTCACTACTTCTCGCTTCACCAAACCACTTTTCATGACTTTTTCTCTTCATATGCGTCCTTGACCCGAATATCCTACATTTGCCACTCTTGCCATGAAAATATAGCCACCATGATGATATAGCCAACTGATGATATAGTCACGAGGGTAATATGATCACAGTAGAGAAACTGACAGTATTGTCAGTTGTGTTGGGCATAGTTGCTGCATCTCCTCGTTGCCTCATCACCTCCTGTTAATACTCCCCTATTTGCTGCCTTTACCTATGATACCAATTTTTTTCTTGTTAATCTCTCACTATTAACCTTGTTCCATTGTTTTTTTTTGCGTATCACACTATTAACCTCCATCCATTTGTTTTCTTGTTTATCTCACACTATTAACCTCCATCCAAAACACCCTGTTCTCAGAAGTTTATTTATACTTGTTCACCCCAATAGTCATGTATGATGAAAACATTGTAGATGGATTTGTAATTCTTTTAAGTCAGGCCCGCCACTCTGTTTCATTATGGGATTGGCTAAAACTGGTAACATATTCTTTACACCATAGAAATGATTTGCTTACTTGTGTCATTTGTCTCATTTTTGGCTAGATGTTTATTTTACAAAAATAGAATAAGTATTAGAGGTTTCGGCTGATAAGATTAGGGAAATTATGAGGGTAAATAACAAAACAGAAGTTGAAACACATGTAGATATCAATAGGCTGTGCTTTTATAAATCAGCAACCCATGAAAACCCCCCAAAAATTTTTCATAGCAGCTGAGATTTATCTTAATTTTCAGTGTTATAGGAAGTATCGGACCAATTGGCATAAAATATAAACACTTGACAGCTGACAGTGCCACTGCCTAGTTTCCCTTGAAGTGGTCCTCGATAGCTGAACACATGATGTTGATGTTTCTGATATCAATCTTGGCTGCCCGCTTGTGGGTAGGGAGCTAGAGAATGGCTTTGAATAAAAAAGGCTGTATGTTCTGTTCCTGGTACTACCTGGCTCACATGGGAATAATCAAACAAATTGAAAAAAAATCCACTTTTTTCCTGATCTTTGTAACTCTTCTCCCTCATATTTGGAAAAAAAATTCATTCCTTGGATATCTGGACCAGTTTGATTGGTTGGAAATGTATTAGGTGGCACCACAGATATATATCGTAGGAATGAGTTTCCTGTAGCTAAACGTGGCATGTAAATCAGTTCCAAACTCTGCCAAATAAACAGCTATACTGAAAGAGAAAAATGACCTTTGGTGAAACTATATGATGTCGGTGGACAAAAAGGAGAGCTTTCTTGTAAAGCAGTTTCTCACTACATAGTTGTCCTTCCTTTCTCTCTTCTTGATTAGATCATAGCCTTAAAACTGTAGGAGCCTCAGAGAAGGGGTCATGGGATTTTCAATAAATGGGACAAGTAAGGAACATTGTCAAAGGAATTTTAGATAGGAACCGTTGGAAAGAATCTGTTCAAGACGATTTGGAACATAAAGTGGTATAATGAAAATAGATAGAGGTGTAGGATATTATACACGTGGAAAGAATATGCCGAAGGATATTATTGTAGCTAGAGTAATGCTACATTGGAAAAGTGCTGGGATCTGAATGAACAAGTTTTGAGGAGGGTGATAAAAGATGTAAGAGGTGTTGTGCGAAGGAAAAAGATATAGTATATTTGGTCATTATCTACAGGAATGTAATGTACTGTCTCGGTTTAGAATAATGGGACATACTATGGTAAGCAAAGCCACTTAGGTATCTGTAAATTGATATAGGTGTTGTATATATGTAATTACCAATTTGTACTATAGGGGAGGGAGTTTTACCCTAGTGGGACCCCATCTCTTGAACATTCTCTCCTGTCGTACAACTTGACTTTTTGTATTGTCACAATATTTTTAGTTGCTTGATGACATTGATAACATTTTAGAGAGGCTGGAATACCGAAAAATACTGATGTAGTATAAACAAACTCTATAAAAAGCCTTTGATAAGTGTGCAATATGGGAAGGTGGATACTGAGCTTCTTGACTGACAGATCACAACACAAAGGTATAAAACTTCTGCCTTTATTGTTTCTCATTTTCATATCTGACATTGATGGAAATACAAGCCATGATTCCTTATCATCCTCTGTTGATGACATTAGAATAGGTATGAAAATTGCCTCTTAAAAAGATGGTGAGAAATTACATGTATAAATAAGCCAAGTCTTCAGGTAGATCTCTGAAAGTATCTTGGTTTTGAATGATGAAGAGTTCCAGCTACATTATACAAAGCATACAGAAAACCATCATACCTCCAAAGAACAAAGTGGAAGACCTTGGAACGCTTTTAATGGTCTTACTAGCATTGAGCACAGCTGAGCAACAGCTACTTCTTCCAAAAAGAGGGCATTGGATTTTACAGACCTTCAAGGCAGAGCAGGAAAAGTCAGTGATTATACTTCAAAGCACCAGTAAAACAGTGCTGCAGCTGTGTGTGAGCTTCCTTTCAGGACAGGCAAAATTGCAAGATAAGAAGTTTGCAGAGATCGTTAACAGTCTTCATAGATTCTGTCAAAGGCTTGAACTAATGGGAATACAGAGTGCAGATTGTAGAGTTTTATACTTTACTTTTTGAAAATGCTGGAAGCCAGAATTCCCAGTTTACACAATTAAAAAAAAAGTTCCTTATTGGCTCAACAGGTTTGGAAGACTCATCAAAATTTCTGCAAAAACCAAACAGTAAGAGACAACCCTTCAAGTATCTGGGGCACAAGACTCTCACCCTTTTGCCATGAATTTTGACTAAATTTGCGATATACATAATACACAGCATTCCTTCTCACTGCGAAATATGAGTTTAGTCCACACGTCAAAACAACTTGTCTCTTTCAATCATTTTGCAGGCCCCCCATCCAGAAAATGGTGCCAGGGTCTTGTAAGGTGCTGCTTTCATATGATGGCTGATTGAAGCCTTATGTAAAAACAATAACTCATTCATCTGACAACCGCCACCCATATAGTGTTCCCCCTGTGACTTCTATGTTTTGCTTGTTTTCAGCAGTAGTTAGGTATTTTATTGACATTGTATTGTCAACCTGTGTTGGGTTATGTTTTGTACTAAAATGTGTTTTGATGGCATAGCGAGACTGGGCTGCTTAGCATCACCCTAAGATCTTGTGCTTTAATTTCTGTTCATACCTTCAAGTTGTTAGAAGCAGTGAAAAGTTTTTATCAAGGATGTAAGGCATGTGTACGTGTAGGAAGAGAGGAAAGTGATTGGTTCTCAGTGAATGTAGGTTTGCAGCAGGGGTGTGTGATGTCTCCATGGTTGTATAATTTGTTTATGGATGGGGTTGTTAGGGAGGTGAATGCAAGAGTTTTGGAAAGGGGCAAGTATGCAGTCTGTTGTGGATGAAAGAGCTTGGGAAGTGAGTCAGTTGTTGTTCACTGATGATACAGTGCTGGTTGCTGATTCATATGAGAAACTGCAGAAGGTGGTGACTGAGTTTGGTAAAGTGTGTGAAAGAAGAAAGCTGCAAGTAAATGTGAATAAGAGTAAGGTTATTAGGTACAGTAGGGTTGAGGGACAAGTCAGTTGGGAGGTAAGTTTGAATGGAGAAAAACTGGAGGAAGTGAAGTGTTTTAGATATCCGGGGATGGATTTGGCAGCAGATGGAACCATGGAAGCGGAAGTGAATCATAGGCTGGGGGAGGGGGCGAAAGTTCTGGGAGTGTTGAAGAATGTTTGGAAGTTGAGAACATTATCTCGGAAAGCAAAAATGGGTATGTTTGAAGGAATAGTAGTTCCAACAGTGTTATATGGTTGTGAGGCTTGGGCTATGGATAGAGTTGTGCGGAGGAGGGTGGATGTGCTGGAAATGAGATGTTTGAGGACAATACGTGGTGCGAGGTGGTTTGATCGAGTAAGTAATATTAGGGTAAGAGAGAAGTGTGGTAATAAAAAGAGTATGGTTGAGAGAGCGGAAGAGGGTGTTTTGAAATGGTTTGGTCACATGGAGAGAATGAGTGAGGAAAGATTGACCAAGAGGATATATGTGTCAGAGGTGGAGGGAACGAGGAGAAGTGGGAGACCAAATTGGAGGTGGAAAGATGGAGTGAAAAAGATTTTGAGTGATCGGGGCCTGAACATGCAGGAGGGAGAAAGACATGCAAGGAATAGAGTGAATTGGAGCGATGTGGTATACCGGGGTCGACGTGCTGTCAATGGATTGAACCAGGGCATGTGAAGCGTCTGGGGTAAACCATGAAAATTTCTGTGGGGCCTGGATGTGAAAGGGAGCTGTGGTTTCGGTGCATTATTACATGACAGCTAGAGACTGAGTGTGAACGAATGTGGCCTTTGTTGTCTTTTCCTGGCGCTACCTCCCGCACATGAGGGGGGAGGGGGTTGCTATTTCATGTGTGGTGGGTTGGCGATGGGAATGAATAAAGGCAGACTATGAATTATGTACATGTGTATATATGTATATGTCTGTGTGTATATATATATGTTGAGATGTATAGGTATGTACATTTGCATGTATGGACATGTATGTATATACATGTGTATGTGGGTGGGTTGGGTCATTCATTCATCTGTTTCCTTGCGCTACCTCACTAACGTGGGAGACAGTGACAAAAGCAAAATAAATGAATTAAATATAAGTGCAAAGTGAGAGGGTTAGGGAAAATGATTTGGTAAACAGAGAAGAGGTAGTAAAAGCTTTGCGAAAGATGAAAGCCGGCAAGGCAGCAGGTTTGGATGGTATTGCAGTGGAATTTATTAAAAAAGGGGGTGACTGTATTGTTGACTGGTTGGTAAGGTTATTTAATGTATGTATGACTCATGGTGAGGTGCCTGAGGATTGGCGGAATGCGTGCATAGTGCCATTGTACAAAGACAAAGGGGATAAGAGTGAGTGCTCAAATTACAGAGGTATTAGTTTGTTGAGTATTCCTGGTAAATTATATGGGAGGGTATTGATTGAGAGGGTTAAGGCATGTACAGAGCATCAGATTGGGGAAGAGCAGTGTGGTTTCAGAAGTGGTAGAGGATGTGTGGATCAGGTGTTTGCTTTGAAGAATTTTTTTTTTTTTTTATACCTCGTTGCTGTCTCCCGCGTTTGCGAGGTAGCGCAAGGAAACAGACGAAAGAAATGGCCCAACCCCCCCATACACATGTACATACACACGTCCACACACGCAAATATACATACCTACACAGCTTTCCATGGTTTACCCCGGACGCTTCACATGCCTTGATTCAATCCACTGACAGCACGTCAACCCCTGTATACCACATCGCTCCAATTCACTCTATTCCTTGCCCTCCTTTCACCCTCCTGCATGTTCAGGCCCCGATCACACAAAATCCTTTTCACTCCATCTTTCCACCTCCAATTTGGTCTCCCTCTTCTCCTTGTTCCCTCCACCTCCGACACATATATCCTCTTGGTCAATCTTTCCTCACTCATTCTCTCCATGTGCCCAAACCATTTCAAAACACCCTCTTCTGCTCTCTCAACCACGCTCTTTTTATTTCCACACATCTCTCTTACCCTTACGTTTGAAGAATGTATGTGAGAAATACTTAGAAAAGCAAATGGATATGTATGTAGCATTTATGGATCTGGAGAAGGCATATGATAGAGTTGATAGAGATGCTCTGTGGAAGGTATTAAGAATATATGGTGTGGGAGGCAAGTTGTTAGAAGCAGTGAAAAGTTTTTATTGAGGATGTAAGGCATGTGTACGTGTAGGAAGAGAGGAAAGTGATTGGTTTTCAGTGAATGTAGGTTTGCGGCAGGGGTGTGTGATGTCTCCATGGTTGTTTAATTTGTTTATGGATGGGGTTGTTAGGGAGGTGAATGCAAGAGTTTTGGAAAGAGGGGCAAGTATGAAGTCTGTTGGGGATGAGAGAGCTTGGGAAGTGAGTCAGTTGTTGTTCGCTGATGATACAGCGCTGGTGGCTGATTCATGTGAGAAACTGCAGAAGCTGGTGACTGAGTTTGGTAAAGTGTGTGAAAGAAGAAAGTTAAGAGTAAATGTGAATAAGAGCAAGGTTATTAGGTACAGTAGGGTTGAGGGTCAAGTCAATTGGGAGGTGAGTTTGAATGGAGCAAAACTGGAGGAAGTAAAGTGTTTTAGATATCTGGGAGTGGATCTGGCAGCGGATGGAACCATGGAAGCGGAAGTGGATCATAGGGTGGGGGAGGGGGCGAAAATTCTGGGAGCCTTGAAGAATGTGTGGAAGTCGAGAACATTATCTCGGAAAGCAAAAATGTGTATGTTTGAAGGAATAGTGGTTCCAACTATGTTGTATGGTTGCGAGGCGTGGGCTATGGATAGAGTGGTGCGCAGGAGGATGGATGTGCTGGAAATGAGATGTTTGAGGACAATGTGTGGTGTGAGGTGGTTTGATCGAGTAAGTAACATAAGGGTAAGAGAGATGTGTGGAAATAAAAAGAGCGTGGTTGAGAGAGCAGAAGAGGGTGTTTTGAAATGGTTTGGGCACATGGAGAGAATGAGTGAGGAAAGATTGCCCAAGAGGATATATGTGTCGGAGGTGGAGGGAACGAGGAGAAGAGGGAGACCAAATTGGAGGTGGAAAGATGGAGTGAAAAAGATTTTGTGTGATCGGGGCCTGAACATGCAGGAGGGTGAAAGGAGGGCAAGGAATAGAGTGAATTGGAGCGATGTGGTATACCGGGGTTGACGTGCTGTCAGTGGATTGAATCAGGGCATGTGAAGCGTCTGGGGTAAACCATGGAAAGCTGTGTAGGTATGTATATTTGCGTGTGTGGACGTATGTATATACATGTGTATGGGGGTGGGTTGGGCCATTTCTTTCGTCTGTTTCCTTGCACTACCTCGCAAATGCGGGAGACAGCAACAAAGCAAAAAAAAAAAAAAAATAGATAAATAATCTTTTATCATTTTGAGTTTGTATTATAATGCATAAATAGAAATTACTGTACAGTGATAAAAAATCCTTTGATGAGTGCTTATGAGTTGGAATTGTTACTGTGTAGTGTCCCTTTATACAAGGCTATTTTTCTTTCCCATTTCACTTTGTTTATCATTATGAGTGTAAGGAGCAAGAAATGTTTGTTCCTTCCTGTACATATTAATCATATATTTATTGTTTTCGTTCTTATTCTTCCCCCACCAACCCTATTATCTTATGGTATTAAGAAATATTGATGCTAGATTTGGAAATTTTATGAGTTTGCCTAAATAAAAAAAAAAGTGGTAAAAAAGACTAATTATCGTTTTCATATTTCACTGATATGTTGAATATTTTTGGGAATATAGCTGGAAATTCACCACATGTAAAGATCAGAAATACCATGCAGTACATATTGTCTTTCTGCATATGTTTTTCTGTCTATTGTGTTTCTGTCTGTATGGACATACATTTTAAGGCAATATTTCAGGATTATTTGTACACCATAGGTAACCTCAGTGAAGGTAAGACAATTTTTTTTTCTTTTTTTTGGGGGGAGGGAACCTGCCAAGTGTATTGATGCATATAGATTATAGATTTGGCAGCGGATGGAACCATGGAAGCGGAAGTGAATCGTAGGGTGGGGGCGAAAATTCTGGGAGCATTGAAGAATGTGTGGAAGTCGAGAACATTATCTCGGAAAGCAAAAATGCGGTATGTTATATGGTTGCGAGGTGTGGGCTATAGATAGAGTTGTGTGGAGGAGGGTGGATGTGCTGGAAATGAGATGTTTGAGGACAGTATATGGTGTGAGGTGGTTTGATCGAATAAGTAATAATAGAGCAAGAGAGATGTATGGCAATAAAAAGAGTGTGGTTGAGAGAGCAGAAGAGGGTGTTTTGAAATGGTTTAGTCACAAATTTTGGAGGGGAAAAGAGTGGGGGGAAAGATTTGACCAAGAAAGGGTAAAAATCCCCCCAGAGAAAAAGGAGGGAAAAGGGTGAAGTGGGGAAAACCCCCAAAAGGGGGGTGGGAAAAAATTTTGGGGTGAAAAAGATTTTTTTAAATGATTTGGGGCCCCCAACCCTGCAGGAGGGGGAAAAGGGGTGCAAGGGAAAAAAAGTGGGGAAATTTGGGAAAAATGTGGGGATACCCCCGGGGGCCCCCCCCCTCTTTTTTTCCCAAAGGGGGTTTTTAACCAAAGGGCCCAAAAGGGAAGCGTTCCCGGGGTTTAAACCCCTGGAAAAAAAATTCCCCGTGGGGCCCCCCGGATTTTGGAAAAAGGGAAACGTTTTTTCATGCATTAAATTAAAAATACAGCTTGAGATGAAATGTGGGAAAAAGAATGTGGGGCCCCCTTTTTTGTCCCCTTTTTTTCCCCCCGCTTAAAACCCCCGCACAAAATGCGGGGGGGGGGGTTGTTTTTTTTTTTTTTGTGGGGGCGGGTGGCCCAAAAGGGGAAAAAGAAAGGAAAAAGGGAAAACCAAATAAAAAAAATTAAAGTTTTCATGTGGGAAAAAAATTTGGGGGTAAAGTCCCGTGTGGGGGTATTAAAAAATTATACGGAGATTTAAAAAAGGGATTATTTTTTGCCCGGGGGGTGGCCCTGTTTAAATAAAATGGGGGTTTAAAAGTGGGGGTTGGGTTTTTGGGCCCCTTCCCCTTTCCCTCTTTTTTTCCCCCGGGGCCCCAAACCTTTGCAAAAGCGGGAAAACACCAAAAAAGCAAAAAAAAAAAAAAAAAAAAAAAAAAAAAAAAAAAAAAAAAAAAAAAAAAAAAAAAAAAAAAAATTTGATAAAAATCTTTTATTTTTTTAGTTTTTAAAAATTTTAAAAACAAAAAAAAATTATTTTTTTTCCCGGAAAAAAAAATCCTTTTAAAGGGGGTGCCCTTTTTTTTGGAAGGGGGAAAAAATTGTTAAACTGTTAAAAGGCCCTTTATACAAAAGGGTAAAATTTTTTTTCCCCAAAAATTTCCCTTTTTTTTTTTTTATCCCCTTAATGAAAAATTTTTAAGGAGCAAGAAATGTTTTTTCCCCCTTTCCTTGGGGGAAAAATTTTCCCCCAAATTTTTTTTGTTTTTCGGGTTCTTATTTCTTTCCCCCAAAAAAACCCAACCCATTATTTATTTTGTTAAAAAATTTTTTTAAACTTTTTTGGAAATTTTATGGAAAAATTTTTTAAATTAAAAAAAAAAAGTGGGGGGAAAAAAGACTTTAAAATTATGGGTTTTTAAATTTCAATGATTAAAAGTTTGGGGGGTTAAATTTTTGGGGGAAAAATGGTTTTTTTTCCAAATTTAAAGAAAAATTAAAATGGAAAACCCTATTTGGGGCTTTTTGTTTTTTTTTTTAAAAATTGGGGTTTCCCTTCCCTTTGGAAAGGGGGCATAAAACCAATTTTAAAAAAAATTTTTTTTTTAGGAATTTGCCCCCATTTTTGGTTTAAAATTTTTTGGTGGAAGGTAAGAAAATTTTTTTTTTCTTTTTTTTTGGGGGGGAGGGAACCCTTTGGGCCCGGGGGTTTGGAAAATTTTTTTTTTATAGAATTTTTTTTAGGGGTTTTAAAAGGGATTGGGAAATGGAAGGGAAGTGAAAAAGAGGGTGGGGGCGGGAAAATTTTGGGAGGGTTTTTAAGAATGGGTGGGAAGGGGGGAGAAAAATTAAAAAATGGGGAAAGGCAAAAATTTGGGATGAATGGTTGGGGGTTGGGGCAAAAAGAAGGGGGGTTTTTGGAAGGGAAAAGGGTTTTTTGGGGGTTTCTGGAAAAGAGATTTTTGGGGACAAAATGGGGGGGGTGTTGAAAAAAGGGGGTTTTAAAAAACGGAAAAAAAAAGTAATTTTTTAATTAAACAAAAAAAAAAAAGGGGGAATTTTTTGGAAATAAAAAGGGGTTTTTTGGTTTTGGAAAGGGGGGGAGGGGAAAAAAAAAAGGAGGGTGGTTTTTTGGGAAATGGTTTTTTGGGGAATTTGGAAAAAAAAATTTTTTTGTTGGGAAAGAAAAATTTTTAAAAGGGGGAAAAATTGGGGTCAAAAATGGGGGAAAAAAGGGAAAAGGGGGGAAAGGGGGGGAAAAATTTTGGAAGGTTTTTGGGGGGAAAGGGTGGAGGGGGGAAAAAAGATTTTGGGAAAAATGAAAAAAAGGGCCTGGGGAAAAAGGGCCCGGAAAGGGGGGAAAAAGGGCCCAAGGAATAAAGTGAATTGGAGGAATTTTGGGTTTTTAAAAAAAAAGGGTTTACGTTTTTTTTGTTATTTGGATTTTGGGGTTTTTAGGGGTTAAAAAAGGGGGGGGGGTAAACCCCCTGGGAAAGGTTTGGGGGAGTAATTTGGGGGGGGGGAATGTATGGGTTTTTTTTTTGGTTTTGGGGGTTTTTTGGGGTTTGGGCCAAATTTTTTTTTTTTTTTCCTTTGCCCCTACCCCCCCAAAGCGGGAGCCAAAAAGAAAAAAAAAAAAAAAAAAAAAAAAAAAAAACAAAAAAAACAAAAAAAAATGGGGCCCCCAATTGGGGGAAGTTTGTAAAAAGGAAGAAAAAATTATTTAAAAAAGGAAAGAAAAAACTTTTATAAAACATCAGAATTTTTTCCCTAGAAAACAAGGGGGGGTGGGGCCCCCTTTTGAAGTGGGTTTTGAAAAAATTTTGGGATTAGGCAACTGCCCATGAAGAATTTGTGGTTGGGGAAGGGACTTTTTTCCCCAAAAAAGAAAAGATTTTTATTGTAGCCCTTTTTTGGGGCCAAAGGAAGGAAAAGGGATAAAAAAAATAGGGGGGTTTAAAAATAGAAAAGCCCCCTTTTTTTGGGGGGTCCCTTTTTGAATTTATTTGGGGTAGGAAGAAAAAACTAAAAGAGAAAATTAGAAGTTTTTTTTTTCAATGGTGTAAGGCCAAAAATGCAGAAATAGGTTTGAGAAAGGGGATTTAAAAGGTTCTATTGGTTTTGGGGGTAGGGAAAGTGTGAAAAATCCAAAACCCTTTGGTTTTTTTTAATTTTTGGTTTGTGGATGGGAAAAGGTGAGGGAGGTTTTTTTTGCCCAAAAAGGGTTTTTTTGGGGAGAAGGGGGGAAAAATAAAGCCCCGTCCCCCGGGAGGGGAAAGAGAGGGTTTTCCCCCGGGAAAATGAAATCAGTTGTTTTTATGAAAAAAAACTGCAGAAGTTTTTTTTTACTGAAATTTGGGGAAAAAATTTTTTGGGAAAAAAGGAAAATTTAATTTTTGAGTAAAGGTGAATAAAAAAACAAAAGGTTTTTTAGGGGTTTTGTAGGGGTTTTTTTAAAGGGGGGGGTTTTTTGTTTTTGGGGTTTTGGGGGTTTTTTTAATGGGGAAAAACTTTTTAAAAAACAAGTGTTTTTTTTGATACCTTTTTTAATTTTTAAAAAGGAAAAAGGAAAAGGGAAACCAATTGGGGGAAACAGGAAAAAGACCCCCCCCTTAGGGAAAGGGTGGGGGGGCCAAAAAAGGTTTTTTTTGGGGGAAAAGCCCCGAAGAAAAAGGGGGGGGAAAGGGAAAATGTTTTTTTCTGGGAGAAATACAAGTGGGGGGAAAGTTTTTTACCCAAAAAAGTAAATCCCATCCCTATTTTAAAGGGATTCCCGAGCAAGAGCTTAATTTTATATGGGCCCCGTGGGGAAGAAAGTGGGGGGCAAAATTTTTCCAAAAAAAAATTTTTTAAAGGGCCCAAAAAATTTTTTTTGAGGGGGGGGTTTTTTATGGGGTAAAACAAAAAGAAAAAAGGGGAAGAGATGTGTTGGGAAAAAGAGGGGTGGTTTTTTTTTGAGAAACAAAAAAATTTGGTTTTTTCTGAAAAAAGGGTTTTTTGACATGTTGGGAAAAAGAATGAGTAAGGAAAAGGGCGACCCCAAAAAATATATATGGTTTGGGGCAAAGTGGGGGGGGGAAAAAAGGAGAAAAAGGAAGAAACAAATTGGGGGGATTTGGGAATTTAAAAAAAAATTTTTTTAAAATAAAGGGGGGCCCGAACAAAAGCATGTTTGGAAAAGAAAAAGGGAAAAGCCCCCCGAGATTTTAAAGGGGAATTTTTTATGATTTTTTTGTAAAAATGGGGTTTTTAATTTTTCCTTTTTCAAAATTTTAAAATGAAAACCCCGCCAAAGGGAAAAACCCTTTTTAAAAGGGCCCTTTTTGGGGGGCCCAACCTTTTTTGGGTAGGGATCTGTTTGGTTTTTCCAAATTTCATTACAAAAAGCAGCTGCCCGAAAAAGAAAAAGGAAGCCAAAAAAGAAAAACGATTTTTTTTGTCTTTTTTCCCCGAAAAGCCCCGTCTTTTCTATTTTCAGGAAAATTTAAAAACCCTTTTTTATTAAAAAAAAAAAGTGGGGAAAAAGAATAAAAGACCCCAAAAATGGTTTTTTTCTTTTTTTTTTTGTATATATATGTAATGTATGTATGGGGGCCAGGTGAGGATGTTCCCTCAAAGGCCCATTCCTCTGTTCTTAACGCTACCTCGCTGACGTGGGAAATGGCGAATAGTACGAAAGAAAAAGAAAGTATGTATATACATGTGTATGTGGGTGGTTTAGGCCATTCTTTCGTCTGTTTCCTTGCGCTAGCTCGCTAAGGCAGGAGACAGCGACAAAGTATAATAGATATAAATATGAAATCCTGGGAGCCTTGAAGAATGTGTGGAGGTCGAGAACATTGTCTCGGAAAGCAAAAATGGGTGTGTTTGAAGGAATGGTGGTTCCAACAATGTTGTATGGTTGCGAGGCCTGGGCTATGGATAGAGTTGTGCGCAGGAGGGTGGATGTGCTGGAGGTGAGATGTTTGAGGACAATGTGTGGTGTAGGGTGGTTTGATCGAGTAAGTAATGTAAGGGTAAGAGAGATGTGTGGAAATAAAAAGAGCGTGGTTGAGAGAGCAGAAGAGGGTGTTTTGAAATGGTTTGGGCACATGGAGAGAATGAGTGAGGAAAGATTGACCAAGAGGATATATGTGTCAGAGGTGGAGGGAATGAGGAGAAGTGGGAGACCATATTGGAGATGGAAAGATGGAGTGAAAAAGATTTTGAGTGATCGGGGCCTGAACATGCAAGAGGGTGAAAGGCGGGCAAGGAATAGAGTGAATTGGATCGATGTGGTATACCGGGGTTGACGTGCTGACAGTGGATTGAATCAGGGCATGTGAAGATTTTGAGTGATCGGGGCCTGAACATGCAAGAGGGTGAAAGGCGGGCAAGGAATAGAGTGAATTGGATCGATGTGGTATACCGGGGTTGACGTGCTGTCTGTGGATTGAATCAGGGCATGTGAAGCGTCTGGGGTAAACCATGGAAAGTTGTGTGGGGCCTGGATATGGAAAGGGAGCTGTGGTTTCGGGCATTATTGCATGACAGCTAGAGACTGAGTGTGAACGAATGAGGCCTTTGTTGTCTTTTCCTAGCGCTACCCCGCACACATGAGGGGGGAGGGGGATGGTATTCCATGTGTGGCGAGGTGGCGATGGGAATGAATAAAGGCAGACAGTGTGAATTGTGTGCATGGGTATATATGTATGTGTATATATATGTGTACATTGAGATGTATAGGTATGTATATTTGTGTGTGTGGACGTGTGTGTATGTACATGTGTATGGGGGTGGGTTGGGCCATTTCTTTCGTCTGTTTCCTTGCGCTACCTTGCAAACGCGGGAGACAGCGACAAAGCAAAATAGATAAGTATATAAAATATGAATATAACGTAATAAGTGATAGAGACATTAGGCAGTACAAGCACCTCTTCTCTGATATTTCAAACTAACATATTTGGAAAATGGTTATTACAAGAAAAGTTGCTTTGTAGATATTTGCAAGAAAAATAAGCTTCATCTTAGATGTGGGAAAATCTTTGACTTTAAGCTCAGAAGTCACTTTCCTGAAATTAACTGTTTTTCCTGAACAAGTTTGCCTTGTTTTCAGTATTCAAGGCTACAGCTTTTTGTGCAGTTACTGCTGCCTTGTCATGTCAGAGACTGTCATCTCATTGTTAGCCAGAACATCTGGGAAAATTAAATTTTGGAGGGTTTTTCTGTAATATAACAAAGTTAAACGAGAAACATTCCACCTCTTTGAAGTCTTTGGCAATTAGTTATTTTGTTGCCAATAAATGCTTTTGTTTGTGAGTAGAACCTTAAGAAGAATGAGTTTGAGAGGGTGTTTTACTGCTTTGCTGTAAGTGCTTTCTAGAATAAGAAATGTGTGATTTAAGATATTGTGTTAGAAATAGGGATCTCTTTTGACAAAGAGCCCAGGGTCTTATTTGCACGTTGTTGATTGCAATGCGTTATGTGATGTAATCTGCCACCCTGGCTTTGGTTGTATTGTCGTAGAGGTGCGTGAATTTTTATAATGAATTTTTTGTTATGAATCGGTATCACCTCAAAAATTCTTGGGTAACTTTACTGTTTTTGCTGTTTTGACTTATCACTATGTATGGTTAGTTATCAATACATTTTGAGATTAAGCATAGCCAAACAAGCTTTGAGGACAGGCATTAGCTCATAGAAAAAGATGTTTCTAATAATTAATTCTTTGTTTTTCTTTGTCTTTACAGAGAATGGATATTCCTGAAGGAGCGGTTGTACAGCAATACAAGAAAAGGGTGAATTTTTATGTATTGTTCATGTAGTCAGATAATTTAAAGACATTTATGGTTTTACAAAATAGGCTTTACAGAAAAAAGAATTTCTTGAAATTTCTTGTTAAAAACCTCTCTCAGTATGATATCTTGAATAAAGAGTGTGTTTTTGTGGTTTATTACTTATTTTGGAGGATATCATGTCAGCATGCAGTCAAGTTTAAGTGCTTTTATTTACCTACATATGTGTAAGGTGCATGGTACAAGTCTGAAAATGACAGCTACATAGTGAATTACAAAAATTTAATGGGGAAAAAATTTCATTTAAATTTTACATATATATTATTATTTTATTATTATTATTATTAGCTATTATGTTTTGATTTTTTCATAACTGATTGCTGTTTCATGCTTTAGCGAGATAGTGCCAGGAACAGATGAACAAAGGGCACATCCTCTCACATACATCCACTAGCTGTCATCCACTCCCAATTGACTTGACCCTCAACCCTTCTGTACCTAATAACCTTTGCTCTTATTCACATTTACTCTCAACTTTCTTCTTTCACACACTTTACCGAACTCAGTCACCAGCTTCTGCAGTTTCTCACACAAATCAGCCACCAGTGCTGTATCATCAGCGAACAACAACTGACTCACTTCCCAAGCTCTCTCATCCACAACAGACTGCATACTTGCCCCTCTTTCCAAAACTCTTGCATTCACCTCCCTAACAACCCCATCCATAAACAAATTAAACAACCATGGAGACATCACACACCCCTGCCACAAACCTACATTCACTGAGAACCAATCACTTTCCTCTCTTCCTACACGTACACATACCTTACATCCTCGATAAAATTTTTTTACTGCTTCTAACAACTTGCCTCCCACACCATATATTCTTAATACCTTCCACAGAGCATCTCTATCATATGCCTTCTTCAGATCCATAAATGCTACATACGAATCCATTTGCTTTTCTTAGTATTTCTCACATACATTCTTCAAAGCAAACACCTGATCCACACATCCTCTACCACTTCTGAAACCACACTGCTCTTCCCCAATCTGATGCTCTGTACATGCCTTCACCCTCTCAATCAATACCCTCCCATATAATTTACCAGGAATACTCAACAAACTAATACCTCTGTAATTTGAGCACTCACTTTTATCCCCTTTGCCTTTGTACAATGGCACTATGCATGCATTCTGCCAATCCTCAGGCACCTCACCATGAGTCATACATACATTAAATAACCTTACCAACCAGTCAACAATACATTCACCCCCTTTTTTAATAAATTCCACTGCAATACCATCCAAACCCACTGCCTTGCTGGCTTTCATCTTCTGCAAAGCTGTTTCTACCTCTTTTCTTTTTACCAAATCATCCTCCCTAACCCTCTCACTTTGCACACCACTTCGACCAAAGCACCCTATATCTGCCACTCTATCATCAAACACATTTAACAAACCTTCAAGATACTCATTCCATCTCCTCACATCACCACTACTTGTTATCACCTCCCCATTAGCCCCCTTCACTGAAGTTCCCATTGATTCCCTTGTCTTACACACATTATTTACCTCCTTCCTAAACATGTTTTTATTCTCCCAAAAATTTAATGATACTCTCTCACCCCAACTCTCATTTGCCCTCTTTTTCACCTCTTGCACCTTTCTCTTGACCTCCCACCTCTTTCTCTTATACATCTCCCACTCATTTGCATTATTTCCCTGCAAAAATCGTGTGAATTAAATGTCTTATATTCATTTTTACAATTTTATTGAAATAAATGAGATGTTTCAGGCACACAAATACTGGTCATCAGCAAAATTGCTTAGAAATGATATATCATCGTATATAATAAGTAGTATGGTTGGTAGGGGTCAGACTCGGTCTGTCAGTTGTTAGGGTGGGATTGCCTCAGATCTCTACACCTGGGAGTTGTTAGGGTGGGATTGCCTCAGATCTCTGCACCTGGGGGAGTCATATAGAGTTGAGAGTGTGGTCACTTTTGGTGTAGTTGAAAATTAATGTTAGGCCCCTGCGTGGTATGCATTTTGATGAATTATGAAGTGATTGTATCCCTAGAAGGTATGGTTATCAACCTGCATTTGGAAATAACATTCTAGGGTCATAGAAGAATATGTGAAATATTACCTTTGAAATCCAGAGGTGCAATTTGCACAAGAAAGACAGAACACCTAAAACATCTGGGGCCCAAAGTCTTCACCACCTTGCCACTCCCATCAGAAACAGCATGGGTTGCACGATGAAGTTCTAGAGTGTACTGGACAAGTGCCTGTATAGTGTACCAGACCAGCCAGGCTGTGGAGGTTATGTGGGTCTGAGGGCTAAAGGTCCCAACAGCTTGGTTAACCAAAGACTCAGTGCAGCAGCTTGGGCCCAGCCCAGGCTGTGGGAGTGAAGACCCCCCAAAGACTTCATCAGGTTTTCACCAGGTATTATGTACATAGCTTCTGTTGTCTAGTCTTTTAGAGTCTTGGGCAATGTTTCAGTATTGTTGTGTTTTCAATAAGATGCCGGTAAGTGAGATATATAGTATGTTGTGGCCATGAACAAAAGTTAAGCAAAAATGCAGTTAAAAAGGATTTTAGGCAGTGCTGGTTTAGTCTTAGGGTTTTGGGTGGTTGAAATAAATTAACCAAAGGTTTAAGAGGCTATTTGATGGTTAGAGAGTTCAGGGGAGGGGGCCCTCACAAGTGTAGAACTTACTCCCAACGCTGTACAAATAGATAACTGATAATTGATAACAAGTTCCATTGACCCATTAAAAACAAAAGGATTGCATATACACAGATGATTACTTGGAGATGAGTAAGGTACTAAAACACTGTACAAATCAATGTCCATAGAGCCAAAAGTCACCTTAAAGATAAACAACCCAGCCATCTTCTTCCTAAACAGCAGTCTCCATATTACACATTACTGATGTCACTACCACATCACAGGACTTCAAGAGGACCATTAAGAACATTCTCATATATTCTGCCCCAATACCAAAAAAGGAAAAAAAAATGCGGAGATGCTGCTTGATTGAGCACTGAACTGTGTCAGTACGAAAAGTCTGGGCTCTTGCTTCATCCTTGTAAGTTTGAAACTGGCTCACATTGCTCCATTCCACAAAGGAGGAAGCAAAGCAGTTTCCAAAAGAAATATTAACCAGGAGCACTGACGTCACATATTATCAAAGATGTAAGTCATGAGTCATAAATTAACTGACAGTGAAATTAAATAATGTATGTGACCAAGGTTTTCGTTGTAGGAAGATCATGGTTCTTATGTGCTTCATTGCTACAACAGAGTTATAAAGGAATTGGAGAATGAACAGAATGGTGGGGTGATCGTAGTTTTTGCAAAGCTGTTGATAAATATGACCACTCGGTCATGGCACACAAAATGCATCAGATTTTTTTTCTTTTTAAGGCTTCAGTCATAGACAAAAGTCCATGTCCACATCAAGGCTGGGCTTTACCTGAAATAAGAGAGAATTTTGAAACAGAAAAAGATGAGGTGAAGTATTTACAATGGGAGTAACCAGAAAAATTGGGAGACGGATGTACAGCTTGTGGATAACAGATCAAAACATGTTCATCAGGCTATAGAAGTATTTTGAATATTTACAAGGTGTACCAGATCAGCTTGGCTGTTTATCTGTTTAAGTGAGCTTGCGGGCAGTGGCTTTGAACAACCTGCTCAACCAGCCTGAGCTGTTGTAGTAGAACTCCAAAGCCTGTGTAAGTAAATCCCAGATATTTCCAGAGCCTCCACAGTAAAAAAGCTGTTTCCCAAGGGTTTGTACTGGCACCCCTTCGATTCCTCATTTTTTTGTTTGTTAGTGACGTAGATATGAATCATAGTTTTATTTCATCCTTTGCAGATGATACTATGTAATTAGTATGAAATTATCATCAGCAGGAGACTCCAAAATCTACAAGCAGACTACCAAAAACAACATACTCTTCAATGGAGAAAGTTCCAGCTCCTCCAGTATGGGGAGCATTAAGAAAAAAAAAAAGAACAGCACAGAATTCCAGACAAATACAGACACCACCACATTATGACTGAACAATGTAATAAACATTTGGGTAATAGTGAGTGAGGACCTTAATTTCAGTAATGAAATAAGGCGACAGTTGTCTCTTCCAGACTGTGGTGGGTTAGATCTTGTGGACGTTCAAGACAAAGGAGGAGAAACCAAAGATTAAGCTTTTTCTGGCACTGATGCTCCTAGAGTAGAGAACTGCTGTGTGCTAACATCTCCTTTTAGGGCAAGTGAATTTACATCACTTGAAATTATCACTTATATATCTCTGATGCCTATTCCCAACTGGAACTCCCTCGTGGGGATGGCCACGGCAATCAATTCTCCATAACTAGTGAACTCCAGTGCTGCTTCTTAGCCTTAGTGCCTCACCTTTAACATGCCTCTGGCAGAAGACCATGTTTGCAAAGGCTCCTACCTAATGTTCCTATTGACTACATCAACCTAATGCTCCTTCTTAATGTTCTTACTCACTTCCTGATGCTTCAACCCAGGGCTCCTGCTTAAATGTCCCTACCTACAAGTACTATCTCTTGCTTCTACCATTTTGCAAAAGGCAGGGCTAGCACATAGTGCTCACTGCTGGAAAATCTAGGTACGTTGGATGAATTTAAGAATGCCCAGGGTTAGTGCACCAGGCCAACCAAGCTTTGGTGGTTCTGTGGCCTTCAGTAACCCAGGTCTGCAGCTTAGACTCAGAGCAAGGTATGAGGGTGTGAGACCTCCAAAGTTACTTCTCTCTCTCTCTCTCTCTCTCTCTCTCTCTCTCTCTCTCTCTCTCTCTCTCTCTCTCTCTCTCCCCCCCAGTCATGGACAAAAATCCACTTCAAATACAGAGAGAATTATGAAATGGAAAAAGAAAAGACAAGGGAAAGAATTTACAAATTTTGGAAAAAGTGAAAAAAGCTGTTTTTTGAAATGTGCCTGGGAAAGACATGAAAGATGGAGAGTTATAAAGCTTCAGCATGTAGAGAAAGAATTAGGTATCAAAACAGCCAACCCATACATGTCTGATAGCCACACAATAATCATGTGATGCAGCAGTTTGCAAAGTTTTGAGTGGTATAGCTAGTGGTGTAGGCACACAAGCAGCCAGCTCTTGGGAGCAAAAACTAAAGTAATACCTATAGAAGAAGGAAAGTGAACCAACATTGCAGCATAGGGCTAGGGAGTCGAATTTGGAAGTTAGCTTGTGACAGTTTATAAGTCAGACTGCTTTCAACTCAACTCAGTCAAGTAAGGATGCAGAGCTAGAACCACCCCAAATGTTAGAGCAGTACTCCATGTAAGGACGTATCAGTCCCTTGTATAAATGGGGTAACTGTATAGAAGAGAAGTTTTGACATCTAAACAGGACATCCAGCTTCTAAGAGGCAGACTTTGCTATTCCTGTACTATGGGGTTTCCAAGAAAGAGTGGCTCTTACAGTAATATTAAGTATGTTCATTGAGTCAAGAGGTGGATATACAGAACCATCAAAGGAGAGACGAGAGTTGTGAGGATTTTTCGATAGAGAGATGGGTAGAAACTGGTTGTTGGGGGGCATTAAACTTAACAAGATTTTGTGTACCCCAAGTCTGAGTTTATTGAGGAAGCTGTGTCAAGATGAGATGCAGATCGAGTGAGAGAAGAGGGAGCAGAATTGAAGGATGTGGAGAAATGCAGTGTTGAGTTGTCAGTGTATGAGTGCATTTGGTTATTTGTGAAGAGGATATCGTTGAAAAAAGGATAAAAAGTGTAGGGGACAGGACAGAACTTTGAGGGACATTGCTGCTTATGGAGAAAAGGGAAGAGGCTGATTTATCCACAACCACTGAGATGAATCAGCCAGAGAGGAAGCTAGATATGGTGGAGCAAAGTTTAGGAGGGGAGCTTAGAGATGAGACCCTGATGCCACACCCTGTCAAAAGCCTTAGATATATCGAGGGCAACTATACATGAGCCCAAAATCTTTCAGGGATAATGACCAGACATTACTATGGTAGGAAAGAATATCACCAGTGGATCTCACCTTACAGAAGCCATACTAGTGATCAGAGAGAAAACTGTGATTTTTCGAGGTTCTTAAAAGATATGGGAGTTGAGGACGGATTTAAAGACTGGAAATGGTAGATGTCAAAGCAATAGGACGATAGTCAGAGGTGTCAGAATGGTCACCCTTCATTGGGGTGGGATGTATCTAAGCATGCTTCCAAGGAGAAAAAAAGTTTTGGTTTTTAAACAAACGGAACAGACGAGCAAGCACAGGTGCAAGTTCAGAGGCACACTCTATCAGTATATGGGGAGGGATACCATGAGGACCATAAGCCTTACTTGTGGTCTTGAGAAAGAAGCTCTTTTTGAAGTCAGAAAAGAGATTATGGGAAGGAGCACAGGATTATTAAGAGAAGCATTAGGGGGTAAAGGAATGTTAGCTATCCAAGTTGGAGTTAGAGGAGAAACAGGGACCAAAGAGAGTTGCTTTTTCTGTGGAATGGACAGCTTTAATACTATTAGAGTAAAGTGTAGGGAAGGTAGAGCAACAGTGGTTAGATATGCCCTTAGCTAAAGGGCTAAAGACCAGAAAGATATATCAGTGGATGATGAGAGGTTATTTCACTTCCTATGAATAAAGGAATGCTTTGCCTCAGGTAATGTACTTGCAACAATTACAGGCAGTAATAAGAGCTGAATAGGAACTAGAGGAAGGAGAGTTTTCCAAGCCTGATACCTGAAGAGGATATATTAAGATATATAAGCAAATGATGTTGAGGTCTTTCTTGATTTCCGCATTAGACTCGCCCATAGTGAGCCTCTTGCAAAACTCCATCATCATTTTGAGGCATAAAACATTTCATTTTCTCTTTGTGAAAGATATAGATGGTTTTGAGGAGTTGTCAGGCAATTGCTGATGATGCTTGAAAGGGACCATTGTCCACTGGTAATCCAGGGCGAACAAAATATGCAAATGCTCATTACCAATTTACAACACAGCACCAGAAAACATGTGGGAGATGGTGATGAGTACACTAATCGCTGCGAGGTGATGTGTACAAGATTTGGAATATTTTTTATTTCCTATTTCTTTATTTTTAGGGTGATAGAGGGTTGCCAACCAAAATTGAAGAAAACACATTGTTTTGAACATTTTGTTGGCTCAAATTATGGATAACAGAGGTTGTAACCAGTTGGTACTAATGACCATTGTGAGGTTTTGTACTGCTAGTCAGCCAGTTTCCTGACTGATGAAGTACATCCCCATCTATACCATGTGACTTAACTTTAGTAAGTAACCTTTGTTATCGAATGCTTTTTGAAAGTCTTGAGTAGATGACATCAACTACTTTACTTTCATCTTACTTGGTTATTTCATATAAAGAAATTGAGCAGATTTGTTTAATGATTAATTCTGTCAAATACCTTGCTGAAGACCGTTTAATATAAAGTGGTCGTCCTCTAATTGTTTTGCAATCTAATTAGGATTGATGGTTTCCATTAGTTTACTCACTACACACATTACTTGCCTGGCTGCTGTTTATTACCTTTTTTGAATATTGTTGTTACTTTGGTAAGTTTCTATTTCTCAGGAACATTTCCTGTTGTGGGCAACTTATTGAAAAGAGTAGCTAAAAGCTTAAATATCTCATTTTGGCATCTTTCAGTGCCCTCGGATAACACTTATCTGGGCCTGCTGTTTTATTTCTTCTCATTCCACTCGGTGCTGATTGTACAACTTTTTCTTTTACTTCAGTCTGTTTCAGAAGGTTTTCCCTTATATCAGTGAAGCTAGGTTTGCGACGTGAGTTGTATCTTCTGTTGTAAATACAGATGCTAGATAATAATTAGAATCTTTGTTATGGCTTTGTTGTTTTGAATCATTACCTTTTTCTGTAAATTTGTGGCTCAGTTGATTGGGTAATTACTCTTGTAGTTCTAACATAACTATAAGACTCTTCAGGTATCTTCTGCTATTTTCAGTAATACACACTTCTTACTGACACATACGACTTTTTGTTTCTCAGTGCAGATTTATATAGTTTAATGTCTTGGTTGTTTGAGTCTCAGAGTTTCTTATGTGTTACTTTCTAAGACAGCAAGCATTTCCTTATATCATTGATCCACCACTTTAGCTTTGTTTTGAAACACGATGTTATATGCTTTGGCACTTTAAAAGGATTATTGAATCTTTATTGTGTCTTTATCATAATCATTAACAAAATCATCACAAGTTTATCATTCAAGACCATGTTTTTTTTTTTTCTAGCATTATAAGCCATACTGAAATTTGCCACAAAAGTGATTTGCCAGTGATCACTTGTACCAAACATTTCTCCCCAGTTCATCATTATGGACAAGATCCTCATTTGTAGCTAAGAGTAAAGCTGATATGTTCTTATTGAGTGTAGGTTTCTCAGGTAATCATGTTAAGGCACTCTCAAGCTAATTCAGGTAAAGCCCAAGCCCCATGCTACTGGTGATGGATTCTCCCCACTTGGATACTGGTATCTGAAAATCTCTCATTAATCATATTTGAGTCTTGGTCATTACATATCTGCCAATTGATCATAAAGTCTCATCCACCTCTGTTGGCTGTGTAGGAGATCTCTAATGTTACTGATATTTTCTTTTGAAGTCTATTTTTTACTCCACCAAAAATAGGGTTTATTTTATTAGTTGGTAAAACAATTTTGTATGAGATGAAGATTAGGTTTCACAAAGAGCAAGACACCCTCTTGGATAAACAGAGTTTACCCAGGATATGTTGATCAGCTGTCTGCTTTAAAGAATGTGTGTGAGAAACAGAAAGATTTGTAAGTGGCATTTATGGATCTGAAAAGAGTGCATAAGAGGGTTGATAGAGTTGCCCTGTGGAAGGTCTAAAGGATATATGTTGTGGGAGGAAAGCTTTTAGAAACTGTGTGAAGTGTTTATCAAAGGTGTAAAGCATATGTACGAGTGGGTTGCTCCAAATGAAGGTTGGCCTGCGGCAGTAGTGTGTGATGTCTCCATGGCTGTTTGACCTTTTTATGGATCGGGTGATAAGGGAGTTAAATGCGAGAGGCTTGGTGAGGGGGATGAGTTTGCAGTCAAGAGAACAAGGGCTTGAGAAGTGTCATTTATTGTTTGGTGGTGGTACATCACTGGTGGCAGATTTGGGTGCATTACACATGACAGCAAGAGAATTGATGTGAGCAAATGTGGCCTTTCTTGTCTGTTCCTGGCACTAGCTCACTAATGTGAGGAAGAGCGATCAAGTATGAAAAAATTATATATGTTGAAAGAGAGTTTTAAGGTACCTAGTTTTGAAGAAAATTGAGTCTACATTCTCAGTTATCCTTTTGAAGTCCAGTGGTATTGTGATGGAGTTTGTTACTAGTAGCATGGGGGATGGGTGTATAGAAAAAAGTTTTATGGCTTATACATCTATATTGTGATTTTCTGCTCGCTAAAATCTGTACTTCAAATTGGAACTCTATTCCTCATATTACTTTTTTTGTTTTTGTATATCAGTCGTTTCCGTGCTATCGTCCATGTGGGTGCCCTCCCCTGTTCATAGTTGGCCAGTTAAACTTGTTGTCCTTGAATTGTTTGGCATATGAATGAAAGCACCTTTTTTTGTCGCCAACAGCTCATGAATGTGTTTCTGTAGTCTCGTGATATTTTGGGATTGTTGGTCTGTGTGTTTCAATTTTTTGTCTGGTTTACTTTCCTTTGCTGAATTCTATAGGAATGCAACACACTTCTGTTTCCTATAGAGGGGACCTCTACCTTTGTTTGTCTGGACCTCGTACCCCTTTTTCTCACCAATATGTGTCTGCCAAAACCCTAGTCATGCCCAAGTGCTCTTGGATAGTCCTGATACCTCCATGGGAAATTCCAGCTTCATTGATAATTTCATTGACTATGATATGAACCTGATCAGGTTCTCAGACATTAGATGCCTCATGTGATATCTAAGGCTGTCCTAATGTAATTATCCACAAGACTCACATAACCATTCTTAAACTTTTTGATTTATTTTTTCTGTGTCACATGAAGGGACCACCGCCGAACGTGATCAGCACACACTGTTGTGTCTCGTACTGATACCATTTAGGGTACAAAGTCAGTGAGTCTCCAGTGCTCAAGTTTGTAACTATCCATTATTTTCTCAGATGCTGAAATTCAGGATGTCACTTTGAAACAATAGATGATTAACCTTGTCTGTTATTCAAAGGTTCACCATGTTATTTTAGAAATATAACTCTGCCATATTGTGTTATCCCCATGCCATATTATGTTAAACCTGGTTTGAAATTTTTTTGAGCTGTCCCTTGTGACACATATCACCAAAGAAGTGAATTCAGCAATTTCAATTTCATCATTAAGCTATATGCAGTGCATTTGTGAATCAGTACTAGGTGGCAGAACACTAGAGGAATGTATGAAACAAGAAATATAAGACTGCTGGATCACTCTAAAAGATACCGCACACACATTCTAGATATGAAAAAGGAAAAGGTCCAGTGGACTAGAAAAAGAAAGACACATCCTAAACAGGGGGTGGAACTCAACAAAAAAAAAAAAAAAAAGCAGTCCTGTTGAAAGAATAAGACATACCATAAAATCAAAGTTTATTAGAGAAAAACCCAGGATGTTACTGTATGTGCACAATATACAAATCAAGGACTTTGAACATTATCATTTGGGCCACAATGGTAAAGGGCATGTGGAAAGAGATGATAGAGGAAACCTTATTAAGATGGGGAGATAAAGTTGTGGAAATTACACAGCTTAACAGTATCTTTTGAGAACACTTACTGGGAATGGAATCCTTAGCCAGAATATGGAACATTGATATAGATGTTGGATATCTTTGACTGTGAATAGATAAGGAGGGTTAGAAAAGAAGTAGGTATGGTTTGAAATTTTTTTTTGTAGCAGCAGGAGTGCATACGGATATACTGTGGGGGAAGAAACATGTGGCATAACAACGAAACAGCTTCTGAAAAATGAAAGAAGATGAAGAATGAATTTTACATGGTAGGGACTGTGGGGTAAAGAAACTTTGAAGATATATTGAGGATGAAGCATTGAAATTTTCGAGATTGTTCCATAAATCTTACACATGCAATTTGCTCTTAAGATAGGAGCTCTTGGGATTTGGATTGTTGATAGAGTGCAGCATCTCACACCCCTAATTTATAACCTTTGAATGTGTCATGGTGTATTTTGTTATATTGCTTACTGTGATTTTAAATTTTCTGCATTTTTGTGTTTGTAACTGTTGTTCAGCTTGATTTTTGTGTAATTTTATATGTTGGATGAGCTTGTAAACTTTCTGTTGTGAATCTAAACCAACTCCAGAAATGTTTGCTGGAATATAACTAAGCCTATAACTGAAAGATACATCATATGACCTCGTGAGTTACTGTTCGTAGTAGTGTGACAATTTTTTTTTCCTGCACATCACCAAAACACCTTCACAAATTTCATACTCTTTATTTCAAGTGACAAGAAAAGTTACTCAGCTCCTGTTGAGAGATTTGCGTTTTTTATGGAATTCATGGCTGAGCCCTTGTGATATCTGATTTTTTATGATTTGTAAATTAACTTTTAAATTTGTTAATGTTGATTTGTTTGAATCATATGAGTTACTTCCTCATGTACTGTAACACCTTTGTAACTTTTTTTGCAAATGATTATAATTTTATACTTATCAATGAAAATTGAAGGAATGCGCTGTAACTTTTATTGGGTTTGATCATCAACTCTGAAAATTGAATCTTACTTTTTACTTCAGATTTTGTATTAATTCTCAGTACAGTGAACTTCAGCTCTGTTACGATCGCAAGGAGAACACGATTTCTTCACAAACATAATTTGCAGCTTGCTGGGCAGGGTCACAACCATTAGGTTGTGTGTGGTCTTGCACCCTCGTTGAGATGTGGTTGCCACAGGTAATTGAATTATTACAAGTTTAGCTTTTCCCACCAGGATATGCACATCTGCACTCAATATTCCAAGGTGACTTTCAACACGGCACTATTTTGTGATTGATCAGATATATTTGTCACGCAGTATCTGATTTTTTGTAATTGAGACAGTAAATACTGCAGAACTTGACAACCACATGCCAATAAAGATACTGTTTTAGATGCTACTTTTCTTTAAGATCTCTGCAGTAGTTATACACTTCATATAGAAATTTAAGTTATATTGATTGACAGAAGTTTTAAATTTATGCCTTGTACACTTTCTTTTTTTTCAGCCTGAGGATCCCCCCTTTCTGACTGTAGGAACTGAGGTATCGGCCAAATACAAGGGTGCCTTTTGCGAGGCCAAGGTCCATAAGGTTGTTAAAGTTGTCAAGGTTAAGGTAAGAAAAGTTATCCTTTTGGACTGCTAAGAGTGTGTTGAATGTGAAATGTTAGTGTAAACAGATAGGCTAGCACACTTTTGTATAGCTACAGTTTCCACAGTCATGAGAAGTCATGATATTTCACAGTTTGTTTTGTGGGTCAAGAAGAATGTGGGAATTTTGAAAAATGACCTTTTGGTCTTAGAAATATCCTAAAATTTGAAATTTTTTTGAAAATACATTAAACCCGTTATCTGAAATGCTCTGGATATTGGCCTTTTCAGATACAAAAATTTGCGGTTATTTAAGGTTTCAATATATTAGATTATCCAGAAATTGTAATACAGCCATCCCTTGCACCATACAACCTGTTGTCCTGGCTGGTGACTGTGACTGGCATCTTGAGCAATGAAGAAAGGGGCTTCCAAGGCAGGAAGGTAGGTAGGCTGGAGGAATGTAGCCTCCTCCATCAGCCCTTCACGTTTGTCCTCTGCAGTGCACAGGATTTTTTTTTTCCAGGAATTTTATTATCTCATCTTCCTGCCTTAGTCCTCTCAACGTTAGGGCTTCCAGAGCACTTGAGAAATCAGCCATGTCCACATGATGGGACCACAGGTCAAAAAGTGCAGTGATGTGTGTGTGTTTTTCAAATTTGAGTCGGGGTTAGATAAAGTGCAGCTGTTCAATATCTGCAAAGTAGCATTTGCATCTTGAGCTTGTAGGATCTGATGTTGAATTTATGTGTGTAATGTTTGAGAGATAGGTGATGTTCAGAAGTTAGTGGAGAAAATTTAACTCATATGTGCCTGGAGAGTGTAGGTTCCGATGTGTATATGGGGAAAGGAAGTATGTTATGACTAGGGTAGGAGGGTGATTATTTTGTCCTTATTGAACAAATACAGTGAATATGATTTGTCAGTGTTGTACTTTTAGAGGATTGAATCATTGTGTATTGGTTGGTAAAGTGAGAGACAGGGGTTAGCTTTTCATTTCTGCTTGCTGGTTGTTTCTTAAAGGATTTTAGTGGCAAAGGTCTAGAGCTGCTGCAAAGAAATAAGAGACTGAGCTTGTTGAAGTGGGATTGTACTGAAAGATTATTTTTTTTAGTTGAGCACTGTGTTTGTTAAGCAGTTGATTGTTCTGGTTGTATGGTATGTATTTTTTGTTTTTGTGTCTAGGTTGGATAACATTACAGGTGAAGTGTGGTATTTGTATAGGTTATATTTTTTCCTAGTCTGTTAATGTTGGCAGTCAGTATTCTGAAGGTATATAGGTTGTTTATAGCCTTTATGTTAATGCTTTGTGGAGAGTTAATGTCCCTGTTTGTTACTTGTGGTGCCTAGCATGGTTGACATTTTCATAATTGGAAGTGGTTAGTCTGTTAGGGTTATGGGAGGATGCATGTTGCATTTTTTCTGTTAAGGGTTGATTTCTTGAGGAATGTAGACATTCTACTTTGAGTGAGCCATTGTTCTAGTTTTGTGATGTAGTGTTGCATTTTTATTGCTGCTTGTGTGGTGTTACAGTCTTGTGAAGTAATTGTAAGGTTGTTTGAATATGAGAGGATTTTCTGACTGGTTTACAGAGGATGAGGTGAGGGTGTGTAGGAAAAGATTGAAGATGGTTAGAGATGGGCCAGCTCACTAGGAACTCCACTGGAGTACTTATGGATTATGAAGGTAAACCCGTTTTGACAGACATTGGCTTAGTGACCTGTCATTAAGATGGATAACTACTTTTTGTAAGTTTTTTTTATGTTGGTGTTAGTTACATTGTGTGTAAGGATATGCTGGGGATTATGTTAAATGCTATGCTGGTGTCTTTTGCAACTAGTTTCTTGCAGGTGGGTGGTTGTAGTTGGCTGGAGCCATCGTGGATGTTTTGCTTGAGGTTTTGTACGTGATATCTAGATAGGAGTACCAACAGTGAAATTTTATCCTAGACAGGGCTTGTGCGTGTTTGTCTTCCCACCTGAATAGCTTGAAGTTCCAAGATGATACTATATTCTACCAGATACTATATTCTACCACCTGTCTGATTTGATATTTCACATTGTTGCTTTCTCTGGCGAAGCATCTATGGTAATCCTCTATTTTTGGTTGGTTAGGTATTCTTGATTACTGTTTTTCAAGCTTCTTTATGAAGGTTTCTGTTCAGACTCCTGATAGATTCTGGAATTCATTGGATCGGCTTATTCCTTATTTTTTTTTTCCTTGTTTCATTATGTCATATTTTACTTTGTGAATCGATTTTCCATTGTTTTATTATCCTTTGAGTCATATGCAGGCTGTTTGTTATTTCTTTTGTTTTATTTTAAACCTTTTTTTTAATGTGACCACAGTTATTTGATATTTTTGCATCAGTTGTTAGCAAGTTGGCATATTTATTTATTTTACTTTTGATGTTAGATACTTTTACTCCTTAATCATTGCTTTTATATTTTGTTTGTGTAGTTTGTTTTTATTCATCGGAACTGAATAGAGGTCAACAAGGCGCTGCACAAAGTTAGCTTTCAAGATTTACATTATCACAACAAGCCCTAAGATGTTGAGGGAATAAACAGCCATGTCCACATTAAGGCCCCACAGACCAGTTGTAGTTTTTCCTGGCTCTCTTGCATGCCTTAATTCCATCCATTGGCAGTAGGTCACCTCCTGTACACCAGACTGCTGCAGATTACTCCATCCTGTGCATTCCTTTCAACCTCCTGCATGTTCAGGCCCCGGCCACTCAAAATATTTTTCATTCCATCCTTCCATCTCCGGTTTGGTCTACCCCTTCTCCTTTTCCTCTCCTTTTTCTGTCACTCCATCATTCCATCTACATTTTGGTCTACCCTTTCTCCTTTTCCCCTCTACTTCTGAGATGTATGTTCTCTTTGTCAACCTCTCCTCACTCACTCTGTCCACATGTCTAGACCATTTCAGTAACACTCTTCAGCTCTCTGTCACATCGCATCTCTGTTCCCCTTTTACTTAATCAGTCATGCCACCTCATACCATACATTTTCCTTAAACATTTCATTTCTAACACATCCTCCTTCTCTGCACATTTTCATCTATAGATCATGCCTCACATCCAGACAGCAATGTTAGGACTCCTGCACCTTCAACCCTACCCATTTTCACTCTCCCAGATAATATTTTCTCTTTCCAATCTTTCCTTGGTGCTCTCAGAATACCTTAGCCTGAGCTTCTGGTTAGAGATGTCATTTCCCTCTGCAGTTGGCCCTAGGAAAGGAAAAGTATATGTTTTCTCTGGAGAGTATTGTCTTTGCTCAAGGTGTGAAAAGTACTTTTATATTTTGGAAGAGGTCTTGCTTTATTGTTACAGAGGAAGCAGACTCTTGTAGTTCACTTACTGGGAAATGTTCAGTTTTCATTTTTGGTATCTCAAGCACTGCATTAGACTTGCCGTATGCCAGTAGCCTGTTAAGGGTGAGGCACTAAAGGCTAAGAAGTGGCACTTGAGTTCACCAGTTATGGAAACTATTGCCTTGGCCACCCCCTTGAGAGAGTTTCTGTTGGGAACAGGTGTCAGAAACAGAGATAGATTGAAAAATTAAGGGAGAGGCTATGTTAAATGTTTTAAAAAGAAAGAGACAACAGAAGCAGCAGTATATATTGTATCATACTTTGTTGCTGTTTCCTGTGTTTGTGAGGTAGTGCAAGAAACAGACGAAAGAATGGCCCAACCCACCCACATATACATTTATATACATACACGTCCATACATGCACATATACACACCTATACATGTCAATGTATACATATATATACACACACAGACATATACATATATACACATGTACATAATTCATACTGTCTGCCTTTATTCATTCCTGTCGCCATCCCGCCACACATGAAATGACAACCCCCACCCCCTGCATGTGCGTGAGATAGCGCTAGGAAAAGACAACAAAGGCCACATTCGTTCACACTCAAGTCTCTAGCTGTCATGTATAATGCACCGAAACCACAGCTCCCTTTCCACATCCAGGCCCCACAAAACTTTCCATGGTTTACCCCAGACGCTTCACATGCCCTGGTTCAATCCATTGACAGCACATCGACCCCGGTATACCACGTCGTTCCAATTCACTCTATTCCTTGCACGCCTTTCACCCTCTTGCATGTTCAGGCCCCAATCACTCAAAATCTTTTTCACTCCATCTTTCCACCTCCAATTTGGTCTCCCACTTCTCCTTGTTCCCTCCACCTCTGACACATATATTCTCTTTGTCAATCTTTCCTCATTCATTCTCTCCATGTGACCAAATCATTTCAAAACACCCTCTTCTGCTCTCTCAACTACACTTTCTTTATTACCACACATCTCTCTTACCCTTTCATTACTTACTTGATCAAACCACCTCGCACCACATATTGTCCTCAAACATCTCATTTCCAGCACATCCACCCTCCTTCGCACAACTCTATCTATAGCCCATGCCTCCTAGCCATATAACATTGTTGGAACCACTATTCCTTCAAACATACCCAATTTTGCTTTCCAAGATATTGTTCTCACCTTCCTCACATTTTTCAACGCTCCCAGAACTTTCGCTCCCTCCCCCAGTATACCTGGTTAAAGAAAGGTACAGGATCTATATCTGCTTAACTGAATTTTTGGGGAAATAGTAGGGTGTTAGAAAGATCCATGATATACAGACTTACTTAAAAAAGATTCTTTAACTAAATTTCAGACACAACCCCTCTATATGGTTTTCTAAGTTTATATCCAAAACAATCCAATAATTTATTAGGGAGTTTTGGGAGGATGACAGGAACCTCTTCAAAAATCATTGTTCAACTTTTTTCTGCTCTAGTTTGAGAGTTGATCAAGATCCTCCTTTGGGTGAATTCGCATTTCTTTTAGATACTGACTGAATCCTGTTTGGTTGAAAATATAAGTTCTGAACTTCTGGAAAGATACTGCTTCCTACAAGGGAGGCTAGTGAGTATCTATGTATCTATATGTATATCTGATGCCTCTTTCCTTTGGGAACTCCTTGGAGAGGATGACCACAGCAAAAGAGGCTCCATAACTGGTGAACTACAGTGCTGCTTCGTAGCCTTTAGTACTTCACCCTTAACAGGCCAGTGGCAAAGAGCACCTCAAGTGCAGTGTTTTCAAAGGCTCCTACCTAATGCTCCTACTGACTACATCTACTTAATGTGCATACCAGATGTTTCACTGTACTGCTTCTACTTAATGCTTCCTTGTTTCCTTCTCCACATCATTGTCTTTTTCCTCCCTAAGTATACTTTGGGGTTTTTCTTGGGAATGAAATTTATGCTTTTGTCTGGATACATTGCAACTTTGGATTAATGATATAGATGTTTGGCAATAGGGGAGGCTGTGGTGTTAGTGGCTTTTACAATTGTTGGGTAAACCACAGAAGATTTTTAGGATATTGCCATGTAATTATTACACAGTGTATGGCATGCTCTCATTTCTCTTGCTCACTAGTGGGCCTACCCAGTAGGAATAATTAGGTTTCTATAAGTTCACTGTTCATTTTTAGGTTAGAAACGAAGTTTGTATAAATTATTGATTTTTTCATAGTACAAACTGAATGAATCTGCAAAGGATTTTGCATTGAATATCCAGTAGTATGAGAAATTATGCTTTAATGGAATTTTGAGTGACAGTTTGATAATGGAGATTTTTGGATGTAAGTCCTGGATCTGTTGTTCATATCACATCTCCCTTTTGTTTAAGTACATGTATTCATAAATATCTTTTAATGGAGATTCTTACTTGCAGGTGACGTTTAAACTAGGTTTGGGATCCACAGTGGTATCTGATGATCTGGTGAAAGGTGTTCTTAAAATTGGAGCGCAAGTCAAAGCCAACCATCCAGATAAAAATCAATACGTGGATGCCATTGTTAACAAAATTCAGGATTGTAGTCAGTACACAGTTGGTAAGTTTTATGGCTCTTACATATTTCAATATATATGTTTGTAGATTCAAGCATTTTAGTTTCAAAACTAAAGAAAAAATGAACTCTTTAGTGTCTCCTTTTTGCATTTATGTGTGGCACTGAAATTAGTAATTAATTCGGCAAGATGCAGTATATGACCTCAGAGTTTATGCTCCTCTTTCCATGAGACAGACAAAACTGGTACTTCCAGTAAAAAATTTTAAGGATGTCAACCAAATTATCTTCACGGAGACAGAAATAACACAGTTCTCAGTTCTGTGAATTTTAGTTAATTGCTCGTTAATTCAAATACAGGGTTAAGGACTGGAGGCTCTTAAAACAGATCCGACAATTTTCTTTGAGTTTCATTAACCAATAAGATACACCTAGAAAGATTTTAACAAGTGAATGATAATGATGAACAGCTTTTGGAGTTGTGTGCTGATTGTGCTGAAAAAGGACCAGTGATTGGGAATATCTGGTTGGAAAAGAGATATATACGTAAGTATACGTATGTAAGTAGGAGAGATGGCCAGAGAGCATTATTGGATTATGTGTTAATTGATAGGCACGTGAAAGAGAGACTTTTGGATGTTAATGAGCTGAGAGGTGCAACTGGAGGGATTTCTGATCATTATCTTGTGGAGGCGAAGGTGAAGATTTGTAGAGGTTTTCAGAAAAGAAGAGAGAATGTTGGGGTGAAGAGAGTGGTGAGAGTAAGTGAACTTGGGAAGGAGACTTGTGTGAGGAGAGACTGAGTACAGAATGGAAAAAAGTGAGAACAAAGGAGTAAGGGGAGTGGGTAAGGAATTGGAGTTATTTAGGGAAGCAGTGTGTAAGAGATGCATGTGATGTGCATAAGTTGGGAGGTTGTCTGATTAGAAAGGATAGAGAGTGATGGGATGAAGTAAAGTTGCTTGTGAAAGAGGAAAGAGAAACATTTGGGTGATACTTACAGGGAAGGAGTGCAAATAATCGGGAGTTGTGTAATAGAGAGCAGCAGGAGGTCAAGAGGAGGGTGCAATGGTTAAAAAAATTGCAGTTGGCATGAGAGAGTATCAGTAAACTTTGGGGAGAATAAGATGTTTTGGATGGAGGTTAGTTGTTTGCGAAAAACGAGAACTACAGGAACATTGAGGAACAGGGAAAAAGAGGAAGTGGTAATAGGTTGTGATGAAGAGAGGAGATGGAGTGAGTATTTTGAAGGACTGATGAATTCATTTGATGATAGGATGGCAGATGAAGAGTGTTTGGCTCGAGGTGATATGCAAAATGAGAGAATCATGGAGAGTGGTTTGTTGAAAAGAGATGTGGTGGTGAAAACCTTATGTAAAATGAATTGCAGCAAGGGTCCTAGAGTGGAAGGTATTGCAATGGAATTTCGTAAGAAAGAAGGTGACTTGTGTTGTTGATTGGTTGGTAAGGATTTTAATTTTCTGTGTGTGTATGGATCACGGTAATGTGCCTGAGGACTGACAGAATGGATGTATAATGCTGCTGTATAAAGGCGAGAGGGATAAAGGTAAATGTTCACAATATAGAGGTTTAGATTTATGTTGAGTGTACCTAGCAAATTATATAGGAGGTAGTGATGTAGAGGGTGGAGGCATATACAGATCATCTGATCTGGGAGTAGTGTGGTTTCAGAAGTGGTAGAGGATTCTGGATCTGATGTTTGCATTAAATAAAGTGTGTGAGAAATACTTGGAAAATAGATGAAATTGTTTGCGGTATTTCTAGTTTTGGAGAAAACATATGATAGGATTGATAGAGATTCCTTGTGGAAGGTCTTAAGAATATATGGTGTGAGGAAAGCTGCTAAAAGCAGTGAGAAGTTTTATCAGGGATGTAAGGCATGTGTATGAGTAGGAAGAGAGTAGAGTGATTGGTTCCAAGTGAAGGTTAGTCACTAGGAGAGGCGTGTGATGTCACCACGATGGTTTAATTTGGTTATGGATGGGGTGGTGAGGGAGGTAAATGTGATAGTCTTGGAGAGAGGGTTGAGTATGCAGTCTGTAAGGGATGAGGGGGGTATGGAAAGCGAGTCTCTTTGCTGTTTATACAGCAGTGTTGGCAGATTTGAGTGAGAAGCTGCAGAAGTTGGTAACTGAGTTTAGGAGAGTGTATGGAAGAAGGGAGTTGAGAGCAAATGTGAGTAAGAGCAATGAAATTAGGTTTAGCAGAGTTGAGGGACAGGATAGTTGGGGTATAAGTTTGAATAGAGAAAATTTGGAGGAAGTAAAGTGTTTTAGATATCTTGGAGTGGATATGGCGGTGAATGAAAGAATTTTATCTGGTAGGGCAAAAACATCCCTAGGGATAGGGGAGAAAGAATACTTCCCACGCATTCCTCATGTGTCATAGAAGATGACTAAAAGGGACGGGAGTGGGGTGCTGGAAACCCTCCCCTCCTTGTATTTTAACTTTCTAAAAGGGGAAACAGAAGAAAGAGTCATGTGGGGAGTGCTCATCCTCCTCAAAGGCTCCAATTGGGGTGTCTAAATGTGTGTGGATGAGAGAGCTTGGGAAGTGAGTCAGTTGTTGTTCACTGATGATACAGTGCTGATGGCTGATTCGTGTGAGAAACTGCAGAAGCTGGTGACAGATTTTAGTAGTGTGTGAAAGAAGAAAGCTGAGAGTAAATGTGAATAAGAGCAAGGTCATTAGGTACAGTAGGGGTGAGGGTCAAGTCAATTGGGAGGGAAGTTTGAATGGAGAAAAACTGGAGGAAGTAAAGTGTTTTAGATATCTGGGAGTGGATTTGGCAGTGGATGGAACCATGGAAGTGGAAGTGAATCATAGGGTGGGGGAGGGGGTGAAAGTTTTGGGAGCGTTGAAGAATGTGTGGAAGTCGAGAACATTATCTTGGAAAGCAAAAATGGGTATGTTTGAAGGAATAGTGGTTCCAACAATGTTGTATGGTTGCGAGGCGTGGGCTATGGATAGAGATGTGCGCAGGAGGATGGATGTGCTGGAAATGAGATGTTTGAGGAAAATGTGTGGTTTGAGGTGGTTTGATCAAGTAAGTAATGTAAGGGTAAGAGAGATGTGTGGAAATAAAAAGAGCGTGGTTGAGAGAGCAGAAGAGGGTGTTTTGAAGTGGTTTGGGCACATGGAGAGAAATGAGTGAGGAAAGATTGACCAAGAGGATATATGTGTCGGAGGTGGAGGGAACGAGGAGAAGAGGGAGACCAAATTGGAGGTGGAAAGATGGAGTGAAAAAGATTTTGTGTGATCGGGGCCTGAACATGCAGGAGGGTGAAAGGCGTGCAAGGAATAGAGTGAAATGGAACGATGTGGTATATCGGGGTTGACATGCTGTCAATGGATTGTACCAGAGCATGTGAAGCGTCTGGGGTAAACCATGGAAAGCTGTGTAGGTATGTATATTTGCGTGTGTGGACGTGTGTATGTACATGTGTATATATGTATATGTTGAGATGTATAGGTATGTATATTTGCGTGTGTGGACGTGTGTATGTACATGTGTATATATGTATATGTTGAGATGTATAGGTATGTGTATTTGCGTGTGTGGACGTGTGTATGTACATGTGTATATATGTATATGTTGAGATGTATAGGTATGTGTATTTGCGTGTGTGGACGTGTGTATGTACATGTGTATATATGTATATGTTGAGATGTATAGGTATGTGTATTTGCGTGTGTGGACGTGTGTATGTACATGTGTATATATGTATATGTTGAGATGTATAGGTATGTGTATTTGCGTGTGTGGACGTGTGTATGTACATGTGTATATATGTATATGTTGAGATGTATAGGTATGTATATTTGCGTGTGTGGACGTGTGTATGTACATGTGTATATATGTATATGTTGAGATGTATAGGTATGTGTATTTGCGTGTGTGGACGTGTGTATGTACATGTGTATGGGGGGGGGGGTTGGGCCATTCTTTTGTCTGTTTCCTTGCGCTACCTTGCGAACTCGAGAGACAGCGACAAAGTATAAAAAAAAAAAAAATATATATATATAAATTGAGGATTGGCGGAATGCTTGCATAGTGCCATTGTACAAAGGCAAAGGGGATAAAGGTAAGTGCTCAAATGACAGAGGTATAAGTTTGTTGAGTATTCCTGGGAAATTATATGGGAGGGTATTGATTGGGAGAGTGAAGGCATGTACAGAGCATCAGACTGGGGAAGAGCAGCATGGTTTCAGAAGTGGTAGAGGATGTGTGGATCAGGTGTTTGCTCTGAAGAATGTATGTTAGAAATACTTAGAAAAGCAAATGGTTTTGTATGTAGCATTTATGGACCTGGTGAAGGCATATGATAGAGTTCATAGAGATGCTCTGTGGAAGGTATTAAGAATGTATAGTGTGGGAGGCAAGTTGTTAGAAGCAGTGAAAAGTTTTTATCGAGGATGTAAGGCATGTGTACGTGTAGGAAGAGAGGAAAGTGATTGGTTCTCAGTGAATGTAGGTTTGTGGCAGGGGTGGATGATGTCTCCATGGTTGTTTAATTTGTTTATGGATGGGGTTGTTAGGGAGGTGAATGCAAGAGTTTTGGAAAGAGGGGCAAGTATGCAGTCTGTTGTGGATGAGAGAGCTTGGGAAGTGAGTCAGTTGTTGTTCACTGATGATACAGTGCTGATGGCTGATTCGTGTGAGAAACTGCAGAAGCTGGTGACAGATTTTAGTAGTGTGTGAAAGAAGAAAGCTGAGAGTAAATGTGAATAAGAGCAAGGTCATTAGGTACAGTAGGGTTGAGGGACAAGTCAATTGGGAGGGAAGTTTGAATGGAGAAAAACTGGAGGAAGTAAAGTGTTTTAGATATCTGGGAGTGGATTTGGCAGTGGATGGAACCATGGAAGTGGAAGTGAATCATAGGGTGGGGGAGGGGGTGAAAGTTTTGGGAGCGTTGAAGAATGTGTGGAAGTCGAGAACATTATCTTGGAAAGCAAAAATGGGTATGTTTGAAGAAATAGTGGTTCCAACAGTGTTATATGGTTGCGAGGCATGGGCTATAGATAGAGTTGTGCGGAGGAGGGTGGATGTGCTGGAAATGAGATGTTTGAGGACAATATGTGGTGTGAGGTGGTTTGATCAAGTAAGTAATGTAAGGGTAAGAGAGATGTATGGTAATAAAAAGAGTGTGGCTGAGAGAGCGGAAGAGGGTGTTTTGAAATGGTTTGGTCACATGGAGAGAAAGAGTGAGGAAAGATTGACCAAGAGGATATATGTGTCAGAGGTGGAGGGAACAAGGAGAAGTGGGAGACCAAATTGGAGGTGGAAAGATGGTGTGAAAAAGATTTTGAGTGATCGGGGCCTGAACATGCAGGAGGGTGAAAGGCGTGCAAGGAATAGAGTGAATTTGATCGATGTGGTATACCGGGGTCAACGTGCTGTCACTGGATTGAACCAGGGCATGTGAAGCGTCTGGGGTAAACCATGGAAAGTTTTGTGGGGCCTGGATGTGGAAAGGGAGCTGCGGTTTCGGTGCATTGTCACATGACAGCTAGACTGATTGTGAACGAATGTGGCCTTTCTTGTCTTTTCCTAGCGCTACTTTGTGCACATACGGGGGAAGGGGGTTGTTATTTCATCTGTGGTGGGGTGGTGATGGGAATGAATAAAGGCAGACAGTATGAATTATGTACATGTGTATATATGTATATGTCTGTGTGTGTATATATTTATGTATACATTGAGATGTATAGGTATGTGTATTTGCGTGTGTGGACGTGTATGTATATACATGTGTATGTGGGTGGGTTGGGCCATTCTTTCGTCTGTTTCCTTGCGCTACCTTGCGAACTCGAGAGACAGCGACAAAGCAAAATGATAATAATAAAAAAGTACTTTTGATAAAAGTGTAAGAAGTAAGAGTTAGTTTGTATAGCATTGATGAAGAAAAGATATGTGAACATGTAATGAATTAAAATTAAGTGTTAGTAAGTGTTTTTTGTGGTTGACCAAAAATTATGACCAAAGCTGATATTTGGATTTTGTTCCAAACCATTGAATGACCTTGCATTTCATGTCAGAAATGATGCTGTGATTGCATTTTTGAACAAGGTTGCCATTGTATCATGAGTAAAGAGCTTGAGAATTGCATATGATTGTTAAAGAAACTTTTCCACTGATATAGATTCATGGTGATATTTTCATTGATAGGTAATAGATATCCAATATTTACAGTTTTTGATGATGGTGACATCACAACGCTACGTCGAACATCTCTTTGTTTGAAAAGTGGTCGTCACTTTGCGGAGAGTGAAACTCTGGATCAACTACCTCTAACACACCCAGAACACTTTGGTACACCAGTTGGGGGAGCCAGACGAGGACGTCGATCTAGACAACACCCGTAAGTTACGAAAGTGCTTTAAACACGATAAGTTTTATTACAAATGTTAGTTGAGAATGGAGTTGATAAAGTTATCAAATAGGTTGCTGCAGAATTATTTTAGAGCTGAAAATGAACAAGTGAAGTACATTTCCATGTTTGTTATGCTGTGATTCATGTCATGAGATTGATGTAGAATGATATTTTTGCAGAAAACTAACAAATTCAATTACATTTCCTTGTTTATTATGCTGTGATCCATGCTCTATTGTATTTGAATGTTACTGCTGCTACATATCAATGCTTATACTGTACCTTCTAGTCCATTCTTTGTTATCCACTTCTTGTCCATTTTTGTTGTCCTTTTGTGGACCTTCTCTTTTAGCTCTTTGTGCTTCCATAGGTTTTTTTTTAAAGTGTGCGCCACTTCCGTTGTTCATTACTGATTTTTGTTTAATCAGTCCTGCTTCGTCTCTGCATATCTCTCTCTGTCTCTCTCTCTCTCTCTCTCTCTCTCTCTCTCTCTCTCTCTCTCTCTCTCTCTCTCTCTCTCTCTCTCGGATGCTTCTTTAATTTAGGAAGTCTCACTATGTTTGTATGGAACATTTTTTCCTTTTACAACTTTTTTCATTTTAAAACACTGTCATGTCGACTGTTTCTTCCATTCACTATTCTTACCCTGTTCCTGTACGCCATACCTCCAGTCCTTCTGAGGATCTACTTTGCTTGACAGCCCCTTTGTATTTCTCTGTTTTCTCATTTATTTTTTCTTTTTCTTTAATGCACTGACATCACAGCCCCTTATTCACAACCATGTCCCACAGACCTTCCTTTGGTTTCCCCAGTCCAGTCCACTAACAGCACGTTGCTACCCTAAATACCACATCACTTTAGTTCACTGTATCTTGAGTATACCTTTCACCTTCCTATTTATTCAGGCTCGAAGCTCTCAATATCTCATTCAATTCATCCTTTCATCTCCAATTTAGTTTTGCCCCTTCTTCATCCCTCTTCTTGTGACTCATATATCCTCTTTGTCAAACTCTTTTCACTCATTTGTGCAATATATCCAAACCATTTCAGCATACCTTCATATCTATATACCTCTTTTATCTTTTCATACTGGACATCCTTTCCAGCATTAGCAAGATATTACCAGGAACAGACAAATATAGGCCAGAATCACTCACATCCATTCTCTGGCTGTCACGTGTAATGCACTGAAGTCACAGCTTCCTATCCACATCCAGGCCCACAGCATTTCCCATAGTTTAACTGTCTAATTATCTGTCTATATATCTCTGATGCCCATTCCCTTTAGGAACTCCCTCTAGGGGGTGGCCACAGCAAAAGAGTCTCCATTACTTGTGACTCCAGTGCATCTACTCCAGTGCATCGTCTTTGCCTTTTAGTGCCTTACCGTTAACAGGCCACTGGCAGAGGACGTCTGTAGTGCAGTGTAGTCAGAAGCTCATATCTAAAGTTCCTTTTGACTACTTCTGCCTAATGTTCCAACTTAATATTCCAACCTAATGCTGACAGCTAAGTGTTCCTACCTATGACTTCCACCTCATGCTCTAGTCTGATGTCCCAATCTACTACTACTGTCTGTTGCCCTACCATTTTGCCAAAAGGCATGGCAAACACAGAGCACTCACTGCGGGAAACCTTGAGTTATGAAGTATGAGTTGTGTGAGTTAAGTGTTGTCAAGTGCCATGTGTTACAAGGAGAGATTGTATGTTTGTGGATGATATTTCAGCTGTACACTTGTGGGTGAGACAGAAAGAAAAGACGGCTACCTGGGTCAGAGGAGTGCAACTTTGACAACCACTGAAGTGCTGGCATACTATGCAGCTATGGCTAACCCTCCTGATATCCAGGCAGATATTACTGGTAATATACCTCCCTGGTCGATGGCTGCCTACAGCATGCCTTTATATCTGTTTATCCATCTAGCTATATCTCTGATGCCTGTTCCCTTCAGGAACTCCCTCAGAGGGATGGCCATGGCAATAGAGTGCCTCACCCTTAACAGACCACTGGCAGAGGACAAGTCTAGAGCTGTGTTTGCAGGGGCTCCTTCCTAATGCTCCTACTGACTACTTCCACCTAATGCTCCTGCCAAATGTTCCTATATACTACTTCTGCCTAATGTTTCTACCTATTGCTCTTGCCTAAATGTTCCCCTGGAAAATCTAGACTCTTGAAGGATGAGCTGTTAAGTGTTATGTGTGAAAAGGAGAGATTGTATGTTTGTGGACAGAAAGAAAGTAGTCCATGTGAGAATGTCAGTCGTCCATGTGTAGGTAAGGCAGAAAGAAATGACAACTACCTGGGTTAGATGAGTGCAACTTGACAACCACTGAAGTGCTGGCTCACTAAGCCAGCATTGCAGTGCTTGAGTAGTATTTCTACTTCCTTATCTCTTGCCCTCACACCATCCTCTGACTTTACCTCTTAGACATTTCCAAACCACTTTCCCCCTTTACCCTTGAGCTTTGTTTAGTCAGATCCAGAAGATCCAGGTTTCTTTCTTTAAATATACTGCTGATTTTTTCATCTCATCATGATTACAGTCACGCACATTGAGATACCTCAATCTAATCCTTCGAATGTGATGAGTACTCCTTGTTATGATCCTTCTGTTCCATCTTTTACAAATTGAAATACTAGGAGGCTGGTACCAGCCCCTCCTCCCACCCCTCTTAGACACCTTTTACACATAAACTCAGGGAATTTGGAGGCAGAATATTTTTTTACTTTCCGACCCTAGGGAAATGGCCCTTGAATTATTTAATAGATTTTATGTATGTGTTTTAAGGTTGAATCATCATCCTGATTTTACCTTACTGAGTTAGGAAATGCTGGGGAAAAAAAATTGATGTAGCTAGAGAGTGAAGGAGAGCAAATGAGGCTATTTTATTTGTTCCTGGTGCTACTTTGCTGAGCCGAGAAATTGCAAACAATTGTGAAAAAATCCTATCTACTCCCACCTAGGTGAGTTATCCATTTATTGACCAGCTTTGGGGGTTGGATGAACTCCTGGGTTAGGTGCAGGATGACTGTCACACCTAGGATTCTAATTTATGGAGGCCCAACCCAAGATAGATATGATTATTCATATTGAAGTGTGAAGGGATTTTACTCTTGTAGGGTCACATCCCTTGAACATTTTTGACTTATCATACAACTTCATAGAATTTATGTATGGTGTTTTCCTTTCATCTACCACTCTTATACTAAGGAAGTACTAATTTACACCTTTTGTAACATGTTCCTGTATGGCTCATAATGGTTATTAATGCTGTACTGAGCACCTCAGAGGCCATGCAGGGTGATGTAAAAGGTGCACACAAACAACAGCTTTTTTCTGCAGATCTACTCTTGTGTATGATGTACAGAATTTATATACTCTATTTCCAGGTGCTTGTGGCCTGGCAGAAGAATATAAACTTAAGTGAATGAGTAAATGAGAATGGAAGTTATCTTAAGGATGTTCTTGCTGAGAGGGGTTTATTCCTTGCAAACACCATTTTTAGCACAAGATGATTCCCAGATGATGGAAGAGAAGAGCTAAAGGCTTGGATTGATTATGTGGCAGTGAATTAAAGATTGAGAAAGGCTGGGCTAGATGCTAAAGTTGAAAGGGAATTCTTTGGAGAGACTGACCATTTCATAGTTCTTGTGAGGATGAGCATCAGAGGGAAGTGGAGGTATGGTGTAAACAAGAATGGAGAGGTAAAAGTGTTAGCGAGCAAGAAGATGAATCAGAAAATATGCAGGGAGGAGTATGAAAGGAAGATAACTGAAAGCTTGGATGGAAGTTCAACAAATGTAGGGATACAGTGAATGAATTGTTTTGAAATGTTTAGAGAAATACTGTTAAAGGTTGCGGAATTAGTAGTTGGATACAAGGGTGTGAGATACAGGAATAAAAAGGACAGTGCATGGTGGAAAGAAGAGATTAGATATGCTGTGGAGGAGAAGAAGAAGGGATATGTTGGATTGCTTGAAAGGAATGTACCAGTGGAAGTTCAATGAGGGATCAGGATAGAATATAGAATACAGAAGTGGAATGTGAAGAAGGTAGTAGAGGAAAGCAAGGAGAGAATAGATGAAGATTTTGGAAGAATGTTTTTTAGATAATAAGAAACTGTACTGGAAGGAGGTGAAAAAGGAAAGAGGTGGATGTAAGGGTGGAAATGTTAATGTGAGAAGTAAGGAAGGGGAGTTGCTGAATGTAAAGGAGGAAGTGAAAGGAAGATGGAAAGAGTATTTTGAAAAACTAATGAATTTGGGAGAAGGGGAGGCAGCAGTTGTTACATGCTTGGGTATGGAGGAGGGAAGGAAGAGTATACAAGTGAAGGGGCCTAGAGCAAAAAGGGAGGAAAGAAGGGCAATAAAGAGGCTGAGGGTAGAAAGACACCAGTAGTGGGTGGGATTACGGCTGAAATGCTGTAGTATGGAGGAGAAAGTGTGATAGAGTGGATGCATCTTATATGTAATTTAGCACGGAAACAGAAGGTTGTGCCTGAGGATTGGGTGAAAGCTGTCATCATTCCTTTATTCAAGGGGTAAGGTGCTAGGGATGTATGTAGCAATTATAGGGGAATAATGCTGTTAAGTGTACCAGGAAAACTGTATACAAGAATGTTGATTAATAGAGTGATGGAAGTGACTGAACGCAGAATAAGTGAAGAGCAAGGGGGTTTTACGAAAGGTAAGGGTTGTGTGGATCAGATTTTTGTCTTAAAGATTCAAAAGGTAAGAAGTTTTATGGGATGCGTTAAGGATATATGGGGTAGGGGGACAACTTTTGGATGGTGAGAAATCCTTCTATGGAGGAGCAAATGTGTCTAAAAGTGGATGGAGAGTTGAGCGAAAGTTTTGGGATACATGTAGGTGTGAGGCAGGGCTGTGTGATGTCACAGTGGCTTTTTGATATTTTTATTATTATTATTATTATTATTATTTTTTTTATACTTTGTCACTGTTTCCCGCTTTAGCAAGTTAGCGCAAGGAAACAGACGAAAGAATGGCCCAACCCATCCCCATACACATGTATGTACATACACGTCCACACATGCACATATACATACCTATACATCTCAACATATACATATATATACACACACAGACATATATACACATGTACATAATTCATACTTGCTGTCTTTATTCATTCCTGTCGCCACCCCGCCACACATGAAATGACAACCCCCTCCCCCTGCATGTGTGCGAAGTAGCGTTAGGAAAAGACAACAAAGGCCACATTCGTTCACACTCAGTCTCTAGCTGTCATGTCTAATGCACCGAAACCACAGCTCCCTTTCCACATCCAGGCCCCACAGAACTTTCCATGGTTTATCCCAGACGCTTCACATGCCCTGGTTCAATCCATTGACAGCACGTCGACCCCAGTATACCACATCGTTCCAGTTCACTCTATTTCTTGCACGCCTTTCACCCTCCTGCATGTTCAGGCCCCGATCACTGAAAATCTTTTTCATTCCATCTTTCCACCTCCAATTTGGTCTCCCACGTCTCATTCCCTCTACCTCTGACACATATATCCTCTTGGTCAATCTTTCCTCACTTTCCACAATCTTTCTTCACCATTTCAAAACACCCTCTTCTGCTCTCTCAACCACACTTTTTATTATCACACATCTCTCTTACCCTTTCATTACTTGCTTAATCAAACCACCTTACACCACATATTGTCCTCAAACATCTCATTTCCAGAACATCCATCCTCCTCTACACAACTCTATCTATAGCCCATGCCTCGCAACCATATAACACTGTTGGAACCACTATTCCTTCAAACATACCCATTTTTGCTTTCCAAGATAAAGTTCTCAACTTCCACACATTCTTCAACGCTCCTAGAACTTTCGCCCCCTTCCCCAACTTATGATTCACTTCCGCTTCCATGGCTCTATCCGCTGCCAAATCCACTCTCAGTATCTAAAGCACTTCACTTCCTCCAGTTTTTCTCCATTCAAACTTACCTCCCAATTGACTTGTCCCTTAACCCTAATAACCTTGCTCTTATTCATATTTACTCTCAGCTTTCTTCTTTCACACACTTTACCAAACTCAGTCACCAGCTTCTGCAGTGTCTCACCTGAATCAGCCACCAGGGCTGTATCATCAGCGAACAACAACTGACTCGCTTCCCGAGCTCTCTCATCCACAACAGACTGCATACTTGCCCCTCTTTCCAAAACTCTTGCATTCACCTTCCTAACAACCCCATCCATAAACAAATTAAACAACCATGGAGACATCACACACCCCTGCCACAAACCAACATTTACTAAGAACCAGTGATACTCTCTCACCCCAACTCTCATTTGCCCTCTTTTTCACCTCTTGCACCTTTCTCTTGACCTCCTGCCTCTTTCTTTTATACATCTCCCACTCATTTGCATTATTTCCCTGCAAAAATTGCCCAAATGCCTCTCTCTTCTCTTTCACTACTAATCTTACTTCTTCATCCCACTACTCGCTACCCTTTCTAATCTGCCCACCTTCCACGCTTCTCATACCACAAGCATCTTTTGCGCAAGCCATCACTGCTTCCCTAAATACATCCCATTTCTCCCCCACTCCCCTTATGTCCTATCTCACCTTTTTCCATTCTGTAGTCAGTCTCTCCTGGTACTTCCTCACACAAGTCTCCTTCCCAAGCTCACTTACTCTCACCACTCTCTTCACCCCAACATACTCTCTTCTTTTCTGAAAACCTCTACAATTCTTCACCTTCACCTCCACAAGATAATGATCAGACATCCCTCCAGTTGCACCTCTCAGCACATTAACATCCAAAAGTCTTTCTTTCGCGCGCCTATCAATTAATACCTAATCCAATAATGCTCTCTGGCCATCTCTCCTACTTACAACGTATACTTATGAATATCTCTCTTTTTAAACCAGGTATTCCCAATCACCAGTCCTTTTTCAGCACATAAATCTACAAGCTCTTCACCATTTCCATTTACAACACTGAACACCCCATGTACACCAATTATTCCCTCAACTGCCACATTACTCACCTTTGCATTCAAATCTCCCATCACTTTAACCCGGTCTCATGCATCAAGACTACTAACACACTCACTCAGCTGCTCTCAAATCACTTGCCTCTCATGATCTTTCTTCTCATGCCCAGGTGCATATGCACCGAACCTAATAACCTTGCTCTTATTCACATATACTATCAGCTTTCTTCTTTCACACACTTTATCAAGCTCAGTCACCAGTGATAAAGGTGATGAAAGCAAAGCTGGGGAAAAGGGGTGCAGAGATGGAGTGTGGTGGAGAGATATGGTGGCTAGCAGCAAGCTTGTTTGTGGATGATGCTGTGTTGTTTGCTGAGAGTGTGTATGTGTTGCAGAAGGTTGTAAGTGTGTTTTATGATGTTTATAAGTATGGGTGATTGAAGGTAAATACAAGTAAAAGTAAAGTAATGGTGTTTTAAAGGAAACAGAGTGAAAGTATAGATTTTGTAACACCATATAGAGTGAAAGAAGAAAGCATACAAAATTGTGTCTTGGTTATGGTTGGAGAAAGACTGGAAGAGGTGAGACAAATTAAATATTCAAGAGATGCCTTGGGTAAGTTTAGTAATATGGAAGGAGAGATAAGGGAGAGAACAGTACAGAGTAGAAGAGTCATTGGGTCCCTTCGTTGAATAATTAAGGGTAGAGGTGTAAGTATGGAAGTGAAGAGAAGATTAAGGAACAGCATAATCCTCGTAACCTTGACCTGTGCAGCCATAACATGGACATTGAATGAGTCACGTAGGTCAAGAATCCAGGCTGTGGGAATGAGCTATTTGAGAAGAGCATGTGGTGTGACTAGATGGAATGAAAAAATGAATAAAGGGGTGTATTGACAGATGTGGTATGACAGGGAATGCAAAGGAAATGAGTTGTGGAGTGGTAGATTGGGTGAAACGTTAAACTTGGAGGTGGTTGGGGCTTGTGGAAAGAATGCAAGACTGGAAATTTACAGGGAGAGTGTATGATAGCACATCAAAAGGGGTTAGTGTTAGAGGAAGACCACATGTGACATGGGCAGATAGGGTAGAGGAATACTGGAACGATGTATACAAGGGAGGCATGTAAGGACATGGATAAATGTAGACTCTTTTGCTGTGAGCATCTCTTGATGGGAACAGGCATCAGAGATACAGATAGAGCAGATAGAAAAATACATCAGTTGTATTCCTATAACTGATGGAGAGAGCTTGGAATATAACACCAGGTACTGAGTCTAAGCTATTCTTAACAGCCATATTTATATGTGTGGTTTACGCATTTTGTATTTAATCCATTGTGTGGATGTATTGTATGTTTATGGGATAGGATGAGTAAAGTGACAAAAAAAGGTCACCAGTATGTTGTATTTTCTTACATAGTTTTCTTGACACATGAAACTTTGTCCATTTTGTACTTAGTAATCAACTTGCTATTTTCTAGTTTGTGCTGTTAGTATTATTTCTTATGTGATACTACTTTTAGTGAACAAATATTTATTTTTTAGGGAAGGTGATGAGTCTGGTGACGATGACGATGATGTACATAAGCGGCATCGTTCTCGTCGAGAAGAGTGGGAATCTGACATTGGAAAGGTTGTGTGTGTTGAACTTGGGGACAAGAAAAAACAGAAGGATAATTGGTTCCCGGGACTAGTTGTTGCCCCTACATCACAAGACTCTGTCAAGATTGAAACTAAAAAAGATTATCTTGTTAGATCTTTTCAGGATGGCAGATAGTAAGTAATGTCAAAGTTTTTGGTTCGTAATGAAACTGTACCCTCTAACATTCAGGGCAGAATGTTTACCAACTTTCTATGCACAGCTTGATAAGCGGATGCACGCAACTATCAGCAAGGCTGAGTATCAGATTGTCTGGTAACTATTTTAAGCTTTCTTTTTTGTCATTTACCTTTCACTCTGCTTTGATCAAGTGCATATTGCACAACATCTTGATACCATAGTTTATCTTCCTGTTTCTGGAGCTCATCGTGCTGAAGAAGGCCAATCACATGCACCAGGTAGGAATATAGGTCAAGGAGTTCGGTGTTTTATTTATATTTGTGTGAGGTGTGCAAGATAATTGAGGTGTAAATGTTTAATGTCTTCTGTATGGTAGTTACATCCGATTCATAAGAATCTTGTAATATAGTAGTTACATCCGAGCAATATGAATCTTGTAATATGGTAGTTACATCCGAGCCATAAGAATCTTGTAATATGCCATATTGATGCTTGTAATGCTGTAGTGCTGAGTAATGTCCACACTGTAGATGGGAAGGTGTAACTTGCATATTTCTGGGGAATATAGTTTCAGATGGCTATGTGTCTGGTGGAGTAGTGCTTAAGACTGGGTTGGGAGGGCAGTTGATTATTGCTTATCAGTTCATTTTATCGTGAATATGTGAGTACAGTGTGAATACAGCTGAACTCTTGAACTCATCCAGTGATGTAGTAGAAGCTTTCATTTTCAAGGTTGAAAACTCAAACCTGATTATTTCATTGATATATAGACCATCAAATACAAGACCTCAAGAATTTATGGAACAAATAAGAAACTTAGAATCGTATCTTGACCTCAGAAACCCAATTCCCAAATATACTTGTCTTAGGAGACTTCACCCTGCCCCACACTTAATGGCGACAGACAGGAAATAACATCATAGCCGAAAATGCTGACTCTGGAAGCAGTTCAGATATTCATCTGGAAAAGGAGATTTATTCAAACAATGTAAAAAGTTCTCTAGCCATCTAGTAACAAAACCAATCAGAAGAAATAACTTACTGGACTTATTCTTTGCAGAGAATGTGGACCTTAGATGTTTTATTACCATCTCAAACATCCTATACTCTGATCACAACCTGTTTGAAGGAAAACAAGCTTTGATTCCAAACCACTAAATTGGAACATATAATAGTGGACATGTTTTCAGTTGTTTCAATGTTAATAGTATACAGATAAACTGGCACAAAAGTACACACCAAGGTTGGGCCTTAATTGAAATATAGAGAGGTTAATGGAAGGGAAAAGAAGAGACAAGAGAAAGTATTTGTAAATTCTATAGGAAGAGAAAAATGTCATAGTTAATGGGAAAGTTATGAGAGGGTAGAGAGTTCCAAAGCTTCGATGTGTTGGGAAAAAAGTAGTCATCAAAATGACCCACCCTTGAGTTGCCAATAGCCACACAGTAATCATGTGATGCAGGTACTTCTGAGATGTGCGAGTAGCCAGCTCTTGGGAGCAAAAGGCAAAGTAATACCTGTAGAAGAGGGGAAAGTCAACCTACATAGCAGTGTAGGGCAAGTAGGCCAAATTTTTGAAGGTATCCTCGGAGAGTCAGACCACTTTTGACTCAGCTCTTTTATCTAAGGATTTAGAGTTAGAACCATCCCAGAAGTGAGAGCAGTACACCGTACAAGGATGGATCAGTCTGCTGTATAAACAGAGCAAATGTGTGGAAGAAAAGAAATTTTGACATCTGTACAGGACTATCAGTATCTAAGAGGTAGACTTAGCTATTTCTGTACTGTTGGGTTTCCAGATAAAGTGGATGTTACCATGAATCAAGTATGTTCATTGAGTTCGTTGTGGAATTACAGAACCATTAAAGGAGATAGGAAAGTTGTAAGGAATTTTCATTGGAGGGATGGGCAGAAACTGGGTCTTGGAAGACATTCATACTAACCAGATTTTTTCTACCCTATTGATATATCCTGTCCAAGTCTGAGTTTATCGAGGAAGTTCTGTGTAGACAAGATGTAGATAGAGAGAGAGGAGAAGGAGCAGAATTTAAGATTTGAAAGAATCAGTGTTATCAGCATATGAGTGCACTTGGCTATTTGTTGAAGAAAGGAAATCGTGGATGAATAGGAGAAAAAGTGTAGGGGTCATTGATGAATAGGAGAAAAAGTGTAGGGGTCATTGATGAATAGGAGAAAAAGTGTAGGGAATAGGACGGAATTTTCAGCAACATTGCTATTGATTATTATATGGGAGGGTATTGATTGAGAGGGTGAAGGCATGTACAGAGCATCAGATTGGGGAAGAGCAGTGTGGTTTCAGAAGTGGTAGAGGATGTGTGGATCAGGTGTTTGCTTTGAAGAATGTATGTGAGAAATACTTAGAAAAGCAAATGGATTTGTATGTAGCATTTATGGATCTGGAGAAGGCATATGATAGAGTTGATAGAGATGCTCTGTGGAAGGTATTAAGAATATATGGTGTGGGAGGAAAGTTGTTAGAAGCAGTGAAAAGTTTTTATCGAGGATGTAAGGCATGTGTACGTGTAGGAAGAGAGGAAAGTGATTGGTTCTCAGTGAATGTAGGTTTGCGGCAGGGGTGTGTGATGTCTCCATGGTTGTTTAATTTGTTTATGGATGGGGTTGTTAGGGAGGTAAATGCAAGAGTTTTGGAAAGAGGGGCAAGTATGAAGTCTGTTGGGGATGAGAGAGCTTGGGAAGTGAGTCAGTTGTTGTTCGCTGATGATACAGCGCTGGTGGCTGATTCATGTGAGAAACTCCAGAAGCTGGTGACTGAGTTTGGTAAAGTGTGTGGCAGAAGAAAGTTAAGAGTAAATGTGAATAAGAGCAAGGTTATTAGGTACAGTAGGGTTGAGGGTCAAGTCAATTGGGAGGTGAGTTTGAATGGAGAAAAACTGGAGGAAGTGAAGTGTTTTAGATATCTGGGAGTGGATCTGGCAGCGGATGGAACCATGGAAGCGGAAGTGGATCATAGGGTGGGGGAGGGGGCGAAAATTCTGGGGGCCTTGAAGAATGTGTGGAAGTCGAGAACATTATCTCGGAAAGCAAAAATGGGTATGTTTGAAGGAATAGTGGTTCCAACAATGTTGTATGGTTGCGAGGCGTGGGCTATGGATAGAGTTGTGCGCAGGAGGATGGATGTGCTGGAAATGAGATGTTTGAGGACAATGTGTGGTGTGAGGTGGTTTGATCGAGTGAGTAACGTAAGGGTAAGAGAGATGTGTGGAAATAAAAAGAGCGTGGTTGAGAGAGCAGAAGAGGGTGTTTTGAAGTGGTTTGGGCACATGGAGAGAATGAGTGAGGAAAGATTGACCAAGAGGATATATGTGTCGGAGGTGGAGTGAACAGGAGAAGAGGGAGACCAAATTGAAGGTGGAAAGATGGAGTGAAAAAGATTTTGTGTGATCGGGGCCTGAACATGCAGGAGGGTGAAAGGAGGGCAAGGAATAGAGTGAATTGGATCGATGTGGTATACCGGGGTTGACGTGCTGTCAGTGGATTGAATCAAGGCATGTGAAGCGTCTGGGGTAAACCATGGAAAGCTGTGTAGGTATGTATATTTGCGTGTATGGACGTATGTATATACATCATGTGTATGGGGGGGGTTGGGCCATTTCTTTCGTCTGTTTCCTTGCGCTACCTCGCAAACGCGGGAGACAGCGACAAAGTATAAGAAAAAAAGAAGAAGAAGATTGCTATTGATGGAGAAAGTTAGGGAGGCTGACCCATCAACAACCACAGAGATAGATCAGCTAGAGAGGGAGGTAGATATGAAGGAGCAAAGTGAGAGGGGGAAGCCAAAAGAGGGAAGATTAGAGATGAGACCCCAGTATCACACCCAGTAAAAAGCTTTGGACATGTCAAGGGCAACTATGCATGACTACAAAATCTTTCAGGGATGAAGATCAGACATTAGTAAGATAGAAAAGATTATCTTTAGTGGATCTCATTTTGCTGAAGCCATACTAATGATCAGAGAGAAGGCTGTGATTTTTGAGGTGTTGTAGGATACGGGAGCTCATGAGGGATTCAAAGACTTTGGAAATGGTAGATGTCAAAGCAATAGGACGATAGTTAGAACAGTCACCCTCCTTATGGATGGGATGCATCAGTGCATGCTTCCAAGGAGAAGGAAAAGTTTTAATTTTTAAACAAACGGAATAAGTGAGCAAGCACAGGTGCGAGTTCAGAGGCACACTCTTTCAGTACACGGAGATGGATGCCATCGGACCATAATCCGTGCTTGTGTCCAGTGAGAGAGGTGCTTTTCGGATGGTCCAAAAAGAGATTTCAGATAGGGGCATAGGATTAGTAAGAGTCATCATAGGATCAGTTAGAGTCATCCAAGGTAGAGTTAGAGGAGAAATGAGAACCAGAGTTGCTTTATCAGGGGTAGAGACAGCTATAGTACCGTCAGAACAGAAAGTGAAGGGAAGGTAGAGCAACAGAAGTTTTTAGAAACGTGAGGTGCCTGAGGATTGGCGGAATGCGTGCATAGTGCCATTGTACAAAGGCAAAGGGGATAAGAGTGAGTGCTCAAATTACAGAGGTATAAGTTTGTGGAGTATTCCTGGTAAATTATATGGGAGGGTATTGATTGAGAGGGTGAAGGCATGTACAGAGCATCAGATTGGGGAAGAGCAGTGTGGTTTCAGAAGTGGTAGAGGATGTGTGGATCAGGTGTTTGCTTTGAAGAATGTATGTGAGAAATACTTAGAAAAGCAAATGGATTTGTATGTAGCATTTATGGATCTGGAGAAGGCATATGATAGAGTTGATAGAGATGCTCTGTGGAAGGTATTAAGAATATATGGTGTGGGAGGAAAGTTGTTAGAAGCAGTGAAAAGTTTTTATTGAGGATGTAAGGCATGTGTACGTGTAGGAAGAGAGGAAAGTGATTGGTTCTCAGTGAATGTAGGTTTGCGGCAGGGGTGTGTGATGTCTCCATGGTTGTTTAATTTGTTTATGGATGGGGTTGTTAGGGAGGTAAATGCAAGAGTTTTGGAAAGAGGGGCAAGTATGAAGTCTGTTGGGGGTGAGAGAGCTTGGGAAGTGAGTCAGTTGTTGTTCGCTGACGACACAGCGCTGGTGGCTGATTCATGTGTGAAACTGCAGAAGCTGGTGACTGAGTTTTGTAAAGTGTGTGGAAGAAGAAAGTTAAGAGTAAATGTGAATAAGAGCAAGGTTATTAGGTACAGTAGGGTTGAGGGTCAATTCAATTGGGAGGTGAGTTTGAATGGAGAAAAACTGGAGGAAGTGAAGTGTTTTAGATATCTGGGAGTGGATCTGGCAGCAGATGGAACCATGGAAGCGGAAGTGGACCATAGGGTGGGGGAGGGGGCGAAAATTCTGGGGGCCTTGAAGAATGTGTGGAAGTCGAGAACATTATCTCGGAAAGCAAAAATGGGTATGTTTGAAGGAATAGTGGTTCCAACAATGTTGTATGGTTGCGAGGCGTGGGCTATGGATAGAGTTGTGCGCAGGAGGATGGATGTGCTGGAAATGAGATGTTTGAGGACAATGTGTGGTGTGAGGTGGTTTGATCGAGTGAGTAACGTAAGGGTAAGAGAGATGTGTGGAAATAAAAAGAGCGTGGTTGAGAGAGCAGAAGAGGGTGTTTTGAAGTGGTTTGGGCACATGGAGAGAATGAGTGAGGAAAGATTGACCAAGAGGATATATGTGTCGGAGGTGGAGGGAACAAGGAGAAGAGGGAGACCAAATTGAAGGTGGAAAGATGGAGTGAAAAAGATTTTGTGTGATTGGGGCCTGAACATGCAGGAGGGTGAAAGGAGGGCAAGGAACAGAGTGAATTGGATCGATGTGGTATACCGGGGCTGACGTGCTGTCAGTGGATTGAATCAAGGCATGTGAAGCGTCTGGGGTAAACCATGGAAAGCTGTGTAGGTATGTATATTTGCGTGTGTGGACGTATGTATATACATGTGTATGGGGGGGGTTGGGCCATTTCTTTCGTCTGTTTCCTTGCGCTACCTCGCAAACATGGGAGACAGCGACAAAGTATAAAAAAAAAAAAAAAATTAGCTAAAGACCAGAGAGACCTATCAGTGGATGATGAGGAGAGTATTGCGCTTCCTTTGAATAAAGGAATGTTTTGCCTCATGGATAACGTACTTGCAGTGATTATGGGCAGTGATAAAAGGTGATTGGGAGTCAGAGGAATGAGAGTTTTCCAAGCATGATATGCCTTATCCCTTGCCTGAATGGCTTCAGAACAGGAATGGTTGAACAAGGGATTGGATGAAGAGATCGTCATGGAGGAAGTGTATATGAAAGTGTGTGTTAAGGAGAGTTATGAAGACTTTTAAGATAATAGAAGTAAGAGCAAGGGAACGCTGGGCAGGGACATTAGGTAGAAATATCAGTAGGAACATTAGGAAACACTGTGTTTGAGCTGCTTTCTGCCTGTGGCCTGTTAAGTGTGAGGCTCTAAGAGCTAAGAAATGGTACTGGAGGTCACCAGTTATGGAGACTTTTTTGCCATGGCCACCCCCTGAATTTAGTTCCTGGAGGTTGATAGATAGATAGAGCATTGGGGCAAAGTACAAGGGTTGGAATGGTCTTTTTTTTTTATGTACTTCACCAAGGCATGCTTCTAAGAAGAATGGAAACTTTGGATTTATTAACTTCCTTTTTTTCATGTTTCATGAGGTTTTTCTTTAAGCCACTAGCCTTGTTATCCTGGATATGCTTTTATATATTGATAAGGCTCTGCATGTGGGTAAGAAGTGAAGAAATGTAGGTTTCAGCGGATGAAGAGCTGTTTCTCTACTATAGGCAGTGCCCTTTGGATATATTATTCTTCCTTGTATTCTTTCATAGCCAAACTCATATGATGTATGATGATATAAGAGGTAGATTTTTATAGGTACACCCAATTTTTTGGATTAGAATGTTGTTTTAACCCTCTAGCAAGAAAGTGCCATATCAAATGCACATAGACCTCCCCCTTCTTGAAAAGAGAAATGTTTTCATTTTTTTATACTTTCTACTTTCGCTTTGAATACATGTCCTTCACTTTATGTATTTATTTTGCTTTGTCGCTGTCTCCTGCATTAGCGAGGTAGCGCAGGGAAACAGATGAAAGAATGGCCCAACCCACCCACATACATATGTATATACATACATGTCCACACACGCAAATATACATACCTATACTTCTCAATGTATACATATATATATACACACAAACATATACATATATACACTTGTACATAATTCATACTATCTGCCTTTATTCATTCCCATAGCCACCCCGCCACACATGAAATAACAAACCCCTCCCCCCAAATGTGTGCAAGGTAGCGCTAGGAAAAGACAACAAAGGCCACTTTCGTTCACACTCAGTCTCTAGCTGTCATGTAATAATGCACCGAAACCACAGCTCCCTTTCCACATCCAGGCCCCACAGAACTTTCCTTGGTTTACCGCAGATGCTTCACATGCCCTGGTTCAGTCCATTGACAGCATGTTGACCCCGGTATACCACATTGTTCCAATTCACTCTATTCCTTGCACGCCTTTTCACCCTCCAGTATGTTCAGGCCCCGATCACTCAAAATCTTTCTCACTCCATCTTTCCACCTCCAATTTGGTCTCCCACTTCTTGTTCCCTCCACCTCTGACACATATATCCTCTTTGTCAATCTTTCCTCACTCATTCTCTCCATGACCAAAGCATTTCAAAACAGCCTCTTCCGCTCTCTCAACCACACTCTTTTTATTACCACACATCTCTCTTATCCTATTATTACTAACTCGATCGAACCACCTTACACCACATATTGTCCTCAAACAACTCATTTCCAGTACATCTACCCTCCTCCGCACAACTCTATTCATAGCCCACGCCTCGCAACCATATAACATTGTTGGAACCACTGTTCCTTCAAACATACCCATTTTTGCTTTTCGAGATAATGTTCTCGACTTCCACACATTCTTCAATGCTCCCAGAACTTTTCCCCCCTCCCCCACCATATGATTCACTTCTGCTTCCATGGTACCCTCCGCTGCCAAATCCACTCCCAGATATCTAAAACACTTCACTTCTTCCAGTTTTTCTCCATTCAAACTTACCTCCCAATTGACTTGTCCCTCGACCCTACTGTACCTAATAACCTTGTTCTTATTCACATTTACTCTAAGCTTTCTTTTTTCACCCACTTTACCAAATTCAGTCACCACCTTCTGCAGTTTCTCACACGAATCAGCCACCAGCGCTGTGTCATCAGCAAACAACAACTGACCCACTTCCCAAGCTCTCTCATCCACAACAGACTGCATACTTGCCCCTCTTTCCAAATCTCTTGCATTCACCTCCCTAACAACCCCATCCATTAACAAATTAAACAACCATGGAGACATCACACACCCCTGCTGCAAACATACATTCACTGAGAACCAATCACTTTCCTCTCTTCCTACACGTACGCATGCCTTACATCCTAAATAAAAACTTTTCACTGCTTCCAACAACTTGCCTTCCACACCATATATTCTTAACACCTTCCACAGAGCATCTCTGTCAACTCTTATCATATGCCTTCTCCAGATCCATAAATGCTGCATACAAATCCATTTCCTTTTCTAAGTATTTCTCACACACATTCTTCAAAGCAAACACCTGATCCACACATCCTCTACCACTTCTGAAACCACACTGCTCTTCCCCAATCTGATGCTCTGTATATGCCTTCACCCTCTCAATCAATACCCTCCCATATAATTTCCCAGGAATACTCAACATACTTTTTTTTTTTTTTTTTTCTGTCTCCCACGTTTGCTAGGTAGCACAAGGAAACAGACGAAAGAAATGGCCCAACCCACCCCCATACACATGTATATACATACGTCCACACACGCAAATATACATACCTACACAGCTTTTTCATGGTTTACCCCAGACGCTTCACATGCCCTGATTCAATCCACTGACAGCACGTCAACCCCGGTATACCACATCGATCCAATTCACTCTATTCCTTGCCCGCCTTTCATCCTCCTGCATGTTCAGGCTCCGATCACACAAAATCTTTTTCACTCCATCTTTCCACCTCCAATTTGGTCTCCCATTTCTCCTCGTTCCCTCCACCTCCGACACATATATTCTCTTGGTCAATCTTTCCTCACTCATTCTCTCCATGTGCCCAAACCATTTCAAAACACCCTCCTCTGCTCTCTCAACCACGCTCTTTTTATTTCCACACATCTTTCTTACCCTTACGTTACTTACTTGATCAAACCACCTCACACCACACATTGTCCTCAAACATCTCATTTCCAGCACATCCATCCTCCTGCGCACAACTCAATCCATAGCCCACGCCTCGCAACCATACAACATCGTTGGAACCACTATTCCTTCAAACATACCCATTTTTGCTTTCCGAGATAATGTTCTCGACTTCAACAAACTTTTTTTTTTTTTTTTTTTTTTGCTTTGTCGCTGTCTCCCGCGTTTGCGAGGTAGCACAAGGAAACAGACGAAAGAAATGGCCCAACCCACCCCCATACACATGCCTTGATTCAATCCACTGACAGCACGTCAACCCCGGTATACCACATCGCTCCAATTCACTCTATTCTTTGCCCTCCTTTCACCCTCCTGCATGTTCAGGCCCCGATCACACAAAATCTTTTTCACTCCATCTTTCCACCTCCAATTTGGTCTCCCTCTTCTCCTCGTTCCCTCCACCTCCGACACATATATCCTCTTGGTCAATCTTTCCTCACTCATTCTCTCCATGTGACCAAACCATTTCAAAACACCCTCTTCTGCTCTCTCAACCACGCTCTTTTTATTTCCACACCTCTCTCTTACCCTTACGTTACTTACTCAATCAAACCACCTCACACCACACATTGTCCTCAAACATCTCATTTCCAGCACATCCATCCTCCTGCGCACAACTCTATCCATAGTCCACGCCTCGCAACCATACAACATTGTTGGAACCACTATTCCTTCAAACATGCCCATTTTTGCTTTCCGAGATAATGTTCTCGACTTCCACACATTCTTCAAGGCTCCCAGAATTTTCGCCCCCTCCCCCACCCTATGATCCACTTCCGCTTCCATGGTTCCATCCGCTGCCAGATCCACTCCCAGATATCTAAAACACTTCACTTCCTCCAGTTTTTCTCCATTCAAACTCACCTCCCAATTGAATTGACCCTCAACCCTACTGTACCTAATAACCTTGCTCTTATTCACATTTACTCTTAACTTTCTTCTTCCACACACTTTACCAAACTCAGTCACCAGCTTCTGCAGTTTCTTACATGACTCAGCCACCAGCGCTGTATCATCAGCGAACAACAACTGACTCACTTCCCAAGCTCTCTCATCCCCAACAGACTTCATACTTGCCCCTCTTTCCAAAACTCTTGCATTCACCTCTCTAACAACCCCATCCATAAACAAATTAAACAACCATGGAGACATCACACACCCCTGCCGCAAACCTACATTCACTGAGAACCAATCACTTTCCTCTCTTCCTACACGTACACATGCCTTACATCCTCGATAAAAACTTTTCACTGCTTCTAACAACTTGCCTCCCACACCATATATTCTTAATACCTTCCACAGAGCATCTCTATCAACTCTATCATATGCCTTCTCCAGATCCATAAATGCTACATACAAATCCATTTGCTTTTCTAAGTATTTCTCACATACATTCTTCAAAGCAAACACCTGATCCACACATCCTCTACCACTTCTGAAACCACACTGCTCTTCCCCAATCTGATGCTCTGTACATGCCTTCACCCTCTCAATCAATACCCTCCCATATGATTTGCCAGGAATACTCAACAAACTTATACCTCTGTAATTTGAGCACTCACTCTTATCCCCTTTGCCTTTGTACAATGGCACTATGCACGCATTCCGCCAATCCTCAGGCACCTCACCATGAGTCATACATACATTAAATAACCTTACCAACAAGTCAACAATACAGTCACCCCCTTTTTTAATAAATTCCACTGCAATACCATCCAAACCTGCTGCCTTGCCGGCTTTCATCGTCCGCAAAGCTTTTACTACCTCTTCGTTGTTTACCAACTCATTTTCCCTAACCCTCGCACTTTGCACACCACCTCGACCAAAACACCCTATATCTGCCACTCTATCATCAAACACATTCAACGAACCTTCAAAATACTCACTCCATCTCCTTCTCACATCACCACTACTTGTTATCACCTCCCCTTTTGTGCCCTTCACTGAAGTTCCCATTTGCTCCCTTGTCTTACGCACTTTATTTACCTCCTTCCAGAACATCTTTTTATTCTCCCTAAAATTTAATGATACTCTCTCACCCCAACTCTCATTTGCCCTTTTTTTCACCTCTTGCACCTTTCTCTTGACCTCCTGTCTCTTTCTTTTATACGTCTCCCACTCAACAAACTTATACCTCTTTAATTTGAACACTCTCCTTTATCCCCTTTGCCTTTGTACAATGGCACTATGCAAGCATTCCGCCAATCCTCAGGCACCTCACCATGAGTCATACATACATTAAATAACCTTACCAACCAGTCAACAATACAGTCACCCCCTTTTTTAATAAATTCCACTGCAATACCATCCAAACCCTGCTGCCATGCTGGCTTTCATCTTCCGCAAAGCTTTTACTACCTTTTCCCTGTTTACGAAAGCATTCTCCCTAACCCTCTTACTTTGCACACCACCTCAACCAAAACACCCTATATCTGCCACTCAAATCATCAAACTTATTCAACAAACCTTCAAAATACTCACTCCATCTCCTTCTCACATCACCACTACTTATTATCACCTCCGCATTAACCCCCTTCACTGAAGTTGCCATTGATTCCCTTGCCTTATGCACTTTATTTACCTCCTTCCAAAACATCTTTTTTTTTTTTTATTATTTTGCTTTGTCACTGTCTCACGCGTTTGTGAGGTAGCGCAAGGAAACAGACGAAAGAAATGGCCCAACCCACCCCGACACACATGTATATGCATACACGTCCACACACACAAATATACATACCTATACATCTCAATGTACACATATATATACACACAGACATATACATATATACCCATGCACACAATTCACACTGTCTGCCTTTATTCATTCCCATCGCCACCTCGCCACACATGGAATACCATCCCCCTCCCCCCTCATGTGTGCGAGGTAGCGCTAGGAAAAGACAACAAAGGCCCCATTCGTTCAGACTCAGTCTCTAGCTGTCAAGCTCCCTTTCCACATCCAGGCCCCAGACAACTTTCCATGGTTTACCCCAGACGCTTCACATGCCCTGATTCAATCCACTGACAGCACGTCAACCCTGGTATACCACATCGATCCAATTCACTCTATTCCTTGCCCGCCTTTCACCCTCCTGCATGTTCAGGCCCCGATCACACAAAATCTTTTTCACTCCCATCTTTCCACCTCCAATTTGGTCTCCTACTTCTCCTCGTTCCCTCCAACTCCGACACATATATCCTCTTGGTCAATCTTTCCTCACTCATTCTCTCCATGTGCCCAAACCATTTCAAAACACCCTCTTCTGCTCTCTCAACCACGCTCTTTTTATTTCCACACATCTCTCTTACCCTTACGTTACTTACTCGATCAAACCTCCTCACACCACACATTGTCCTCAAACATCTCATTTCCAGCACATCCATCCTCCTGCGCACAACTCTATCCATAGCCCACGCCTCGCAACCATACAACATTTTTGGAACCACTATTCCTTCAAACATACCCATTTTTGCTTTCCGAGATAATGTTCTCGACTTCCACACATTCTTTAAGGCTCCCAGGATTTTCGCCCCCTCCCCCACCCTATGATCCACTTCCGCTTCCATGGTTCCATCCGCTGCCAGGTCCACTCCCAGATATCTAAAACACTTTACTTCCTCCAGTTTTGCTCCATTCAAACTTACCTCCCAATTGACTTGACCCTCAACCCTACTGTACCTAATTACCTTGCTCTTATTCACATTTACTCTTAACTTTCTTCTTTCACACACTTTACCAAACTCAGTCACCAGCTTCTGCAGTTTCTCACATGAATCAGCCACCAGCGCTGTATCATCAGTGAACAACAACTGACTCACTTCCCAAGCTCTCTCATCCCCAACAGACTTCATACTTGCCCCTCTTTCCAAAACTCTTGCATTCACCTCCCTAACAACCCCATCCATAAACAAACTTATACCTCTTATACTTATACCTCTGTAATTTGAGCACTCACTCTTATCCCCCTTGCCTTTGTACAATGGCACTATGCACGCATTCCGCCAATCCTCAGTCACCTCACCATGAGTCATACATACATTAAATAACCTTACCAACAAGTCAATAATACAGTCACCCTCTTTTTTGATAAATTCCACTGCAATACCATCCAAACCTGCTGCCTTGCCGGCTTTCATCTTCCGCAAAGCTTTTACTACCTCTTCTCTGTTTACCAAATCATTTTCCCTAACCCCCTCACTTTGCACACCACCTCGACCAAAACACCCTATATCTGCCACTCGATCATCAAACACATTCAACAAACCTTCAAAATACTCACTCCATCTCCTTCTCACATCACCACTACTTGTTATCACCTCCCCATTTGCGCCCTTCACTGAAGTTCCCATTTGCTCCCTTGTCTTACACACTTTATTTACCTCCTTCCAGAACATCTTTTTATTCTCCCTAAAATTTAATGATACTCTCTCACCCCAACTCTCATTTGCCCTCTTTTTCACCTCTTGCACCTTTCTCTTGACCTCCTGTCTCTTTCTTTTATACATCTCCCACTCAATTGCATTTTTTCCCTGCAAAAATCATTTTACATTTTTCTTTACTTAATTATTTGTTTATTGATAATTATTATGATTTCCAACAGTTACACAGTTCCGAAGAAGGAAGCATCTCCCTTCAATCGTGAAGTTGGCAGTAAGGTTTCCCAGAGTGCTCTCAAGATAGCAGTAGAAAAGGCTCTTCTCTTCATGACAAATGATGAACTTCCACCTCATTGGGATCGTGACCTGCTCTTTGGCATGGATGTGTCTGATGACGATTCAGAGAGAGATGGGTCAGATTCTGATGTAAGTATCATGTTGATTTTTATTGCAAATGAAAGTAGTACTTCTAAAGAATGCATGCATGTGAACAAATTTATATATTTTTTCCACATTTGTTTGCTGTTTCCTACATTAGTGCCAGGAATAGATGAAGATGTGGCCTCCTTTGCTCATATGCACTCTTTAATTGCCATGTGTAATACAGAAAAACCACAGACCTATATCCGCAACCTGGGACCACAGACCTTTCTCTGGTTTTTCCTGACTACTTCATATACCCTTGTCCATTCTACTAACAGCACATTGCCTCTTGTTTACCACATCACTCAAGTCTATTATGTTCCATATATACCTTACACCCTCCTGCTTGTTCATGCCTTAAGCATTCACATCCTTTTTCACACCATTCTACTGTATCCAGTTTGACCTCTTCCCTCTCCTTGTCCTCTATATTTCTGACATGTACACCCTCTTTTTAAGCCTCAGTTCACCCACTTTTTTCATATGTCTAAACCATTTCAGCACGCTCACTCCAGCTCTCACAACCGTACTTGAGCAATACGTACACTGACAGACCTGACTGTCACCCCATTTTTTCAGAAATTCAGTTGCAATTCCACACTTCAGCTGCCTTTGCCACACTCCATCTTACATAAAGCATTCACCTCTTCTCTTTTCACCAAACCATGTGCCAAGAGCCTCATTTTGATTGCCATCACACACATTTAACAGTTATTCAACATACTCACTGCATCTCCTCTGATTGCCATAACACACATTTAACAGTTATTCAACATACTCACTGCATCTCCTCTTCAGTTTTTTACCTGTTACCACTTCCCCATCTACTCCCTTCACTGAGACTTCCATTTCCTCTTTCGTTCTCATTATGCTGTTCACTCTCTTTCAAACATATCTTGCTTTTCCTGAAGTTTGCTGATACTCTCTCCCCCAAACTTATTTGCTCTCTTTTTCAGCCCATTCACCTTCCTCATGGACTTCCTGCTTCTTGTACATCACCTAATTACTCACACTCCTGTGCACCATTTTGCTTTTCAGTAACAACTTTTTTTCTCAGTCCATCACGCATTGCTCTTTAGTCACACACCAATATCCCACCATCTACATGGTACATGTTTCTCTTGCACATGTCAACACTGCTTCTGTAAATGTCTCCGATTCCCTCCAGACCTCCCTCCCCCTCTACGTTTGTTTACTCACATCTTTTTGCTATTCTTTACACCCAGTCTCTTTTGGTACCTCATCGCACAAGCATGGAATAAATCCTTCTAAGCACACATATCCACATGATAACTTCCATTCTCATTTACTCCAGGCAATTCCCATTCACCAACTATTTCATCACATCCCACTTTCACATTCATGTCACTTAATATGACCACATTTCTCTAATTTTAGAACTGTTGATGTATTCATTCAAATTTCTCCAGAAAAGCTTCATTTCATCCTTACCTTGTACAGTCTTCATATTCACAGGTGCATATACACATACCCATGCATACTTCACAATCCCAATCTTTCCTTTCACTCACACTGTTCTTGATCCATTCCATCCATGCTCTTTAACACCCTCCCTCACTCGTAGTGATAGCAGAATTACACATCCTTCTTTTCCTCTTCCCAAATAATTTTCATTCATTTCTGTCCATGCCACACCTCCTTCCATGCCCTCCCAAAACATGCATTCATCATTTCCGCTTTCACTCCACAAACCCTGCCAGAGGATATGGGTTTCCCCAGTCCCTAGCACATCCATGCTAAAACTTGAAAACTTTTAAAACTTCACAAACTTCCTCCTTTTACTCTCACCAGTCATCCCATTCACATTCAGCACCATCACCCTCAATCACTTGTAACTTTTAATCCTAGGCATAACTGTAGACTCCAGTCCCGATTCTTATCCTTTTGTGCCTTAACCTTGACAGATCACTGGCAGAGGGCAACTCTAGCACAGTGTTCCAGAGGCAGCGAGGCTCCAAAATTGTCAAAAGAAAAAAAAAGTGAAAGCACACCTCAGGTGTGTGTCTAAATTTAAAAGTATTTTCCTGATGTAGTTGGGCAACGCCTCCCCTTTTAGTTCCACCCCTAAGTTGTGTAATAACAAGGTCACCATAAGAAGGTGGGTTGAGACTTGGATACTCCAGTAAAGCTAGAGTATCCTTTTGGTACTGAAACTTAATTACTTTTCCTAATGTTTAAGCTTCTTTTTCACTTTTCACATTAACAGCACCTCCTACTTTATTGGTTATGATACTGCCAATGTGCAAAGTTCCTTCTTTCTCTAAGTACTTCTCACACAAATTCTTTGAAGCATACACCTTGTTCTCCCATTTCTTTACCTCTCCTGAACTGAAGTGACACTGCTCCCCCCCAGTTAGATGTTCTAAGCATACCTCCATCCATTCTGTCTCCACTCACCCATTTAGGTGAATAGTGTCTATTTTTTCTAATACAGTGATTATTATTCTGCAGAGTTCAGATGATGAACCAAGAGAAGAAAAGGATCACTTTGTTGCACAGCTATATAAGTTTATGGAGGAATGTGGGGCACCAATCAATATTGGACCAACCGTAGGCAATAAGGATCTCGACCTCTATAAATTATTTAAGGTAATATGCTGTTCAGTAGTATGCTTTAAGGCAGTATACCTATGATTGATAAAGGGGTTTTCACTTGCAGAAAAGGAAGAAGGGCATATCTAGTTGATGAAAGTTAAGGTGACTGAAGAGAATTAGTGGAAACCATGACAAGAAATTTGGGTATGAATTTTTATAGTAATCTTTTCTGTATATTGTATGTATGTGGGCATTATTTTTTTTTGTATGACTTTAATAATCTTCTTGTTATGTTATGGAATGGCAAAGTTTTCTTCTTTGTAAATAATTCTTATCCACGCTCAAACTGTAGCATCCATTGACTGGGTGTTTTAAGGTTTAAGAGCAGTGATACTGTCATCCCCTTCAAGGTGTAGGTTTTGCTGTACAATAGTTATGGAAGAAGTGTCTCATTTAGCAAAGTACCTGAAGAGACTTCCCTATTTAATGCAGAGCTATATGGTATTAATGCTTCACTAAAATTAATTGAGCGGTTTTGTTAGCGGTAATGAAATAGCAGATGCAATTTATACACTAGTTTATTTACATTTATAGTACTTGATTGCCAATTTCTGCTTTAGCAAGGTAGTGCCAGGAAAGAAACGAAGAAAGACACACCGAATCATATACACACATTTATTTATTTATTATACTTAATTGCCGTCTCCCATGTTAGCGAGGTACTGCAAGGAAACAGACGAAGAATGGCCCAACCCACTCACATACACATGTATATATGTAAATGCCCACACACGCACATATACATACATATACATTTCACATTATCTCGGAAAGCAAAAATGGGTATGTTTGAAGGAATAGTGGTTCCAACAATGTTATATGGTTGGGAGGCATGGGCTGTAGATAGAGTTGTGCGGAGGAGGGTGGATGTGCTGGAAATGAGATGTTTTAGGACAATATGTATGTTCTGGAAGGAGGTAAATAAAGTGCGTAAGACAAGGGAGCAAATGGGAACTTCAGTGAAGGGCGCAAATGGGGAGGTGATAACAAGTAGTGGTGATGTGAGAAGGAGATGGAGTGAGTATTTTGAAGGTTTCTTGAATGTGTTTGATGATAGAGTGGCAGATATAGGGTGTTTTGGTCGAGGTGGTGTGCAAAGTGAGAGGGTTAGGGAAAATGATTTGGTAAACAGAGAAGAGGTAGTAAAAGCTTTGCGGAAGATGAAAGCCGGCAAGGCAGCAGGTTTGGATGGTATTGCAGTGGAATTTATTAAAAAAGGGGGTGACTGTATTGTTGACTTGTTGGTAAGGTTATTTAATGTATGTATGACTCATGGTGAGGTGCCTGAGGATTGGCGGAATGCGTGCATAGTGCCATTGTACAAAGGCAAAGGGGATAAGAGTGAGTGCTCAAATTACAGAGGTATAAGTTTGTTGAGTATTCCTGGTAAATTATATGGGAGGGTATTGATTGAGAGGGTGAAGGCATGTACAGAGCATCAGATTGGGGAAGAGCAGTGTGGTTTCAGAAGTGGTAGAGGATGTGTGGATCAGGTGTTTGCTTTGAAGAATGTATGTGAGAAATACTTAGAAAAGCAAATGGATTTGTATGTAGCATTTATGGATCTGGAGAAGGCATATGATAGAGTTGATAGAGATGCTCTGTGGAAGGTATTAAGAATATATGGTGTGGGAGGAAAGTTGTTAGAAGCAGTGAAAAGTTTTTATCGAGGATGTAAGGCATGTGTACGTGTAGGAAGAGAGGAAAGTGATTGGTTCTCAGTGAATGTAGGTTTGCGGCAGGGGTGTGTGATGTCTCCATGGTTGTTTAATTTGTTTATGGATGGGGTTGTTAGGGAGGTAAATGCAAGAGTTTTGGAAAGAGGGGCAAGTATGAAGTCTGTTGGGGATGAGAGAGCTTGGGAAGTGAGTCAGTTGTTGTTCGCTGATGATACAGCGCTGGTGGCTGATTCATGTGAGAAACTGCAGAAGCTGGTGACTGAGTTTGGTAAAGTGTGTGGAAGAAGAAAGTTAAGAGTAAATGTGAATAAGAGCAAGGTTATTAGGTACAGTAGGGTTGAGGGTCAAGTCAATTGGGAGGTGAGTTTGAATGGAGAAAAACTGGAGGAAGTGAAGTGTTTTAGATATCTGGGAGTGGATCTGGCAGCGGATGGAACCATGGAAGCGGAAGTGGATCATAGGGTGGGGAGGGGGCGAAAATTCTGGGGGCCTTGAAGAATGTGTGGAAGTCGAGAACATTATCTCGGAAAGCAAAAATGGGTATGTTTGAAGGAATAGTGGTTCCAACAATGTTGTATGGTTGCAAGGCGTGGGCTATGGATAGAGTTGTGCGCAGGAGGATGGATGTGCTGGAAATGAGATGTTTGAGGACAATGTGTGGTGTGAGGTGGTTTGATCGAGTGAGTAACGTAAGGGTAAGAGAGATGTGTGGAAATAAAAAGAGCGTGGTTGAGAGAGCAGAAGAGGGTGTTTTGAAGTGGTTTGGGCACATGGAGAGGATGAGTGAGGAAAGATTGACCAAGAGGATATATGTGTCGGAGGTGGAGGGAGCAAGGAGAAGAGGGAGACCAAATCGGAGGTGGAAAGATGGAGTGAAAAAGATTTTGTGTGATCGGGGCCTGAACATGCAGGAGGGTGAAAGGAGGGCAAGGAATAGAGTGAATTGGAGCAATGTGGTATACCGGGGTTGACGTGCTGTCAGTGGATTGAATCAAGGCATGTGAAGCGTCTGGGGTAAACCATGGAAAGCTGTGTAGGTATGCATATTTGCGTGTGTGGATGTATGTATATACATGTGTATGGGGGGGGATTGGGCCATTTCTTTCGTCTGTTTCCTTGCGCTACCTCGCAAACACGGGAGACAGCGACAAAGTATAAAAAAAAAAAAAAAAAAAAATGTATGTGAGGTGGTTTGATCGAGTAAGCAATAATAGGATGAGAGAGATGTGTGGTAATAAAAAGAGTGTGGTTGAGAGAGCAGAAGAGCGTGTTTTGAAATGGTTTGGTCACATGTAGAGAATGAGTGAGGAAAGATTGACAAAGAGGATATATGTGTCAGAGGTGGAGGGAACAAGAAGTTGGAGACCAAATTGGAGGTGGAAAATGGAGTGAAAAAGATTTTGCGTGATCGGGGCCTGAACATGCGGAAGGGTGAAAGGCGTGCAAGGAATAGAGTGAATTGGAATGATGTGATATACCGGAGTCAACGTGCTGTCAATGGATTGAACCAGGGCATGTGATGTGTCTGGGGTAAACCATGGAAAGTTGTGTGGGGCCTGGATGTGGAAAGGGAGCTGTGGTTTCGGTGCATTGTACATGACAGGTAGAGACTGAGTGTGAACGAATATGGTCTTTGTTGTCTTTTCCTAGCGTTACCTCGCACACATGAGGGGGGAGGGGGTTGTTATGTGTGGCAGGGGTGGCGATGGGAATGAATAAAGGCAGACTAATTATGTACTTGTGTATATATGTATATGTCTTTGTGTGTATATTTATGTATAGGTATGTATAGGTATGTATATTTGCATGTGTGGATGTGTAGGTATATACGTGTGTATGTGGGTGGGTTGGGCCATTCTTTTGTCTGTTTCCTTGCGCTACCTCGCTAACGCGGGAGACAGCGACAAAGTAAAATGAAATAACATTTCACCGTATACATATACATATATACACATGTACATATTCATACTTGCTGCCTTTATCCATTCTCACTGCCACCCCACCACACAAGAAATAGCATCCCCCTCCAGCGAGGTAGTGCTAGGAACAAACAAAAAAGGCCACATTCATTCGTACTTAGTCTCTAGCTGTCATGTGCAATGGGATAGAGGAGAAAGAATACTTCCCATGTATTCCTTGCATGTCGTAGAAGGCAACTAAAGGGGGCGGGAGTGGGGGGCTGGAAATCCTCCCCTCGTATTTAACTTTCTAAAAGGGGAAACAGAAGATATACACACACATCTCAATAATTGTCAGGGCAGAAAAGATGATTATATTAGATGTTAATGGCAAGCTACAGGGGGCTTATAAGTCCCCTTTTAGTCACCTTTTATGACATGCAGGGAAGATGTGGGAAGTATTATCTCTCCCCTATCCCCAGGGATAATATATATTGTTTTATTTCAAAAATTTTGTTATAGTTAATCTTTAGAAGCTATTTATTTATTATTTATTTTGCTTTGTCGCTGTCACCCGTGTTAGCGAGGTAGCGCAAGGAAACAGATGAAAGATTGGCCCAACCCACCCACATACACATGTATATACATACACGTCCACACATGCAAATATACATACCTATACATCTCAATGTACACATATATGTACACACACAGACATATACATATATACACATGCACATAATTCATGTCTTGGGAGTAAAGTCAGGGGTTAGTGAGAGGACAAGAGCAAGGGAAGGAGTAGCAGTACTCCTGAAACAGGAGTTGTGGGAGTATGTGATAGAATGTAAGAAAATAAATTCTCGATTAATATGGGTAAAACTTAAAGTTGATGGAGAGAGATGGGTGATTATTGGTGCATATGCACCTGGGCATGAGAAGAAAGATCATGAGAGGCAAGTGTTTTGGGAGCAGCTGAATGAGTGTGTTAGTGGTTTTGATGCACGAGACTGGGTTATAGAGATGGGTGATTTGAATGCAAAGGTAGGTAATGTGGCAGTTGAGGGAATAATTGGTATACATGGGGTGTTCAGTGTTGTAAATGGAAATGGTGAAGAGCTTGTAGATTTATGTGCTGAAAAAGGACTGGTGATTGGGAATACCTGGTTTAAAAAGCGAGATGTACATAAGTATACGTATGTAAGTAGGAGAGATGGCCAGAGAGCGTTATTGGATTACGTGTTAATTGACAGGCGGCGCGAAAGAGAGACTTTTGGATGTTAATGTGCTGAGAGGTGCAACTGGAGGGATGTCTGATCATTATCTTGTGGAGGCTAAGGTGAAGATTTGTATGGGTTCTCAGAAAAGAAGAGTGAATGTTGGGGTGAAGAGGGTGGTGAGAGTAAGTGAGCTTGGGAAGGAGACTTGTGTGAGGAAGTACCAGGAGAGACTGAGTACAGAATGGAAAAAGGTGAGAACAATGGAGGTAAGGGGAGTGGGGGAGGAATGGGATGTATTTAGGGAATCAGTGATGGATTGCACAGAAGATGCTTGTGGCATGAGAAGAGTGGGTGGTGGGTTGATTAGAAAGAGTAGTGAGTGGTGGGATGAAGAAGTAAGATTATTAGTGAAAGAGAAGAGAGAGGCATTTGGACGATTTTTGCAGGGAAAAAATGCAAATGAGTGGGAGATGTATAAAAGAAAGAGACAGGAAGTCAAGAGAAAGGTGCAAGAGGTGAAAAAGAGGGCAAATGAGAGTTGGGGTGAGAGAGTATCATTAATTTTAGGGAGAATAAAGAGATGTTCTGGAAGGAGGTAAATAAAGTGCGTAAGACAAGGGAGCAAATGGGAACTTCAGTGAAGGGTGCAAATGGGGAGGTGATAACAAGTAGTGGTGATGTGAGAAGGAGATGGAGTGAGTATTTTGAAGGTTTGTTGAATGTGTTTGATGATAGAGTGGCAGATATAGGGTGTTTTGGTCGAAGTGGTGTGCAAAGTGAGAGGGTTAGGGAAAATGATTTGGTAAACAGAGAAGAGGTAGTAAAAGCTTTGCGGAAGATGAAAGCCGGCAAGGCAGCAGGTTTGGATGGTATTGCAGTAGAATTTATTAAAAAAGGGGGTGACTGTATTATTGACTGGTTGGTAAGGTTATTTAATGTATGTATGACTCATGGTGAGGTGCCTGAGGATTGGCGGAATGCGTGCATAGTGCCATTGTACAAAGGCAAAGGGGATAAGAGTGAGTGCTCAAATTACAGAGGTATAAGTTTGTTGAGTATTCCTGGTAAATTATATGGGAGGGTATTGATTGAGAGGGTGAAGGCATGTACAGAGCATCAGATTGGGGAAGAGCAGTGTGGTTTCAGAAGTGGTATAAGATGTGTGGATCAGGTGTTTGCTTTGAAGAATGTATGTGAGAAATACTTAGAAAAGCAAATGGATTTGTATGTAGCATTTATGGATCTGGAGAAGGCATATGATAGAGTTGATAGAGATGCTCTTTGGAACGTACTAAGAATATATGGTGTGGGAGGCAAGTTGTTAGAAGCAGTGAAAAGTTTTTATCGAGGATGTAAGGCATGTGTACGTGTAGGAAGAGAGGAAAGTGATTGGTTCTCAGTGAATGTAGGTTTGCGGCAGGGGTGTGTGATGTCTCCATGGTTGTTTAATTTGTTTATGGATGGGGTTGTTAGGGAGGTAAATGCAAGAGTTTTGGAAAGAGGGGCAAGTATGCAGTCTGTTGTGGATGAGAGAGCTTGGGAAGTGAGTCAGTTGTTGTTTGCTGATGATACAGCACTGGTGGCTGATTCATGTGAGAAACTGCAGAAGCTGGTGACTGAGTTTGGTAAAGTGTGTGAAAGAAGAAAGTTAAGAGTAAATGTGAATAAGAGCAAGGTTATTAGGTACAGTAGGGTTGAGGGTCAAGTCAATTTCGAGGTAAGTTTGAATAGAGAAAAACTGGAGGAAGTAAAGTGTTTTAGATATGTGGGAGTGGATCTGGCAGCGGATGGAACCATGAAAGCGGAAGTGGATCATAGGGTGGGGGAGGGGGCGAAAATCCTGGGAGCCTTGAAGAATGTGTGGAAGTCGAGAACATTATCTCGGAAAGCAAAAATGGGTATGTTTGAAGGAATAGTGGTTCCAACAATGTTGTATGGTTGCGAGGCGTGGGCTATGGATAAAGTTGTGCGCAGGAGGGTGGATGTGCTGGAAATGAGATGTTTGAGGACAATGTGTGGTGTGAGGTGGTTTGATCGAGTAAGTAACGTAAGGGTAAGAGAAATGTGGAAATAAAAAGAGCGTGGTTGAGAGAGCAGAAGAGGGTGTTTTGAAATGGTTTGGGCACATGGAGAGAATGAGTGAGGAAAGATTGACCAAGAGGATATATGTGTCGGAGGTGGAGGGAACGAGGAGAAGTGGGAGACCAAATTGGAGGTGGAAAGATGGAGTGAAAAAGATTTTGTGTGATCGGGGCCTGAACATGCAGGAGGGTGAAAGGAGGGTAAGGAATAGAGTGAATTGGATTGATGTGGTATACCGGGGTTGACATGCTGTCAGTGGATTGAATCAGGGCATGTGAAGCGTCTGTGGTAAACCATGGAAAGCTGTGTAGGTATGCATATTTGCGTGTGTGGACGTATGTATATACATGTGTATGAGGGTGGGTTGGGCCATTTCTTTCTTCTGTTTCCTTGCGCTACCTCGCAAACGCGGGAGACAGCAAAAAAAAAAAAAAAACAATTCATACTGACTGCCTTTATTTGTTCCCATCGCCACCTCGCCACACATGGAATAACAACCCCCTCCCCCCTCATGTGTGCAAGGTAGCGCTAGGAAAAGACACCAAAGGCCCCATTTGTTCACACTCAGTCTCTAGCTGTCATGTAATAATGCACCGAAACCATAGCTCCCTTTCCACATCCAGGCCCCACAGAACTTTCCATGGTTTACCCCAGACGCTTCACATGCCCTGGTTCAATCCATTGACAGCACGTCGACCCCGGTATACCACATCGTTCCAATTCACTCCATTCCTTGCATTTCCTTTCACCCTCCTGCATGTTCAGGCCCCAATCACTCAAAATCTTTTTCACTCCAGCTTTCCACCTCCAATTTGGTCTCCCACTTCTCCTCGTTCCCTCCACCTCTGACACATATAACCTCTTGGTCAATCTTTCCTCACTCATTCTCTCCATGTGACCAAACCATTTCAAAACACCCTCTTCTGCTCTCTCAACCACACTCTTTTTATTTCCACACATCTCTCTTACCCTTACATTACTTACTCGATCAAACCACCTCACACCACATATTGTCCTCAAACATCTCATTTCCAGCACATCCACCCTCCTGCGCACAACTCTATCCATAGCCCACGCCTCGCAACCATACAACATTGTTGGGACCACTATTCCTTCAAACATAGCCATTTTTGCTTTTGGAGATAATGTTCTCGACTTCCAAACATTCTTCAAGGCTCCCAGAACTTTCGCCCCCTCCCCCACCCTATGATTCACCTCTGCTTCCATGGTTCCATCCGCTGCCAGATCCACTCCCAGATATCTAAAACACTTTACTTCCTCCAGTTTTTCTCCATTCAAACTTACCTCCCAATTGACTTGACCCTCAACCCTACTGTACCTAATAACCTTGCTCTTATTCACATTTACTCTTATCTTTCTTCTTTCACACACTTTACCAAACTCAGTCACCAGCTTCTGCAGTTTCATACATGAATCAGCCACCAGCGCTGTATCATCAGCGAACAACAACTGACTCACTTCCCAAGCTCTCTCATCCACAACAGACTGCATACTTGCCCCTCTTTCCAAAACTCTTGCATTCACCTCCCTAACAACCCCATCCATAAACAAATTAAACAACCATGGAGACATCACACACCCCTGCTGCAAACCTACATTCACTGAGAACCAATCACTTTCCTCTCTTCCTACACGTACACATGCCTTACATCCTCAATAAAAACTTTTCACTGCTTCTAACAACTTGCCTCCCACACCATATATTCTTAAAACTTTCCACAGAGCATCTCTATCAACTCTATCATATGCCTTCTCCAGATCCATAAATGCTACATACAAATCCATTTGTTTTTCTAAGTATTTCTCACATGCATTCTTCAAAGCAAACACCTGATCCACACATCTTCTACCACTTCTGAAACCACACTGCTCTTCCCCAATCTGATGCTCTGTACATGCCTTCACCCTCTCAATCAATACTCTCCCATATAATTTCCCAGGAATACTCAACAAACTTATACCTCTGTAATTTGAGCACTCACTTTTATCCCCTTTGCGTTTGTACAATGGCACTATGCACGCATTCCGCCAATCCTCAGGCACCTCACCATGAATCATACATACATTAAATAACCTTACCAACCAGTCAACAATACAGTCACCCCCTTTTTTAATAAATTCCACTGCAATACAATCCAAACCTGCTGCCTTGCCGGCTTTCATCTTCCATAAAGCTTTAACTACCTCTTCTCTATTTACCAAATAATTTTCCCTAACCCTCTCACTTTGCACACCACTTCGACCAAAACACCCTATATCTGCTACTCTATCATCAAACACATTCAACAAACCTTCAAAATACTCACTCCATCTCCTTCTCACATCACCACTACTTGTTATCACCTCCCCATTAGCCCCCTTCACTGAAGTTCCCATTTGCTCCCTTGTCTTACGCACTTTATTTACCTCCTTCCAAAACATCTTTTTATTCTCCCTGAAATTTAATGATACTCTCTCACCCCAACTCTCATTTGCCCTCTTTTTCACCTCTTGCACCTTTCTCTTGACCTCCTGCCTCTTTCTTTTATACCTCTCCCACTCAATTGCATTTTTTCCCTGCAAAAATCGTCCAAATGCCTCTCTTTCTCTTTCACTAATAATCTTACTTCTTCATCCCACCACTCGCTACCTTTTCTAATCAACCCACCTCCCACACTTCTCATGCCACAAGCATCTTTTGCACAATCCATCACTGCTTCCCTAAATACATCCCATTCCTCCCCCACTCCCTTACCTCCTTTCTTCTCACCTTTTTCCATTCTGTACTCAGTCTCTCCTGGTACTTCCTCACACAAGTCTCCTTCCCAAGCTCACTTACTCTCACCACTCTCTTCACCCCAACATTCTCTCTTCTTTTCTGAAAACCCCCACAAATCTTCACCTTCGCCTCCACAAGATAATGATCAGACATCCCTCCAGTTGCAACTCTCAGCACATTAACATCCAAAAGTCTCTTTCGTGCGTCTTATCAATTAACACGTAATCCAATAACGCTCTCTGGCCATCTCTCCTACTTACATACGTATACTTATCTTTAGAAGTAAGTTATGGAATTTTTTTTTAGAGTGCATGAATATCCATTGCACAGAATAAACAGTGGATATAAAGACTGCTGCAGTGAAAGGATTAAATGCTGCAGTCACTCCTTGTGAGCTTCTTATTTCTTTTAGTATTGAATTGATTTTATTAAAATCATTGGGGCAAGTGAACAGGTTAGAAACTACATAAAGGTCTGTGGGGTCTGATTGTTGCTTAGGGGACTTTGGTTTCGTTTCATTCTTCATGATAGCTAGAGAATGGATGTGAGTGTACGAGGTTGTTTCTTCTTTAGATCTTGGCGCTACTTTGCTGACAGGAAATGGCAAACATATTTGAAAAAATCTTTTTGGTAAGAGAGATGTAGCAGTAAACATGTATGATTAAGAGAGCTAACGTATGGTGTACTGAAATCGCTTGGACATGTAGAAAGGATAAGTGAAGAAAGGTTGACTATGAAGATCTATTTTTTCAAAGGTGAGGGAACAGTGAAGAGGAGGAAATAAATGGATGTAGTGAAAGAAGTTTTGTGGTATTGGGATCTGATCACTCAGTAGGTTGAAATATATGTGAGAGATAAAATGAATTACATCAGTTTGGTATATGGGAGGCAGTGTTCTGATAGGCTATGTCTGATGCATTATACATGATGGCTATGGAGTGGATGCATATAAGTGAGACCATTGTTTATCTTTTTCTGATGTCACTTCATGAAGATGAAGTATTTGTGAATAAAACACTTCAGTTTATTTAACATGATGATATGTAAAAAGATTTAAGTAGTGAGGTGGTGGTGTTTGATAATTTATAACACACAGTAACAGGATCTTTGTAACTTATTGGAACTATCTACAGTAGAAATCATTTTCTCTTCACAGGTAGTACAAAAACTTGGAGGATATAACCGTGTGATGAACCAAAACCAGTGGAAAGTAGTATCCAATAAGATGCAGTTACAAAGTCTTGGCTCTCAGGGTCCTAATCACATCAAGGCAGCATATAAAAGGTCAGACAATTGTTTTGAAATCACTTCAAAAACTATATCATCCGCTTCTCATGTTGGTGTTAGAGATACTAACCTGTGTTACAATTTGTGTCTTGTCCCCCCCTGCTCTCAGAGCAAGGTGGCGCCATGATATTCCTAAGACTTATGCAGCTGATCATTTCCTTATCATTAAGTTTTGGAAGACTTGTATTGATGCTTGAAACTATAATGATATCACACACCCTCTCTATGGAGATGTCATGTCAAGAAGGCTTATATAAGATCAGCATCTTGATATAGTTTGTGAAGCTGTGACACTTACAGGGTGGTGGAGTGATGAAAAATTAGTCATCTTATTTCTGAAGGACTCATCCTCCTCTCCATCCTCTTGCACACATCCCTTACACTCTTGATGTAAACTTCTTGTAGCTTTCCTCTTACACTGAATATTCATAAGACATACCTCAAGAGATCTCTGTTAACAGTCATATGCTTTTTCCAGATTCGTAAATGCCACATAAAAATCACCCTGTTTCTCCAGGTACATTGGGTCATGTTGTAGCATAAGATAGGTTCCCAAAAAAATTCATGTGGTGGTGGATCTTGCTATATCGTGACATCCATTTCCATGTTAATAAAGTATGAAGGACTGTAGACCAAAGGAAAAAAAGATAAAAAAAGATACAGAATGTACTCAAAATGTTTTGTAAATAATGGAACTAATGTATCAAATAACACTCAAATTGTTATTTAAGCTGTGAAAATAACACACTGCACATACAGAAAATGATAAAAAAGTAATTGCAATTTTGTCACACTGGCATTTCTTTTGGGCTTTAGGATAGGCATGGTCAGGTTTTGCCATATAGTCTGTCTGAATATGTGATGATTATTAGTTTATGCCTTAGACAAGAACCTACTGAAGAGATTTATACAGAAAAAGTACATGTAGAGTATAAATGAAATAATATACCATATTATTCACTGAATAGGATGAATGTTTTTTATTGGAATATGATCACTTGTCTTGCAACTATCTATTTATATATTTATCTATGTCTCTAATGCCTGTTCCCTCTGGGCACTCCCTTGAAGTTGATAGCCTCGGCAAAAGAATCTCCACTTATCGTTGTCCTTACATATCTCTCTCACATATACCATGCCATACATTTCCCCCTCATTTTTCCTTCCACTAGTATTCTTTCAGTCTTGTTTCCCCATTTCACAGGTGGTCCTCCATTTGCACCATTTAGTAAGATGGAACATTAGGTAGACCCATTTGGTAATAGTAGTAGTTGGGAGTAGAAAATAAACATATTAAGCAAAAGTAAGCGGTGAGAACATCAGGCAGGAGCATGTGAAAACACTGCGCTAGAGTTGTCCTCTGCTAGTGGTTTGTTGAAGGTAAGGCATTAAAGGCTTCGTAGCAGCACTGGAGTTCACCAGTTATAGAGAGACTTTTGCTGTGGCCACCCCCTCAAGGGAGTTCCCAAAGGGAAGGGGCTTCAGATAGATAGATAGACTAATATTAGCCAGACTGTATCGCTGTGGTAATAGCTATGATGTTTTTTCTTTTTCTTTTTTCAAAATGAAGTGTGTTGATAAAACGGGAATCATAATGAGGAAAGCTAAACATAACAGAGAAGACTTAAGAAATCATGCTGGCTGGCTGTTAGTGTAACATACAGTTGTGATCCCACACTACACATGTTAGTGTGACATGCAGTTGTGATCCCACACTACACATGTTAGTGTGACATACAGTTGTGATCCCACACTACGCATGTTAGTGTGACATACAGTTGTGATCCCACACTACACATGTTAGTGTGACATACAGTTGTGATCCCACACTACACATGTTAGTGTGACATACAGTTGTGATCCCACACTACACATGATATTTCTCAAAATTATTACATTCGGTTCTGTGAATAAGATACTTTTGTATGAATCATAATTCGAAAAACTCAGGGTGATATATGTAAGTGAATGTATTATCTAATTTCATATAGAGCTGTACAAAACTGTTGAAAGGTAATGTTTTCTTTGTGACAAGCATATATCTAGCAGTTGAACATGGCTGTGTAGCAGAATTTGCTGAATTACTTAATATTTATTTTTGTAAATATACAGTTAGGCATGAGCCAAACATATCCCTGTATATGTTTTCTACATTCTAGTAACAATTTTCAATGTTTTAAGCAGAAGAATTCTTTAATCTTCAGAATCTTAAATTTTTAGGTTAGGGAGAAAATTTTTTCATGGATATTAAAGGGTGAAATGGAAAGACATCCAACATCTTCCCATGTCTGTGCCCTGAGATGCATTGCAGTCTTCAAAATGAATGGCTGAGAAAAAACTTTCTTGATAGATTGCATATTTTCCCTTTCTTCTTTGATTTACTTCATAAAGGCAGACAATTGCTGAAGCAGTAGACCTACACAAAAATTTGGTCAGTATCTTGAATAGGCTCACTTGTCATAGGAGTGCTTGCTGGATGCTTAGGTTTATCAGTGACTGGTTCAAATGGGTAGAAGTGTAGAAATTTGCAAGTGGCAAACAATGCATCCTTTCTCTGTGAATGCTTGCAAAGAACTGAGGCACTGGGCATCAAGGCATGTGAAGCATTGACGCTGTCTGGTGCATGACCAACGAAGGTCACTTTATGCTACATCCTGTGTTATGATGAGAATAAGGGGTAAATTAGGTGTCTGCATTATATAGAAATCGGTATATGGAGCCACATTTTAATGTGACCCCTGCTATATTTTTCACACACATTCTCTAAGGTAAACAACTAATCCTCATGTCCTTTACCACTTCTGAACCACATTGTTCTTTTAGAATGCCTTCACCCTCTCAGTTACCTCTTCCCCATACAACTTACCAGTTACACTCAATAGACTTTCACCTCTGTAGTTTGAACACTCACACTTGCTCCCACTTGCCCATGTATGTTGGCACTATACAAGCATTCTGCCAATCCTTAGGGACCTAACCATGATCCATCCATACACTGAAAATTCTATCTAATGAGGCAACAACACAGTCGCCCCCTTTCTTAAGAAATTCAAGTGCAGTATCATCCACTCCAGCAGCCTTGCCGCATATTATCTATGCAAGTTTTTCTCCACCTCTTCTCTCTTCCCCAAACCACTTTTATATTTTTCATGACTCAATCAGTGATGAATGTTTATCACTACATTTACTTTTGTAGTGATATGTGATGGTACCACTGAAATGCATAACATTTCAATAATGAACAGATAATTCAAGTCATTAAAATAGATCAAGAGGAGGACTGATTTGAGAACTGAACCCTGTGGCATGTCATTAGTAGATGTTACTGTTTTTGCCTGCTTAATTTTGCAATATGAACAAAAAGTCACCTTTGCCAGTGCTGTTTCATCGTCAGTTGACGAAACATGATAGTCTTGTCAAAGAACTTTTCAGTTGAAAGGAATCCATCCCATCTCTGCTACTAGTTTAGCCCTTCCGTGGAGCTGCTAGATGACCAGGGACAAGTGTGCTGGGTAACTCTAGGACCCTTTTGGAAAGGAGTAACTCCACTAGCGACCTCCTATTTCAAGAAGGCTCCTCTGACATGCATCCATTTTTCCCTTCCATTTGGACACTTTATTTTACATTGAAGCAATCTTCCCTTATTGCTCTCTGGAGATTCAGTTTCTTTACTGATTTCCCTCATGGCACAGTGTCAGATATTTTCTGTTAGTCTGTCCAGATACTGTGCAGATAATTCGCCTAGCCCTTTCCTATGTTTGAAATGAAGATAACATTCGCATAGAAGCCTAAGAAGTTTGTTACACATGACCTCCCTTCCCAACCATGCGTTCTTTCACTTTAGTGTAATTCATTTTCCCTCTTCCATAGGTATTACTTTGGATTTTGCTCCTGAGAACTGGATGCTTGTGTGCCCCCACCACTAGCTAGACCACGCAAAACTCGGCAAGCTGCTGCGTCACATGAATACTGTGTGGCCATTGGCAACTCAAGGGTGGGCTGTTTTGATACCTGTTTCTTGCCCTACACCTTGAAACTTTGGATCTCTCTACCCTCTCATATCTTTCCTAATAACTATAACATGGCACATTTTGAAAGACAGGTTTTTCATTCCTCCATAATTTGTAAATACTTTCTCTTGTTTCTTCTTTCCATTTATTAACCTCTCCATATTTCCATTAAGGCCTGGCCTTGGTGTGTACTTTTGTCTGTGGCTGGAGCCTTCAATGTAAAAAAAAAAAAAGTTTGTAATTATCCATTTGTACTCTATGGGTAGGGAGTTTTACACTTGTGGGGCCTTTCTCTTGAACATTCTCTGTTGTCATATATCTTTTTAAATATCTATGTGGTGTGTGTGTGTGTGTGTGTGTGTGTGTGTGTGTGTGTGTGTGTGTCTGTCTGTCTGTCTGTCTGTCTGTCTGTCTGTCTGTTTTTGGGTGACTCAGATGTCCATCCTCAAGCATTTCCAAATTACACTTATGATTACCACATATTTTCTTTACATTTTCTTAGATGCCACCGCTGAAGACAGGCTATGGTATTTTTACCCCAGGGCTTTCTGTATATGAAATGGAAGTATTGCCAGTTGGTTTTTCAGATGCTCCACAAATTTGACTCTTTTAGATAAAATTTTTCAGAGGGATGTGTATGAATTAGCCAAGAAATGAATAAGCAAGGTTTTACTGTGTATGCTAGTCTGTGGATATGAATAAGCAAGGTTTCACGGTATATGCTGGTCTGGGATTATGTTCTTCTAATGTATACTATTTGTACTAAATTATTTCTGTAAATATTCAGGTACTTGCAGAGTTTTGAGGAGTTCTATCGAAAACTAGGATGCACCATGGTTAGTAATCCTCGCGGGTCTCGCACCAGACATCGTTCTGGACGAAGCTTAATCAGAGATTGTGACCGAACTCCTCGGACATCCAAGAAGAAAGAAAATGATAGTTGTGATTCAACAGAGGATGAAACAGAGAAAAAAGAAGAGGAGGAGGATACAAAAAAGCCAGAGAGAAGAAAAGGTGAGAAGGATGATACTAAAAAGGTTGAGGAGAAGAAGGAAACAGAAAAGAAGGAACCAGATAAAAAGGAAGTTGATAAGAAAGAGGTTGAAAAGAAAAAAGAAGAAGTAAAAGGTGGAAAGTAAGTATTGCACGTAAAAATTATATCTACATTTTTTCATTTTTTGCTGAGTGCTTTGAATTTTGGGTAATAGCAAAAGGATTTGTAACCATATTTGTATTAGTCTTTTTCAACTTCCACCATTCATATTTTAAGTGTTAAAGTGGTTGCAGATTTGATATTTACGAGGTGGGGCACTCCTTTATCCTAAGCTATTTGGATAAGATCTTCCTTCATTGATTTATCTTTCTCTTCTCTGACCAGATACATATTGTGATATGCCTTTCCATTTCATCTCCATGCTGATGAAGTCACATTTCTTTCTCCTGCTGTGAAGGCCACTTTTTTTAGCCTATTTTTTTTAATTTTTATAATAATGTACGTGTAGGAAGAGAGGAAAGTGATTGGTTCTCAGTGAATGTAGGTTTGCGGCACGGGTGTGTGATGTCTCCATGGTTGTTTAATTTGTTTATGGATGGGGTTGTTAGGGAGGTGAATGCAAGAGTTTTGGAAAGAGGGGCAAGTATGCAGTCTGTTGTGGATGAGAGAGCTTGGGAAGTGAGTCAGTTGTTGTTTGCTGATGATACAGCGCTGGTGGCTGATTCATGTAAGAAACTGCAGAAGCTGGTGACTGAGTTTGGTAAAGTGTGTGAAAGAAGAAAGTTAAGAGTAAATGTGAATAAGAGCAAGGCTATTAGGTACAGTAGGGTTGAGGGTCAAGTCAATTGGGAGGTAAGTTTGAATGGAGAAAAACTGGAGGAAGTAAAGTGTTTTAGATATGTGGGAGTGGATCTGGCAGCGGATGGAACCATGGAAGCGGAAGTGAATCATAGGGTGGGGGAGGGGGCGAAAATCCTGGGAGCCTTGAAGAATGTGTGGAAGTCGAGAACATTATCTCGGAAAGCAAAAATGGGTATGTTTGAAGGAATAGTGGTTCCAACGATGTTGTATGGTTGTGAGGCGTGGGCTATGGATAGAGTTGTGTGCAGGAGGGTGGATGTGCTGGAAATGAGATGTTTGAGGACAATGTGTGGTGTGAGGTGGTTTGATCGAGTAAGTAATGTAAGGGTAAGAGAGATGTGTGGAAATAAAAAGAGCGTGGTTGAGAGAGCAGAAGAGGGTGTTTTGAAATGGTTTGGGCACATGGAGAGAATGAGTGAGGAAAGATTGACCAAGAGGATATATGTGTCGGAGGTGGAGGGAACGAGGAGAAGTGGGAGACCAAATTGGAGGTGGAAAGATGGAGTGAAAAAGATTTTGTGTGATCGGGGCCTGAACATGCAGGAGGGTGAAAGGAGGGCAAGGAATAGAGTGAATTGGATCGATGTGGTATACCAGGGTTGACGTGCTGTCAGTGGATTGAATCAGGGCATGTGAAGCGTCTGGGGTGGGCCATGGAAAGCTGTGTGGGGCCTGGATGTGGAAAGGGAGCTGTGGTTTCGGGCATTATTGCATGACGCATGACAGCTAGAGACTGAGTGTGAACGAATGAGGCCTTTGTTGTCTTTTCCTAGCGCTACCTCGCACACATGAGGGGGGAGGGGGATGGTATTCCATGTGTGGCGAGGTGGCGATGGGAATGAATAAAGGCAGACAGTGTGAATTGTGTGCATGGGTATATATGTATGTGTCTGTGTGTGTATATATATGTGTACATTGAGATGTATAGGTATGTATATTTGCGTGTATGGATGTGTGTGTATATACATGTGTATGGGGGTGGGTTGGGCCATTTCTTTCGTTTGTTTCCTTGCGCTACCTCGCAAACGCGGGAGACAGCGACAAAGCAAAATGAATAAATAAATAATTTTTTTTTTTTTTTTTTTTTTATACTTTGTCGCTGTCTCCCGCGTATTGCGAGGTAGCGCAAGGAAACAGACGAAAGAAATGGCCCAACCCCCCCCATACACATGTATATACACACGTCCACACACACAAATATACATACCTACACAGCTTTCCATGGTTTACCCCGGACGCTTCACATGCCTTGATTCAATCCACTGACAGCACGTCAACCCCTGTATACCACATCGCTCCAATTCACTCTATTCCTTGCCCTCCTTTCACCCTCCTGCATGTTCAGGCCCCGATCACACAAAATCTTTTTCACTCCATCTTTCCACCTCCAATTTGGTCTCCCTCTTCTCCTCGTTCCCTCCACCTCCGACACATATATCCTCTTGGTCAATCTTTCCTCACTCATTCTCTCCATGTGCCCAAACCATTTTAAAACACTCTCTTCTGCTCTCTCAACCACGCTCTTTTTATTTCCACACATCTCTCTTACCCTTACGTTACTTACTCGATCAAACCACCTCACACCACACATTGTCCTCAAACATCTCATTTCCAGCACATCCATCCTCCTGCGCACAACTCTATCCATAGCCCACGCCTCGCAACCATACAACATTGTTGGAACTACTATTCCTTCAAACATACCCATTTTTGCTTTCCAGGGATAATGTTCTCGACTTCCACACATTTTTCAAGGCTCCCAAAATTTTCGCCCCCTCCCCCACCCTATGATCCACTTCCGCTTCCATGGTTCCATCCGCTGACAGATCCACTCCCAGATATCTAAAACACTTCACTTCCTCCAGTTTTTCTCCATTCAAACTCACCTCCCAATTGACTTGACCCTCAGCCCTACTGTACCTAATAACCTTGCTCTTATTCACATTTACTCTTAACTTTCTTCTTCCACACACTTTACCAAACTCCGTCACCAGCTTCTGCAGTTTCTCACATGAATCCGCCACCAGCGCTGTATCATCAGCGAACAACAACTGACTCACTTCCCAAGCTCTCTCATCCCCAACAGACTTCATACTTGCCCCTCTTTCCAAGACTCTTGCATTTACCTCCCTAACAACCCCATCCATAAACAAATTAAACAACCATGGAGACATCACACACCCCTGCCGCAAACCTACATTCACTGAGAACCAATCACTTTCCTCTCTTCCTACACGTACACATGCCTTACATCCTAGATAAAAACTTTTCACTGCTTCTAACAACTTGCCTCCCACACCATATATTCTTAATACCTTCCACAGAGCATCTCTATCAACTCTATCATATGCCTTCTCCAGATCCATAAATGCTACATACAAATCCATTTGCTTTTCTAAGTATTTCTCACATACATTCTTCAAAGCAAACACCTGATCCACACATCCTCTACCACTTCTGAAACCACACTGCTCTTCCCCAATCTGATGCTCTGTACATGCCTTCACCCTCTCAATCAATACCCTCCCATATAATTTACCAGGAATACTCAACAAACTTATACCTCTGTAATTTGAGCACTCACTCTTATCCCCTTTGCCTTTGTACAATGGCACTATGCACGCATTCCGCCAATCCTCAGGCACCTCACCATGAGTCATACATACATTAAATAACCTTACCAACCAGTCAACAATACAGTCACCCCCTTTTTTAATAAATTCCACTGCAATACCATCCAAACCTGCTGCCTTGCCGGCTTTCATCTTCCGCAAAGCTTTTACTACCTCTTCTCTGTTTACCAAATCATTTTCCCTAACCCTCTCACTTTGCACACCACCTCGACCCAAACACCCTATATCTGCCACTCTGTCATCAGACACATTCAACAAACCTTCAAAATACTCATTCCATCTCCTTCTCACATCACCACTACTTGTTATCACCTCCCCATTTACGCCCTTCACTGAAGTTCCCATTTGCTCCCTTGTCTTACGTACCCTATTTACCTCCTTCCAGAACATCTTTTTATTCTCCCTAAAATTTACTGATAGTCTCTCACCCCAACTCTCATTTGCCCTTTTTTTCACCTCTTGCACCTTTCTCTTGACCTCCTGTCTCTTTCTTTTATACTTCTCCCACTCAATTGCATTTTTTCCCTGCAAAAATCGTCCAAATGCCTCTCTCTTCTCTTTCACTAATACTCTTACTTCTTCATCCCACCACTCACTACCCTTTCTAAACAGCCCACCTCCCACTCTTCTCATGCCACAAGCATCTTTTGCGCAATCCATCACTGATTCCCTAAATACATCCCATTCCTCCCCCACTCCCCTTACTTCCATTGTTCTCACCTTTTTCCATTCTGTACACAGTCTCTCCTGATACTTCTTCACACAGGTCTCCTTCCCAAGCTCACTTACTCTCACCACCTTCTTCACCCCAACATTAACTCTAATAAATAATAAATAAATATAATAATTCCAAATTGGAATAGGTAGGCAGCCACCGACCAGTGCATTAATAATCTTTACTACCTGCCTGGGTATCAGGAGGGTTAGGACAGCTGTGTAGTAAGCCATCACTTCAGTGATTGTCAAATTGCACTCCTGTGACCCAGGTAGCTGTCTGTTCTTTTGACCTCACCCATACATGGACTCATGATATTCTGTCCTCAAGCATACAGTCCCTCTTTGTCACACATAACACTTGGCAGCTCATTTCTTTTTAACTGTAGATTTTCTTGTGAGTGTTATGCACTAGCCCTGCCCTTTGGCATTATGGTAGGAGCAATAGATAGGAGTAGTAAGTAGGAACATTATATAGGCATATTAGATAGTAACCTTAGATAGAAGTAGAGGTAGGAACATTAGGTGGGAGCATTAGTTAGAAGTAGTGGGCTGGAACATTAGATAGACACAATAGGTAGAAGTAGTTGGTAGGAACTTTAGATAGGAGTCTTTAAAAGCACAGTGCTAGTGGCCAGTGGCCTGGAAAGGGTGAGGCACTAATGGCAAAGAAATGGCTTTGGAGTTTGTCTGTTATGGAGACTTTGTCCATGGCTTCCTCCTTGAGTTAGTTCCCTAATGGAATGTATGTCAGAGATAGAGATAGATAGGTAGAATTCCAAATTGGAGAGTTCCATTGTTCCCTTACTATATGATTATTCTCTTACTGATTATATAGTATATCTCCTCCTATAATGTCTTGTTACACCTTCCAAAAAGTTCTCTCTTTTGGTGCAGTCAAAATGTACGATGCCGATGGCATCCCTTCTTGGGTTTTAAAAAGTGCATATCAAAAGTTGCACCTGTATTTGCAAGTCTGTTACTTTTTCCTAACCCTTCAATAGCAGTGTTGGGTGCAGCTTCTGTCTGCATATGTGCAATATGAAAAAAGGAAAGAATATTGTAAAATACCGGATTGGCATTTAGAAGTAAACAGCATATCTTACCCAACCATCATGCCAAGGTGGCATTCAGAAGTAGATGGTATATCTTACCCAACCATCGTGCCTAGGATTACCTTTTATGGAGTTCCCTTAGCACTCAGGAAGCTGTCCACATCCACCAGGCAGGACCTTAGGTCATGAATTGTGATGATTTGTTTCTGTTGTTGTGGGATGAGTGCTGGGTATTTAAGAAGTACTTTCAGTCTGGAAGATACCTGAATACCTTTGTGATGGCCAAGTACACTGCTGAGTGAGGGCAAAGTTTGGTGTAGTTGGTAAATGTAACAGCTCTTAAGTAGAGAATATAAAAGGGGCCTTCTCCTTATTTTGTCCTGTCTGTCAGTAGACATGCTGAGGAAGTTGCCAGGTGCATGACGACTAACCACATACACAGTTGCCAACATTTCATCCATTTCCTTGGCAGGATAGAAATTGCTGGAGGTTGGAGTGATATATGATTGGGAAAACATCATATTGCTGAATGGAATGGTTGTGCCGCCAGTATAGGAAGGATATATATATGTATTTTTTTTAAGGCTCCAGCCAATGACAAAAGTCCATATCAAGGCTGGGTCTCAATTGAAATAAAGAGAATTATGAAAGGAAAAAAGAAAAAGACAAGGGAAAGTATTTATGAATTTTGGAGGAAGTGAAAAACCTTTAGAAATGTGCTAGGTCATAGATATTGTCTTTGAGTTGCTGATGGCCACCACACAGTAATGATGTGATGCAGCAGCTTGCCGAGTATTGCGTGGTCTACCAAGTGGTGGGGCACACAAGCAGCCAGTTCTCAGGAGCAAAGACCAAAGTAATACTTACAAAAGTGGAAAGTGAACCAACATTATGATGTTGTGTAAGAGAGTCAAGTTTGGAAGTTAGCCTGGGACAGTTTATAAATCAGACTTCTTTCGACTCAACTCTGTCTAATAAGGATGCAGAGCTAGAACCATCCCTGATATGAAAGCAGTAGTCCATATAAGAACGAATCACTCCTTTGTATAAAATGAGAAACTGTTCTGAAGAAAGAAGTTTCAACATTTAAACAGGACCCCCAGTTTCTTAGAGGGAGAGACTTGTTCCTGTAAAGTGGGGTTTCCCAAAAAAGGGAAGAAGGAGCAGAATTGAAGGATCTGGAAGAATGCAATTCAGAGTCTTTAGCATATGAGTGCTTTTGATTATATGTGGAGGAGGGATCATTGAAAAAAAGGAGAAAAAGTGTAGGGGACAGGACAGAACCTTGAGGTACCCAGCTGTTGATGGAATAAAGGGGGTTGGCTGATCCATCAGTTACCACAGAGATAGATTGACTACAGAGGAAGCTACTAGATATGAAGAAGCAAAGTGAGGGAGGGAAACCAAAAGAGGGAAGCTTAGAGATGAAATCCCGATACCACACCCAGTAAATGCTTTAGATATGTCAAAGGCAACTATTCATGACTCCCCAAAATGTCTCAGGGATGATGACCATACATGAGTAAGATAGGAAAGAATAACACTAATGGATCTCGTGTTATGGGAGCCATTCTGGTGATCAGAGAGAAGATTGTAATTTTTGAAGTGTTATGGATATGGGAGTTGAGGAGAGATTCAGACTTTGAAAATTGTAGATATCACAGTGATAGAACAGTAGTTAGAGGGGTCAGAAAGGTCTCCCTACTTTAAATGGAATGTTTCAAAGCATGCATCTAAGAAGGAAAAATTTTGGTTTTTAAACAGAAACGGAATAGACAAGCAAGAACATATGGAAGTTCAGAGGCATACTGTTTCAGTCAGGACCATAAACCTTGCATGTGTCCAGTGAGAGAAGCGCCTTTCGGGCAATCCGGAAAGAGCCTCAGGGGATGAAGGAATGTTTAAGTCATCCAAGGTGAAGTTAGAGGAGAAACGGGAACCAGAAAGTTGCTTTGACTACAGCAGACACAGTTGTAGTAGTCAGAATGGAAAAGTGAAGGAAAGGTAGAGCAACAGAAGTTGTTAGAGATACCCATAGCTAAAGACCAGAAAGACATATCAGTGGATGACTAGGAGAGGTTATCGCTCTTCCTTTGAATAAAGGAACACTTTGCCACAGGGATAACATGCTTGCAGTGATTATTATTTTATTTTTATTTTGCTTTGTCGCTGTCTCCCGCGTTTGCGAGGTAGCGCAAGGAAACAGACAAAAGAAATGGCCCAACCCACCCCCATACACAATGTATATACATACACGTCCACACACGCAAATATACATACCTATGCATCTCAATGTACACATATGTATACACACACAGACACATACATATATACCCATGCACACAATTCACACTGTCTGCCTTTATTCATTCCCATCGCCACCTCGCCACACAGAATACCATCCCCCTCCCCCCTCATGTGTGCGAGGTAGCACTAGGAAAAGACAACAAAGGCCCCATTCGTTCACACTCAGTCTCTAGCTGTCATACAATAATGCCCGAAACCACAGCTCCCTTTCTACATCCAGGCCCCACACAACTTTCCATGATTTACCCCAGACGCTTCACATTACCTGATTCAATCCACTGACAGCACGTCAACCCCGGTATACCACATCGATCCAATTCACTCTATTCCTTGCCCTCCTTTCACCCTCCTGCATGTTCAGGCCTCGATCACACAAAATCTTTTTCACTCCATCTTTCCACCTCCAATTTGGTCTCCCACTTCTCCTCGTTCCCTCCACCTCCGACACATATATCCTCTTGGTCAATCTTTCCTCACTCATTCTCTCCATGTGCCCAAACCATTTCAAAACACCCTCTTCTGCTCTCTCAACCACGCTCTTTTTATTTCCATACATCTCTCTTACCCTTACATTACTTACTCGATCAAACCACCTCACACCACACATTGTCCTCAAACATCTCATTTCCAGCACATCCACCCTCCTGTGCACAACTCTATCCATAGCCCACGCCTCGCAACCATACAGCATTGTTGGAACTACTGTTCCTTCAAACATACCCATTTTTGCTTTCCGAGATAATGTTCTCGACTTCCACACATTCTTCAAGGCTCTCAGGATTTTCGCCCCCTCCTCCACCCTATGATTCACTTCCGCTTCCATGGTTCCATCTGCTGCCAGATCCACTCCCAGATATCGAAAACACTTTACTTCCTCCAGTTTTTCTCCATTCAAACTTACCTCGAAATTGACTTGACCCTCAACCCTACTGTACCTAATAACCTTGCTCTTATTCACATTTACTCTTAACTTTCTTCTTTCACACACTTTACGTAACTCAGTCACCAGCTTCTGCAGTTTCTCACACGAATCAGCCACCAGCGCTGTATCATCAGCGAACAACAACTGACTCACTTCCCAAGCTCTCTCATCCTCAATGGACTTCATACTTGCCCCTCTTTCCAAAACTCTTGCATTCACCTCCCTAACAACCGCATCCATAAACAAATTAAACAACCATGGAGGCATCATACACCCCTGCCGCAAACCTACATTCACTGAGAACCAATCACTTTCCTCTCTTCCTACACGAACACATGCCTTACATCCTCGATAAAAACTTTTCACTGCTTCTGACAGTGATTATGGGCAGTGATAAAAGCTGAAAGGGAGCCTGAGGGAGGAGAGTTTTTCCAAGCCCAGTATGCCTGATCCCTTGCTTGAATGGCCTCAGAAGAGGAACGGTCGAAACATGGATTGGATGAAGAGGTCATTTTGGAGAAAGAGGTTATAAATGCTTCCATTCCTGTGACAATAACATGCTATGCATTTGGTGGAGACAAAAGCATTATTGCATAAGAGACTATTTAAGTCAAGAAAAGTCAGAAAAGAAGTTATGTAAATTATTCGAATCAGCTTTATCGAGTTGTCAATATTTACGCTTAGAAGGAGCTGCTGGAGAGGGAGGTACTGTTAGAATAGATACATTTATGAGAGTGTGATCAGGTGAAACAATTGGTGGTGATTTTGTACTTAGAGCATGATGAACTAGAGGTGAAAAGCAGATACAGAATATTAGGAATGTAGTCATAGTGTTCAGGAATATTGGTAGGGTAGGAGCAAATTTGCTCACACTCACTAAGAATGGAAAACATAAGGGCTTCAATCCCTCCTCCATCCATATGGGAGGAATTCAACCAATCTCTATGGTGAACATTGAAATCCCTGAAGTTGAGGATCGTGGCTTTCGGGTGAAAGGATATTATAGTCTCATGTTAGGAGTTTAGATAGTTGAAGAAAGATATGAAATTTGTAGAATTAGGGTAGACATAGGAGAAACAGAGGAAAAGTGAAGTAGTTAGGAGACAGACCTTGAGCCACACAACATCAGGGTTTGGAGACTCAAGGTCCTTGAGGCATGCAACAGGTTTGTTGATGTTGGAATAAGCACAAACACTACCTTTGAACCAGAATCATGAATGGAGATTATAGTTGGATGTGCTGGAAATGAGATGTTTGAGGATAATATGTGGTGTGAGGTGGTTTGATCGAGTAAGTAATGTAAGGGCAAGAGAAATGTGTGGAAATAAAAAGAGTATGGTTGAGAGAGCAAAAGAGGGTGTTTTGAAATGGTTTGGGCACATGGAGAGAATGAGTGAGGAAAGATTGAGCAAGAGGATATATGTGTTGGAGGTGGAGGGAACGAGGAGAAGTGGGAGACCAAATTGGAGGTGGAAAGATGGAGTGAAAAAGATTTTGTGTGATCGGGGCCTGAACATGCAGGAGGATGAAAGGCGGGCAAGGAATAGAGTGAATTGGATCGATGTGGCATAATGGGTTCGATGTGCTGTCAGTGGATTGAATCAGGGCATGTAAAGCATCTGTGGTAAACCATGGAAAGCTATGTGGGGCCTGTATGTGGAAAGGGAGCTGTGGTTTTGGGCATTATTGCATGACAGCTAGAGACTGAGTGTGAATGAATGTGGCCTTTGTTGTCTTTTCCTAGCGATACCTCGCACACATGAGGGGGGAGGGGGATGTTATTTTCCATGTGTGGTGAGGTGGTGATGGGAATGAATAAAGGCAGACAGTGTGAATTGTGTGCATGGGTATATATGTATGTGTCTGTGTGTGTATATATATGTGTACATTGAGATGTATGGGTATGTATATTTGCGTGTGTGGATGTGTATGTATATACATGTGTATGGGGATGGGTTGGGCCATTTCTTTCGTCTGTTTCCTTGCGCTACCTCACAAACACGGGAGACAGCAACAAAGCAAAATAAATATAAAATTAAATATATATATGGATCTCAGTGAATGTCAGTTTGCAGCAGGGGTGTGTGATGTCTCCATGGGTGTTTAATTTGTTTATGGATGGTGTTGTTAGGGAGGTGAATGCAAGAGTTTTGGAGAGAGGGGCAAGTCTGCAGTCTGTTGTGGATGAGAGAGCTTGGGAAGTGAGTCAGTTGTTGTTTGCTGATGATACAGCGGTGGTGGCTGATTCGGATGAGAACCTACAGAAGCTGGTAACTGAGTTTGGTAAAGTGTGTGAAAGAAGAAAGCTGAGAGTGATTGTGAATAAGAGCAAGGTTATTAGGTACAGTAGGGTTGAGGGACAATTCAGTTGGGAGGTAAGTTTGAATAGAGAAAAACTGGAGGAAGTAAAGTGTTTTAGATATCTGGGAGTGGATTTGGCAGCGGATGGAACCATGGAAGCGGAAGTGAGTCACATGGTGGGGGAGGGGGCGAAAGTTCTGCAAGCATTGAAAAATGTGTGGAAGGCGAGAACATTATCTCGGAAAGCAAAAATGGGTATATTTGAAGGAATAGTGGTTCCAACAATGTTATGTGGTTGCAAGGTGTGGGCTATAGATAGAGTTGTGCGGAGGAGGGTGGATGTGTTGGAAATGAGATGTTTGAGGACAGTATGTGGTGTGAGGTGGTTTGATCGAGTAAGTAATGAAAGGGCAAGAGAGATGTGTGGTAATAAATAGAATGTGGTTGAGAGAGCAGAAGAGGGTGTTTTGAAATGGTTTGGTCACTTGGAGAGAATGAGTGAATAAAGATTGACAAGGAGGATATATGTGTCAGAGGTGGAGGGAACGAGAAGTAGGAGACCAAATTGGAGGTGGAAAGTTGGAGTGAAAAAGATTTTGAGTGATCGGGGCCTGAATATGAAGGAGGGTGAAAGGCATGCAAGGAATATAGTGAATTGGAACGATGTGGTATACCGGGGGTCGAAGTGCTGTCAGTGGATTGAACCAGGGCATGTGAAGTGTCTGGGGTAAACCATGGAAAGTTTTGTGGGGCCTAGATGTGGAAAGGGAGCTGTGGTTTCGGTGCATTTTACATGACAGCCAGAGACTGAGTGTGAACGAATGTGGCCTTTGTTGTCCTTTCCTAGTGGTACCTCGCACGCATGCGGGGGAGGGGGTTGCCATTTCATGTGTGGCTGGGTGGCGACGGAAATGAATAAAAGCAGCAAGTATGAATTATGTATATGTGTGTATATGTATATGTCTGTGTGTGTATATATATGTATACATTGAAATGTATAGGTATGTATATGTGCGTGTGTGGATGTGTATGTATATACATGTGTATGTGCTTGGGTTGGGCCATTCTTTCGTCTGTTTCCTTGCGCTACCTCGCTACCGCGGGAGACAGCGACAAAGTATAATCAATCAATCATGAAGAGAAAACTAGTGAAAACAGCTTTAGACATCTGTGTCATTGAGAGAAGTAAGATATTAGGAGAGGTACTAGACAGATGGTGTTCAACAGAGGAGATGTTACTAGAAAGACCACAAATGTTGGTATAGTGAACAGAAAAGAGGAAGGTTGAAGAGAGAGTGAAAAGTTGTGGGAGGGGCTGGTACTACTACTTCCAGAGCCCTCCCTCTCGTTGGCAGTAGAGTCAGGCAGAAACTCAGATAGTCTTAGCACCCCATGATGCCAGGGACTAGGGGCCATAGCTTTGTTGGACTCTGTCTTGATAATTCTTATAGAATTTTGAGTGGAATGGAGTTGGCAAGAGTACTTATGTGAAAAAAAAGCAAGGTTTGAATAGGTGTATGGTGCATGTAAGGAGATGGCAGGACTAGTCCAGTAGTCCCATGGGAGTAAGTAGTTATACCACTGAAGAAAGCCATTCTTCTGTTCAAGGTGTGAAGACAAGGAAGGGAGAGAATGGTGGTGGTGAGGCAAGGTGTAGCTCTGCCTCCACCTCTGTATTTATCATGAGTGGAATCAAAAGCCTCTGTCTCATGTATTCCTCAAGCATCACTTCCATCTAGCCTGCCACCTCAGTTTACCATGATGTTGTTGCTCTTTCCCAGTTCATCAGGAATCATTTTGGCTACTAAAATCATTACCTGTCTTCAATTGTGCCTACCACTAAGACTTGGACACATGAGTGGCTTTTAGCCTCTGTTTAACCATAGTTTCTCGGTGGAGGCCAGCCACATAAGGCTTGAGTATTATGATACCACCACCACCTTCCAGTGAGCAGTGAAGCTACAGAACTCTGTTCCTTCATGTGTTGTACTTATAGGCTTATTACAGTTGAGAATCTGGTGTAAAAGCATCTGAGGAGTTATGATAGATTTATACATTCTTTTTCTTACCCTATTTTCCTTTAAAAAAAAAGATGGCTATTGTTAGGGTTATGTTCTCCCCATGCCATGTCAGTCTTAAAGAGAATACAAAAGAGAAGAGGAAGAAGAAACAGTAGTAGTATATGCTACTTAGGCAAAATCTCATCATAGGTACTGGTAGGTTGGAAGTTACTATGTTTCAAGCAATTGCACTCATGAGAAACATAAACTGAGGACTTAATTGCAAATAACAAGTAATGAAGGCCATCATGGACTTTTTTGTGGTAGTCCTACACAGACATGATTGCTAGCCGGACGTTTCACATGCCCTTGATCAGTCCATTGACAGCACATTGTTCCAGTTACTTTATTCCTTGCACACCTTTCACCCTCCTGCATGTTCAGGCCTCGATCACACAAAATCTTTTTCGCGCCATCCCTCCATCTCCAATTTGGTCTCCCAATTCTCCTCGTTCCCTCCACTTCTGACACATGTATCCTCTTTGTCAACCTTCCTCACTCACTCCCCTTTTGTTCAGACTATTTTGTCACATTCTCATGTGCTCTCTTAACCACACTGTGTTTATTACCCCACCTTTCTCTTACCCTTTCATTACTTACTGTATCAAACCACCTCACACCACATGGTGTCCTTGTATACTTCATTTCCAACACATCCACTCTCCTCGTCACAATGCTATCAGTAGCCCATGCCTCACTGTCTTATTTTTGGAACTACTATTCCTTCAAACATACCCATTTTTGCTCCAAGATATCTTTCTCTCCACACATTCTTCATAACTCCCAGAACCTTTGCCCCTTCCCCCACACATCTTCTTCCATGGTTCAATTCGCTGCTGAGTCCACTCCATATGTCCAAATCATTTCATAACACCCTCTTGTGCTTTCTTAACCACACACTTTTTATTACCATACATCTCTCTTACCCTTTCATTACTTATAATATCAAACCATGGCACACCTCATATTGTTGTCAAGCATTTCATTTCCAACACATCCACTCTCCTTCGCACAGCCTTATCTATAGCCCATGCCTCACACCATATGATATTGTTAGGACTAATGTAAATGATAATGATACTAATGATAATAAGTGATAATGATAATTGATTTTTTATATTCAAATGATATCAATAAATCCTTTTCATCTCTTTATTTTGTGAGCTGTCTCATAATCACTGCAGTCATATATGATTAGCTTATATCTGTTCTTCTAAATGATCTTTTTGTATTAGTGTTTCTAAATGCCCTGTTAATAGTTTTTAAATGTATTTTAAATGTATGTCATTATAACTGTTGAGCAAATGATTGCATTATGGTTCCATTTTAGAAAATAAACAAAAGATTAATTGATTTTGATTAATTGTTGATATTTTAGGAATGCTAAGCAAGATTTGCACAAGTCTCCTGAGCGAGAACCAGCGGTAACAAGAGAAAGATCCCGGGAGCCAACCATGACAAGGGAACGTTCTCGAGAGCCTTCCTCAATGAGAGAGCGATCCCGTGAACCAACAACATCAAGAGAAAGGTCCAGGGAACCATCAGTAAATAAGGATAGAAATCGAGAAAGAGCTAGTGCGAAAGATGTGTCTGGAGAGAGTGTAACACCAAAAGAAAGGTTAAGGGAACCAAGGACTCCCAGGTCTGAGGGAAAGACTAGAGCCGCTGCAGCTAAAACTGAAGCTGTTGAAGTGAAGACCCGATCTTGTGCCAAAGAGGAAAAAACAGATGGGTTAGAAGTAAAAACGAGATCAAGTACAAGGGAGGAGAAGAAAGATGAAAAAAAAGATAAAAAAGAAGATGTAGAAGAGGGAGGTGCTGAAGAGGAAGAGGTGGAAATGGTAAGAAATGAAAACGAAGTTAGCAGTTTTCCATGGTAGGCACTATAGTGTAGGAGCAACACCTCATTCACTCCTCAAGTGATTAGTTTGGACGTGGTATTAGTAATGGTTGTCATGATGTTATCTGGTGTAGAAAGGCTAATAAATACTTGTTCCCTTTAGTATTGTGAATAAGCTATGTTGTTCTGAAATGATGCCACCCAGCTTAATGGAAGAAAACATGAAGAGTATCAATTTCATATTATGTAAGGGAGTTGAAGGAATTATGAACAATAAGTTAAATGCAGTATTCGTGCTTGGCATAGAGAATTTGCTGGTATTCTTTTTTAGGATTTAAAAAATTGCATAATGAATTTTGTTTACATTTGAAAAGTTTTGTGCATACATGAATAAGTGTTCACCACCTGTTTTTTTAAACATTATTCGTAATTGGTCTTTAATGCTTAAGTTTCTTATCTCTTAAGGTAGATCCTAGTTCCCTTTAGGAGTTAGGGAAAGGAGCGTTCATTGTCTGAAAGGGCAAAAGTTTGTGTATTTGAGGGTGTAGTTGTCCCACTGGTGTTGCATAGTTGCAGTTAGAGAATCCTGAATGTTAGAGAATGGAAGAGTGTGGATATGGTGATAATGAAATTTCTGATGACATTGTGTAGAGTGAGGAGGGTTGGTCATTTAATGAATGATAGTAATTACCTTTTTGTAATTTCCTGTTTGTACTGTATGGAAAGAGAATTTTATGCTCAGGGGGCTCTATCTTATGAAAATTTTTTGTCATAGATCTGAGACTTATATATGATGTCTGCATTAACCATGTCATTTTCATTTTATTCCATTCATCACTTACTCATGTACTATATAAGTACCCATTTACACCTTTATTAACAAGTTTCTTTCTTAATTTCATTTTATGTCATCTGGTTACTCTGTTTCTACATCTTTCCAAGTACTGTTCACTGTGTAGGAGAATGTGTGGTAAACTGAGTATGGTTGGGAGATCTGATCTGAGTATGCTAAGATGGATATGGAGATAATAGGCATAGAGGATATATTTGTCAGAAGTTGAGGGAGCATGGTGGACTGAGAGACCAAGGAGGAGATGAGATGATGGAGCAAAAGATGTTTTGAGTCATTGGGGCCTGAACATTTAGAATGGTAAGACGTATATTGAATTGGAGCATTGTGGTATACAGTGTGATGTTCTGTCTTTAATTTGATCTAGGACATATGAAGTGATCAAAGGAAACCTCTGAACAGTTAGTGAATAGTGGCTTTAATTTTGATGCTTTATTCTTGACTGCTTGACAGTGGGTGTGAGCAACTTTGGTAATATTGTGTCTGTTCTTGGCACTTGAGTATCTACAAAGCCTCTAATTACATGTACTGCTCTAGTAAGGAAATGTCAGGAACTGAAGAACAGAGGTCTCACATGCACCAATCCACTTAAGGTTTGTCATATATAATGTTCAGAAACCAGAGTCAACTATTCACAGACAAGCCCCACATGATACTCCCTGGTGACCTAGATTGTTCCTATTCCCTGGTGCTGCATATTGATAGCAATTAATGACTGTTTCACGTACCACTTTGCTCCAGTGTTTACAAAATGCCTCTCCCTCTCCTAAATGATCAGACCCCACTACCCAAAAGCCTCTTTCACTCTATTTTTCCATCTTCTTGGTCTGACCCTCTCCTTGCTCCCTGCACTTCCAATACAATATATCTTCTCAAACTCATCATCAGTAAATTCCAGAGTGAATATATGTAATACCTTAAGGAACGTCGACTAGAATGATGATAGTTTAACTCGGTCATATTAGGGCTGAGTAATGATGAATGTAAGAATAAACATTGGTAGGTATTTTAATTTCTAAAGGTGGAAACAGAAGAAGGAGTTATGTGGGGAGTGCCCATCCTCCTCGAAGGCTCAGGCTTGGGTGTCTGAATGTGTGTGGATGTTACCGAGATGAGAAGAAAGGAGAGAGAGAGTATGTTTGAGGAAAAGGGGAAGAATGGTTTGGAAAAGTTTAGGGAGTAAAGTTGGGGGTTGGTGAGAGGACAAGAGCTAAGGAAGGAGTAGCACTACTCCTGAAGTAGGAGTTGTGGGAGTGCATGAAAGAGTGTAAGAAAGTTAATTCTAGATTGATGTGGGTAAAACTGAACATAGATGGAGAGAGTTAGGTGATTATTGGTGCTTATGCACCTGGTCATGATAAGAAAGATCATGAGAGGCAAGTGTTTTGGGAGCAGCTGAGAGAGTGTGTGAGCAGCTTTGATGCACGAGACCAGGTTATAGCGATGGGTGATTTAAATGTGAAGGTGAGTATAATTGGTGTACATGGGGTATTCGGTGTTGTAAATGGAAATGGTGAAGAACTTGTTGATTTGTGTGCTGAAAAAAGACTGGTGATTGGGAGTTTAAAAAGAGAGATGTACATAGATATACGTGTGTGAGAAGGAGAGATGGTCAGAGGGCATTATTGGATTATGTATTGATTGATAGGAGTGTGAAAGAGAGACTTTTGGATGTTAATGTGCTGAGAGGGGCAGCTGGAGGGATGTCTGATCACTATCTTGTAAAGGTGAAGGTGAAGATTTGTAGAGGTTTTCAAAAAAGAAGAGAGAATATTGGGAAGAAGAGAGTCGTGAGAGTAAGTGAGCTTGGAAAGGAGACTTGTGTGAGGAAGTGTCTGGAGAGATTGAGTGTAGAATTGCAAAAGGTGAGTGAAAATGATGTGAGGGGAGTAGGTGAGGAACGGGATGTATTTAGGGAAGGAGTGATGGCTTGTGCAAAAGATACATGTGGCATGAGAAAGGTGGGAGACGGGCAGATTAGAAAGGGTAGTGATTGGTGGGATGAAGAAGTAGGGTTGTATTTGAAAGAGAAGAGAGGTGTTTGGACGATATTTGCAGGGAAGTAGTGCAAATGACAGGGTTGTGTATAAAAGAAAGTGGCAAGTATCAAGAGAAAGGTGCAAGAGGTGAAAAAGAGGACAAATGAGAGTTTGGGTGAGAGAGTATCAATAAATTTTGAGTAGAATGAAAAGATGTTTTGGAAGGAGGTAAATAACTTGTGTAAGACAAGAGAACAAGTGAAAACATCAGTGAAGTGGGGAAGTTATAACAGGTAGTGATGGAGTAAGAAGGAGATGAAGTGAGTATTTTGAAGGTTTGTCAAATGTGTTTGATGTTAGAGTGTTAGATATAGCGTGTTTTGGTCTGGGTAATGTGCGAAGTGAGAGTGTCAGGGAAAATGTTTTGGTGAAAAGAGAAGAGGTAGTGAAAACTTTGCATAAGTTGAAAACCAGCAAGGCGGTTTGGATGGTATTGCCATGGAATTTATTAGAAAAGGGGTTGACTGTGTTGTTGACTGGTTGGTAAGGATATTCAGTGTATGTGTGGACCATGTTGAAGTGCCTGAGGATTGGCGGAATGCATGCATAGTGCCATGTACAAAGGGGATAAAGGGAAGTGTTCATACTACAGCGGCATAAGTTTGTTGACTATTCCTGGGAAATTATATGGGAGGGTATTGATTGAGAGGGAACATCAGATTAGGGAAGAGCAATGTGGTTTCAGAAGTGTTAGACGATGTGTGGATCAGGTGTTTGCTTTGAAGAATGTATGTGAGAAATACTTAGAAGAACAGATGGATTTGTGTGTAGCATTTATAGATCTGGAGAAGGCATATAATAGAGTTGATAAAGATGCTTTGTGGAAGGTCTTTAGAGTATATGGTGTGGGAGGTAAGTTGCTAACGGCAGTGAAAAGTTTTTACCAAGGATGTAGGGCATGTGTACGAGTAGGAAGAGAGGAGAGAGTGATTAGTTCCCAGTGAATGTCAGTTTGTGACAGGCGTGTGTGATGACCCCTTGGTTGTTTAATTTGTTTATGGATGTTGCAAACGGAAGAGTTTTGGAGAGAGGGGTAAGTATGCAGTATGTTTGGGATGGGAGGGATTGTTATTGTTGTTGTATGCTGATGATACGCTCTGGTGTCCGATTCAAGGGAAAAACTGCAGAAGTTGGTGACTGAGTTTGGAAAAGTGTGTGAAAGGAGAAAGTTGAGAGTGAATGTGAATAAGAGCAAGGTTATTAGTATTTTTGATTAGGTTCAGTAGGGTTGAGAGACAAGTTGATTGGGAGGTAAGTTTGAATGGAAAAAAACTGGAGGAAGTAAAGTGTTTTAGATATCTGGGAGTGGACTTAGCAGCGAATGGAACCAGGGAAGTGGAAGTGAGTCACGGGGTGCGAGAGGGGCCGAAGGTTTTGGGAACAATGAATAATGTTTGGAAGGCAAGAACGTTAGAGAGCAAAAATGGGTATGTTTTAAGGAATAGTAGTTCTGACAATATTGTATGGTTGCAAGGCAAGTCCTATAGATAGGGTTGTACAGAGGAAGGTGGATGTGTTGGAAATGAAATGTTTGAGGACAGTATGTGGTGTGAGGTGGTTTGATCGAGTAAGAAATGAAAGGGTAAGAGAGATGTGAGATAATAAAAAGAAGTGTGGTTGAGAGAGCAGAAGAGGATGTGTTGAAATGGTTTGGACATATGGAGAGAATGAGTGAGAAAAGGTTGGCAAAGAGGATGTATGTGTCAGAGGTGGAGGGAACAAGGAGAAATGGGAGACCAAATTGGAGGTGGAAGGATGGAGTGAGAAAGATTTTGAGCAATTGGGGCCTGAACATACAGGAGGGTGAGAGGCGTGCAAGGAATAAAGTGAATTGGAATGATGTGGCATACCAGGGTCGACATGCTGTCAACGGACTGAACCATGACATGTGAAATGTCGGGTAAACCATGGAAAGGTCTGTGGGGCCTGGATGTAGATAGGGAGCTGTGGTTTCAGTGCATTACACATGACAGCTAGAGACTGAGTATGAATGAATGTGACCTTTTTTGTGTTTTTCTGGCACTGCTATGCTGAAACAGGGTAGTGATGCTGTTTCCTGTGTGATGGGCTAGCGACAGGAATGCATGAAGGCAAGCATGAATACGTTTATGTGTTTATGTCTGTGTAAGTGTATGTATATGTTTATACATGTATATATGTTGATATGTATATTTAGTGAAGAGGTAACAATAGTGTTGTGGAAGATGAAAGCCATCAAGGCAGCAGGTTTGGATGGTATTGCAGTAGAATTTATTAAAAAAGGGGGTGACTGCTGTTGACTGGTTGGTAAGAATATTCAGTGTATGTATGGTTCATGGTGAAGTGCCTGAGGATTGGCGGAATGCATTCATAGTGCCATTGTATAAAGGCAAAGGGGATTAAGGGGAGAGTTTAAATTACAGAGGTATAAGTTTGTTAAGTATTCCTGGGAAATTATATGGGAGGGTATTGATTGAGAGAGTAAAGGCATGTACAGAGCATCAGATTAGGGAAGAGCAGTGTGGCTTCAGAAGTGGTAGAGGATGTGTGGATCACTTGTTTGCTTTGAAGAATGTATGTGAGAGATACTTAAAAAAGCAGATGGATTTGTATGTAGCATTTATGGATCTGGAGAAGGCATATGACAGGGTTGATGGAGATGCTTTGTGGAAGGTACTAAGAGTATATGGTGTGGGAGTTAAGTTGCTAGAAGCAGTGAAAAGTTTTTATTGAGGATGTAAGGCATGTGTACGAGTAGGAAGAGAGGAGAGAGTGATTAGTTCCCAGTGAATGTCGGTTTGCAGTAGGGGTGCGTGATGGTTGTTTAATTTGTTTATGGATGGGGTTGTTAGGGAGGTGAATGCAAGACTTTCCGAGAGAGGGGCAAGTATGCAGTCTGTTGTGGATGAGAGGGCTTGAGAAGTGAGTCAGTTGTTGTTCACTGATGATACAGCGCTGGTGGCTGATTCGGGTGAGAAACTGCAGAAGTTGGTGACTGAATTTGGTAAAGTGTGTGAAAGAAGAAAGCTGAGAGTAAATGTGAATAAGAGCAAGGTTATTAGGTTCAGGAGGGTTGAGGGACAAGTTAATTGGGAGGTAAGTTTGAATGGAGAAAAACTTGAGGAAGTGAAGTGTTTTAGATATCTGGGAGTGGATTTAGCAGCAGATGGAACCATGGAAGCGGAAGTGCGTCACAATGTGGGGGAGGGGCGAAGGTTCTGGGAGTATTGAAGAACGTGTGGAAGGAGAGAACATTATCTTGGAGAGCAAAAATGGGTATGTTTGAAGGAATAGTGGTTCCAACAATGTTATATGGTTGTGAGGTGTGGGCTATACATAGGGTTGTGTGGAGGAGAGTGGATGTGTTGGAAATGAAATGTTTGAGGACAATGTAAGTAATGAAAGGGTAAGAGAGATGTGTGGTAATAGAAAGAGTGTGGTTGAGAGAGCAGAAGAGGGTGTATTGAAATGGTTTGGTCACATGGAGAGAATGAGTGAGGAAAGATTGACAAAGAGGATAAATGTGTCAGAGGTGGAGGAGAAGTAGGAGACCAAATTGGAAGTGGAATGATGGAGTGAAAAAGATTTTGAGCATTTGGGGCCTGAACATACAGGAAGATGAAAGGCATGCAAGGAATAGAGTGAATTGGAGTGATGTGGTATAACGGGGTTGACATGCTGTCAGTGGATTGAACCAGGGCATGTGAAGCGTCTGGGGTAAATCATGGAAAGTCTTGTGGGGCCTTGATGTGGAAAGGGAGCTGTGGTTTTGATGCATTACACATGACAGCTAGAGACTGAGTGTGAACGAATGTGGCCTTTGTTGTCTTTACCTGGTGCTACCTCGCATAGGGGGAAGGGGGTGCCATTTCATTTATGGCGGGGTGGCAGTGGGAATAGATGAAGGCAGCAAGTGTGGATGTGTTCTTGTGTTTATATGTATATATCTGTGTATGTTTAGGTATGTATGCTTTGAAATGTATAGGTACTAACGTGTGTATGTGGGCGTTTATGTATATATGTGGGTATTTGGGTGGGTTGAGCCATTTTTTTGTCTGTTTCTTGTGCTACCTCACTAATGTGGGAGACAGCAACTGACTGTAATAGGAAAAAATAAATGTATATGTATGTATATGAGTGTGGATGGGTCTTTATGTACATATATGTGTATATGAGTGGATAGGTCATTCTTCATCAGATTTCTGGTGCTACCTCGCTAATGCGGGAAATGGTGATCAGGTATAATGATAATAATGATGATAATAGATACTGGTAGGTTTTCTGCATATGCTAAACTTAAACATGTTTCTATCCCTATGTATCATTCCATCTAAATATGGTAACAAATGATTATGTTCCACATCCACATCCTCTTCAGCTCTCTTGTACTTACACCTCTTACTACCACAACTTTCTCTTACCATATAATTTTCAGTTCAAACAACCCATCTCATACTCTTATTGTCCTCAAACATTTAATCTCCATCACAGTCAGCCCTCCTGTGGCTCCATTCACTGTTGTACCCACTCCCTGGTATCTGGACTATTCACTTCCTTCAGGTTTTCTTCATTCAAACCCTCATTTCTTATAACCCCTCTATTTACTGGTAAATTTGATAATGATACTTTTATTCAGTTATTCTCAACTTTTTTCTTGCACTCACTCTTTCAAACTCAGTCACCAGGTTCTGCAGTTTGTCCCTTGAATACATGGAAATGCTGTTCTGAAAAAATAAAGATTTCAGGAGTACAATACAAAAATGCCTCTGATTTCTCAGTGTATGCTGCTCATTCTTAATATTTGTTTTCTCTTTTTAGGCTCAGACTCGATCATCATCTAAGCATCGTGAAGAAAGCCGTGAAAAAGAGGAATCCACAAAGAAGACTGGGACCCCAACAAGAAAAGCCAAAGGGGAACGATCTGCCTCTACTACTACCGCTATTACTACTGCTGCTGCTGTTATTGCTTCTTCAGCAGCTGTTTCTAATACTGTTGCTGTTTCTTCTTTGTCTCCAACACCCACGTCTACTCCTACTGTTACACCAACCCCTGACAATGAAGATAATGTTGATGAAGATGATGATTGTACATCTAATACATCTACTCCTATCTCTGCATCCACCTCCAGTGCCACCACTTCTGTAACTGCTAGTCCTGCCAATGATAAAAAGACAAAAAAAAACAAAGTTGTGAAAGCAGGCCTTGGACAAACATCAGTCCCAGTACCAGCAGAAGACTCCCCTGGTGCTAAGAAACGGGGTCGCAAGAAGAAAGTAGAAGGTGAACTGGAACCTCCTGTGTAAGTATAAGCTGTATTTGAACTATCATAAGATTGTAACTGGAGATGGATCTGTGCATGATTCTAGAGATAAGACTGTAAAGATTCCCTGAACTACTATAAATAACTATTATTGGGTTATAGATTTATTAGTATTCGCCACCCATAGAAGAAGTATGTGAATGGCTTTTCATTCTCACCACATTCTGGAACCCAATATAAGGTCTGTGATATATTTTCAAAGCCATGAGTTTCGATGATTTCACCCTTTCTTAATCAAAGTTGACAAAGTCATAAACCTTCATGATGAGAGCAGAAAATGTGTACAGTATTTTTCCAATCCTTGGGGATAGAGTAGAGAAAGTACAACCTTTGCATTCTCTGTATATTGTAGAATGTGACTTAAAGTGTGAGAGCTAGGGGCTGGAAATCCTCCCCTCTGTGCATTTTAGTTTCTGTAAGTGAAAATAGATGGAAAGAAAACAAATGAAAGTTCATCCTCCTCCAAGACTCAGGCTGGAGTGTTTGAATGTTTTTGAATGGAAGCAGGATGAGAAGAAGGGAGAGAGACAGGTATTATATTTGGGAAGAGGAACCTGGCTGAGTCAAGGCAGAATTGTGGGAAGCCCCAGACTGATTTGGGTGAAAAAGAAAGTGGATGATGTGAGGTGGGTGATTGTGCATATACACCTGTAGCAAGAGAATATTGAAAGAGTTTTGGGGGAGCTGAGTCAGTGTCAGTATTTTTGATATAAGTTGTACAAAGGCAAAGGGGATGAAGGTGAATGTTCAAATTACAGAGGTATAAGTTTTTTGAGTATTCCTGGGAATTTGTATGGGAGGGGAGTGATTGAAAGGGTGAAGGCATGTACAGAGTATCAGATTGGGGAGGAGTAAGGTGGTTTCAGAAGTGGTAGAGGATGTATGGATCACCTGTTTGCTTTGAAGAATGTATGTGAGAAATACTTAGAAAAACTAATGGAGCTGTATGTAGCATTTATGGATCTGGAGAAGGCATATGATAGAATTGATAGAGATGCTCTGTAGAAGGTATTAAGAATATATGGTGTGGTAGGCAAGTTGCTAGAAGCAGTTAAAAGTTTTTAACGCGGATGTTGTTAGGCATGTATACGAGTAGGAAGAGAGGAAAGTGATTGGTTCCCAGTGAATGTCGGTTTGCGGCAGGGGTGTGATGTCTCCATGGTTGTTTAATTTGTTAATGGATGGGGTTGTTAGGGAGGTGAATGCAAGAGATAGGGGCAAGTATGCAGTCTGCTGTGGATGAGAGGGCTTGCTAAGTGAGTCAGTTTTTTTTCGCTGATGATACAGCGCTGGTGGCTGATTCAGGTGAGAAAGTGCATAAGTTGGTGACTGAATTTGGTAAAGTGTGGGAAAGAAGAAAGCTGAGAGTAAATGTGAATAAGATCAAGGTTATTAGGTACAGTAGGGTTGAGGGACAAGTCAATTGGGAGGTAAGTTTGAATGGAGGAAAATGGAGGAAGTGAAATGTTTTAGATATCTGGGAGTAGATTTGGCAGTGGATGGAACCATGGAAGTGGAAGTGAGTCATAGGGTGGGGGAGGGGGCGAAGGTTCTTGGAGTGTTGGGAGTGTTGAAGAATGTGTGGAAGGCGAGAACATTATCTTGGAAAGCAAAAATGGGTTTGTTTGAAGGAATAGTGGTTCCAACAATGTTATATGGTTGTGAGGCGTGGGCTATAGATAGGGGTGTGTGGAGGATGATGGATATGCTGGAAGTGAAGTGAGATGTTTAAGGACAATATGAGGTGTGAGGTGTTTTGATCGAGTAAGTAAGGAAAGGGTAAGAGAGATGTGTGGTAATAAAAAGAGTGTGGTTGAGAAAGCAGAAGAGGGTGTATTGAAATGGTTTGGTCATATGGAGAGAATGAGTGAGGAAAGATTGACAAAGAGGATATACGTGTCAGTGGTGGAGGGAATGAAGAGAAGTGGGAGACCAAATTGGAGGTGGAAGGATGGAGTGAAAAAAATTTCAAGCGATTGGGGCCTGAACATGCAGGAGGGTGAAAGGCGTTCTAGGAATAGAGTGAATTGGAACAATGTGGGATACCGGGGTCGACGTGCTGTCAATGGATTGAACCAGGGCATGTGAAGCGTCTGGAATAAGCCATGGAAAGTTTTGTGGGGCCTGGATGTGGTAAGGGAGCTGTAGTTTCAGTGCATTATACATGACAGCTAGAGACTGAGTGTGAATGAATGTGGCCTTTGTTGTCTTTTCCTAGTGCTACTTTGTGCGCATGTGGGGGAAGGGGTTGTCATTTCATGTGTGGCGGGGTGGCGATGGGAATGAATAAAGGCAGCAAGTATGAATTATGTACATGTGTATATATGTAAATATGTATATGTCTTTGTATGTATGTGTTTGATGATAGAGTGGCAGATATAGGGTGTTTTGGTCGAGGTGGTGTGCAAAGTGAGAGGGTTAGGGAAAATGATTTGGTAAACAGAGAAGAGGTAGTAAAAGCTTTGCGGAAGATGAAAGCCGGCAAGGCAGCAGGTTTGGATGGTATTGCAGTGGAATTTATTAAAAAAGGGGGTGACTGTATTATTGACTGGTTGGTAAGGTTATTTAATGTATGTATGACTCATGGTGAGGTGCCTGAGGATTGGCGGAATGCATGCATAGTGCCATTGTACAAAGGGAAAGGGGATAAGAGTGAGTGCTCAAATTTCAGAGGTATAAGTTTGTTGAGTATTCCTGGTAAATTATATGGGAGGGTATTGATTGAGAGGGTGAAGGCATGTACAGAGCATCAGATTGGGGAAGAGCAGTGTGGTTTCAGAAGTGGTAGAGGATGTGTGGATCAGGTGTTTGCTTTGAAGAATGTATGTGAGAAATACTTAGAAAAGCAAATGGATTTGTATGTAGCATTTATGGATCTGGAGAAGGCATATGATAGAGTTGATAGAGATGCTCTGTGGAAGGTATTAAGAATATATGGTGTGGGAGGCAAGTTGTTAGAAGCAGTGAAAAGTTTTTATTTAGGATGTAAGGCATGTGTACGTGTAGGAATAGAGGAAAGTGATTGGTTCTCAGTGAATGTAGGTTTGCGGCAGGGGTGTGTGATGTCTCCATGGTTGTTTAATTTGTTTATGGATGGGGTTGTTAGGGAGGTAAATGCAAGAGTTTTGGAAAGAGGGGCAAGTATGAAGTCTGTTGTGGATGAGAGAGCTTGGGAAGTGAGTCAGTTGTTGTTTGCTGATGATACAGCGCTGGTGGCTGATTCATGTGAGAAACTGCAGAAGCTGGTGACTGAGTTTGGTAAAGTGTGTGAAAGAAGAAAGTTAAGAATAAATGTGAATAAGAGCAAGGTTATTAGGTACAGTAGGGTTGAGGGTCAAGTCAATTGGGAGGTAAGTTTGAATGGAGCAAAACTGGAGGAAGTAAAGTGTTTTAGATATGTGGGAGTGGATCTGGCAGCAGATGGAACCATGGAAGCGGAAGTGGATCATAGGGTGGGGGAGGGGGCGAAAATCCTGGGAGCCTTGAAGAATGTGTGGAAGTCGAGAACATTATCTCGGAAAGCAAAAATGGGTATGTTTGAAGGAATAGTGGTTCCAACAATGTTGTATGGTTGCGAGCGTGGGCTATGGATAGAGTTGTGCGCAGGAGGGTGGATGTGCTGGAAATGAGATGTTTGAGGACAATGTGTGGTGTGAGGTGGTTTGATCGAGTAAGTAACGTAAGGGTAAGAGAGATGTGTAGAAATAAAAAGAGCGTGGTTGAGAGAGCAGAAGAGGGTGTTTTGAAATGGTTTGGGCACATGGAGAGAATGAGTGAGGAAAGATTGACCAAGAGGATATATGTGTCGGAGGTGGAGGGAACGAGGAGAAGTGGGAGACCAAATTGGAGGTGGAAAGATGGGAGTGAAAAAGATTTTGTGTGATCGGGGCCTGAACATGCAGGAGGGTGAAAGGACGGCAAGGAATAGAGTGAATTGGATTGATGTGGTATACCGGGGTTGACGTGCTGTCAGTGGATTGAATCAGGGCATGTGAAGCGTCTGGGGTAAACCATGGAAAGCTGTGTAGGTATGTATATTTGCGTGTGTGGACGTATGTATATACATGTGTATGAGGGTGGGTTGGGCCATTTCTTTCGTCTGTTTCCCTGCGCTACCTCGCAAACGCGGGAGACAGCGACAAAGCAAAAAAAAAAATGTATATATATGTATACGTTGAAATGTATAGGTATGTATATTTGCGTGTGTGGACGTGTAAGTATATACAAGTGTATGTGGGTGTGTTGGGCCATTCTTTCATCTGTTTCTTTGCACTACCTCGCTAACGTGGGAGACAGCGACAAAGTATGATAAATATAAATGAATATCATGAATATCATGGGTGATTATTGGTGCATATGCACCTGGGCATGAGAAGAAAGAACATGAGAGGCAAGTG